>NC_067468.1:10795000-11395000 GCF_025434085.1 Hippocampus zosterae
GGGGCAATAAAATATTATGACTGTATTCCCACAACATGAAAGCTCCCAAATATGTTGACGCAAGTCTCGTAAAATTATAGTTTTTTTCCTCCCCCGTATAAAATTTAATTGTACCATTACTTGTGGTTATATTTATTTGTCAGGGATCTACGAAACCCCCGGAGGCACCATCCTGTTGGAGGCCCATCTCGACATTGAGACGTTCACCATGGACAAGGAGGTGCGCCGAATCAAGCAAGGCCTCGGGATCAAGTTCTCTGAACTGGTCTACAACGGCAAGTCACTCAAATATGAAACGATGCCGCGTTTATCCGTCCAACTATCTTAACTTGTGCGTTTGGTGCGAAGGTGCGTGGAGCTCGGGTGTCTTAATCCTCCCTTCTGCTCAGTCCCCAGTCTCCTCTGCACCTTCATCCACATAATAGGATCAGTGCCATTTGAGACTGGACTATTCGGCCACTTCACTTATACCCTCCAGAGACAGGCCCCCGACAACACACACACACACACACACACGGACACACACACTCATACTTAAAATGCATTACCCAAAAAAGCAGGTCAGAGAATTAAAATAAATAAAATAAAATAATTTACTCATAAACTTCCTCTAGCTTGTGTAAATATGAAAATATTTCGTTTTTCAGAGGGGTTTTTGTTCGGGTACACAGGATTCAGTGGATTCACACATTTAAGTGTGATTACAAACCCCTCCCAAAATGTATTTTTAAAATAAATAATGAAAATAATAAGCATAGTTGGGATAAAGAGTAACACAAAATGTATATAACATTTCATCATGTTAAAGTCTATGTTTAGGAAGCGGGTACAGGCGACAAATGCTATTTCTCGAGTGTTCAATGTAATTAATCGGATGCATTTTGTTTTTTAAAAAAAAGGATGCCATCAGATCAATTCGCTGAGCAATTTGCTAAATAATAGTTGCAGAAAATGAATTCAGAATGAATCCTGTAAAATACATTTGAATTGATCAGTTTTAGAAAAAATAAATAAATCAATACAACAAAGGTTGCAGGACTCCTGATAAAGGAAAAGCCCCTTGGGCCGGATTAAAGAGCAAGACGTACTTTGCGCACCCCTGGATTAAATCCGTTGGATTTAAAATATTAATAACACGGCAGATAGAAATAAGTGTGTGTGTATGCGCGCACGCGTGTGTCTTATTTTAACAATCCACCTTGCATCTGTTTTCCATTCCTACCACATTTAGTGTCCCCCAGAGAGTTTGTATCCCTATCCTGGCAGAGAGATGGACTAAAACAATAAAACAACCACGGTCTATAAAATGCACATAAGAATGAGATTTTTCCAGCAAGTCCTTTCAGACATGCTACACGCTTATTAATGCTAATGACCAACTAATATACTTCGATTACAATAATTAAAGAGATTTAAAAAAATGAGAGTGTGGAAGGCTTTCGTCTTTGGACGAGGACAGGCGATGAGGTGGAGGTCATCTACTGATCAGAGGAGGACCCCTGCCAAGTGGTGCGGGACCTCCTCAAACAAATGCATACACAAGCCTCCTCCATCTGTCTGGAAAAAAACGCGAAGGGGGAGGTCCACAATTCAACACACACGCCATCCACAGCCATTGGTCAGCCCCCAACAAAGTAGCAGTAGTCATCGTCTTACCTTTTTCTGTTTGTTTGTTTTTTCTTTTGATTCAGTGAATCGTGATTTGTATGAATTTTAATCTGGAAGGCGGAATGCACTACACACTAATGCTAACATGCTTTATGCTAATGCGATAATAAAGTGAAAGAGTAATTATTTTGGGGGGGAAAAAATCTCCTGGCCACACAAAAATACAGAGACCTTAAAGTAACATGGAGACCCCCCCCCCAAAAAAAAAACAAGATGTGTAAATCCTCTTCTGCTGCCATTGTCTCGCTGAACTGGAAGCAAGGTAGCACAGGTAAAGAAGCTTGCGCTTGCGTTGAAAGATGTTTCTCATCTTAACGAGAAACATAAGTGTATTTTTTTCCCTCTGTCACTTAAGGGGTGCCGTATATACAGTAAAAAACTAATAAAAGTACAACAGTAATTGAGTGCACCTTCCTGTACTACCTGATGAGATTTTCTTACGCCCCTTGAAAATAAACAACACCAGCCGCTGTACAGTATACTTAACGTGTTGTGTTTCCTCTCGCAGGCTTCTGGTACAGTCCAGAGTTTGACTTTGTGCGCCACTGCATAGCCAAGTCGCAGGAGAACATTGAAGGCAAAGTGCAGCTCTCCGTCTTCAAAGGCCAGGTTTACATTCTTGGACGAGAGTCGCCCAAGTCGCTGTATAACGAGGAGCTGGTCAGGTAAGCAAAGAAGACGACGATGAACATGTATAGGGTCTGTGTTTGTTTCAGCAGCGGTCACTAACATTTTTTGGGGGGCTGGTTTAATGTTACGCAATATTTTGACGAACCAACAAAGAAACAACAACAACAAAAAATTCTATTGAGTGTAACTTGAAAAGGATTTGCCAATCGTTATATTCTGCTTGTACCTCGAAAAGCTCTTAACACTTTCTTGCCACTGTAGTAACCGCTGTGCCTGAAAGGGTTCGGTTAGGAAATCCAAAAGTCGCGGTCTCCGTGCAGCCTCGTACCAAATGTCTCACTGATCGTTGCTGGTACGCGGTAGTTGAAGGCAGTTGATTTCAAAGACAGGCGGCATCAAAGCAGGTGCTGGGTTACAGTTTGCCAACTGTGTACGCTTGTTCTTAAGGGGGGGGGGGGTACCCTACACGTTGGCCGGCCGGCCTGTCATCGGGTCAGCTCGCCCAAGTACTCCCGCGGCCTCCGTCAACACACTACACGAACAATGACATCAGACGAGCAGCCCCTGATCCCTATTTCTCACCCCCCGCCCTCCCCTCTTCAACGCACCCCTGTGACCCCTCAGCCGCGCTAACAGTGGGTTTGTTCAGGAGTGTCAACCCCGATGCCCCGTGGGCAGGCTCAGTACTGACCAAAGTCAAAACCCCTCCATATGCCTCTCTGTCCCCACTTGAGTCACACACACACACTCCGCTTGTAGCTTACAGTCAGGCGGCGTATAGTTTTTTTCAGTCAGGGGGGAGAGAGCTGATGTCGAGGGAGGGTACAGAGGAGAGGGTTGGGGGGGGGCTTTTAAGAGGTAAGTAGCAAAAAGTGTCATTCTTGTTAAGCAGGTCAGGAGGAGCGATGCCTCAAGTGCATAGCCGTTGAGTTTCTCACACTGCTTTAGCAAGCAGACGCTCCAAAAGGGGAAAAGGAGCTTTTGTTAAGTTTCTCTGTCCGTGAGGTCGCTTTTCAATCGGCAAGGTGTCCAATTTACCAAGAGTCTTCAAACTTTTTCTTCCAGGTAGCGTGCAACAGGCACATTGTCATTCTTCACCTTTCATTGAGGCTGACAGTCATTGACGAAAACGTCTCGGTTATGGAAACCCGTCCTATGAAATATTAGAATCAAATTCAGTCTATTGTGTATTTTTGGTTGACGCCCAAATATTTAAATGTGAAAAATCATTACGTTTTTGTGTGTTGGATTCAAAAGCAAGTCACAAAATGACTCATGTTTCTCAACTTGAAAATGGAAAGAACAAATGACACATGGGTTCACTTGGTCAATTTCACACTCGGCGGGTGTTACGTTGTCACTTTGTAAGTGTCAAAATAAGGGCACCACTGTACAGGGTTAAACGTAAACGAAACACCCAATCTTAACATAATTACAAATACTGCAGCACATATTATGCAAAGATGAGTCATGCATGTAATTTTTTAACATCTATAATTGTCACATCGGCACAAAAAATAAGTAAACCGGGTTGCGACACCAAAATAGTGAAACATTGATAACAGATTGAGTGTTTTGAATGCGAGTCTGCCAACATTTCTTTTTATTTTCAGATTTTTTTTTCCTTTTCGAGATGAAGCTCGGTTGTATACGTAACTTTGCTACTTTTGTTGTGTGACTGAGGTGTTGTGTTTCACCATCACAATGTCCTCAGGCCCTACTGACAGATGGGCCCTGAGGTTCCCCACAAAAGACCTCACTACAAATGTCCCGAAAACAAAAGACAAAGCCATCCAGTAAAATGCACTGATTCATAGCCTGCTTTAGTTTAAGGGCAAGTAATTAATTCTCAAGTTCCAATTCATGGGTCACTACTCCATCTTATTTTGAATTGGAATGTATACAGTATGGACTAGGGTTCAACTGATTGAATCTGCTGGAATTATAAAAACGGGTAAACATTGGCATATTATTTTTCTGCCTTGCAGATTTTTTTAAAAACAACTTTGACATATTACAACATGGGCGGCACAGTGGTCGACTAGTTAGTAAATCAGCCTCACAGTGCAGATGCGCAGGGTTGAATTCCGGATCCGGCTTTCCCGTGTGGAGTTTGCATGTTCTCCCCGTGCCTGTGTGGGTTTTCTCCGGGTAATCCAGTTTCCTCCCACGTTCCAAAAACATGCATGGCAGGTTTATTGGGCACTCCAAAGTATCACCAGATGTGACTTTGAGTCCAAATGGTTGTTTGTCTATGTGCCCTGCGATTGGCTGGCAACCGGTTCAGGGTGTCCCCAGCCTACTGCCCGGTCTGCCGGCATAGGCTCCAGTATGCCCGCGACCCTTGCGAGAATAAGAAGCTTAGAAAATGGATAAATGATTATGACATTAAACCCCCCCCCACACACACCTTAAATTAGCTGATTTCTGCCACATTTCGGTTCTCCCGATAAAACAGTTTTGCCTGTAATTCATATCTTTAATGTTGTAAGTGTTAAAGAACGGGACTGAAAGTTATTTTAATTCTTATGTATTTGTGAATTAATTGGCTGATTCATCGGTTATCTGAATTCTGCCAACTATCGGAATCTACTCCCAAAAAAATCTGTATTGATCAAAACCTCTACTGCACATATGAAGAAAGAAGTGTTCTATTTGATGTATTGGAATCATTACGTTCAATTGTTTATATAAAAGACACCTTTACATATTATGGTACTCGAATGCCTTGACGTGTGGGTAAAGAGAGCCACACCCGCCGATGCGCAAACTGTCAAACACGCACAAATACAAAACGACAACAGGCAACTGACGCCGGGATGCTTACATGCTGACTAACCAGCCATCCCGATTCCAGTTCCTTAAGTTACCCACTTGGCCCCGCCCCTTTAAGGCACACACCAACACAGGACGGCGCAGACAGTAATTTCATTTTTACTGCAATATTATTTTTTTATTTTTCCCTTACTGCAGCGTCATAAAATAACTAGTATCCTGGCTCTTGTATGCCTGACAATTATATACCTTGAAGGAGTCGTCACACATAGTTAGTTATTGCACGACGGCAAAACACACACACACACACACGGCCACAACCCACCCCCGCCGGCATCTCGCTGGTTCTCCGCGGGCAACAGTAAACGGCATCATTAGCACAGTGGTAACGCGGCCCGTCACTGCACCCATCTGAGAGGGAAATGTCACCCTCCTCGCCTGTCTGCCCCGCTCGCCTCTCAATTAGACGGCAGGGTTTCTGCCAGCAACACACACACACACACACACACACACACAGACACGCTGCCGTTTTCTTCAAAGCCACTCACTCATAATGGCGCTCAGGTGCCAGGCAGGGAGCCTTGTATTGAGAGTTGATGATTTAGTTGTCAGACTTTTTTTTTTTTTCCCCTGTGTTTATCCTATCATTTGTTGGCAATTTCCTCTTTGGCTAAGTGCTCGCAAAGAATGAATGTCAGGCGAAAACACTGGGCGGCTGCAAGAGGACTCGGGCCAGCCAGTGTATTAAGCACGGCAGGTAGAAAACTGCCGTAATTACCCGCCGCCGCTGCACGCCTTTGTGTGCCGCGCGCTCAGGAGGCATGGCGATACAGAGCAAGACATTGATTTAGCAGGTTTTATATTTATTTTTGCTCCCCTGTGGCCTGCGGATGAACCCCAGAATCACTTGAAATCAGGGGCTCTCAAAATTTCGGAGTTTGAAGACGACAAGTTTTTCCAACAACCCCCTCATAACCCTAACGCCAACCGAGGCGCTGATAACTCGAGTGGACTAACTTGATTCTTGTGATTTTTTTTTTTTTTAAGTTAAGTGCCCTCAATATCCACATGAGAAGCCCGCGGACCTGTTCTCAAAATAGCTCCCTCGTGATGGGACATTGGGATTTTCTAGGAATGTTGGGGAAAAATATCGTTTCAAAATGTGAACTTTGGCAGAGATTTTTAGAAATAAACCGTTCATTATTTTTCTCATATTTTGAAAAATAATTAACATGATAAGTGTGTTCACTTAAATATTATCAAGATAATCATCGGTCAAAGGACTGCAACAGACAATTCTCGACCCTAATGGATCGTATGTCGATTTATTTTGGCAATTCATTATATTTAAAAACAAACATGTTTTAATTTCAGTCTCCTATTTTCAAAGACGGGTCATGATATTAAATTCAAAAATGTTGCTCATTGTTTTCCAAAGTTAAAGATTTTTTTTTTCGCTTCAAAGATGGTATCTCTGCTCTCATCGAAGATTACAGAATTCTGAGAATATTCACTGTTGCGGGTGAATATTTTTAGAATTTAATCAATGTCAATGTGAACAATTTCTCCCAAAAAATATATATATTTTTAAATGAGCGATTCATTAGATATTTGATTAGTTGTCGCGTAATCGTTGCATCTCTATCTGCTCCACGCTTTCTTGTACGTTGGCCCAGTCTAGCACGATGTTGTCGCCGTCTCCCGAGAGCCGCTGCTTTCGAATCTCATCTACTCGACTTGATACGAGAGGCTTGTTTTGTCAAATTGAGCATCTCTTCTTGTTGTTGTCCAATATTGACACATTCGTGCACCAAAAAAATGAAAATGTAAAGTCCCGGCTGAGGAATCAATAGGCACATTATTCCCGCAGGGCGCCTTTATCAATGATCCAGTTATCCCAGCGCTTAATGAGGCTTCACGTGTCATGTGTTATATCGCTCCGCTCGCAAACGTTTCATTTGCTTGTGCTGACGTTGTCTCTTGTCTCTCCAGCATGGACGTGCAGGGAGATTACGACCCGTGCGACGCTTCAGGATTCATCAGGATCAACGCAGTCAGGTGAGTGCATGACCGCCCCCCCCTACCCCTGCCCACCGCAACAAAAGGCCATTGATAAACAAGCCTAAACACCGCTAAAATCACAACTGGACTGTTACTGGTATACTCGTTTATATTTTGGAGACGTTATTAGATGATGTGGCACAGTTGCCTGCTGTTACATTGCAATTTTTCTACAATATTGGCGGTTTCTATAATTGCGACGTGATAAACGGCGGTGTGAAGAGATCACAGTCATTGAGCAGTCAGAAAACCCGAGCGCCAACCGTGGAGCCTTCCAGTGTGCCTTACCGGGAAGGGGAATCTTCGGTTTTTAACTGAGCGCAGCGTTCGGAAACCTCAAAATGTCACATGACCGGGCCGTCACCAACGACAAGACCCCCTTGTATGGAATTTGCAAGAGATCTTTTCACCACAGGCTGAAGGAGCATCAGCGCCTGCAGGGTCTCTCCAGCAACAAGCTGTGAACCTACAGAGGAGCTCCACCTACAATTTTGAAGAACCATTCCTTAAAAATACCGACGTTCTTTCAGATGGCGCCCGTCGCCTTCTCCCGTGCTCCTTAATATGTTCAAAATTAGCCACTCTAAAAATGCTCCTGATTGTCGACGACTGTGTTGTGATCGTTGTTTCCAACGGGGGAATCATGATCAATAAAAATCAAAAGAATTGGAATTGCGCTTTTGTTCCCCGTGTGTTGAATCTTGATGGATTGAAATACGCCAGTGTTGGTAATGATTCCAAATAAAGTTTGCCCCCTCTTCAGTTGAGTAAATAAACACCCCTGGCAGCTAGTTGCAGTATTTCCAAAATTCCCCTCCCCCCACGTAAAAGTGGGCTAAAGTTCAACAAAATTCTATTCATGTTGATGTCGGGCCTTCCCGTCATGAACAGTTCAGTCAGTGTATCACTGAAAGGTGTCAGCGGCGGAGTCCACGTCCATAAGGGGACCTCCCGCCGGGTCTGCGGACCCCCCGTCAGGTCTAATGGGCAATGATGACTCCTCGGACCCTTTGAGTGCTGCGAGAAGCCCCTCCACCCCCAACCCCCTCCTTCCCAATCCACCAACCCACCCGTCCACCTCCTCCCAGCTCCTGCTCAATTACACGGCAGGCGTCTCAGTCTTTGCCTGGTCAATTACTGGCCGGCCCCAGCATTTACTGTCACCCGCGCACAGGTTGCAAGATAATCAGTGTCTGAAATGGCCCCGTATTCAGATTAGTCAGTCAAGCTGAAGGCGAGGAGGTGGGAGGAGGTGCCGAAGCGATCCGGGACACATATCAATCTCAATCGGACTTCAGCACTTGGGGAGGGGGGGGGGGGGCTGATACATTTTTAGTAGCATGATAACATTTCGGTCAAGAGATTTTTTTTTTTTTTTTGACGGATTCCATCCTTGAGCCTCTCCTTAATGCATGCTCTGTAGGGTTGAAGTCTGGAGACGGACCCCATCGGTTTTTGTTCATTTTAAGGGTGGTTACTATCTTGAGTCTCTTCTTGAGCAGGTGAAAGTCCAAAGTGGTCACTCCGGCGTCTGTCAGTTCGATGCAATTTTTCTGTTTTATGTTCTGCAACAGTAATCGAAACTGATTTTTGAGGAGAGGAGCGGGATACCCCCTGGACTGGTCGCCAGTCAATGACAGAGCACGTGTTTTGAAGTCAATAACAAAATGTTGACTCTATCATGAGAAAAGTGAGCCCTTGATTGTATTTCGAAAGGTGTGAGGAATCCGTCTTTGTCGGTTCCACTCTTTGTTAAAGCGGAGACAACCTTCACGATGCATGCTGGGATACTCACCCATTCATTTCGTCTGGGGCTTCTCGTATTCCATCTTCTTCCTCTTACCTGTGCTGACACTTGACCTGACCAAGGGAATTAATCATCCTTGACCCCCGGGAACAATTACCTATCATTACCCACTCAAGGGCGAGGGGGGGGGGGGGGGGGGTCATGCGTAACAATAGCACAACATGAAAAGTTGGTCGAAGAGCGGCCCTAATGGAGTCCCGCAATGTTCCCCGTCTCTTCGGCGGTCGGGGTCGACTAACCTTCAAGTCGCTGTCACTGCGCACAAAGCCAAAGTACAAAGGATCTCGTTGTTCACCTGACCTCTCTGGAAACGAGGTGAAGGGACACTTGGCCGTTTTAAGAGTTGACCTGGAATCAAGTTTGTTCCCGTTTAGTCACCAGGTGTCTTGATTTACAAAGATTCCAAATGTTGGGTGCCAAACTGCATTGCGTTGCTCCGATTGTCAGCATGCCCATATTTGGAAGTGACGGATGTAATCATTCTGCCAGCTTGTCTGACGTCACAGCGCCGCTACTTTTGACTAGAATATTTTTCAATTTGAAACAAAATGCATCTGTCCTCGACGTCGGGTTTGAGCCTACAGGAAGATTGAACTCCGCATAGTTCTCCTGTCTTTTGTGCTCATTCAATGCGTGCTCTTCATGGAGCCGTCTGCAGTGAAAAGTCCTCGTGTTCACTGACCTTTCCTCAGGCGCACAATGAGGCGGCGACAATGACCACCAGCAGGGTTAATTACCCACAATTATGGGCCAACATTGTCGCCCTCGTGCTTTTTTTTCCCCGTAACCCAAACCCCCATTCGCCCAGGGTCCATTATGACGTCTGTTGTCCTACCTACGTACAGTTATACACACAACGCGGCTCAGCTCCTTGCGGCCGTTTCACTCCACCACCGTATGTGTCTGCGCGTGTGTGTATGTTTAATTACCGTTAGTTAAGTCATCAAAGAACATTGCACATTTCACCGAATGCTTAACTGGTAAGTGGTAATGGACCACTCCCGGGAGGTTTGTGGTTGAAGCAAGTGGTGCCGGATTTGTGATGAGGTCATACAAAGTGATTCGTAGAGAGTGAATTGGAGTCTGGGTCATTGTCATCTGGTTTGATTCATAACTGTGACTAAATGCCCCACTGAATTTCATTTTTGAAAATCATTTGATTTTACTGGTATGAGCATGAAGAATTTTTAGCAGTAGTTCATGAATTTACAAACTAATAATTGTTTCTCAGGGACAAAAAAAAAGGGGTTTCACCTTTTTAATGCTAAAATGTCTTGACCCTCAAGCATCCCAAATTTTCACGATCCGCAACGTGTTTTGAAGATTTTCTGTTCCTACGCCTGTTTATATTGAGGCCATTCCAAAGTCAACCACCGGATGGCGGTACCCATATTTAGTTTGAGATGATGAATATTTAAGAAGAAGAAGAGCAAAAGAGGATTTCAGTACAGCCTCGTTTTGGTTGAAAATGATTGAACCTCATCTGCTGTAATCCTGCTTTTTACGCCGACACAAAGCAATAGGTTTAGGTCCTTTTTATAATGCACATCTTTCAACTGAACTACTGGGTTGAATTAATTTTTCAGCCAATTTTGTGTGTGTATATTCGGACATCCCATTATTATAAAAAGGAAATTTATATATATATATAGTGATTGTCTTAATGTCTTTTTTCTTTATAGTGTGCTTGTATGCAATTGTTGGTTGTTGATGTTGGCCCAGCAGAGTAACAGAAGGTGCGTCGTTTATGAATAATGGCGTCTGTAGCTTTGACGCATAATGTCATAATTTGTTCATTGTGTGTGTGTGTACAAAACGGTGCCGGCACTAGCAGACACGTTGCCGTCGCTCTGGAAACTTGATCTTTCTGCGAGAACATCAAGAGACCATCTGTGAGGAAACATGGCAGGATACACTTTGCCTTGCAGGCTCTCTCTAACATCCACGGACCTGCTGTGTGTGAATGCGTGTGTGTGTAAGTGTGTGTGTTTTCCATTGATGTCAAAGCCTATTTTCTGGTGTCAAAGGACAGCCATTGCCGGCTCCTGTCCTTTAGATCTATAGACAGATGGGGCTATTACGGTCAGAAAGCCCCCCCTTTGGCAATGTTTGCCCTGAGTCGGTGATGAAATATTGATGGAAAAATAGAAATATTTTGCCCGCTGCACCATGTTGGAGGTTAATGAGTGTGAAGACTTTGCCGTCTCCTGTTACAACAAGATGTAGCAAAACGACCACCGCCATCATCGACAATGGGAGTCTGCGGGAATCAATAAACTTTCAACACTGGATTGGGTTACAGAGCTGTGATTGATGTACTGTATTGCTGTGTGTGTTTATATATACACATATATATATATATATATATATATATATATATATACAGGTATATATATATATTGTATCTATCTCAGCTATTAAGTCTTCTGGATGATAGATTTTTAATTTACCATATAATGCTATTGGTTTTTAATTTTAAAATGTAAAAACAATTTGCTGTAAGATTCCACGCGAAATTGTCTTGACAGTATTCTTGAAAAGCAACATCGTAACTTTGACACAGAATGGACTCGGACTCTGACCTGAGTCAAATCACGTATGATCGCGCTAGCCCATGCGCAACTCGTGAAGTCTTGTGACCTACCAGTGTCCGGCCTTAGCTTCTGTATAAGAGTGTGTCAAGTTGCCAAAATATTCCAAAAAAGAAATAAAAACACATCTTTGACATATCGCGGCGATTAAACGTGCTACATTTCAAACCTGTTGAGTTTAAACCGTGAAAAGAAACCTGATTGTGTTCCGACATCAACAGCAAATGGAAAAAGTCATACAAAAGCTTTATTCTTTTAAAAAATGCTTTCACTGTATCCACGCCTTACTATGGAGCCCCCCGCCCAGCCACCCCCTCCCATTAGCACCCCACCACCCCTTCACCTCCAGCTCCCAGATACCCCGGGGGGGGGGGGGGGGCAGCAGTGTGTAATGCGGCATGTTGATCTCCCAATCAATAGATTTATCCCTCTCATTTGCTTGCGCCTCTCCCCCTTTTGCATTCGAGCGTTGGAGAAGAGCGAGTGAGGGGCCCCACTGCTGGGGTTTGTCTCCTGGCACAAGTCCTTTAAACTCTTCGATCCGTGGCTGTGATGTAGCGAACCCACGAAGGGGGTGGGGGGGATGTCGGAGGATGCTCTCAGTCGCTCCCTTTGGATGTCGTTAATGTTTAATGTCGTTGGTTATTTGCTTGTTTGCTCGCGTGTGTTGTTGTGATGGATGGATGGATGGAAGGATGGAGGGCGGGGGGCGGCGGCTGATCTCGCTTCTGCAAATTGCTGGCAACTTTTCAGGCCGTCGGGTCTTGCTCGGGTGTTTAAGCGCACCGGGCCCATGGTACATTAGCAGAGCGTTCCATGCTGACATGCGGAAGCTGTCTGATTTGGGTCTGTCTGTCCATCCATCCATCCGGCTCTCCACCTGTCCAGCTAAACATACATTCCTATCCATCTGTTATGCTTCTATTGGTCATCCCTCCATCCATTCTTCCACCTATCCGTACATCCCGTCTATGTCTGCCCCCCTGCCGAGCTCATCGCCGCACGTTTCTTTCCGGCTAATGTTTGGCTTCGTACGGCAGCTCTTGTTTTCGGTAGCCCGTTGCGAAGAATTACCTGTAACAACCGCAAATGAATAAATAACCAAATGACTCACACGGACTTCTTTTGTCAGCTCCCGGTGCAAAGAACTCACAAACACCATTTAGCTATTATTTCCTCTCAAGCAAACCTTTATTGGAAGAAATTTGACGCTGCACTGAAGAAGAGAATATAGGGATGGAGGGAGGGGCCGGGTAGGACAAATAGTGGAAAACATCCGTCATTTTCACCGTTGGGTCCCGGGTAATTGAGTCATTTAAAATACAGATACACAAGTGGATCAAAGCAAAGTGGCTCGAGGAGCTATGGAGGAGGGGTACAACATAGAAGGAAAAAAGGATGAAAAACAAGTCGGTGCATGGCTGCCACGACTGGGCAAAACGCAACTGTTTACAGCTATCAACGATCTCCCGAATGCATCGGTGTCAAACCTGTGGCCCGGGACCACAAATGCAGCCCACAAAAACACTTAGCTGGAGAGTTTTTCAAATGTAATCAAAAAATAAACCCCCAAAACACTCAAATATAATATGCTAAGATGTATTGTTTATAAATATGTAGTGCATCACACACACACACACACACACACACACACACACACATATATATATATATCCTGCTTAGACAATAAATAATGTGTAAATGCACAGTCAGGTGGGAGTGCTTGGATACCTCTGAGCCTCTGAGGTCTCTGCATGAAACTTTATCCGTTTCATGTTTCCTGCCTTTCGAAAAGGATGCCCTTCGCAGAACGGCATCAATTATCAAGCAATTACAGTTTCATGTGGCCTCTTCCTTCCATATTGAGAAGGAGGGGGAAGAGGGGTGGGGGGGAACCTGTGGGCCAATGTTGAGGTTTCATTTGTCCGACTGTGTGTGTGTGTGTGTGTGTGTGCGTGTGACATATGATTGACAGTCACACACAATATTGTAATGTACTGATTGACTGTCAAGACTGCGGGAGCTCACACACCTGATTATTTTATTTTAAAGGATTACGATATACTGTAAAAAAAAAAAAAAATAATAACAATCTGTGGCCTAGCACCCCGAGATAACCCCAAAAAATAAAATCAACTTTTCATCCTGAATTTAGTTTCCCAGCTATCCACCATCTTTGAACACATTTCAGAGCACATGGTAGCAATATGTGAGTGGGATCATACTTCAGTCATGCTAATTTTGGGGATGGGGATTGGGGGGGTTGCTGGTCTGCGAACAGCTGTAGATTCCCATTCAGTCGCTCCCATTCTCTTAGAGATGAAGAATTGGCCAGAGGCTGATGTGGAAGAGAAACTGATATGTGCAACATGAAAACGTTAACAATCTTCTTGTGGGGGGGAATAGAACACAGTTTGAGCAGCTGCACGTCATGAAAGGGCAACCCATCACCTTTGTTACGATTCAACGGCCACTTTGATACAATCAACAGCATTCACCATAAAACTGAAACTTTATGTATTTCTGTTATTTGACCTCCAAATATGTTATTTTACGTGCTTTATTAGAGCGTCATCATTTTATTTTGGTGATATTTTTATTTATTTTATTCTTTGCAATGTATTTACTTGGTTTGTTGTTTTATGTTGTTGATTTCTTAAACATAATTGTATTTGTTTTGGTTTTATCTTCTATTATTATTTTTCATTGTTTTGTTTGTTGAGTAACTGTTTGCTATTTTATATATATATGTAGTGTATATACTGTATGTACAGTATATAGCTTTATTTTAATTTTACATTAGATTTTTTTTACTCAGGTATTTTGTTTAACTATAATTGCTTTGTTTTATTATTTGTGTTTTATTTTTACAAATAAGTCTATTGTAATTTATCAATAATATTTGTATACATCAATGGCCCATTTGCAATTGTTCCAAAAGAGAAAACTCCATAGCCAGAACATAGCCGCAGTGTCTGTAGTACTGTCTCGCTTCCAGACCACACACTGCTCAGTGCTCCTTCTCACTGAGGTTTGGGTACAATTTATGAAGCGGGGCACTATTTTGCATAAAGATTTGGGGAAATTTGCAGCAATTTTGCCTAGCTTTTTTTGGGGGGGGGGGGCTGTCTGGCTGCTGGTGTTTTCCAGATGTGCAATGACAGATGTTTCCACATGTGCAGCAAAGGGGAAAAAGGCAATCATTTAAGTATGATTCTCACACTTTTTCAAGCAGCCCACAAGTATGTCCATGAGTCATTATAGTGATGTGAAAAAAAAGCCGTTGCGAGTTAGCAGAGATTTCACATGAGAATACAGTGCTGTGAAAACGTATTTTTACTCTCCCTGATTTTTATGTTCTTTACACATGTATTATACACAAAGATTTCAGTTCATCAATGCAATTTCACTAGCACACAGAGACAGCCCACGGAAATACAAAATGCAGTTTGTAAATGCCCATTTCATTTATTTACAAATACACACGCACACAAATCCAAACCTCCCTTGTCCCAATGTGAAAAAGTAATTGCCCCCTGAACCTAACGATAGGTTGTTTACTGAAGAAAAAAATTGGGAAAAAATATGTAACTTGATGAATATGCGGGAGACGAGCCGTGAGAATGCGGGAGTCTCTTGTAATTGATTGTTCATGTAATCTTACATGTAAAGTTTGGAAGAAGAAAAAAAGTACTGTGTCGTTCTCGTCTTCTTGTGCGTTTCGATCCTCTCGCGAGATTTTGTTGCTCTCGGAGCTTGGGTTTGGCACATGTGCTCTCCTCCCCCCGCCTCCTCCCCTCCTCAAGTGAGCCTCTCAGCTGCCGAGGCGAGTGATGATGATGGCGGAGCTGGTTCAGGGACAGGCCTCGGTGGCTCAGCCCGGAACGAAAGATGACTTCGCAGACACGATACGCCGAGTGCGACAGGTAAAAAAACGGCACCGGATAGAAGGGCCCGTAAAAGAACCGCACGCGTGGGAGGATGGCAACAGTTTGGTTTGCGTGGGACCCTCACCTCACCCTCCACCCCCCGTCAACCACAAACCATTCCTCATGCACTCGGCTAACTTGTTAGCTCTCGTGCTAACAGACGCTAGCCAAGTTAGCATAGCTGAGCCGACAGATTAAGACTCGTACAGCCGAGACCCGACCACGCTGCTAACTGCGACAGACATAACGAGTCGCCGGCTTCCCTGCGGAGCTGGGCGACACGTTTCCCCACGCGAGACGCTGACGCCCCGTTGAACGCTGGAAGTTGTAAGTTAGCGCAACTTTTGGGCAAGTTACGTCGACAACCTGTTGTCAAGCCCCCACCACACACACACACAGCCTCACCCTCCATACACACGCAGAAGTTGCCTGTTAGCATTACTTAGGAGGTTAGCTGCCCTCCCTCCCCACGACACCTAGAGCCGGGCCGCTCCGGTAGCCGACAGCCTCCAAGCGGGGCTCAACTTTAGCCGGTGTACGTTGACACGCTGTCAGAAAGTTAGCTCGCCCTGGGGTTGTAAAGCCACCGCTGCCCCACCTAGGTCAGAAGCCGAAAAGAACCCACGCTGTGCCAACAATCACTGTTGACTCTTTGAGCTATCTACCCCTCAACGCGTCGACGTTTTAAGCCCAACCTAGCGCTAATTTGTCAAACTCGCGGCGTTCTTTGCTCGCCGGAGTCAACACAAGTGAGCGAGGTAGCACGGGATGCTCGGCTAGCTTAGCGTGCTCGGTCGTCTGTATTGGGAGAGTTAGGCCGTGTCATGTAACGTCACCTGCCCTAAATAAGCCGTACTTCCACGGATTTTTCCACGACCAATGCCAGTGAAACGCGATAACCTCAAGAAACATACATTTGTGTTTTCCATTTGCTTTAGCAAGACGTCAACTAGTGACCACAGTGGATTAGTTTGGTTCACAATCTACACGCGTGTACAATTTTAAAGATAAATTGGTTTATGACCCAAGCATTATCAGACAGGTCGTTTAAAGTGGATTTCAGTGCTTTAAGTATCACTTTCATGTGACAAACGTCAAGGAACCTATGGTGGTCCTAATGTATTATACTAGAATGTTTCATAATTGGTCCACGTCAGTGCATATTACACCAAACTCGGACAGTTCCCTGCTTTATGCCTTAACATTCAGGCAGTGCTTGAAGTGTCTGCTTCTCCCATTGTCTAATCTATTCCGTTGAAGTTGTGACATTGTGTTTAACATGGATACATACATAATTCGGTGATTTGCAAATCATGCTGAACCTATATTTAATCAAAAACACTGAAATACATTTCATGTTCAAACTGATTAATGTTACTGTTTTTACCTCATAACCATTAACTTAGAAACATTCTGAATTCCCAAAAAGCTGACATATGTGGCAAAAATTTGTGAGAAAGTTGAGAAATGTTCACCAAGCACCTGTTTGGAATATCCCATGGCTAAACATGAATTCCCTGAATTGGGAATGGGTTAGTGCCATGATTGGGTCTAAAAGGAGCTTCTCAGAATTGCTCAGTCATTGACAAGTAAAAATCGTCTGAGGTTCACCTCTTTATGAACAAGAAAATGGTCGAAGAGGTTAAGGACAGTGTTCCTCAAAATACAAATACAAATGCAAGGAAATTCAGGATTTTTATAATCTACGGTCCATAACATCAAATGGTTCAGAGAATCTGGAGAAATCGCTGCACGGCAAGACCGCCAAACAACATTGAATGCCCATGACCTTTGATCCCTCAGGCGGCATTAATGTGCAAAAAACATCATCACTCGGGCCCAGGAACACATCAGAAAACCAATCTCGGTAAATACAGTTCATCCCTAAATCCATAAATGCCACTTAAAATTCTACAACGAAAAACAAAAGCAACATCCACAAATGCTGCTGGTTCTTTGCCTGAGTTCTTCTAAGATGCCGAGTGGAAAAGTCTTCTGTGGTCTGACGAGTCCACATTTCAATTTTGTGGGGGGAAATTGTTGGCATTGTGTCCTTTCGGCTAAAGAGGAAAAGAACCATCCGGACTGTTATGGACGCAAAGATCAAGAGCAAGCATCTGTGTTGGTATGTGGCTGCGTTAATGCCAATAGCATGTGTAATTTACACATCTCTGAAACCACGATTCATGCTGAAAAGTACGTACAGGTTTTGCAGAAACATTTGCTGCCATCCAAGCAACGTCTTTTTCATAGATTCTCCTGCTTACTTGAACAAGACAATGCCAAACAACATTCTGCAGGTATAAGAACATTGTGGCTTTATAGTAAAAGTCTGTAGGTCCGAGACTGGCCTGCCTGCAGTCCAGACCTGTCTCCTATTGAAAATATGTGGCGCAAAATACCACAACGGACACCCCGGATTGTTGGTACAGCTGAAGCTGGACATCAAACAAGAATCGAAAACAATTCCACTTACAAAGCTTCAACAATGGGTGTCTTCCGTCTTCTAATTTTTATTGGCCGTTATTTAAAGAAAATAGTTTTGAAAGTGAATGATTATTCGCTAAAAACAATAAACGGAATAATGTTTCCATTATGGCTGCTGTAGTCAAGCTCATTTAATTTGATGACCATTTGTTTTCGTCAGCTATTTGCTCCACTCACCTTCTCGCATCTAATCCAGTGTGTCATGTTCACTTTCCAAGCAGGAATTTGGTTCTTGGGGGGGGGGGGGGGGGGGGGGGTTCTCTTTAATTTCTCGCCCGTCTGTAGGGTCAAAGAGACTCTCACCAATCAACGTGTTTTGCTGTGAATTCTCTCCAGATGGCCGCCAAGATGGGAGGAGAGCAGATGCCAAACCTTCACAGCCCCTCACCAGTCATCGACCCCTCCCTCTATGGCTTCGGAGGCCAGAAACGCACGATGGACAATGGAGGCGAGTCTCGTCTTGTGTTCATACACTGGCTTTTAATCACACTGTCACACAGATAACCATGAATGCCATCGGCGTCATACACCAAGCAATCTTACGTTACCGTTCCCTTTAACGGTTTTTCAACTTTGCACTTTAAACAGTTTGAATGGTCCTCTTCCTCTTCGACCCAAATGGCACAGTGTCTATTATTTAAAAAAAAAAAATAATAATCAAATGTGGACTCGTCAGACCACACCGCACTTTTTCGCTTTTTCTGTCCATCTCACATGAGCCCCAAACCAGAGAAGTCAGCGGCATTTCTGGGCGTTGAATGTATGGCTTTCGCTTTGCATTCCTCAGTTTCAACTTGCATTTGTAGATGTCGTGAAGAATTGTTTACTGACAACGGTTTTCTCAAATGTTCCTGAACCCACAAGGCGATATCCTCAATGCAGTCTCACCTGAAGGGTTGACACCTGCGCCATATATGAAATGCCTTGCGACAACCTCTTGTTGTTGTCGGTGATACAAGTGTCTGCACTAGCGTATAACAATTGCCTGTTTCCGATTTGAAGATGTACGATTTTATGCATTTTCCAGTCGTAGGAAAGTGGACTCTTTGTGGATGTCCTATCCGTTGCGGCGAGTCTGGCTTGCCCTTTTTTGATTTTGAGAGTTGAGGGGTGACGAGCCACAAGCAGCCCTCGGTCAGCCACTTTCCCCCATCCCTGTGCCTAACGCTAACTAACTTGTTTTCAAAGCTTGAAAAGACCGAGCCGTATTTCGGCGACAAGGGCGATGATGTGCAAATAGTCGCAAAAAATTGGATTAGTCACTTGAAGCATGTAGTGTAAATCCAGCCGGAGTAAAATAACGGTGCCGCATGCAACCTTTCCTCGGCATTTCCATTCTGGGTTTTCAGTTGCCTCTTTGTCTGAATTTCGCACACCCACTCCTTGTATTTATATTCATAGCTGTCCCTATGTCAAACATGAAGTGCAATGCATTTCCAGAGGATGTCAAATGAGTGCAAACCGGCATAAAAAAATTGTGCACACTGGCTACTGTGCGGGTGTTCACATGCATGACGGCACATCCTGCGCTGACCCCTGCGCGACCCTTGCTCAGTGCTACCCCGTCAACAATGTGAACGACCTGGCAGCCAAACTTCTCTTTTTGATTGAAATTCTTTTCCGCGCACCTGCTGCGCGTGTGTTGACAACCTAGTTGATTGGGAGCAGCACTCGTTCCCCCGTCAGCAGAAATGGCGCTTCCTCGTTTATTTGGTTTTTTTTTTTATTGTGTCTATCTGCAACTTTTATTTTCCTGAGTCATTTCTTACGCGCTGACCGAAGTTCTGTCTTGTGCTTTCTATCAGTTGGCAACCATCTTGGTGCAATGGTACATCAAAGGTGAGCAGAGCATCCGCCCCTTTTGAAGCTTTTTATATTATTTTTTGTATTTTCCGCATTCGGAGACTATATTGAGCGTGTCATAATCTCACAGGGCTCTCACGACAGAAGACTTCAAAGTGCCTGATAAAATGGTGGGATTCAGTAAGTGGGCTTTGAGTTCATTCCGGTCGCCGCGAATGCGTCGCACGTAATCATCCGTATTGATGTTGTACTTAGCTCTTAGTTCACCGCGTCGACGTTTCAAAAAGAAAATCTCTTTCGTCTCGTTTCCAATCAGTCATTGGAAAAGGAGGAGAGCAGATTTCAAGAATCCAGCTGGAATCCGGCTGTAAAATCCAGATAGCGTCAGGTGAGTAGTTCATGTTTATTACAGCATAAATTGAGATGTCCCATTTTATTTTTAAAAAAACAAGCACATAAATAAATAAATAAATAAAGGGCAAAAACAGACACATTTTCCCAAAATAGACAGCTAACAAAAATGAGTCTTTTTCCTCATTAAATTGCATCTTAATTTAATTTAAAATTAACCTTTTTTCTTAAAATATCCCACTTGTTAATAAATATGGTGTTTCCCTTAAGTAATCACTTTAATTGTGTACAATATATATTTTTTTTTACTGGTAAACAAACTGGGCTTTGAAATTACGTCTTTTTTTTTCTTTCTGAAACAATGGCTTTAATTGTGTAAAATAAGAACGCTTGTAATGTTCCTTTTTTTCCCCCCACCCACAACAATTTTATTCCTGTAAAATGCTTTTATTTAACCTCAGAATTATTATGTCATTAACTGATTTTACAAGTTGTTTTCCCCTAATACAGAAACTGTTCAGACACACATTTTCAGAACTGGTCAATTGAAAGATATGTTTGCGTAATTTCACTCCAGAGACCGACCCGTTTGTATACAAGCAATTACAAAGTCAATTTTCCTTCATCTATTTCGTTTTCAAATCCATTTTGTTCTTTGGTGTTGACATTGATCTGTGTTTTGGTCTTCCTGCAGACAGTGGAGGTATGTTGGACAGGCCCTGCACGCTGACCGGCAGTCCCGAGAACATTGAGTGAGTCCTCCAGCCGCTTTTTTATGTTGCACTTGAACACTGTCAACGTGAGCCACCAAGGGCATCAACCAATGGCTCCTTTCATGTCCTCTTTCACAATCGGTCACTGCACCTTCTTAACACCACTTTTTTTCTTTTGGGACAAGAAAAAAATTTGACTAAGGAAAAAAAATTATACGTAACTAATGCATCACAAACACTCACACAGGCAGGCCAAGAGGCTGCTAAGTGAAATTGTGGAGCAGTGTCGCTACGGTCCGGGCTTCCACTGCGAGATGGACGGCAACGGGGCCATCCAGCAGATGTTAATCCCCGCCAACAAAGTGGGCCTGGTGATCGGCAAGGGGGGAGAGACCATCAAACAGCTGCAGGTGCGAATGCGTCTCCACCCAAGTTTCAAGAAAGTAGCCGTCGTTTTCATGTTTAATGTGATCCTCCGCCCCCGCCCCCGTGTAGGAGAGAACGGGAGTACAAATGATTATGATCCAGGATGACCCCATGCCCACTGGTGCAGACAAGCCCCTGAGAATAACTGGAGACCCCCACAAAGTACAGGTCGGTCCTGCTTCCGCTCCAGTGTTACATCTTGCCTGTTATCCCTCTTTTTTGGGAAAACCACACACACACACACACAAAAATAACATTGTTACACATACAGTACATTTGACAAAGTTCAATCCAATGCAAAACCATCGACGCAGACGTGCACAAAGTCAAACATTTGAAGTATAGAAGGAAAATCTCTGCATCTGCCTCACTAAATTTATTCCTGTACTGTCAAGAAGTATTTGGCTAACACGCGGGTGTAAAGACAGCCCCCTTTATCCTGAATGCGTAAGAGATAAGAATACATAATCATGCGGCACACAAAGGCATCCCGAGTTGCTGCCGTATGTTCTATATTGCCATTTGATTTCTATTCATGGCTTAGAAGTGATTTTTTTTTTTCCCCCTGCAAATATTTTATAGCCGACAACATATTACGACTGTCGCCATATGAATAGAACCCAGTTATACCCACAGTATTTCTTACATTTGCGGGGGTCTGAATTGTTTGATCTTTTTTTTTTTCCCAGCAAGCACGTGAACTTGTGGTCAAGCTAATCAGGGATAAGGACCAAGGAGATTTTCGGGTTGGCAGGGCCGACTTTGGATCCAAAATGGGTGGAAGCAGTCTGGATGTAAGATATTTATGCTTTTTAACACAAGACAAATCCTGTATATTTCATATCTCGAATATGTCATGATTCCATTTTTTTTTAGCATTTTGATGATGATAGCTTCGAGGTAACAAACCCAACGTCCACCCGCTCAAGAAATTAGAATGTGGCATCAACTATCAAAATGATTAATTTAGAAATTAGGTAGTAATTGGCCTTTTGAAGTTTTGTTTTCTTCTTTATAATGCTTTAAATCAATCTGTCAGTTTCACTTTTTGAATGACCTATCGAAATCGATCAGGTGGTGGTGCCCAGATTTGCAGTCGGCATCATCATTGGCAGGAACGGCGAGATGATCAAGAAGATTCAGACCGACGCCGGGGTCAGGATCCAGTTCAAACAAGGCAAGACCATCTCGGACATGTCAAATGTGACACTGCAATTTTACTCTTTGAGCGGGCGTACGGTCCTTTTGTCGCGCCTCGCTGAATAGCCACGCCCTCTGACCTTGCGTGTCCTTTGACCCCCTAGATGATGGAGTCAGCCCAGACCGTGTTGCCCAGGTGATGGGCCAGCCTGACCACTGCCACCACGCCGTGCATCTCATCAATGAGCTGGTTCAAACTGCCCAGGTACGGAATGTGCGCCACCTTGTTTGCAAAATTCATTAACTCCTGGCGGGGGGCTGCATTTAATGTTTTTCATTTGCTCGCTTTGTATTTATGGTCTACAAATGTTTTTCAGACAGATTTGCGACAATTGTGACTTGGCTACTGAGTTAGCGTCGTTTAGTGCCAGACTTTGCGTTGCTGACGTCACCGCCGCTGAATGAAAGGAGCTCGGCTGTAAACTAAGGACCTTCTGTTTAGCTTTTCAACTCCTCACGAGTTCTGGCTTCTTTTTTTTCCCGACAGGAGCGAGATGGCTTTGGGGGGGTGATGGGACGCCGTAGCCGAAGTGACTGTAACATGGGCAGCGGTCTCGGAGGGCTACAGGAAGTGACGTATGCCGTACCCGCCGATAAGTGCGGCCTGGTGATTGGCAAAGGTAAAAAAAAAAAAAAATTATGACGTTTTAAGTCCCTATTTTGACAATCATGTGAGCGTGATAAGTTCTTTCGATGAGCACCGCTCATCTCCGTAAGTCTCTCCAACTCAACAGATTGCCTCACCCACGCTCACCAACCTTTGAATAAATGAGTGCCGCTCTGCCCTTGAGTGAAACCGATGAGGGGCGAGTGACCCCACCCCCACCCCCTTCGCCTCATGTATATAGCACAAGTGGCATTCATTGGCTTCACTAAGGGCTTAATGATGGGGATAATGCGTGTAATGTGACATTAATTGTTAAAGGTGCATAATAACAGCCCTCAATCATGTGGAAGGCCGCCTGGTATCTAATGAGCTGCTTTCAGCCCGATAGAGTGCGGCGAGGGAATGAATAGGAGGAATTAGCTTATTGGCTATTCATGCCCACTCTATTGCCAGCCATTTAAAAGTCATTGACCATTGCATTGGTAGAACGTGTGTGTGTGCGTGCACTTGCACGCGAATTGCTCTTGTTGTGTGTGTATGCCGTGGTTGAAAGGTGGGGTTAGGGTTTGGGGGGGGCTCTTTACCAAAAATAAAAACATGGCAATAGAAATGTCAAGTGGCTTTTGTGCATGTAGCGGGCCAAGGGAA
Source organism: Hippocampus zosterae (assembly GCF_025434085.1). Taxonomy (NCBI): domain Eukaryota; kingdom Metazoa; phylum Chordata; class Actinopteri; order Syngnathiformes; family Syngnathidae; genus Hippocampus; species Hippocampus zosterae. The sequence continues at coordinate 10,818,697 of NC_067468.1, forward strand.
ACAAATAAACCTGGGCGTTGCGTCTCTCCCCCCCACACCCCATTTGTAATTAGCATATGAAGTGGGTCAATATGGTCGAAATGGCGGTGGGTCTGGGTGCTGTCAGCCGACGCTTAAAGGGTGCGGTGATTAATATCTTTACGATGCCATATGTAGCCCGTTGGCCCCTGCTTTTGAGCCCCCCCTCGCACGCGCACACATACACACACACACACACACACACACACACACACACAGTCTCTCGACGTTGTTTGATGGATCTAGCCACCCACCAACCTGCTCCCACATTAAAACAGGCTTAAATTCATTGCCGTTTTCCACCCCAAATACCCAAATTGAATGCTCCCCACTGTTTCATTTTCCCCTAAACACACAAGTGTCATCTGTAAAGCTAACAAGTGGCCACGCAAGCTTGGAAAAGTCTGACAGCGGCTGATTTTGACTTATAATCACAGGGAGACATAACATTTATGAGTCAAATGGACACTAGCGTGGCCAAATGGCAAAAGGCTCCATCAGTCACTCATGTAAACATTTTCAATTGGGACACTTAAAAAGAACTCTTAAAATGTGTAGAGGGATGCCAGAGTAGGAATTATGTGCTCCCTCTTATGAGTACCAGTCAAGAGGTAAGCACCAGTATACAATGAAAGCAGTAGATTTTTAATGTATGTAATTTTTTTTAAATCATGAAATGGGGAAACGTGCTTGGAGAAAAAAAAAATCTTGCAAAGAGTGACGTTTCAAACAAAAAAATATACCGCCTTTCCAATTATTCGTTACTCAAATCTTGACATTCAATCCTATTAAGGTGAAATGCTAAAATACGGAATTATTGATCTAAAGCGAAGCCCCGGTCCACACGCCTGCTTTCCAAAAATCCTCCCTCCGCCAGTCCAGGCTCTTGGTTCTTGTGCCGTTCTCTCCGTTACTTGCACGACAACGGGGCTCTCTACGTCAGCCATTATAGCTGATCATTTGGTGGGGAAATTAATTTTCAGGGTGGAGGCATAGATAGCTAATTGCACGTCACAATTGCGCCAGATAACCACTAATGCGAATGAAACATCCCCAAGTGTGGCCCTTGGCCCAGTTTTAGCCACAAACCAAAAATCAGAAAAACAATTGAATGCACTATCGCTACAGTGGGTATTATGTAATTCTCAGTCTTTGGACCTTCTATCATCAAAGTGGTAATTTATTTTTTTTTAAAAAATCTCTGAATTCCCTTTACAGGGTCTTTAAGAACAACTTAGCAGCCTAACAAACCAGACCCTCTCTGAATGCCGTCACCAGTTGCACTTTTGTGCGCCCGCCTTTCTTGCGGCGCACTAAACCAGTCTCATTAATAAGACCCGTATTATCTGCGCTGACTCCAGGCCAGTCCATGAAATGAATAGTCGGCCTCTTCATCGCTCTCGGCCGTCCGACCGCTCGAGCTCATAATGGCTTCATTAAGGCAGAAGTTTCATTTGCTTGACAATGTCTTAATGGCCCATGCGCAGTCTGTTGGCGTTTGCAGAAAAAGGCTCCGGGAGGAGGAGAGCTTTTTTGATGAGCGTTTTCACGCCGGGGTCAGCCCGGGTCATCCGAGTGTCAGCCACAAGTGAACAAATGTATAATTGATGTCGGGACGGCCCCGGTGTCCCCCCTCCCACCACCCGGGAAGCACCCTCAGCCATTTTCCCCCCCTGCATTGGGTTCAGATCTGTAGCGCAAAGAGGGCTGGTGGCAGTTGTTCACCCCCCCAAGCCCCATCACCACCACTTCATTCACTCCCCGCTCTTATCACAGAGGACAACACCAAGTCAAAAAAAAAGAAAAGGCCGAAAAGAGACAAACTATATCCCAGGAGGAGGATACGCTTCAATTTTGGCCCCTTTCTCCTGCTGGCTATGTTGCATTTCTCCCTGCTGGTGTAATTGCTCTCCCCACACGTCGGGAAGCTGGCATCTGATGCCGAGGAGGAGGCGGGGAGGGGTGCGAGAGATGTCCCTCTTTTGTTTCCCGATTTGCACGGATGTTAGCAGAGAATGGTCGGAAAGTGGCGAGGCGCACGCCAGTCGTCGTAAGGTAGCGTCGCCGCGCGCATCCTTCTGTCATGTGACCCGACATGATGCCAGAGACGCCGCGCAAACGTCTCTTCTCGCGTGGCGCTTTACAAAGGATGGATTTGCCATGCCAGTCAGTGGCTAATTCCTATTTTAATACCCATATGTTTCTTTTTTGTTGTTTTTTTTTAAATGCACTCTTTCATTGTACATTTCAAGTGACATTGTATCTCTGAGGGCTGTTTACATTCACAGAACGCGCGAAACAATCCCACACGCGCTCCCTCGATGGTCTTATCAGATACGTATTAAATTTTAATCTTATAATAGGAGGAGTCCCAATTCTGATCTGAATCTGACATATGCACATCAATCGGTTGTGACACTGAAGAGCAAAAAAAAGGGAAACATTGCTTCAATCCTCGCAATATCAATCCAGCCCAAGTTTCTGTGCCACTTTCAAAGTGTTTTCCACCCCAAAAATGATTTTATGATTTATGGTGTCCGCTGTTCTTCTTATGTTATGTTAGCCTTCTTGGCTAACTCCGACGTATGGTATTGCCGTGACGTCTGCGCCAATTAAACGCCACACACTAATCCCGCCATTGCGTAACATTTACCTCGGCCACGTATCTAATGGGTTCTACGAAGACTATCGTCAACGGTCATTGTGAAAGGTGCCACGGAGAGACGTTGAGTTGTCTGTTGCTTTTCGCAGGCGGCGAAACCATCAAGAATATCAAAGAGCAGTCCCGCGCCCACGTTGAGCTGCAAAGAAACCCGCCGCCCAACACTGACCCCAACGTGCGCATCTTTTCCATCCGAGGCACCCCGCAGCAGCTGGAAAAGGCTCGGCAGCTGATCGACGAGAGAATTGGGGTAGGTGGTCTTGTCTATTGTGCCCCCGCTTATATTCATGAGCGCACATGTTGCCACCGTGTGGGCTGGGGAGGGGTGGGCGGGTGGTCACAGGGATGACACCAGAGGTTACACATCAAGAATCCATCAAATGGACTTAATGGAGTGCATCAGTGCTCGGCCGTGCCCTTTGACCTTGTCTGTTGGCTTCCTTTTTCAACACGAGTGTGGTCTCACTCTGTCGGCTGCAGGCTCCCGGGCTGGGAGGAAACGGCAGCTTCGGCTTGAATCCCTACAACCAAGGAGCCGCCACTCCTCCTCAGCAGTAAAGTCCAATTATTTCTTTCTTTCTTCTCTCTTCAACAGCAGTGTCGGCTCATAAACGTGCGCTTAACTCAGCTCATCTTCTCTTAGCGGCCCTCAAACGTTCATGACTGGAGGATGGGGGACAACTTTCCAGATCTGGCAGCCTCCTGGCCAACAGGACCATAGTGAGTCGCAGCAGTGCTTAGTGTCGTGACAAGGTCAAAATTCTCTCTCGAGTCTTTCCGATACTCTCAAAAACCTTAAACAAGCAGTGGCATCACAGATGGCTAAACGGAAAAGCTCCCATTCGTGGACTATTTCAAAACCAGTACTCACAAAGCATCGCATCGTTTTTGACGTCGCATGAGATCATCGGGTGTGCTGTCCAGTTTCACTTAACTGGTCCAAATATTTGTGACAAAAATCGACTTAAAGTCAAGTTTCTTCATCTATCCATGAGCGCCACATCCTCCTCCTCCTCCTCAAAAAAGAGGTTGGGCCGCAGACTTGGACCGCCAGGCTCCAATCATGTGACCACATGCAAGTCACACATTTTGGAACAAAATTGTCGGATCTCAAAATGATGGGAAAGGAAAAGAGTATTTATTGCATCGCAGGTTTTGAGACATGATGATGATGATGGTAACCACCTCTTTCCTGTGCAGACGCGCGTTGAATGAAACCTCCATGGAAATGATCAGGAAAGAAGAGAATTGCACACGAGGAGTTGACAACGTTATCCGTCTGCTTTCAGGTCACAATGGATCCCAGACGGGCCAGATGGACTGGGAGCAGTATTACAAAAAGCTTGGCAAGCGCACTAACGTCATTTTTAAAATTTATTTATTTTTTAATTCTAACACGCACTCTGCCATCCACCCTGTACATCATCAAAGTTCAAATGTGTACCCCTTCCATGATGGCGGTCCAAATTCAATTTGGTTGTTTCGCAAAACAAAAAAATTGTAGCCAACATGCTCAGCCCAGCTTTGTGTCTATTTTCATTTTCATTCAAATCGCAACTACAATTCATGTCAGCTATTACTAGTCAGGACTCACAAAGATAAATAAGTGGGAATTATAATATTAAAGTGATTCATATTTGTATTTTTATTTTGACTTCATGGTCACTGTGAGGGGCCATTCAGTGACTTGGTGGGCCTTATCTGGCCCCCAGTCCGTACTTTGCCAATAGCCCTGTTATGGTGCGGGTCAAATTGTTCCATTTAGAAAATCTAGGGGGAAAAAATCTGAATTAAAGTGAACATAATGGGAAACTCTCTCTCAAACCGCCACACATATTCATCGTGTTTTTTCTGGAGCAGAACGGGTGCGAAAAATCACTCCTTTACATCACACCCAGCAGCACAGCATCTTTGCTCAGGATAATCGCCAAGAGGCGTCCTTCAACTGGGCGGTTTGAAAGATCGTTTTTGTCCTCTGCAGGTCAGCAAAGCCAGCAAGCTCAGAGCGCCCCTCCCGAATACAACAAAGCCTGGGGTCAGTTCACTGAGCAGAGAGAACACACACACACCCTCGTCTCCATTTTGTTTGCGTGTGTATATATATTTATTTATTTTTGTAATTATTTGCCAGGACAAAGTTCGAATCCTGGCTCTCAGCAGGCTTCCAATCCAGACTTCAACGCCTGGGTGGACTTCTACAGGCAGCCCATGGCCTACTTCAACCAGGGCGCCCAGCAGACTCAAGCGCCGGGCCTTCATGTGAGACACACCATGTCTTCTATCTTTGATAAATATTCAGTAGAAAGAGTCGTAAATCTCTCCGAAATTCCCTTGTCGCGATGACACCGCTCGGCATGCGCTTAAAACACCCATCCTAGAATATTTAAGAAATGCTGCTACACGCTAGTCAGCCAATCATGCATTGAATAACTGCACTCAGTTGGTGAGGTCCACTGTAAGAGCTGCCCCCCCCCCCCCAAAAAAAATATGTATATATATATATATTTTAGCATAGCAACATCTTGTTGCTAAGCCCGCCAAAAATATTTTTTGTGAAACGTTATTCCCACTTCCCTTGTGGTCATTGGACGCAACCATATGCAGCACAATCGACCGCCATCTAGACACACATAGCGTAAGGAATTCATTTTGGGGGGGGGATTTGCCAAAACCACTGTGGCTAATTTTTGCACACACTCAACACAAATACTACAATACATTGAGTAATTAACCAGTTTTAATTTGTGCAAGTGCTATTTTTTAATAAAATGGATTGGTTAGATTTCAGTGTTGAAAAATCCATTGTGATATATCTATTTGTACAAAAATATTTACATTTTTTCATTTCATAAATGAGCAGGTCTTGAGTTGTAAACGGTTCTAAAATCTGTATGTGGAAGGATCCTATTTTCTTCTGCTTATCTGTGTGCACACGTGTGTGTGTTTGTGTGTGTGTTCCTCAGGATCACTAGAGAAGGTCTCAGGTCTTGTAGAGAATGAAATGAAGACGGCCCTTTTTTTCCCTTTATCATTTTTTGTTTGTTTTTTGGGGGGGGTGTTGTTTCTTAATTTTGTTTTGGTTTTCGTTTTTTTAGACTCGCAGCGCCTTGAAGACTTTTCTTAGTGGGAAACACTAGCAGTAGAATGGTATTATGATGAAATATATTTGTAATCAGCAGAACCTTTATTTGTTACTAAATGCTTGTGTACACTGTTATTTTGACTAGAGCGTGTTATCTGGGATCCGGTATTTTTGTTTTTGGCCAAAATGAAAAAGCGCGTGTGTAACATTTCAAAGAGGCAATACGTATATACGAATCTGTTCCGTTTCTTGCGGCTCCCATGTTGATTCTGCTTAGCAGTCTTGAATACCTTTTTTTTTTTTAATGTGCGTTTGTTTTGTCAAAGAGCATCTTGCGATGATTATTTTTACATAATTCAGTGAAATGAAACTGTGATGTTTTGTTACAGCAGAATGTGTTTTTTTATTTGTTACATGGTTCAAAGCGAAGACGAAAATAAGCAATAGTTCTAATTTAATTGTGCATTGTCATGCTGTTTATTCATTCATTGTCATTTTATTGTACTCAATCTCACACGCGTACACACACACAAGGGGGGGAGGTGCAATATCTTATTTCATGTTTGATATACAAAGATGGCTTCTCGAATATTTTGACCGACTTTTAACTTGTAGTTTTATGATGTTTTCTTTTTTTTCCTCTCTCTGGAGGATAATTTATTACATGAACCTGATTATATAAGACTTAGAAGGATGTTTGCCTTTGCTACCTTGTAAAAGTGTGTATGTATATATATAGATATTTATCTATATATAGATATGCTCATGTATTTGCTTGTTAATTTAAAAAAATGTTTCATTTAGAATGATCTTTCCTGCCACCAGTATTGTAGGAAAACTGTCCCTTTTTTTTCGGTTCTTATTTTCTTATACTGCTCCAAGATTGTGAATGTGATTGAAATTGGATGTTGCATCTTATGAAGAAGAAAAAAATATTGGGTTGTTTTTTTTTTGTTGGGTTTTTTTGGGGGGGAGGGATGCTTGTTCTGTGCGAGTGTTCAAGACTGCTAAGCCTCTGTTTCCTTCTACCTGTGCGATTGATTGGTTTTTGTTATGTTTTAAGAAGTGTTATGATAAAAAAAAACACACACACGTTCTCCTTCGGTACCTCCTGCTTCTGTCCGATGCTAATAACTTTTTAATTATGATTATTTTTTTAATTTCTTGTGTGATCTAATATAACAATAGCGGACGAGACGTCATCATGGAGAAGCGATTCTTGTATTAACGTCATTTCTTTATGAAAAGGGATATATATATATATAATTTGGAGAGGAAAACATGTCTAATTATGGTGGGTTTACTTTTGGTGTACAGTTAACCATGTATTAAAAAAAATCCAGACTACCTTCATTGTGTATTGTTATACAAGCTGTTTTTTGTTTTGGTTGATTGGGTGTTTTTGTTCTTGATGCCAGAGAGTTCTATTGTGTAAATACAACCATGATAGGCCAACTGTATGTTTTATTAGCAGAAAATCTATTTTCTATATAGCCTGTTGACAGTTCTCAAAAGTCATAATAAATTTTCCGCAAGCCTCTCTTGTGGTTGACGTCCATTTTAATTCTCGCTCGGATCAATTTCATCAACGTGGTGCGTTTCTGACCAAATGCTCTTCCGAGGTCTTTGTTAGATGGCTCACCTAAAAAACAAAAAAACACATTTCGTGTTTAGAGTAGCTGATTCTGATTTGGGCAAATTCCTTGGAATAAATTTGGAATTCACCCGAAATGGCTGCTTCAAGCAAAATGGGCGACTTCCTCCCTAGTCTTACCTGTTTACGATTGTGGCAAATTGAGGATCTGTTAAAGTACACGGTCTTGTGGGTTTTTTTTTTTTTGTTTTTTTTTTTTGTATAAAAATTCAGCTTCAAACCAAAATGGCCAGCTGTCTTTTCAAATTCAGTCATGGATGCTTGAGGCTTTTTTTGGTGACAAGCTCATTTAAAGTGTCTAGCCGAAACGGATCTGTCAAGATTACCTGCTTTCAAGTGCGGCTCATTTTGCCGATTTCCCGAGTGACTTTCAAAGTAAAATGGCAGACAATGTTCAATTTCGGCCAAGGGTCCTTCTTGCGTTACCAAATGTGAAAAATCGCCTATCGACATGCGCACGGGTCCATAGCACCTGATGGAGTTAACATCATTTCCCGCATTCTCCGATTTCTTAATTGATCACAAGCACCGGTACTTGACACGTTCAAATTCGAGTGAGGTTTGTTTGGCGATGGGGCGGAAGACACACAAACATTCTCACCAGGATGCGCGCACATCGACAAAAATTGGCAAGTTATGGGGCCATGTTTCAACCCACGAGCAAGCGGAAGAATCATCTTAAAAAGCATTTTGCAAGAGTGCCTTGACACCGCCTTGTCCTCGGGGCCCTAATAATAAGTGACATGTTCCTCCCGTCCCCCCTCCCGCTCTACCAGTGAGCGTTTGCGCCCTGCAGGAGGGCCGCGCCGGGCTCCGTCGCAGCCCGGGCATTGAAGCGCTGCAGCTGTTTCCAAATCCGAGCCTTGATTTTGATCCTCTTCCTCTTTTCCCCAAGGACACTAATGACCCGGTGGTTCATTGTGGCCGGCTAATAACCTTCTTGTTCCAGGCTCATTCCCAGAGCCTCAATGAGTGCAGCCGTTATTGTCGTCGTCTTAATTAATTCATTGTTTGCTTGTCTGCTACATCGTCTTTGAGCTAATGGGATGATTAGGGCTATGCTAAAAAGAAAGAAATTGCCAATTTAGGAGAAAAGAACCCTCTTTTTTTGTTACACATTATTAAAATGGCCTCTTTGGAGATGTTGTCTCAATAAATGTAGTGTAAAATCTAATGTTTTTGAAGATAAAACTTTTAGATATGCAATGCTGTAATATTTGTTGTTACGGTCATTTTGGCGCATGTAATGGCGACTTCATTCTGGTTTAATTACGCCGCCTTTTCCACATTCAAGGTCATTTTAAAAACGTTTCTTCACGTTTCTACTTTACTCTCATCAGTAATAGTCACCGGCAGTTCGGTGGGAAAAGTCCTTTGCATGAGAAGGGGAGGGAGGAGAGCACTTGAAACGATTGTGACAGATTAAGGATTTGGGAAGCTTTGTTGACACGTTGGCCATTCTGACGATTTCATGTGTGCATCTGTGGAACCCCCCCCCCCCCTTTTACTAGAACCCCCTCCCCCCCCAAACCCCTCGATATGAAGGCAGACAGGTGTGGTGTGACAAGTTGAAGAATGGTCGGTCTGGAGGGGGGCCCCACCTCTGCTCTCACCTTTGCGTCGGATTAGCCGATTTTGACCGCGGTGCGCACACTGAGACGCTTAATCTCATTTTAATGACTCCTCTCTTGTCGAAGTATACGTGTGCGCGTGCCGGCGTGCGTTTTCTCTTTTGCAGGTCTGACTGGTCAAGTGCTTCACTTGAGTTTATTTTTTTCACCACCAGTCCCTTCATTCGGTAGACCTTTACCACTATGGGAGACAGGTCTGGACTGATGGCAGGCAAATCTCGTACCCACACTCTTTTGGTACAAAGCCACACTGTTGTAACACGTGCAGAATGTGGTTTGGCATTGTCTCGCTCAAATAAGCGGTGGTGTCCATGAAAAAAGACGTCGCTTGGATTGGCAGCATATGTTTTGTCCAAAACATTTCGGCATTCATGGCGCCTACGCAGATTAGCAAATTAGCCAATTCATGGGCGCTAAAGCCCTCCCAGGCTTTTGAACTTTGCACTCGTTGTATAATGACCCAATTGTCCTTTTCCTCGACGCAACATTCATGATTTCCGAAAACAATTTGAAATGTGGACTCATCAGACCACAGCACACTTCGCCACTTTTGCGATCTTGGGGTCCAGAGAAGTCACTCATGACAGTATTGATTTGTGATTTTAGCTTTGCATGATAGAGTTTGAACTCGCATTTGTAATGACGAACTGTGCTAACCGACCACGATTTTCTGACGTGTTCCCGAAACCACAAGGCAATTGTCTTTACATAATGGTCATTTTTAATGCAGTGCCGCCTGAGGGATCAAAGGTCTCGGGCATTCGGTGTTGGTTTTTGGCCTTGCTGCATACATGCAGAGATTTTTTGGCGATTCCCTTCATCCTTAATTCGTAGACCATCCATAAATTTCTTTTATGAAGAAAAACATTATCAAGCTGTGATTATTTGCTCACTCACTTCCTCAATGAATTGTCTTTTTGGGGAGCAATGCACACTCCCGACAAATATTAGAATCTTCTATTACATTCTGTCATATTAGGGTCCCGCCCCCCCCCAAACTGTTAATTTCTTTTTTTTCCAGAGAGGGAAAAATGATATTGCTGTGGCTGTTGCTATATTATCTGTCTATATGTGTTGCTCCATCATTTGTGTTCAGGGAGCCATTGCTTGAAGGTTTCTCAAACCACTTTTGATACTAAATGTGAGCTTCAAAAGCTCGATTTGACCTCATTAGATGTGTGCTAGCGTGCCTAGTGTATACAAATGATTATTCATTGAACATTCTAATGTATTCCAACACGTTTTGTTGTCCTCAAAGGCGAGCAAATCTGCATTTATCTTCTTTTCTTTTTTTATCCTCAGGCTTCTTCTCTTTGATGGCTTTCCCAACAGCTCTTTGAAACGCGACAATTAGCGCGCGTCTTTGTGCAATAATTGTCAATCATCCACACGAAATTGATAGGCTTTAAATGAGAGAAAGGAAGACCCGTCCCCCCACCCCACCCCACCCCTGACAGTGGGGGCCGCCTGAGCGGGGGATGACATGACCAGCAGCCGAGGTTAATGCATAAATAAGCAAATCAAATCCATGCCTGAGCCCAATTCAGCGCCTTTAATTCCTCTTTAATAAAGAGCCTGGCCCCGCCCTGATTTTTTTTCCCGCTGATGAATGCCATCAATGTAAATCAATCTAGATGAGAAAGGGAATAGATTAGGGAAAGGGGCTGAAAAGAGAGCCTGGTGGGGCGGGAGGGGGGTAATTTCATCTGGGAAAAAAGGGGAGGCTCATAAAAAAAGCAGCTGTTTGGGCAGTAATCTTTTTACGTGCCCTGTCACTCACCTTACCTCTTTTTGGATCTACTTGCCATCTATACCTCCATATTTAACGCCGGCCCCCCCCTCTTTAAAAAAAATCCCATTTTTCTCTCAATCCTCCTTGTAGCTGCTGCAGTGAAAAGAGGCGTGCATGAATGTCAAATTGCCCTCAAAAGCTCCCATGAAAGATTGATTTGCGACACTTTTCAGAGGCCCTGACATCACTTTGGGAAAAAAAAGGAGAAGGGGGGGGGGTGAGAGACTGAAAGCTCGAAGCAGCGAATGGAATAAAGATGTCCTAAATAAAAAGAAAAAAAACTACCCATTTAGCCGCACTCCGCGAAGCTTGAAAATTAGGGGGCTCGTATATACTCATCGAAACGTTGTCACAATACCGGGACGGAGTGGGGGCGGCTGCGGGAGGTGGGGGGGGGGTGTTCATACACACACGCACACACAACACCACCCATGAATATTAAACTGTTTTACCTCAACAAGTGCAGCCCGTCAAAGCAGCTTTGCATGGGAACAATGCTGTAAAACAACCACCCCACTACCTTTTCATGCCCCCCCCTCTTCCCACCGCAACCTTTTTCTCCTCATCCCCAGTCTAAGACATATTAAAAAAAAAACGAGCGTGTTTCTATTCTTGTTCTTCCCGCGCTTACTTCTCACACTAAATAACATTACAGGCACATGAATAGCAAATGCACTCCGGGGAACAATAGAGGCCACCGATTTGCAAATTAACAATTAAAACATTCACGTGCGTCACTTTTTTTTGTATATTTATTTTCAATTTTGTTGGAAGAGACATTTTTTAAAAAATCATGGCTGTTACTTTTTACAGGTATTTCCTGCGTGTGTACTTTTCTTACTACTTGACCCACATTTTTAATCACGTTTTTTTCCAGTTTATTGAATTAAATTAAAAATGGCCACTCCTTATTTTTTGTAACATCTTTTAACGATTGGTTGCACACTTGACCAGTTATTCTCATCAAATATCTTTTTGAATCCTTTTTTAAAAATCACAAAACGGCACCCTATACTGTACTTATTTTCAACAATGTTTTCTTCCCTTTACTTCTCAAATTGTATGTTTTTTCCTTCATATGCATCGTTTTAGTGTATATTGTTTTTTTAAGTGCATTATTGGCCAAATATTTAATTCACTAGTTTAAAAATAAAAATTACGACCAAAAAAAAATAGACCCACTTTTTCTCTGTTTCTTCACGTGCATCAGTTTTTTAAGTGCACCTACATTCATGAAAACATCGTCGTCTAACGTACCAAAAATACGAGAGCGTCGTTTTTGTAAACATATTAAAACATTTTCAAATAAACATCAACTCATTTTTTCCATGTCACGTCTGTTTTTTTCTTCCTCGTAAAAATAACATGCATTCATCCATGAGAGCTTTTTTTTTGCTTCTTGACATGCACTATAAAAGCTTGTTTGTTTATTTTTAGTTTCTATTTGGAAAAGAATGCGCATGCATTCATCAGATGAAGCTATTATTTTTTTCCATGTGCATAAGTGTTTAAATGATCATACTTCAGCCATCCACCTTTGCCTCTTAAGGCTCCCTCCAATTCTCTTTTTTCCTCTTGACTTTGTATTATTATTATTATTATTATTACAGTACGAGTAGTAGGCGATGCCCTTTCCCTTTGGAAATTAGTAGTGTGCGTTCGCGAGAGTAAAAGTTTTTTTTTCCCTGCGGCGTGGGCAGCGCCACGCTGCAAGGGGTGTGTCATTAATAAGTAATTAGGGTTCTCGGGGCAGCACCCCCCCACCACCACCACCACACCCCCTGCTACTATAAAGGGCCCCTCAAGGGCCGATCAGAGTCAGATCTCATTCACACACTCTCAGCAGCGGAGAGCATCACTTTATCCTCCTCGATCTCGCAATTTCATTAAAGTTAATTTCTCCGGTCCAGAAAGCGAAAAGATGGGCTCAGTGCTGCCCGCCGAAGCTTTGGCCCTCAAGTCTGGATTTAAGTGTCCGGCCCGGGCGGCGCTGTCGGACGTGATCACTTCGGACGTCCTGCACAGTTTCCTGTACGGCCGCTGGAGGAACGTCCTGCAGGGGGGCGAGCACCTGCAGGCGGACGAGCGCCACGCCGGCTGCACCAGGACCGCCTTCACCGCCGAAGTGTTGGCTCAGTCCTTCGTTGGAGGTAGGAACCACTTGTCGGAGCTCATTAAGTTCATCTTGTTCTCATTGTCATTTGTTTGTTTGTGTCTGGTTTCTGACTTTAATTCAGTTCTAAAAACAACCCGTTCATGTTGTTATTAGTTTTATCACGAATAGTGGCGTGTTTATGACAAAATAGTCATTATCGTTTTAATGGACTCCCACCTTCTTAGCTAGTTTAGCTAGCGTTCTTAATTCCGGAAGAACATTAAAAAAATGGACGAAGAAGAATGCCGAACAGGAGAAGAAGACGCTTGATTAACAGTAAGTTATTTGACATTAATTAAATAAGGTTGAGGTCGTGAACGTAATTTATGTATCATTTTTAGGAGTGGTGATTTTTATCCATATTAATTGTAGAGGAATCGGGCGACAAAGGTGCTTGTCACCTGGACTGAATTTAGTTGCCGTTCACGGTGAATCAAATAAATGAAGAAGAACGTCCATTGAATTACCGAAACGAAGAAGAATAAGGAATATTAATGGTACTAATTAATTTTAAGGAGAATTGAAAACGAAGCAAGCAAGTGAGTAGAAGAAGAAATTCATCGCCCGTCCAACCTGTTGCTACACTTTTTCCCACATTTCCTTGTCAGTCTTTTCTCCTCCTTTTCGAGCCATTTAACGCGTTAAGTAGCCTCTGAAAGAAGCGAGTAAGTGCCGGTGATTCAAGGGTCCATGCCGGGGCCTTTAAATTCATTTGGTTAACTTTGTGCGTTGACCTGGGAAAGAGTCCACTTAAAAAAAAGGGCTCCCTTTGCTCGGGAGCTACTTTGTCCCGGCATTCATCAATCTGCGGACAGTCTCTTTTCGTGCGCTTGGCAGCTATGTGGGGCTCCCTCCGTCTCCTCTGGCTCTGTCCACGTCTCGCTTTCTTTTCAAGCAGTAGCTGTTGGTCGCATAATGCAGCGTGAAGGCTAAATCTAATGCTATTCATTGCATGTCAGCCATCTAATCGCCTTTCCATTTTTTTTGTCGCGCGGATTCCAGAGTTCCTTTTAACAAGGCGCCGCTCCATTCAGCGCAAATTTATTGCTACAAACTTCTTAAAAGGATAATGAATTTGGAATTAGCCGTCTCTCCTTTTCTCTCTATTCTTTTCTTTTGCGCAGATCCATTAATGAATATCACATCTGAAGCGTGACCAATTGCTGGAGCCCGCGCAATGGAGGCCCATTTAACCTCTATTGGACAAAGCTTTTATTATCATTTTTTGTGTTGTTGTTGCAGCTTTTAAATACAAAAAAAGAAGAAGAAAAACTTTGATTTTGACATTAAAGAAACGTTTTCCCTTCTCCCCCTTCGCCTATTTAGGTGGGACGAAAACTGCTTACCGTGCGCAACAAAAACGTTCAATTCAAGCAGATAATCGAATTTAACGGGGGATAAAGTGTCGCTTAATATTTGGAGCCGGTACGTGGGGAACCTGCCGCCGGTGGGCTGTATGACTTGAGAGCCAGACAGGCATGTACTTCGAAAAACAAATACTCTGAGGGAGGGGAAAAAAGTGCACAAAAATATTAAAACTCTTTTCGGATTTTATTTATTCATTTTAAGGAATAAGAAATATGGCTCAATGTTTCGTTATGACTGAAAAATAAATGTAGTCAAACAATAAATAAATTGAATTGTATTTGTGAAGAAGTACGAATAATATATTAATTTTTTCATCGTTGTCAATCATATTTCAAAATTTCATTAAAAAATAGTTTTGGAATTGATCATAATTACATGAAGTAAAAATAATTACATTCAATCAAAAAACATGGATTTTTCTTTTAACTGATCACATTAACAAAATGTTGGCCCAATTTGGAGACATAATTTTAAAGATTAAATAAAGTTAAAAAAATAAAAAGCATAATAATAAATTTTTGGGGGCCCCAAACTGTTGAAAATTTTTAATTCTATTTTTAAAATTGATCCTGTGAGTATCATTATGACATTTTTTTTAACTTTTGGTGCCATCATTGAAAAGTATTAATAAGCTAAAAAAATATTTGGTGCTATAATTATGAGTAATCCACAAGAAAATAAACAAAGGTACAAATGCAATGTAAAAAATGTTAACTGATCGCAATGCAATCATGGCGAAAAAAAATCCATAACTTAAAAATATGACATTTGTTTTCCCTGGCCAGACAATTATTGCTACTTTTGATGTATGTGCAGTTTGTTGACATTAATTGAATTTGTATTATTATTTTTTTTTTCTCAGAGGTGCAGAAGTTGTCCAGTTTGGTGCTCCCCAGTGAGGTGATCATAGCACAGAGCTCCATCCCAGGAGAAGGTCTGGGCATCTTCTCCAAAACGTGGATCAAGGCCGGCACGGAGATGGGCCCCTTCACAGGCAAAGTCCTTTCCCCGGAACACGTGGACCTGCTCAAGAACAACAACCTGATGTGGGAGGTGAGTTTCTTGTGATGGTTCCATCCGGTTCCACATAGGTCATTCCTAAAATTCATCCACACCGCTTTTTCTTTTATTTAATACTTTTCTTTTTTTAATGAAGGTGTTTAATGAGGACGGCACTGTGAGGTACTTCATCGATGCCAGCCAGGAGGACCAACGCAGCTGGATGACTTACATCAAGTGCGCCCGCAATGAACAGGAACAGAACCTGGAGGTGGTCCAGATTGGCAGCAGCATCTATTACAAAGCTGTGGAGGTAGAGGAATTACTTTCGGTCCTGTGTGTGTGCAGGGTTTCTTAACCTTTCACGTGATTATCTTTATTGTCAGCACCAGTGCTTTAAAGTTGGCAATTTTTAAGGAAATGGTAGCCGGTCCGCGCGCAGCATGTAATTTGTCTCAATTGGTCCGTGACATAAAGGTTGGCGATGACGACTTTAAAAGATGTCATTTATTCCAAATGAATTTTTCTTTCAGACTATCCCACCGGATCAGGAGCTGCTGGTGTGGTATGGAAACACGCACAACACCTTCCTGGGCATCCCCGGAGTGCCGGGAACAGACGAAGAGCAGCAGCAGAAGAAGAGCAGAAATGGTGAGAAACATTTTGAGCAATGAAGTTGACATTCCAAAAGAGAATGAGTTTATTTTTGGCATTGTTACGCAAAGATGAAAAGCGACCAATGTTATTTTTATACATTAGAATTTGATGTGCAAATTCCTGTCTACGGTTGCGAGTAGTTCTATCTCAAATTATTATTATTCCCCGTTGAAATAAATGAAAATGCCGATGATTTATTGCCACCACCCGAACACGGTCTTATGTACATGTCCTTTTCCAGATGACTTGCAATCTTGCGAGTCCTCGTGCTCGCCGCCTTCCTCGTCGTCCTCGTCCACCGCCGGCCTCAACACTTCAGGGCGCATGCGCTGCGTCATCTGCCACCGCGGCTTCAACTCGCGCAGCAACCTGCGATCGCACATGCGCATCCACACGCTGGACAAGCCGTTCGTGTGTCGCTTCTGCAACCGCCGCTTCAGCCAGTCGTCCACGCTGCGCAATCACGTGCGCCTGCATACTGGCGAGCGGCCCTACAAGTGTCACGTGTGCCAGAGCGCCTACTCGCAGCTGGCGGGGCTGCGTGCGCACCAGAAGAGCGCTCGCCACAAGCCCGCAGCCGCCGCCGCCATAGCCGCCGAGGGTACCCCACAGGCTTCGCCTCCACTTCCACCTCCTCCCACCGCCGCCCAGCAGATGGCGCCCGTCGTTCGCCACCACCACCACCATCACGTGCCTCTGGTGCATCACATTCCTGCCTTGGTGCTCTGACAAGTAAGACAACGACAATAACAGCTAAGATGCACTTTAGCAAGGAGCTCGAGTGGGCTAGAGAGTACACGTTTATTCCAATTGTGTTTCCAAAAAAAACTTTCTGGGAGGACTCGCCTGGCACCTGACCGAAGTGCTTTTGTTGAACAATATATTATACCACAAATGCATGCTTGGACAGGGGGCTCACACAGGATATTCTTGCAGCAAAAATGTTTGTTTATTCCCCCTTGAATTATGTTATTATGAATATTCATCTGTCAGAAGACACTAGTCATGTTAATGATTAATCACAATCATTATCTACAATGGGAAATGTTTATATTTCGAGGGATTGCGTCACAATCTTTTTCGAGGAAATCCCAATGTCTCTTCACGCGTGTTACTTTCAGAATAGGCCCGTGGTCTGATCATGTGATCCTAATGAGCTGGCAGTTGGTCATGTGACTGAAACATGGCGGGACTTTGGGAGTATACGTCACGTGATCAAAATTTTCCTTCCGCACGTTTAAGCAAATGTTATTTAATAGCACTTTTCACCGAGCGGACGTGCAGAATGCCTCGGATAGTTAATATATAAACATGCATTCAAAAACAACGGAGCCAAAAAGTGCATAAACAATTAAACAGAGGTCTCCTGGCACGTGACGAAAGATTTGCCAAAACACTGTCACGTGATCAACACTTCCAACCACGACACGGGAACTCTCGATGTCACATGATCAAGCCAGCGAGCCAATTCGTGAGAGTTCATACGTGACGTTTTGAAAATGGCAAATAAGATCACTTGATCAAAAGTTCAAGCAAATACGCGTAAGTGAATCAATTTTATTTATATAGCACTTTTAATAAAAAAAGTTCTCGAAAGTGCTGAGTTAAATACAGGTTTAAAAATATGCCTGGCACGTGACCAAAGACTTGGAAAAGACGAACACCCACGCGTCCCCTGTTCAAGACGGGACGCCAATCAGCGTGCGCGCACATGTCACGTGGTCAGATCCCACAACGTTCGCGAGGCCACGTCACGTGACGCCAACAGCAGTTTCTATGGATTCCACATGTGAACGGACAGGTGTGCAGCAAGGAAGCTTGAAATACAACTATGTAGTTGTAGGTCTCACACTTTTCAAATGAAATGTCACTTTACTCTTGTACAGAACGAATTATTGTGTAATATTAAAAATAAATAAATGTATGGTATGATTCTCTGGGTGTAAATAGAGTTATGCTTCTTGTATTGCAAATAAATCATACGAGTTTAATTGTTTGGGTGCTTGCTCATGAAATTATTACAGTTACAGCAGGAGAGTATTTCAGTTACTTTAAGTATGCTCAATTTGTTAGAAATACTTAAAAATATTTCCCCCACCCTCATTTTCAATATTTACACCTGAATGTTATTGTTACTTATATTTACCTTTTTTAATCGATAATTTTGAAATGATTCTATTTTAATTATTTTATTTTATTTTTTCTACATTGAACTGATTGAAGTTTCATCATCAAAAGCACTATTATTACTTGTTCATAGTCATTGGTCACATGAGTACCACGACACACCAAAGCATATTTTGCGGCCTTATGTCACACACACACACACAAATAAGTGAAGTGTTTAATTATTTCTTTTTTCCGGAGTCAGTCGAGATGATCATGATCGGGAATAGGAATGGGAAGCTTGTCAGCTGTCAGACAGGATCCGACTTCCCCACTGGGATTTTCTGGAAAAGTCATCATTAGAACAAACGTGGCATCACCCAAGAGGAAAAAAAGGATCAGAAGACGTGCGGACTGGATGTTGTTTTGTCCTGAGACACGGTCCACACTTGTTGTTGTCCTGCATTGTGATAGATAAAAAAAAAAATGCTGTCCTTCTAATGCCTTTTTTCCCCAAAATTCACCTTTTACAACGGTTGTGTCATCCCGCTGCTGTCATCTTCTTCTGCTTTGTACAGCAGCAAGAAGCGATCAAGTCAGCCATGTGGGTCAATGCTGCTACAAATCTGATTATCATGTTTTAAATACGCCACTTGAACTTCAATGTGTAGAAAAATGAATCACTTATCTGAGAAAATGAGTCACAACATTGTGCTTCTATGGGTTTCTTGCCTCTTCCTATATTAGCTGAAGGACAGGCTGGCTGTTGCCATGCAATTGCACTCAACCTAATGACACAGCGGTTGTTTTTTTGGGACTCGCTATCTGTGGTGATGTCAGTAACTTGAGAACAACAACAGTATCACTATCATGCGGGGATTCAACTTTTCCATCGTGTCGAAACATGAGTTTCCCAAGTCAGCAGTTACCACTATGCACCATTCCTCCCTCCATTTTCTTCCACTCATAGACTAAAGATTTCGTCCAGAAAACGTATCTGCTTGATCACTGGGGAACACAAACCCCCTGAACAATGATAAGGCCATGGCTCAGGGAGGCGAACAATGCATTATACATGATAAAACTCATAAATAGATAGATAGGGAGGTTAATGGAACACTGTGAATTGTCCTAGTCTATCTATCTATCTATCTATCTATCTATCTATCTATCTATCTATCTATCTATCTATCTATCTATCTATCTATCTATCTATCTATCTATCTATCTATCTATCTATCTATCTATCTATCTATCTATCTATCTATCTATCTATCTATCTATCTATCTATCTATCTATCTATCTATCTATCTATCTATCTATCTATCTATCTATCTATCTATCTCAGATGCATTGATTGGGCCTTACGATTTTAGCTTGACGATATGTTCTGTTTTCGACTAGTACGGCCTTGTGGCTCCTCTGTGATCTGTTGTCATTTTCCAAGCGGCTACCCGCCTGCCGCCTGCTCGCCACCAGCCTACTTTGATCGAACAGGTGAGTTTGAACGCGATATCGTCACCGTGGGGGTTAGCTCCACGCGTCACCGAGCGTAAGCGGCGTTTCGTGAACGCGGCGAGTGGTTTCGCAAAGGGAAATTCTTGCAACTGGGGAGTTGAGCACGAAACGACGGCTAGCGGCTAACCAGAGAGGCGGCTAGCGGAGTTAGCGACAAGTTCGCGAGTGTAACGTCGGCGTTATCCGAACGGCATCAAATGCGTTCGATTCAGCACGTTTGTGGAGGCAAAGTTGAACTTAAACTTTGGTTCGGGGGTTATTGCACATCCGTTTAAAAGCCGAGGGGTCTCTTTTGAGGGCAACGGTGACTTGTCACGAGTTTTTGAGCCGCTGTCATGAACCTTTACCATGTTAGGACATCCTCAATGGATGGCCTGGTTTAGCGAAGAAGCGCACACTCGTTTTACTTGCTTCTCGGCCGTTTACTGCACCATTTTGTTCCCACAGGGAACCGTTTGTCACGCTCGTACCACATCTAGAAAAATGCCATGGTTACATAAATGTGCGATTTTTAATGGGTGGCTCTAAAGTTGGTATACAGTACACTTTTTTTAATTAAAGGAAGGTACGTAAGGATTTCAATAAAGGAGGGAGTGAACAAATTACTGAAAGATAGAGGAAGGAAGGGAAACAAATGGCATGAAAGGAGGAAGGGATGAATGAAGGATGAAATGTAGGAAGTAAGGAGGAAAATAAGGATGGGAAGAACCAACAGATGGCTTGATGGAAGGAAGGAAGCAAGGATGTATGAAAGGAAGGTAAGTCTTATGTCAGGAATGAAAAAAAGTTGTTCGAGTTGAAAGAAGGGAGACACCGGCACTTTCAGGGTCTGCATCAGGTCGAGGCACATACAAATTCTTTAGAACATCAACCCATTGAAATCTTCCATCTAAAATGTACGAGTGCATTAAGATGTTCAGCCAATTTAATTCACTGCCGGCTGTTTTCAAAGCAGTTCTCCACATTGCCAGGCATTCAAAAGCATTTTGACTGTACTTCAAGAAACACGGAATATAATGAAAAGAGTGACTGTCCTCTTTCACCAGGGGGGAAAAATGTTTTTTTTTCTTGCGTTTTATATATTTTTATTCTTCAACAGTTTCTGAAATAAAATCTAGGATGTTAGGATGGAGTGTGGCCCATTTCTGCCAGACATTCTGGTGTTGGAGATTTTCCTGCGTCTGCCCCACGACGCCGTGCTGAGAGCGGGCCTCACCTGCCGCCAGTGGCTGGCCGTATCCAGAGACGAGTTCTTATGGAGGGAGCTCTTCTACTCCTACTATCGCATCCCACGCACTGTACCCCAACACCCAGGTGGTCCTCTCACAAGTTCCTGTGATTTCTTTTTTTTCCCTTACTTCCTACATGGAGTGACTCAACTGTGTTTGTGTGTGTGTGTGCAGCGGCTGTGTCGTGGTACAGGGAATTCAAGCGCCTCTTTGACTGTATCCCGTGTGTCGAGGTTCAAACGCTGAAGGAGCACAGCGACCAGGTGCTCCATTTGGCCTTCTCCCACCGGGGTCACCGCTTCTCCTCGTGCTCCAAAGACTGCACTGTCAAGGTAAGCCGTTTATTTTATTTTATTTTTTTCCCTTTAAGTGTGTATCACAATCTTATCAGTTGTGGCATAATTCATAAACAAGGCAACTCAACGTGCTTCACACAAGTAAAGAGAAGATGGATTGAACTGACTACACATTTGTCGCACTCCTTTTCTATGCAGCGTAACAGCTCAATGTTTTTTTTTTTAAACTCTCACATCCAAGACTTGACACTGAGTCTGCAGACCTCAGGGCCCTACTGGGTTTCTATCCATTTCCTTCATGCATTCAGGATATTATTTTAAATAAGCAAAAACAAAAAGCATGCACGGTTAATCTTCTCGCATAACAGGAGTGCATTAAAAAAATGTGTCAACAAAAAAAATTCGAATTAAAACCAAAAGCAACTAAATGATAGAGACGCTTTGTTCATTATTGGACGATATTGCGTGTAACCTTCTGTTTTCCCCTCAGCTTTGGGACACGGAGCGGCACGATGGCAACATCGCCTTGGTGCACAGCTCCAGCATGCGGCAGTTCAACTGGGGCTACACGCAGTTCTCGCAGTTCAACGCCGACGACAGCCTGCTGCTCGTGTCCGGCGTCTACCTGGGCCCGCACCACTCCTCCTCGGGGGAGATCGCCGTCCTCAGTCTTGGTACGCATGCGCAATCGCCAATGACGGACGGCCCAGCCGGATGAGTTTGGCAATTTCGATCGGACGCCCGTTCGGCCTGACCCCCCCCCGTCCCCCCGATGCAATTCCACAGAGAACTACACTCTGCTGTCGCGAGTGAGAAACAAGCCGTACGACGTGTTTGGCTGCTGGCTCAATGAGACCCACCTGATCTCAGGCAACCTGCACTGGATCGGAAACATGACCTCCTGCTCTGTGCTCTGGCTCAATAAAGCCTTTCAGGTGTGGCATTAATATCAAAATGCGGAAACATTAATAATAATAATAATAATAATAATAATAATGAATTCATAATTTATTGAGAGACTGCAAAGTCTACTTTTCATTCAGAGAGCATAACACCAAAAAATTAACAATAATTAAAATATGGACTGAAAATAAAGACAAAAGTTAATGAGAACAGCTTCACATACAAAAAAAATAATAATAAAAAGTTCCCCTGTACTTTACGGACAATTGCGTCATCCCTCATCTTGGACAGGATATCGAGTCTGAGAACATCAACGTAGTGAAGCGCCTTTTCAAGATCCAGAACATCAACGCCAGCACCATCCGCACCGTCATGGTGGCCCACTGCCGTCGCCACGACAACCCCGACCTTCTGGTGGACTACGATGCTCAGTGCCAGGCCCGCAGGCTGAAAGGTCAGCAGCGTCAGCCGCATCAGCCGCTGCTCTTCGACTTGGGGACGTCCAGCAGCGAAGAGGACGAGGAGGAGGACGCGGTGAGCCCGAGAGACGGCAGATGCCACGGCACGGCCGCGCAAGCCGCCGTCTCCAGCCTGGAGCACTTGAAGGAGGTGAGCCGCACGCCGAGGTGGGAAGTCGACTTGCCGTCTGTGACACGTGCGAGAGATTCGCAACAAATTGCCCCTCGTGTTTGCGTTCTCCACGCTAGAGTTGTAAGAACCTGGACCCCAGCCAGGTGGCCCTCGAGAGACAGGTGGCTCAGATGATGGGCCGGGTCCACACCAAAGCCCCGGACTCCAGCCTTATGGACACCTCGAAGTCCGGCGACGGCGAAGACAAGACTTACTTATTGTTTACCACCGGCAGCCTTACGTACTCTCCTCACCAGATAGGTGAGCGTGTCGCTTGTGCCGCCGTCAGCCGCCTCGTCGTCAAGACGGCCATCTTAGCGTTTGCGGTGCGTGCAGGCATTAAGAGGATCAAGCCGGACCAGATGACCACCTGCGGACCCGTGCTGGGAGAAGAACGTAGCTCCTACGAGTTCTTTGATTCGCTGGACCACGTCATCGATATCCACGGGCACATCATCGGGATGGGTCTCTCTCCGGACAACCGGTCAGTAAATCGTGTTTGAACTCATCCGTCACCGGGCACATCTGAACGTTGTCGGGATAGGAAGCGAGGACTGCGAAAAAAATCAGAAAATAAAGCTATTCAAAATGTTTTGCAAGGGTGCGAATGCAGAAAGCACATGTCGTTCCAAAATGAAGCTCCTCCCCCTTTCCCAATCATAGCTGCTAGGCATAAATGGGCCACCAGATGGCACCAAATCAATATTTACCGTGATTGACCTGAACATTCCCATCCATCATGTGCCCCTACTTGATCATGCCAGTTGCGTGTTGTTGACCAATCCGTTGGATGTGAACCCGTCTCGTGTTGCCTGTGGCCCAATCAGGTACCTGTACGTGAACAGCCGGGCGTGGCCCGCGGGCTGCATTATCTCGGACCCCATGTGCCCGCCACCCATCGCCGAGGAGATCGACCTTCACGTAATCGACTTAAAGAGTCTGAGGGAGGAGCGGCGTAGCCTTCGCGCCCACCGAGCTTTCACGCCCAATGACGAGTGCTTCTTCATCTTTCTGGACGTCAGCAGAGACTTTGTCGCCAGGTGGGTCTCCCTCGCCACTTAAACACACACACACACACGCAATCACAGCTAAACCGAGTCATAAAAAACCGTGAATAATTCGATTAGAAGGAAAAAGTCAAAGCAAAAAATGTCTGGAAGGCTGTGACTCAAAATGGCCAACTCTACTTCAACACGCTGACACACCACGTGTGTTGAGTGACACACCACGTCACTCAACAGGCTGCATGCCACCGTTTATGTACAATTATTTTTGTGCAGCGACCTTCAGTGCTCTCAGAGGTGCCTATAAATAAAATATTTTAGAATATTTTGAGAACAAAGATAATTTTGTTTATATTTTAAGTTCACTTGCCTACCTTGTTAGACTTCTACTTGAATATAATCATATCAATATTTAGTTTGAAAAATCAGATTTTTACTCATACCCAAGAAAATAAATGTTGCCACTTTTTTTTCTCCCCCCAAAATTTGAATTTTTTTTATTTTGGAAAACTTTTCAAAAATTACTCCCGGACTGAAAAATGTTGAAAGCCCCTTAGTGTAAAAAGTTCAGTTTAATAGACGCCAAGGTATAAAGTGAGCTCCCAACTTTTGGCAGCGGCGCCGAGGACAAGCACGGCTACATCTGGGACCGCCACTACAACATCTGTCTAGCGCGGCTGGCCCACGACGATGTGGTCAACTCGGTGGCCTTCAGCCCCGCCGACCAGGAGCTGCTGTTGTCCGCCAGTGACGACGCCACCATCAAGGTGTGGCGCTCCCCCCGAGCTGTGCGCCTGGCGCAGGACGTCCTGGCGCAGGACGTCGCCCGTCGGTCCGCCCGCCGGTCGCACCGCCGCACCGGCTTACTGGCCTCCTGGCTCAACCGCGGCAGGGGCGTCAATGGCAAGCCTTGAGGGACGCTGCCTGGTCACTAGGGGGCGCCGTTTCCTAAGCGCCACACTTGGACCGTTGACAGCTGTGCTGTGAACAACTGTCACAAAATATTTTTAACAGGAAAAAAAAAGACATTTGTTTTAGCCCGCCCCCCCGCCCCTCTTCCGCACAGAGCTCCAGGCATGACATGGAAAAAAAATCACTCGTGGCCACGGTAAAGATAAAATGTGTCTCCAAAATGGTAATTAGTTGCATGAACTATACCGAGCGGACAAATTATTTATATAAGATGATGAAAAAGGTGCAACCTGATAACAACATATTAATTTGTGATTATAAAATACTAAAATTTGGCCAGGATATAGATATAATCTGTACAAACAAATACTAATTTGAAGCCATGAAATACATAAAACATATGTACAAATACTCATTTGTAGCCATAGTTTGTGATCACAAAATTCTAATTTGTGCCCACAAAATACTAAATTGTTATCCTGAAATATGACATGAAAAAAAGGCCCATGTCATGTTTGGAGCTATGTCATCTGGATACATTTTTAAACAAGAAAAATGAAAAAATTTTCGCCTATTTTTTTTTGTGAACATCACTTCCTACTTTTTTGTGGACTGATTTAAAAAGGAAAAAAAAAAAGAAACAGGCATGACTATGAGAAAACTAATCAATGGGCTTATGGCATGGAGAAAAATGTTGCTGAACCTGCAAATAACATGAAAACCTCAGAGGAATCCTTTTGGAGGCTCTCTAAAAACAACACACCGTATATCATGAACAATTCTTGTAATTGAGCATGTCCCTTCTGAGATTGTTACAAGATGGATCCTGGATGTTATGTTTGATTCAACACATGCGCTTCAATATCGAATACAGCAGGCGAATATGTATTCTCTATTAAATATGTAAGTGCACGGCGACTACAGAAACACTCGCAGGACATACCATTAGGCACACCTGTATCTTTTTTGTACCCCTCTCGTGTAGCCAAAATATTAGCAACGCAGTCAAGACATTGTTCAAGTATGACGGTGCCATAAAACACTGCTGCTGAGATTGTGCAGGTGTACCTAATAATGTGTCCGGTGGATGGATATCAGTGGCGCAACCCCGTAATTTGTCTGTTTGTTTTTTTTAAACTTAAGAGTTTCCATTCTTGATTGAATGTGTGATATTGTTTCCCCTTTAATAATACGTCTAGGACTACAAATATTTTTTTTCCCACACATGACATATCCAAAAATAAATATCGTATGTGTTCCAACTGCAAACCTGATTCCTGTACTTATTTAAAATACTTTGCATTGTTGTGCATCATTGGTGTTTTCATTTCGAAAGTTTCAAATTCTAATTTTGATAACCATTGAAATACATACTAATATTTTACTAATGATAAATAATTATAAAAATAATTAAAATAATAAATACTAATTTTTATTTTTTTTAAATAATTTATTTCGTATTTATATTGCAAATGAACTACAATGGTGCCTTGGGATACAGTTTGAATTGATTCATTCCCCCTCAAAGGTTTTTTTTTTAAATAAGAAAAGTAGTACTATTAAGTCACCGTAAAAACGTACAGTAAAAAATGTAGACGATTAAACAAAATGTCAAGACAAACAGTTCTTTGTTGACCTCAAATCATTGAATTGACATTGGGCTGTCCTTATTTGTAGTATTCTAGACTTTAAGGGTTATACTAAACAGATGGAAAAAATAGGATGCAAAAAAAATCCGAGTACTGTTTAGAGAACATATTTTCCTGTTCCTTTTGTCAGTTCAATTTTTTGGGAGCTTCCAAAAGTCTCTCTGAAGTTTTGTGACACTTAAGGACACGCGTCCGTACTCAATCTTGTGATGCGTGTTGTGTTGCTTTTAATGACCCGTAAACGAATTGTCAACTGCGCACATTTCCTTTTGTAACTGAGACAAGAATACATCATCTTTTCCCACTTGTGTTTTAATTAAAAAAAAAAAAAACAGCAAAGTAGAGTAACGGATAAAATATTAGCTGCACTACAGAATTAACAAAAATATTTTGACTAAATGCACAGCACAACATTGTTTCTTTATAGAAATAAAGAGTACAAATAAGGCACAAGAGCCGCACGCAATAATGAAGATATATGTTTGTACTTTTCATTTCAATACACATATGACTGTAAAATATGCTTGAGTATTTCACATACAAATTCCAATTTAAAATATTTTGTTCACATAATTCAACACATTTCTCTTTATGTACAGTATGTTTAATATTTGTCATGATCTATCAATAATATATACATAATAAAATAATAATATATCATTTTATTAAAAAAAAAAAATATATATATATATCACGTTTTGAATTATGTAATTAAAAAGCTTCAAAATTTACTTTTTTCCCCCAAATTGTAATTATATATACTGTATATACCGTATGTAATTAGTTTTTTAAATCCTTTGTGCTGGATTTTATCAAGTATAAAAAATAAACAATAATACAGTATATATATTTTTTCATTTACGCAAGTGGGGTTGGTATGGTATGTTAAATGTATGTATGTATTATTATTATTGTAGTACGATAACATGATCAGCTCATGATATAACAGCGAGCCAGTGAGCTGTGTATATTCTAGTCAATAATCAGAGACTCTTTTGTGTGAATGGTACTTTTTTTTTGGGTGGCAACTTCCACAGTCTTCACCTCACAAGCCTGTCAGGTCCACGATGGCCTTGATGAAGATGGTGTCGTCGCGCAGGTATGGACTCTTCGCTGCCAGTTTCCCCAGCGGGCAGAAGAGCGGACAGCCGCTGGCAATGTTCATCTCGCCGGCCGGTCGCTGGAAAGACGTGGACGAGATGTCTGGACGGAAGGCGTCGATGATGTGCTCGCGGTTGTTCTGGTCCAGCAGCATCAGCGTCACCTGAATGACACCGGCGTAGAGTTGGCTTTCCCGTCACGGAGCAAGGTTAGTCTCCCATCTTCACCTTTTGAGTTTCAAGCAAGTGACTGTGCCCAAATCCCGCAAATCATTTCTCCTGCAGATGTCACAACTTGACTTGCCTGAAACTTAAAGGTCAAGACTTGAGACATACTTCATCCCTTCCTACCTTCTGGCTAAAGGGCCACTTGAGCAGCGCGTCGCAGCGCCCCCGCATGACCACAAAGAAGAGCGACAGGTGCGTCCCCCGCCCCGTGCCGTCGCCATTCAGGTACAAGCGCAGGCACATTTTGTAGCCGTATTTGCTGGAGTAGAATGCTGACGACAGAAAAGAGAGGACAACATGAAACGTGATAGCCAGCCAGCCTGAAACGAAGCCTCTTGAACTCTCCCCGTAGGACATCAAGGGCGGAGGGGAGCTGCTGGAAATTCCCCGCGTTTGCCGGCCAACGCGCATAAAGGAACATGCCTCGCTCGAGAGTGAGACGTGGCAACCATCGAGGGAAAGCGGGGAAACAACTTCGAGGTTTTGACGGATGACAACAGCGGCAAAACATGTTCAAAACAAGCCCAGTTCAATTAGATGAACAAATGGAAGACACGTGCACCCTGCAGAGTCGTGCTTCACTATAGTCACACATTTTCCTATTTACTCTGGCAGACCTGGGCCAAATATGGGCCCGCGGGCCTGCTGTTACGGACCTGGAAGAGTTGCTTGGAATTAAGAAAATAAAAGCTAGAGCACTTCCAAAATTTTAGATAACGCACGTTGGGCCGCTGCACGTCTCGTATTGGCCTGTGATAAGATATTTCAAATTCAGAAAATAAAACCTAGCTTGAAATTTTTGCTTCGTGCGTGGACTAAAACAGCAGAACTTGTACTTTGAAACCTGTTTTCGGTGTGCGTGCGTTTTTACGTACAGGTACTCGGGCCGAATCCGCGCGATTAGCAGCAAGTCACGGTAATGGTAACCCTTCAAAATGTTCGACCCCCCTCCCCCCACCCCCTTAAAAAAATAATTAAATAAAGGTGGACACTGAATGCTCTGGTTTCAAGAAAATACGGACTGTTAAATATGTATTTACTCAAATTAAGGGTACACCCGTGTATGTTTTGTAGTGAGCCGGTCGCCATCTTGAAGGACGATAACGTGAGTCGGCATGACGAGACGAAGCATACGGAAAAATTCAGACGTTTGACTGAAGCTGGGAGAGCGCAGCCGTTCGAAGATTTGCTAGCCAAGCTAGAACCCCCCCCCCCCCCCCCCCCAACAAGGACATTTCACCAAGCTACACGCAGCCCGGAAAGCAGGAACCAAGACCAGCTATGTGATAGCCCTCAACGTCGCGAAGAACAAGAAGTCGTTTTCGGAAGGGGAATTCGTTCAAGAGCGCTTGGTGGACTCATCCCTCATACTGTATGTCGGGAGCAACAAAACAAGTTGACCAAATCCAGGTACAGACACTCTCATACTGATGAGCATCTGTCAGGCGTGCTTCACATCTCCACCTCAAACATTCCAATCTGCTTGCTAAGTCGAAGCTCAACAGAGGCTACATTTAGCTCAGTGAACAAGAAAAACAAAACAAAACATTGAAACATGCTAGCTTAGGATTTTTTTCTGCATTATTTGGCAATTGGGACCAAAAAAAATGCTGTGAGTTATGTTACATTATTAGTGGCATACAAAGACATTGTGGTATCTTCATGGAAAGTTAAAATGTAATTTACTTATTTCGAGTAGAAATTGAACCGGAGTAGATTTCAAACTTTTGGCCCGGCCCTCCACAATATTTTCTGCTTCTCATTTGGCCAATGGTGGGAAAATAATTGCCGACCTCTGCACGAGGGCTACAAAAAAAACCCCAGATCAGAATCAAATGACTGAGGCTTCCGAATCGGATTTCTAAGTAGTTGCACAACAGCGCGTCAAACTCCAAAGACTCATGTGCGAACGCGTCCGCTCACCCGGCGAGAACATGGCAGGCGTCCGACCGGCCACGGCGTCAACCCTGCGGCGAGCGAAATCCGAGATCTTCCAGACGTAGATGCCGTCATAGGTGCACAACTGCAGCTCTCGCACCAGCTGTTCTGTCTCAGACAACTGGAAGTCACGCATGGCCAGCGCCCGCTCCAGCTGCTGAACCTTGTTGTTCAGGTTCTCCAGCTTCTCCTGGTCCAGGCGGTGCTGATGCGAGAAGGCCTCCAGTGTCACAGAGCTGCGCTCCACCTCGCGGTTCAGAACGCAGACGATGTTCTCCAAGGCGCTCACCTGGGCACAACCGCAACACGACTTTTTTTTTTTTTTTTTTAATGACAACAAGTTACTATACAAAAGTGTTTTTGATTATGAAAAGTAATACTTGAAAGAAATAGTTACATGTACACACCTTCTTGTCCTGGTCCACGGGAGGCACAGGGGACGAGTCTTCCTCCTCAGGAGCCCTGTACAGACCCAGACCCGAATCTTCTTGCCACTCACTGGGGGGCGGGGCCTCTGCGCGGGGCGGCCGTGCCACCGACAGAACCATGGGCAGCAGCAAGCGCAGGTGCTCCATGACGCTACTGTGTTCATGATCGCTCAGCTTACCGTTGTCCAGCTGAAAGTTGATCGGAATGGGCTTTCTTGAATGACTTGAGCGCGTTTCAAAAAGCTGACCATTTTTTTTAAAGCGCCCCTTTCGTCCTTCCATTTTTTTTTTCTCCTGCATGCGGCCCTCAAACGAAAAAATGTGGACATCCCTGTCGTCGGGTGTAGCTGCTTCCGATATTTTGTGCCTCTTCTGTCGCCAAGTTAACCATAAAAGTGCCAATCAAGTATTCTGGTTTGCATTTTTGACTCTTGTACAGGTGTACCTAATGTTGTGGCCTGCGAGGAACTCACCACAAATTTGCAGCCCACTTTGCTAAAAGGACAGGCGCTCTTGGACTTAGGGCAGGTTCGTTGGTGATCGTTGAACTGGAGAGGCGAAACAGAAAGTTTATGGTGAGTTGGCGACCTCGGAGAGATTAAAAAAAAAAAAAAAGATGAGATCATATCCGTCCAATGGCATACTTCAAGTATGATCACTTCTCTTTCATTTTCAACGTGCTGCTCACCTTTTCTCTTGGGATCTTCTTTTTACCGCAGTCTTTGCACTGCAACGGGAACTTGAGGCACACTTCATCGTGAGCCTGCAAAAAAAAAAAAAAAAAAAAGAGCTGTGGCGTTCACTGAGCACAAGCAATGGCGTGCCAAGCGAAGCTCACCTTGATGTCTTTAAAGCTGCATGACACTTTGCAATATTTGCAGTTGAGAATTCGGGCCTCGCACTCCCTCTCGCAGTGTCGCTCTAGCTCCGAGCGCAACAGGAAGGCCTGGCAGGCCTCGCACTGCACGCGCTCCAGCTCGCAGGAGCCTTCATGCTGCGTCTGGAACACCGGGACATACTTTTTGTAAGTCTTTCCTCTCCCGCTCCCCTTTCAAACACTGCCGATAAAAAAAATCTATGGCTTGAGCTATCCAATTTCTTTTGTACAGTTTAATTTAAATTTTTACATATATTCTTTTTAATGTTCAAGTGCAGTTGAAAACTGCATTTGCAAAGAGTGCAAAGTGCAACCGTTTCCTGCTATGACTCATCTTGCCCCCATATTCCCGCCACTAAGTTCAAACGGAAAACTTTGCACAAAACAAAAAATTCAGTCAAGCCCACATTGCCCGAACGATATAATCGTTGCTTTGACCTTCTATCAAGGGGCAATTTAATATGCAGTTGTATTTTTCTTTTTGTGTGGTGTGTGTGTGCGTGCGCGTTCGTGTGCATGTGTGTGAGTGTTCCCCTTTCCTTCCTGTCAGTGCTGGTACTTTCCCAGTGAGTTGTTGTGCCGGTTTAAGGCGGGACTTTCCAGGCAAGTATGTTCAGTTTTACTTCCTCTCCTCAACCATAAAAACTTTTTTAAAAAGTGTGAAAACACAACACACACACACACACACAAAAATAATAATAATTAAAATAAAAAAATCAATCCTCACCTCGTATTCTTTGATGGATCCTTTCCAGCTGCAACCCTCATTCAAACACTGCGCGGGGAGGCTCGCTATTTCTCGACCGGCCGCGTTGTCCGGAAAGGCCTGGCAGAAGGTCAGCAAACAAACTGAAACTATGCCCTCATTTTGACGAGACGCAGGGCGACGCGCGGGGGGGGATTCGTGTCTCACTGGAGAACAATGTCGTCCACATTCTAGAGCGCTTACCTCGCTGATGTTGAGGATGGAGGTGGGCTCCTCGTAGATCTTCTCCTGGCGGCAGGCTTCGCACGGCTTTGGGCCTGAACTGAGGTACAAAAGCACACACACAAATAAAAATAATAAAACGTTTGCCGTTTGAACAGTTGAAAACAACAAAAGTGACAGCCAGTAATCGACCAATGAAACAAGAAGAAGAAACTAAATGTATCAAAACAAGGAACAGCAATTATTTCACAAACGGCACAAAAAATAGGAAAATAAATCAAATGCATCATAATCATCAAAAACGGAATGCGCAAGTCCTAATCCTCAAGTCTTCCAACTTCAAGCAAGTCCCGAATTACAAACATGTTGGTTCAAAACAAGCGAGCCAAATGAAGTCTACGTGAAATTTCAAGCAAGCAAGGCAAGCAGTCAAATTATTCCCGTGGGAACCAGAAGTCATAAATCATTTCATACGATACTGCGTCGGATAAAACAATTACCGGTATAAATGCGATCACAACATACAGTCACATTCTCCATTTTGGGCTGACACTTTTTTTCCCCCCCATGGTTATTTCTGGTGTGAATTACCGAGACAAACGGCTTTTGTTTATTCCAAACAAGCGGTGATTCAAACACTTGAATCACCGGAGCAAAAAGGAAATCGACTCATCTATGCTAACTGAATTTCAGCAAAACTTAGTATACTTGAAACACTTTGCTGATATCTCCAAGCACGAGATTAGTGACCGGAAGTTAGCGCGCCTCTTGTAACCGAAACACGGAAATGGCTGTTTGACCTTCCTGAACTTTGCTTGGAATTCCAAAACTTCCGTGACTAATATCAGGCAGCTCTACAGAATGTGAAACTAAAAGAGCGAGAGCGCCACCTTCAACATGAGTCGGCGCCAAGGCCACATCCTTGTGAGTCACTGACACCACAATAGTCCTGTTATGCGACAAATGAGTCTGCATAAGATGATTAGTCTTGGGTGTAGCGAGACCAAAAAAAAAACGCCCAGAGAGAGCGAGGCCAGAGCATTGAGTTAAGAGGGGAAAGTGGACGGAGGACTCGCAGTCTACCTGGTGAGCTGCTTGAAGCAGTGGACGCAGAAGCGGTGGCCGCACTGAGCCTGCACGGGCTTCCTGAGGACCTGGAGACACTGCTGACATTTGTATTTATTTTCCATGGGCACCGACAGCACGCTGTGGGGAATCCCCGGTAAAGAGTTGCTGCTCTCCAACCACATTCGGGCCATTCTTCTCCATTAAACTGGTACTAGTCAAGGACGGACACTGTTTAAAAAAAAAAGGGGGGGGGTAGCTCAATTGGGGATATACGGCTAAAAAAATAAAATACATGTACAGTCATACCTCGGTTTTCAACCATAATCCGTTCCTGAAGGCTGTTCGAAAACTGATTTGTTCGAAAACCGAAACCAAGCTCTTTTAAAAAAAATTATAGAACCCGTCTGCTCACAATGGAACGCCACCCGAGGAACTTCCTCGTGTAAGGATGGCGAGAGGAGTCAAGTGGCATATTCAAGGGCGCTCTGTTTGGTCGAGAACTGATTTTCGGTCGTAATCCGAGGCATTAAAAAAAAAATCTATTTTTGGTCGAAAACCGATTTGGTTGAGAACAGACACATTCGAAAACCGATGTTTGACTGTACATATATACAATACACACACAGCATGTGGAGTTTTTAATTGCTTTAATATACAAAGTTAGATCATTGGACCCAAATACATTTTTGTGGTAGCTGGTCTTTTTTTTTTGACAAACAAATCTGTAAGAAAACAAATTCCGACAGATTGTGATATCACACCGCACAACCGTACAGTTAGATTTGGTATGCGGCAGGACATACCGACAACGTTGTCTATTTTTGATATCTAATCAAACGTGGGTGCGTCACATGTCAGCGTGATAAGCGGCTACAAGTCATGGCATACCTTTTGCATGCGCTCAAGCGAACAAACACACATCCCGAGGACATTAACAGCATAGGCGACGCTTCTCATCAGCATGTAATCACGACGACTATCAGTGGAGCTTACGGTAGTTTGGGGTCTGAATTTCGCAGCATCTCATCCGGTGGTGCTCGGTGTGGTACTACATTGAAGGTACACAATCTCACTGTTTCTTGTATACTGTGAACACCCCCCCACCACCACCACCAAGTTTAAAAAGTTGCAACATAGCGTGCGCGAGAACCTTTACCCACAATGGGGTCATTCAGAGCAGTACTGAATGTTCATTATGACAGCGAGTATTGGATCATTTGTTTTGAAATGACGTGCAAGTCATGCAACAGACCGCGTGCCACGTTTTGGGGAATTTTTTCACGTAAATGTGGTTCCGTTGCGATTGTGTGTGTGTTATTTCCAATCAACCGGGAGATGTCATCACAAATGATCATTTCTAAATAACAGTGAAAAAAAAGAACAACAGGAAGTGCTTTGTAGGCTTCACGCAGCCTCTTTGAATGCCATTGGGGAATTCGTCAATCATCAATTATGAGGTGTGAGTTATGCTTAAATGCCAAGTTCAACAACAACGAAACTTCTGTGGTTACTATATTATGAACATGCAGTCACTGAAAAATCCATGAGCAGGGGTATGGACCTTAGCCTCCCTCATTATGAGACTATCCAGAGAAGCTCGGTTGGGTTTTGTTGCGCTTTCAAAGGAAGGGGATGGGTTACAAGAGGATGTTAAGGCAATAAAACAATAACGTATTGTTTCACGGGGGATGTAAAACTGGACAAACTATCTACAGTGGATGGTACTTTTCAGCCTCTTACTTCCCTCAATGAAACTTATCTTGTGATCAAGATGCATGGCATGCTGATAAGACATGTCAAAGGTATTTTCATTCATTTTAAGAGTCAAGTGAAGTACCGGTACTATTTAAGCATGGCTTACCGAGCTCCATTTAAAATCTCAGTCTTGTTTCAAAAGGTGCAACTACAACACAATGCCCCCCCCCCGCAAAAAAAATTCTACATTTCTTAATACAATAATGTGTGAATATTTTTATTACTGTGGTTGTAGTTTAAGAATTGAATTGAATACAACTTTATTGTCAAATGTACATACAGCACAGATGAAGTTTCTTCCCTCTCAACATAAAACAAGAGGAGAGACTCTGTTTCTAATGTTTGGTTTAAAAGTTTTTTTTCCGAATCCATCATGCATTGCCACAACATTGACTTACACTCTTCACAGACTTTATGACAACAAACACGCTGTTAGGAATGTGTTATTACAACAACAATAACGATCCGGGTAATGCCCTCACCGTTTGCATACTTTTATGCCCAAGTATACGCTTGCATGCCAAAGGTAGAAAGACAGTTTCACAACAACATGATGAAGGCCAGATAAGAAAAGGAATCCAACTGCCTGCACAATGACTCCAGCCATATTTGGTCACATGAACATAGCCACAAAAGCACAACACCAAGAGTGTTTTAATCGAAGTAAATTCTTCTCCAACGCAACTAAAACTGTCTTGCACATTAGTACAAACACCTTCCATGGGGAAAAAAACACTAAACAATAACTGGATAGGCTTGCCAACCGTGTAATACGAATGTCAGTCTGGCAACCGCTCTGCGTGTATATCATGCTTGCCCGCTCTCTGTCTCTCTCTCTCTCTCTCTTGCCATGCGTCGCTTTGAAAATGAAACCAAAAAAATGATTTTACTCACCGAATTGTCAAAGTGGCTCGACACACTCGGTTTAAGGGAAGTCGCAGTCCTAGTTAACTTAGTTTTTAAGTCCACCCACAAACGTACGTCACCCAGCACACCCTTAAACGGTTTTCATTTCGTCTAGTCCTGTGGTCATCTAGTTCTACTCTTATAAACCGAGGCTGTTTAGCCTCAGTGTATATTTAGAATCGCTGATTATAAATACGATTTTACTAATGTATTGCAAACATAAAGGTCGCCTTGACGAAAGCTAAACTGACTTTCCGTGGGACGTCACATACTGTATTAACTTTCGCCCCCCCCCCCCCCCCAGAAAATCGGTGTGAAAATACTTTACCACCTTTTTTTGATTGATTAACAGCATTTTGACAAGTAAAGGCGATGTTAAAGATGTGGATGCCAACATAGTAACCCGCAAAGAGATAAGACGAAAGTGCGGCTGCAGTGACACTGCAGTACATTAAAAAAAAAAGTCGACCACGCATGCGTATTATCGAACGTCAAAATAATGTTTCCTCGAGTGGCTCGACCGCTACCACGACTGGGTAACAGGCACTCCACGGTGATCGCGAACGGTATGAATTTCTACCGCTGACGTTCTCGAGTATAATGGGAAAGGTTGTGACGTGCAGCGTTTTGAAAAATGATTGAAAACGGGAATAACTCTTCCGGTGTAAATGACACGGTGGAGGTCGAATTCCTGCTAACATTGAGGGAGGGCAGTTACTAGTGGAGATAGTCGAAATTAGCTGGTTTTATGTTGCAGCCGCGTTGAAGTAAACGCTTCTATACTCTTTTATTAATTTATTTGTAATACTGTTCAAACAGCCTCGTCGGTTTTGGATGGAATTGTAGCTGGAGACGCGTTGCGGTTTTTTTGTTGATTGATTTTGTACAACTCGTGTCCGCTTATGTGTCATTTGTATTAAATGTGAACACATCTTGTTTGGTGGATGTGCAATTGGTGAAAATTAGCTTCAAAATGATTGTCATATCGCATATTTTTGCAATAGAGCAGCGTATTTCCGGCTGGACAAATAAATTAATTTCTTTAAAATATCTGCCGTGCAGCTGGGAATTGGTCAGTGAACTGGGATATAAATGAGGGAACACAGATTTTTTTTCTCTTTGCAGTAATGATGTTGGTATGAGATTGCTCATCCTGCCCCCCCCCCTTTTTTTTTGGCTCTGCAGCATGTGTCAAGCGCAGGAGCAAGTTGACAGATAGTCGATACCATGAAGAACTTTATCCTGGACACATCCCCACCTCTCCGATTCAAAAGGCCTTGCTGGCAGTGGGCTCGGGGATCGCCGCACTGCAGGACCCCTACAGGCACGGTGAGAAAAGTCAATCACAACACTACCTGGGCTTTCTATTTTCCCTTTACTTTGCATATCAAGTCGAGAAAGAAGAGTAGGTGCTGCCCACACGCACATAAGTCAACCTGAAAGTTTTGTCAAGGAAAAGCAACGGTTTTAGACACCAGGTGTCTGATCTTGTCCGCTTCTTCAGTGTCATTGTATCTTAAGAGCCTTTTGTATGAAGGAACATCTGTGATTATCCCAGACCTCATCAACTTTCATTTCATCATATTGTGTTTTGTTTGTCAGTTAGAGTTTCATTTCCACAAAACAGGTTCTGCCCTGGACAACATTGTGGTTAGTCCGTCTGTATTTCTCTTCCGAGATACCAGGCTTGAATCTTGGCTTTGGACATTTGATTGAATTTCCTTCACAGCCACATTCCCATGTTTATTTGTGTTTACCTGCCTGGCGACCAATCCAGTGTTGACCAACCCTCACCCCCAAAGTCAGCTGAAAATGATTTCATCTATTGAGGACAAGCGGTATAGAAGGTGGTGGGAATGAATGGCCATCTCCTCTGGTGGTGTCGACCAAACGCATAAGGATTTGCCATTGTACATATTGAACCAATTTAAACAGATTATCAGTGTGGTATACAATTTATGCAGATTTGACATTTGATTCGGTTTCGTTATTTAACTATGAAGAGAAGTAAGAGTTGATCAGTGACTCATTGGCAGTCTTAGCTTGGCCCGTTAAACTGCTTCATATCTAAGGTGAAATACAAGCCAATCAGATAGTTAAGATGCCATTAAGTGATTTAACGTTTTTCACATGACGAGAAGTTTGGGCCACACAGGAAAAAGGAGTTTACGATCTAACCTGAGGTAAACTTTTCTGGGTTAGAGCTTGGTTGATAAAGATACAGGAGTTGATAAATGTCGGGCAGACCTCCAGATACAAGATTAATGGCACAAGCTATCCGAACAACATCCGGAAATGCTAGGATGATTCTACTTGAAGGGAATTCACAACATCAGCACTCGCATCCGTTTTTTTTTTTTGAGCATGTTAAGGAGTAAAAAAAAATAAAATAAAAAATCACTCTGAGCACACCCTTGCCACATGATAATCACTCAGGATTGCATTTTGTCGACATTATTCGCAAGGCGGTCCAGACTCAAAAAATCGGCCCGATTATCAGTATGTGCGTAAATCTGTTTAAAAAAAACTGTCCTCCACAGACATGGTTGCAGTGCTCGGAGAAACGACAGGCCATCTGGCCTTGCTAAACCTCAGGGACCGCATGAGAAACGACCCAGAGGGATACAGAATTCTCACGTGAGTCGGCACAGCAACATGATCCAAAAAGTCTTCATCCGGCGGCCCCAGAATAGAGTTTTTGGTTTTTGTCATTGCGAAACTGTAGGGAGAGACCCAAGATCCGCCTGTCCACACTCGATTTGGAAAAGATGGCCTCCTTACCCGAGGGATCTTTTGGTCGGGAATACATCCGTTTCCTGGAAGACAATGTGAGTTCATTCTCAGTTGAACTGACCGACAGCATCTTGACACGTTTTTTTTTTTCTTGGATTCTAAGCATGTGACGCCCGACTCGCGGGCCCACGTGAAGTTCGTGGACAACGAGGAACTGTCCTACGTCATGCAGAGATACCGAGAGGTCCACGACCTGCTGCACACCTTACTGGGAATGCCCACCAACATGCTTGGTGAGCAGGGACCTCATGTCATTTTTCTCTCTTCATTGCGATGGAATTTAGTTACCATGTTATCGTACACGGACAAACAAATTACCACACCGCACCCAAAAAAATTCAATCAATCAAACTATCCCCAGGTGAAGTTGCTGTGAAATGGTTCGAAGCCGCTCAGACCGGGCTCCCCATGTGTGCCCTTGGAGCTCTGTTGGGCCCGCTTCGGCTCAACGCCAGGTTCAGCTTTGTCATTCATTGCCCATTATTCATTTATTAACACAACGCCCTGGTTGATTTGTTACATGGTTTCCTTTTACAATCTCTCCCCAGAAGTCTCCAGTCGCTGGTCACATCTTTGGGCCCGTGGGCGGTGCGAAATGGCCTGCAGGCTCGTTGCGTTCTGTGCGTCTTCTACGAGAGGCGATGGGAGCAGAGCCTGGACGATCTGAGAAGAGAACTCAACATCCAGCCACCCCCATAAATGCTCACTGAGCATTCCTTAACACGTAGAAACATTTGATGGACTTCAGGTGGGGAGTTGTGTGTGTGTGTGTGTGTGTGGTTGAGATTTTAACAAATATTTTTGTATCAAAGGAAATTAAATCAAAGCCTCACTGTTTTTTTTATGACAAGTGAGTAAATGATACTCCTGTGCCTTTTATTTTGCCTTTATTGATAGGCAATACTGACCCCTTGTGGCTGTTTGCATCAGTCTCTGAGAAAATGCCTTTTATCGGATAATGGTTTAAAAAAAAAAAGACGTTATTCTTCATGTTTCAAAATTGTAATTTCAAACACTTTCCAGTAGAACGTCTGTTCAATTTTTTTGGTGACATAATTCAACTTTTTGTCTTGCTGAAAGTCACTCGTTTGAAACGGTAGCCCGGTCTCATGCAAATGAGCCACTGCTCATTTATTAAATAACGTTCCATAACAATGGGGTGAAAGATTTACTTGGTTGCTTCGTTTCACACTTGGGCAGGTACTCCAGAGGCGCAGCAATTTGGAAACAAGATCTTTAAAATTACATTTCCCATATTACGGATTGAAGAAATATCTTGATTTGCTCTATAGTTTTATATTGTTAATATTAGCATGATTGAAATAGACTACGAAAGGGAGGTATGACTACTGCAGACCAGAAAGACGACAATCATTCATTTACCCAAAACACTAAATAAACAAAACAGTTTTTTGTGTAGACAGCATTGGCATTAGGTAGATGACAATTTTTTTAATTATAAAAGCATTATTAAAAAAGTCAAATATGTGACAATATAGTACCGTAACATCTGTAATTAAAGCCCACTTCAATCTCAAAACTACGATAATAGTAATCCTTCGCATATTCGCGATAAATACCCTGATTTCACATTTTTCGTGTTAAAGGGGAAGTCTACCCCAAAATGTTCTTTACAATAGCATGTTCTATGCACCTCCAGTAGTCTGAACAGGGCATTCTGTTTCATTTTGTGTTTGTGTGATATGAGTTAACCAGCCAAATCCATCTGTTTTCTGGCGCTGAGTCACAATTGGTTGTTTCCTGAGTTACAAGCAACCATGGTGTCATTTTCAGTCGACAGCAAGAAGCAAAATGGAACCGGCGAATAGGACATATTGAAAAGAACATTTTAGGATTGACTTCCACCTTGAAGTAGTTTGTCAGTTTCAGTGTAATATGGTTATACTTTGGTCAGTCACAGCAAACGCAGGCAGCAAAGGGCCGCTGAAGTTAGGCGTAACACAGTGCAAGACAGCAGCGGACTCCGGTTCGTAAAACAGCAGGGTGTGACTGAGCCAGTCCAGCAGGACGCCCACCCTTTGGGGTCTCGTCGCCAACCGGAGCAGCACCTTCTCGCCCGCGTGCCAGAAAGAGTACTCGCCGTCGTAGTGGGACAGCACCCACGATTGGTCATTGTGTCCCAGCCGGGCCACGTCCCCGGAGCCTTTGCGCTGGAGCCCAACGTAGCAGACGCCCACCTTGAAGGCGGCGCTGTGGCCCACATCCACCACCCAGCTGTGAGTGCCGGAGGACAAAGACAGGGAGCCAAGGGCATTGGGCCAGCAGTCGAAGCGCGCCGGGTCGTAAGGCGGCGGCTGGGGGGGCTTCTTGTGGAGGAAGGTCAGAGTGCAGCGGTCGTCGGAGAGCAGCAGGAGGGGATTAGCGGTGCGTTCGTCAAACTTTAAAGAGGGCAAACCGTGAGCTGCAGACACAAGGACGGGATGTTACGAGAGGGCCAGTGTTGTTCTAGAATGGACAAAGGGCCACGCGCTAGGACTCGCATAGAAAATGGGACATGCTACATGACTGCAAAAAAATTAAATGGAACCAAGATTGCATATATCGAATCAAGGCGAAGATTTCATCTTAGTCTGTGAGTTTGTCCGATTCTGTTTTTGTGTGTCTCCAGCAGGTGGCAGAGGAGGACCTTCCCTCCAGCGGGCACACCTGCAGCCAACATTAATCAGCCAACTATTTAAGGACTTCCAAGTTGTCATGGATCTGTCGGATGGTTCATCCGGCTAACGGCTCTGCCAACAAGTAGTGAATTCTTCCGGACGTTTTAATGCTGCCCTATAGTTTTTAATTATTTCTCACGTTTTTTTCCATCACAGACTTTTTGTTTTATTGTTGTCTATTTGACAAGCTGTTTCCGTTTATACTTTTTCCTTGCCTTTTGCAAGTCTTGGGTTGATTTGTTTTCCTGGTGTTTTACCAGCATCCTTTGTTGTACTTTGTCAGTCATGCGGCCTATTTTTTGTTGTCAATAAACCTTTTTGTCAATGACAATTTGGATCTTCAAAAACTTTTCAGGAATGGAATCTCTCTCATTTTTCTATTGCTTATCCTCTTTAGGGATGCAGGTCAGCAGGACCCTATGCAAATGTCATACTTGGGACCATCATAAACCAAGGACCTCCTGTATGGATAATGCACACGACTGACCTTTTGGCCTGTGCAGCATGGCAGTGGCCCACATTCCCCTCAGCAGCTGGCTATCGCTGCAGCCCGGCCTCATGTTGAGTTGCTCCGTATCGCATGGCCGGCCCACTCCCTCAGCCTCCTCCACTCTACAGGAAGAAGGCACATTGACCTTATCTGATGCATTTTACCACCAATCAGGTATGGCAGCACAATCACTTAATTGACATCCAACACGATAACCGTGTCAAAGGAAATACAACTAGAACGCTGACCAAACAATGCTAATCCTATGTGGTGGGTGACACTATTGCACTCCAGTCCCATAGGTGGCAGTAGTACAACAACCATGCAGCAAACATTGTGTGCAAAAAGTCCCATCTGCTGGCATAGCTGGGTCATTGTTCTAATTGGCTCAAATGCAGTGGTCCCCAACTATTGTAGACAGAATGATTTTATATTTGAGAGGAACATCTACCGGCAAGAAAGTCATGTTAGCCTGCCTTACCTTTCGGCAATCTCCCGAATGCCCGTCTATAAGTGGAGACAGAATGCAAATCTTAAATAATTTATGAGTACTACTATCTAAAACAAAACCATGTGGACTACGACTCACCGCCAGTTGTGCATCCGGAGAGTGCGTTAGCGTGTGCACCAAGCGGGCGCGTGTTTGTGACAGGCTGACCATGGCCTGGCCCCAGTGAGCCCTTTGGGTGAGGAGGCACTGCTCGACGCGCTCCTCCTCCCGTTGGACCTCCTCCAGGAGGCGCTGCTCTTCTTCCTCGAGGGCCTCTCGTGCCGCACTGACCCGAGCCACCACTCGCTCCCGAGCCATGCTGGCTGCCACCTATACCAGTCACGCGCATAAACAAGGAGCACTGAAGTAGTCATTGTCCACAATGACATGGTGTGTATGAGTTTGGAGAGAAACAATCAACATGCAACCGATTTCCTAGCTAGCTGATTAGTTAGCTGGCTAGATAACTAATCAACAAACTCAGTCCTAACTAATTTATGCCACCCCCAGCTAACTACCCTGACAATCTTAACTATGTAACTAAACAGCCAGCCCTGAATGACTGACTAATGATGAGCGATAACTAATCATCCACTCACTAGCTAGCTAACTAAATGAAAACAATAACTCCTGCATCTTCATTTTTCAGAATTGTGCATATAGAAAGTAGTTTTATGGAACCGATTATTTTGAGAAACAAAATATTTTTTAGTTTTATTTTTTGTGGAATTGGGTGAATTTGGACACGTCTCCCACCTGAAGCTTTTGCTCCTTGGTTGTGAGTGTGCGCTCGATGAACCTTTCCATTTTGAGCGCCTGCAGCTGCATTTTCTCACACACATCCACTAGGTGATTCTGGTTGGGACGAGGCAGCGGGAGGGAAAAAAAAAAAAGAATGAGCTGTAAGGTGCAAATGCAACGAGAAAATCCTGTCTCTGGAGAGGAATTAGATGGGGATGATAATAAAGAAAAACCTGATAGACATGTCACACACCCTTACAGGGATTTACATGTTGATTTATTGGTGCTGTCAGATGTATAAACAAATTCCACACAATCCACTGCTGGCCCTTTGGCTTGGTATGTGCTCACAGCCAGTGTCCACATCGTTTGACATTAAGTATACAAAAGCATTGCAACAACCAATGCAAAGCCACGCCCCTCACAGATATGTGTGCAAGTATTGTTGGTTAGAAATAAAGGCTTATACATCACTTTGTATGGTTCATATATGATTGTAAATATTTTAGCTTTCACAGCTTCAAAATCACAGCACGGTTTTTGACCGATTAACACGTTGGCCTCAAAGTGCAGAGGCGCAGGGTTCGATTCCGGCTCCGGCCTTCCTGTGTGTAGTTTGCATGTAGTCCAGTTTCTTTCCACATTCCAAAAACCTGCATGGCAGGTTAATGGAACACTCTAAATTGTCCCTAAAATTGTAAATTTCCCCAGTGTGGGACAAATAAAGGATATTTTATCTTAAAAGCTGATAGTCGCTTCTTCCACTAGTTATACAAAAGATTTTAAATCTTGATTCGGATTTCAATCCACTGAACTGAAAATTTATTTTTGCAAAATGATTGTCATTACCTCATATTTGTAAATTTTGCTATTTTGTTACTTAACCGTTTACTCGTATTTTCCATGTAAACTCAAACTAATCCAGGTTTACAATGTGGGAAGGAGATGTGGTGCCCCCCCCCCACGCACCCCGCCCTTCTCTGTTAGTTAGCCGCCCAACTGCTCCCCACCGCCCCTCCCAC
Source organism: Hippocampus zosterae (assembly GCF_025434085.1). Taxonomy (NCBI): domain Eukaryota; kingdom Metazoa; phylum Chordata; class Actinopteri; order Syngnathiformes; family Syngnathidae; genus Hippocampus; species Hippocampus zosterae. The sequence goes on from NC_067468.1 coordinate 10,862,405, forward strand.
CACCTCTCTTTGCCCGCCACTGCTCGAAGGGTTTTTCATACAAATTACAGTATTTAATGAAAATATTACAAACAACCGACAAGTCTGCACAACACCGTAAGAACAGCGCAATCTGCAATAGTACGTTTAAAATGTGTTTATTTAAATACGTCTTTATTTATTAGCACGTGCGGCCTTTTTACACATGTTTAAAAATTGTCGAAGATGCAGGAGAAACCGACGACTAAGACTCACCCGGACTTCAGTGACTCTGTCGGCCAAGGGGGTCACGGAGTGTCCATGGCAGGAGCCAACTATGGCGCAGTGGGAGCAAATCAACTTCAACTCGGTCCCACAGAACCAGTCCAGCTCGGACTCGTGCTCCACGCACGTCTCACTCTCCCCGGAGAAGATCCCGGACTCATTGTCGGAGGTGGTGGCCATGACAGCGGTCAGAGCAGGTGCCTTCGCCCCGCCGCCTGGCTTGTTCCCAGCGGCTACGGAGGAGGAGGAGGAGGCGGCGTCCACCCCGAGCGCAGCGAAGATGGGCTGCTCCGCGGGGCTCATCGCCTCGCTTTTTACCGCCGTGGAAGTTTCCTCGCCGTTCTTCGGTGAGGTGAAATCGGGGAGCTCCTCAGTCATCATGGCAGCAGGTGTGCAAGCGGGACGCAGCTGAGTCTGCGCTGTAGCGCAGGTATAACAGGTGAGCGCTACCCGGAAGTAGTGAGATGTGTCAGCGCTGTTGTGTTTGTACATCTGAAAGTCCAAGCTGTAAATAATTAAATAAACGAGTAATATTACAATTTTATCAGCAAAAACTCCCAAGACATGTCCCAAATTGATCAGGAAGTCGAACTTGTGGGTTTGAAGTTTCTCTTCACAGAGGATAATATATGACTGTGAGGATAGATATATTATCATACTTAGTGTTGCATTTTAGGATTAAGATTAAGAACCAAATTAAAGTCAAACAGTTGGAGGTTCTTAAAAAAAGAATACAAAACATGTAGTTATTCTATTTTATGTTTAGTTTGACAGCAAACTTAGTGAGAAATTGGCCTCAACAATTTGAATCTTATTTTTAAAAGAATGTTTCATTATTTGCCAAGTGCTGCTTATTATGAAGTCAGTTGCGTTCACTACTGTCATACAAACGCTTGTGTCTCAAGTTTATGCTAGCAAGTCAAAGCCCAAAACGATGCCTCGTACCTAAAAAACAACACACCACTTGGACTCTCTTTATCTCCGTTAAATAATTGTAAGCAACTTGTCGTAAGTGTGTTCAGGGATAAGTAGTAAAATCACACCTCAGCAACAGCCTATTTTGCAACAGTGCATGTGCATCACTCCAGGGGAGGAAGACAAAATAATGACATCCTTTCCCTCGCTATCATTTTTTCACCCACAAAAGACCTTTTGTGAAAGTTGGGTACTTTTTGGTGAGCCCCCGCCCCCCTTTCTACCGGCCCATCTGTGTGTAACTGGATATGAGTGATTGACAGGGTAGTTCTGGGATATAATTTCCAAATGTTTCACTGTGTGACATTGTATTACCAATAAAAGGAACAGTTTCACAAGTTGGTCTGATCGTCAAGACTTAAGCAGTTTTTGATTTGGTAACTTTTAAAACAGTGTGGTAGATAATTGTATTTTTGTTTTGACATATTTTTGTTGCTTTGGTGGTGTTCCGTGAGATTTTCCCAACAGTCAAATACTGTATGTATTTTGACTCAATAGAGGTTCGAAAACACTGCAGTACAGCTCATGCTGATAGGACATGAAGGCAACTGTGTGCGCGCCACCAAAAACTTGCGTCAATGCTGCTTGTGAAGCCAAACGTCATGCATCGTGACGTCACTCTTGGATTTTTAGCGTTAGCGTTCACGATTAATAAATAAAGTCGCTAATTGATTTTTAAAAATTACTTGAAGTGATTGACAAATCCCACTGAGTTTGTCACCAGTTATTCGTGAAAACGGATGTGACCGGTCACGAGGTGATGACGTAATACAAGAAATAGGCGGTTTTTAGCCATAACTCGATGCCCATTGGGTATAAAGCCGGAAACGAATGTTTTGAGAAAACATAACGGTCGTTTTGATTGGCCAGTCAGACAAGCATTTGCTGTCGCCCCGCCTCACTTTCGGAGCTCGTCCTCCTTCCCTGCGCCAACTGCCAGCGGTGTCACCGAGGCCGGGCTGCCGCCGGAGAGAGTCCGAGCCACTTAACCCGAACGGTATCGTAACGGGGCTTTAGGGGGCCGCCTCCCCCAGCTGACGACGATTATTACCGGCTTGGATCCCACGCCTCGCTCTTTCCCGATGTCGGACTTCAAGCTGGGGATCGTACGGCTCGGCCGTGTGGCCGGGAAGGTGAGCAGCCATCCTGGGGTTGCCATGTGCCGCCGGGGGAGGGCCCACGGGAACTCAGAAGGAGCCAAAATTTACCGTTTGGGGGATCTAATCGAGGTTTGGTAAAAGTCGCCGATTGATGATGTTGAAATTTTAACAATTTAGCCTCGTTTCAACGCATTTAGAGAAAGCGGCGGCGGGTCGCCTTTGCTAGTGCCGCTGCCAGCTCCACCACGCATTCTCGGGGTAAGATGCTAACGCTAACTAGCATTAGCAGAGGCTTTCGGCGTTTTTGCTGTTATTTAATTATTGTGGCTAAAATGGCTTATTTCCCTCGCAGCGATTTTGCCGCGCCGAGGTTGTCGAGGCAAACGCCTTATTGTTCCTCACCGCGAGGTTAATGACACGACGACGAGCAACCGAGCGAGCGTGGCCACGCTAGCACAGACATTTGGATTTTAAGACGAGGAAGCCATTGCCCAGACGCAGTCTTAAATCTTGGCTCCCGCTCATACATAAATCCGTGTAAATGAGGAAAATTCTCCCCCGTGCCCATAAATTCTCCCCAAATTATAAATTGCTTTTCTAGTCAATAGATGCGTGGTAGTCATGAGAAACGTTTGGGGTGGAACATTGTTGTTGTGCCGGCTGGCGGGCATCATAGTGGACACTTGGGCTGTCACATCGCGTGTTTCCACCCGTGTTTCATGCGGATGACGCTGTGGTTCCGACTTTCGGCTTGCCCGGGGAGGACGGGGTGGTCTCGGGTACATATCACATGGAATCCCCCTACGCACGCACACACGCTCACTTAAGACACCCTGTGAGGAGATGGAACGTGACTAGCAGTTTGTGGACGTGGACACGTGGATCTAAAATTTGTTTGAAAAGGCACTCTCCGAAAAATATTTAACAATGTATACAACTGAATATTGTTCGAAATGAATGGGCCAATAGAAAAGCATGGATGTGGATTTTAATGTGACTATGCTTATCTGCTCAACAACTTTATTCATAGATGACTTTAAAAAATCCACCAGTTCTGAAACAAAGCACTGACAGTAAATAAAACTGAGCAGTACACGCAAATAATAAATAGGGACAGACTGATCATCGGCTGGGCCATTTATCCTAAAATGCAGAATATCGGCATCAGCCTTAAAAAAGTAAGACAGCTGATGAGATCAATTTAAATATAATTTCTGGCAACCTTGAACACATCTGTTCACTTTATAAAAGATGCATCCTTTGCTTTTGTGTCAAATTAAAACAAGGATAAGGGAACATTTTACATTTCAGTTATTATGAAATTGGAAGAATTTTGACATCCAATTGCCCATTTTCCCTTTTACTAAAAATTAATATTGACTCCACATGTCATTCATTGGCTTAGCAACTCGCAGTTTCACCGGAAAGCTACTGATCCAAGTTTAGGCACTCTTGTTCTTTTATAGTGGGGGGGGGGGACTCATTCTTCAACTGGTGAAACCACACCAGTTATGCTTCAAACTTTGTCTTTTCGCCCTGTGCCTACTAAATTGTCCAATGTGTCTATTTTGGACTGCAATGCAACCTCATTTGTATATTATTGAACTTTCAGACAAAATACACACTGATTGATGAGCAGGACATCCCTCTTGTTGAAAACTATGCCTTTGAGGTAAGGACACACACCGTAGCCCCCCTCAAGTCTTTGTCCACCCGACGTTAAAGTGTGTATGTCTTGCCAGGCGCGCATGGAGGTTGATGCAGACGGTAATGGTGCGAAGATCTTTGCCTACGCTTTCGATATTGGCAAGGGACGCTGGGCGGGAAGGCCGCTGCATGAGCTGCTCTGGTGAGTCTTTAGTTGTTCTGGCAATTGCCTGTCGGTTAAGATGGAAACTGATCCTTCCTTTGTCTCGACAATTAAGTTATTAACCACCTTTTGGATGACACGTCTTTTTCTTTTTTTCTCTTAACCGTGTCACTCCTTGTCTGGTTTCTTCAGGGAGAAGCACCGAGGAGGCATCGCCCCAAGTTTCCAAGTCATTCACATCAACTCTGTGACGGTTGACAACAGGCTAGACAATCTGCGACTGGTCCCCGTGGGTTGGAGTCCCAAACCGGAAGAGATTTCCAGCAAGCAAAGGCAAGGCTGAGAAGTTGAGATTGGGGGCAGCTGGGATCTGCAAATGACGCTTTGGTGTTTTGTCATCATGCAGTGAGTCATCGGTTAATTTAAGATGATTTTTTTGGGCAGGGTGAGACAACTGGGATACACCCTAGACTGGTCACCAGCCAATTACAGGGCATGATAGACAACCATTCACTCACATTCATCACCCATTGACAATTTAGTTTTCAATGAAACTAAAGTGACCTTTACCCACTGCTCCCCCGATCCATTAATGCTTCGTGGGCCATTTGATATCACGACACACCATCTGCGTGTGGCGTCTTTTTAGACATATTTTTGTCAGACATTTTATTCTCTCCCTTCCACGCCCCCCCCCCCAGGGAGCAGTCACTGTACTGGCTGGCCATCCAGCAGGTTCCGGCAGACCCGGTGGAGGAGCAGTACCTGGAGCTGAGTCGCACACGCTACTACAATGCCAATGGCGAGCTGGTGGAGGAAGAGGAGTGCTCGTGCACGTACTACGAGTGCCATTACCCGCCTTGTTCGCTCATCGAGCGGCGGGTGAGTCGTCGACTGTGAAGAAAATGTGCACCGCGTTCCAAATTGGTAGTCTTTGGTTCACTTTCCAATTCGATGTGATTTCAAATCACAATTTGCTAGGCTGATATAGAGCAAAAAATAAAATTTCTGTAAGGCCGAGTCCCCTCCAAATCCCGTTTCGTTATTACGATAGACGGCCGAAAAATGATTGCTGAATCATTACTTTTTGCTCAATTCCAAAAATATCATTCATATGAAAAATCAATTTTGATTATTTGAAAACTATCTATTGAACCAGAAAAGATACACTGGTGTTTTTTGCCCGGTGCTTCTCTCTCTGTACACATTTTTTTCTTTTTAGTTTAAAATGGCTTATCTTAATCAGGATCCCTCTCTGGAACGTGGCCAAAAGTAGCACTCGTGGGGGGTCGGTTTTGTGCCGGTTGGTGCCGTAAATCTTTGTTGGCTGAAGCCGGCTGCATCCCGGCTTCGGTTTATAGCTTGACGCAAATGGCCAGCCTTTTATTTTTTAGTTTCTGCGCAGAATGTTTTCCAACCCGTTGCCTTTCTTCCACAGCTCCGGGAGTTCAACATCTGCGGCCGCTGTCAGGTGGCTCGCTACTGTGGCTCGCAGTGCCAGCAGAGAGACTGGCCCGCCCACAAGAAGCAGTGTCGGGAGCGCAAGCGGGCACTGGCCCTGGAGTCGGAACCGGAGCGGTGATCGGCAAAAAGGGATGGGGGGGGGTGGGGGGGGATACAGCGTTTTGATATTGGGGTTGAGGGCGTGGGGAAGGCGAGAGACTGAAACCACAGAGACAATGGCGCTCGCCTCACTGGTGGATTGGAAGTAGGTGATTAACAGACATCGGCATACACTTCCACAACCGTATAATTCCCCTTGCTTCTCACATGGACGACAGGGAAAGTTTTTTTGGTTTTGTTTTTTGTTTTTGGGGGGGTTGGTGACACCCTCTGAGCTCGACCTGCTGCTGCTAATCGTTTCGCACGCGAGAGGTAACGACTTGTCACGCCGACGAACTGGATCACGCTCGGATACGGACGCCATCTTCTGTTCGGATTGGATCACACTAACAGTATTTTGTGCGCGTGCGTTGTATGTTCTGCCAAGGACTCGGTGTGTGTGTGTGTCTGTGTGCGCCCGCACACATATCTTCCAAAAGGGGCCATATTCCAATTTAATTTTTTATTCAGTCTAATTAGACATTTTCACTGTTTTGTAATAAAGTAGCTGCCAAATTGTGGCTTTTATTTTCATCATTTTGTTTTTGCAGACAGCGGTACAAATTTCAACCATTGAACTCACCTTTGTGTATCTCTCCACTATTTATGAACATCTCTGTTGAATATTATTGAAGAATATGTTTGTAAAGCTGGGTGTTTCAAAAAAGTTGACATCTGTGCATAGCATAGTCCCCCCGCCCCCCACAAATTCAGCAAACATCAGTCCAGTTCCCTTGACTTAAGAGTCTGCACAAGGCAAAAGTTTTAGGAAGCTCACTGGTACTTTTTTATTGATTTAATGACAGTAAGTTAAACATGACATGGCCAATTATACCGTTCGGCTAGTGATGTGAAGTAAATATTATAATTTCAACGACACGTTCAAACTATCGACTTGAAAACAGATGTTCAGTATGCATCTGAACATCAGACATGCCACGTCTTCCGTTTTGCGTTCCACTTATTTTTTGTCTTTAGTTTTTTGAGGGTCTAAATATGCTGTCAGGTTTTTTAAAAATTGAATTTCCTGTGAATTGCTCACTGCACACTCTGACTCATGAACACATTTTCAATGCTAGTGAATGTCATTGAAGTTGAACGTTTTTGAACATCTTTAAATTCAGATCATTTGAGCAAGAAATGCCTGTTGGTACACCACAAAATGATGTCGGGATTTTTGGAACACCCTCCTATTATTAATATACATTTATATTTTTGGGTTTTCTGATTAAAAACATTTTTTCTGTTTATCTGAAACTAGGTTTGTGGAGATTGATGCTTTTCAATGGAAAATGACCGTTTGGTACTTTTGGCATCGCTAATTAATGACAAGAAAACAATACTCGATTAAAACTATGACGGCACTGTTTTTCATGACGAAGTCCTCCCATTGGTATTGTTGCGTGTGTATGTGTGTCTATTTTTTTCGGGGAAGGGGAGGGGGGAAATTCTATCAATGGAGCTCTATTTATTTAAAGTATTTGTGAAACTTTTTTTTGTGGTGGTGATATTTGAAGGAAAACTGAAGTGGACAGACAGTATAGAACGGTTTTCAGCTTTTTCTTTACTTTGAAATCGTGTTAGAGCTAGGCACTACTTAATTGTTTTGTTTATTTTCGCAGCCCTTCCAGGTTTCCTCCACAAAAAACACTGTTCACAGAAATCTTCCACAACGTTGAAAAACTTGAACGCCCACCCCTCCTGTTTGCTTTTGGATTTTTTTTTTCTTTACAAAGTGAACCACCTCCTCGTTTGTTTTGTGTCGACTTTTTGACTTGCGCCTTCACCCACAATGCACATGCATAGTATGTCTTCTCTGATGAGTCCAGACATTTGCAGCATGTGTCCCACGTTGACATGCGACTCATTGATTGTGTATTTTGTCAGTGTGCGTGAACGGGTTTTCACCACTGCGTTAAAACCCCGGTCCCATCTTAGCGCGTTTATCCGAGACAGGGTGTGATTTCAACCATCACCCTGCGCTCTTTTTTTTTTTTGTAAGAAAATGAACATGAATCACTTAGAAATTAAGAGCTACAATATGTGACTAGAGTCGGGCGATAACAGTTGCTTTTCCTATGTAAAATGATGCTCAAATAAAAAAATGAACAAAATGAGGGTCTTCCAATGATCTGTTTTATTTCTATCCGTTAAGCGTTTCACTCGATCAAGTGTGAAATTGAGCCACCTAATAAATCTTGAGTTATCAGCTTTGTTCTGAAAACCTCTCTGCCCCACTATGACGTAACAGTGGGGCTAATTAACAACCACCCACGGTCTGCCAGGAATGGGCAACTCCACTCACCGGGGGCTGCTGTCCTCTATGTTGTAGATGTCTCCCTCCTCCAACATACCCGATTCAAACAGTAGAGACCCAAATATTCTAAAACGTACGACCGATAAAATGTCACGTTACCATATTACGATCCATCGTATTTAAAAGCGAAAAAATTGTAAATTTGATGCACGAAGAGGTGCAATACCACCGCCGATCTGTCAGCGTCGCCCTAGTTTTTGCACATCCTTGTACTCTTGTTTTGTAAGTCTCGGACGGCATCCGGGCGCTGGTTATGTCAACAAAAGCTGATGTTCCTATCCGTGAAATAGCTTTAAAAGTCAGATTGTAATACACGACATGGTCAATCTTGGTCTCACTCGAGTGGACGACGAGCTGGTGGCGAAACACCCGGTGAGCGTTTATATTTTAGCGTGACGTGTTTTGTCTTTTGCTTCATTATACACTCACGATACCACTTATGTGTAATATAAAATATAGATGAATATATGACATTTTCACCCTTCATTTTAAGTAATTTTGTCTTTCAGGGCTTAGAAAGGTATGCCGCCTGTCAGTCCTACGCCTTCATGAAGGGGACTGGAAGCTTTATTCTTGGTACTTAATGCATGTTTTTTAATTTATGAATTTTATTGCAATTTTTACTTATTTTACCAACTTGGATTTTTTTTCCATTGCAGTTTTGCATTGTCCTGCTGAAAACCTACACTAAATAGGAGCGAAATAATTTCCAAATCTCCAAATCTAGTACTGTAGTTACCACATGAGGGCTAAGAACCCTCAGGCATGTGTGTTAGAAGATGCGGACCAAAGAACTGGGTCATATGTATTTGCTACATCTCTGAGTCAATTATTTTGTGCATTTCATCTTTTTGAGAACACCATTTTGAGCCAAAATGCATATATTCTTTCCCAATTGAAGATGAACAGAAATGCCACTCCAGCCTCACGTTCTGCTTACATTGGCCACCAGTGGGCAGTGTAACAAAGACATAAACACGATTTAATATGAGTGTTTTTTAGCCTAGGATAAAAAATGAATCCCTGTAAGTATTGTTGGATTGTCAAATTGTCAATCTACAGTTTTTACTGCAATCTAAAAAAAAATTGTTCACTACCCGTGAGCCCTTGCCATGTTGTCATAATTGTTGGATATCGTATCATTTCGCCCTTCTCTTACAGGTGCTGTTGGCCTTTTTGCCCTGCAGAAGATTCTACAAAAGAGACTTGCATATCCCTTGCAGTGGAACCTTCTTGTTTCCATCGGTGAGGAATCAATATGTAAACCCCCGCCCCTGCTTTTTAAAAAGTCTCCAGCTCTTCTTTCTCTCAGTGGCGTCATCGGTCGGCAGCTATGCTGTGACACGGTGGGAAACGCAGAAATGCTCCGACCTCTGGTTGCTACTTGAAACTGGCAAAGTCCCGGATAGGTTGCAGCCACAAAGTACCGGTAAGTCCCTGGCTGAAAGTGCTGTGCAGTATGTACGTAGGACCGGATTGATAAACATAGGAGACTTTTACTGTTGTGGTGCCTTTAGGTACCAGTGATCCAAGTGATCGTCATTTCGATGGTTTTGTTGTTGTTGGTTTTTTTTTTGCTTTGACTTGCGAACACAAACCTTATGTTTATCTTTGTCTTGTAGTGTCGAAAGCAGAGGAACCATCGGGGAGTGGGAAGACAAAATATGGCGATGTGATGGATTAAAATCTTTTAACCCTTTCATGCAGCATGATAAGCTGCTCACTGTAGTAACTGCCATCCCTGAAAGGGTTAAAACGAACAATGTTATACAGTGTTGCCTGTGTGTTCTGGGAAGCTGGTCTACCTCCCAGTACTGTTTTTACATAGGAAATATAATTTATAAATGATATAATTTGTCATATTTACGTGCACAAAAAGTGCTTTCTCCCTTTGTGCCATCATTAATACGAGGATAAAAAGAGACATTGCAAGTCAGGCTTTAGTGTTGCTCTTTTTTTCTGTTTTTTGGCATCAGATATTAAGCCTATGATCTGGTGTTATTTTTTTTGAGGGGGGAGTTGTTGGCTCTGTAATACGTTTTAGACAGCAGTATCACTCAGCGGATGCTCAACCATGAGACTCTGCTGGGATTACCTGTCACATCATTGGGAGGTTGGGTGAAAATGCTCGATTGTATTATGGACATCACCCTCCGACTTGAGGCATGTTCCTAAATTTGATCAGGTGTGGTGAACAAAAAAAAAGCCCAAATCCGGCCTACCACTTCAAACTAAACCACCACATGTACTGTTCCTTCCAACAATAGTGACTTGCATGATAAGTGAACGCGGTGATCAAAGGTCAAGCTTTAATGCCCTCAAGAACATGCTCAATCGCTAATTCTCTGCGCTGGCAATGCAAGCTCGCAGCAGTGGCGTGACAAAAACACTGTTTCCAAATCCAAATTACAAAAAAAAAAACAAGGGAAATGTTTTGGCTGTATCTTCAGTGTTATTTATTGCCTTTCGAGTGCAGCTGCGCCTGTGAGCATCCTCCCATTGCAGTTACTCAATGTTATTCCACTGTCACTTTGGCTCGAAAAAAATAAAATGCTCAAATGCTCACGATCCTTTCACCCTATTAGCCCGCGAGTCTGTGTGCATGGGCATGACAGCAGAAGAGGAAAGCGCAGACAAGTGTCGGGAGTCAAGCCATCTCACCGTGACCTCCCTTCTCTTTCTGTCACTCACTTTCTTTGGGTTATATAATGCCGGCTCACGCGCTCAGCCAGGCCAATGCAAACCCTATTTTCAACATTTCTGCAATACCCAGCTACCACAAGTAGCGCGATGCACTGGGGGGGGGGGGGGGGGGGGTTAGCATGTTCGCCCCTGGCTCTATTTGATCACCACTGCATACGCAGCCCACGGGCTACAATTGATGCTCGCCCAATATGGTCTGATTAGGCAGAAGTGGGCCGGGTTTAAATGATAGGGAATTCAGTGTTGTTCCAGTATGAGTCACTCTGGGACGTTTGCAAAACAGATGGAAGGGAGTGTTCAAGCCCCGACAGGTTGGGACTATACACAGTCAGTGATTCGGGAAGGTGGAGAAGAAATATTTTCAGACGTTTGACTCCTTCAAGGTGAATGCAACAGCAAAAAAAATTGTCATTGCAAAGTCTCCAGTGGACACAATATGTACCCTTTCGGGAATGTAGGAGGACATCGTGGAGAAAACTCGGCTTCTTCTCCGTCTTTAACACTAGCTGCATTTTTCAAATCATATAGAGGAGAAAAAAATGCCCCAATATAAATAACGTCCAGCCCATGAGTAATGCACGTTTCACACAAAGCAACTCAAACTGAAGTTTACCTCCGCTTTGCACCAATCAGCGCTCGGCTGTGGCGCGCCTCGACCAATCGGCGGGCAGGAAGCCCTCGCGCAAATTACGTTTGAAGGGCGGTGCTGGACTCAACACAAGGAGGAGTGGAGTGTGGACGATTAAAAAGTAAAGTTACATGAGCTAACGCGGGACTAAACATGACTCCCAAGCCTTATAACCATCTCAGAAAAATAAGCGTGACAGTTTAAAGTAAGTCAAATTGCGTGTTTCGGGTAGTTATTCTTTAAAGCTAGGAAAAAGTTGTCCGGCTCGTGGTGGTTTATGCTAACTGGAAGTACTCGACTCGGACGACTGGAGTCATGGCTTTGATAGCCACGGAGCAAGGCAGCAAAATGAGCGTAGCACCGGCAATTTATGCCCCAGTTGGGCCCAGGAAAGACGCCTATCACGGGAAATCCCAAGCCAAAGATGGAGACTATTCCACGGACGGACTGCCCAAAGCGTTTCTTCACAGTTTGCGGACCCTTTTTGACATCCTGGACGACGCCGGTCGCGGTTACGTCCATATATCCGAGATCGAGAGCCGCTGGCAGGGCGCCGACACTCGGGAGCTACCCGGCGGGGTGTTGAGCTGCCTCCGCCGGGTCACCCCTCCGCACGGCTGCCTCACGTTCGAGCGCTTTGTGGCGGGGCTTCGCTACTCGATGCTTAACCCGGAGAATCGCTGTCAGATGAAGGCGCAGGCGGCTGTCCCTCCGCAGCCCGCCCCGCGGTCCGCGTGCACCCGGGTGGAGAAAAAGGTCCGCCCGTTGGCGCCGAGCAACGTGACCAACATTCAGCCGCACCGGGCGTCCTCCCTGATCAGTCGGCCCAGGCCGGAGGAGGGAGCCGGCCACCCGGTATGCGGACCGGCCAGGTATGGTGCGGGCTATGAGAGACCCGGTCGGAGTCTTGAGCGGATCCCGGCCCCTCAGGAAGCCGGCGGGTCTTACAGGGTGGAGCCGGGTCACGTCTCAAAGCCACCCCAGCATCAGCAGAGCCGGGTGAGATCCATCGAGTCGCTGGCCCTGGAGTCACCCCAGCTCCAAGCAAGTATGTGCAACCCAAAGCTGTTATGAATGACTTGATTTGGTGGGAGTGAAATTATAAAGCGGGTTCCCCCAAAACAAAATTTTAAAATATGTTCTTTAAAAAAAACATCAACAAAGAGGCAAATATGGGGACACTCAAGCATGCAGGGGTCCACTGTATTTGGTAAACAGAGGTTTCGCTGGCTCAAATTTGGGCAGAGGTGCTCGCATTCCTGATCACTGGCATACATATATTAAAAAATAATAATTTGCATCAACAGTAAAACTGTAGAATCCTGCTAAATTGTTTTTTACCCGGCAATACAGTACACCAGACACGTGCCAAATATCCCTCCAAGATAGTATATGAAGCGTCATCTGTCTTGATCACAAGGGCATTAAGATGTAAATATCGTCAGTGATTACTGGTCCCTGTTTCTTGTTTTGACAAAGTGCTTCTTAAGTGTTTTGCATGCTGTTCAAGGGACTCATGTTCAGCTTGTTGTAATTCATTCAGTTATTAGTGTCGTTCGAGTCAGGCTGGGTCATATGTCATCCTTTGGTGCCACTGCCGACGATCAATTCTCCCCCGGTGTGCGAGAAGTAACGCTGTAGGAGTCCTGCTAGCTCATTATCTCACTCGTACGTCTCCTCGAGTCGCTCTCACAACCATTCTGGCTGGCTGTCACACACGCTCAACCCACTGATGAGTCTCTCTGGGTTAAGTCTGATCGCCGCACAGCCAGCCTCGAGGGTGACACTCCCTCACTCCCTGTTAACTTACTTCACTCGTTAGAAAAGTTTGGAGTGATGTTTCCACTCGGCAGCACGCACTGGTTCAGGCTTGTGCTGCATCTGACTCTTCACAAAAACGCAAGTGCGCACAAATGCACCATAGCTTCTTTTGTATTATGCTACGATAAATACATGAGTGATTGTAATTGCATTTTCATACAATTGATTTAGCATTTTTAAAAAAAAGATTAACGCTGATGATTGTTTTATTTAAAAGTATCCTATTGATTATCCCGTGGATCAGCAGAACGTATATAGCTTTAAAGGGTGGGCCCTAACCTGGTGAGTGATGTGGGTGTCAGCAAATGAGAGTGTAGAGTTGGCTGGTTTTACGCAGTGGCGTTTGTGTATTTCTGTCAAACTGAGACCAAAATGTCCAGTCATGCACACAATAAAAACAAATGTCAAGTAACAGCAAGGGGTTAAACCAATGAGTCCATTCGTCGCTATGTCGACTTTCCTGCCCCGAGGCAACGTCATCGATTAATCGCATATCAGGTGTTTTTGGCACGGCACGTCTTCTAATTTACAGAGGATTTTCGACTCATCCCTCTGCTGTCGTCGCCGGTATATAACGAGTTGGTATAGTAAAATTTATCATTCCCTCTAGTCCAGTCCCGGTGTGGACCGACAGAACAGCTCTTGTCCGTGCCGTAATCTCTTACATGCTGCCAAACTCAGTAGGATTAGGCCAGATTACAGGACGCTGGTCAGGCCTCGCCAAAAGCGTGACAGCTGTGAAATCTCCCACCAAAAAATTCTGCCAGAAGTTCACATTCTCCTGGAGGTTGGACATTTAACATGGTAGCAGCCCTAGCAAAACGGCCATACTTAACCATATCTAACTACTGCACGCGTTATTACTCATTGTAGTCTCAAAAAAACCTTCGGTCGAAAACATTGGGTCGAAAAGATTTTCAACGTTGACTACTCCGACTATTTATTAAGCCTTTGTCTTGCTGTGTATTTTACAAAGGATTATTAAGGCCACACTGAAAGGAAGAAAAAAAACAATGGCACTGAGAGATTAAATTCATTATCTTGTGCGTAAAGACATACCCCCCACCCCAGTTTTTTTTCTCCAGAGAATGGGGGTAATATTCAGAAAAAAAGTTGGCTATTTTCACCATTAAGTTCTATGCTTTTGAGATTACTATTGTAATATTATGAGAAGAAAGTAGCATATTTTCAGGAACATTCCACTTTGGCCATGTGACTCCGTTTTGAATGGCGCCCTCGTGTGGTAACAATTGGCAACTGTGTGCTCCTCCTGTTTTTGTTTTTTTTCTTTCAATATCAAATATTGTCCCATCTTGCAACACAAATGACCAACCATCGCTCCCACATGTGCACAGGTGTTCCCAAATCAACTTTGCCCAGATCCCAAAGCGAGTCTGCGACGGGCTTCAGCGGAGGCTCCAGGCGACACAGCCGCGGTCGCGAGGAGCAGAGGCGCCACACGATCACCAACGGAGTGGACTACGAAATGGTTGGTGTGCTGCTCCAAAACGTCCTTCAAAACTGTCACGTGCCTTTTTAACACACGGCGTGACCTTCGCATTGAACTCATCAGATGCGTATGAGGAGTGATTTCTAGTGCCCCCTCCCCCTAAAAAAAAAAAAAATCAGATTGGATAGGCCCTAACTCACCCTGTGATGCTATTCTGCAGAAAGGGAACAGATGGACTGGACAAGTACATGTTGTTGAGTCACAAACTCATGTCACTCGTGGAGAGAATAGAGCAACAAAAAAAAAGTTGCATTTCACCTCCTATTGGCTACCCCGTTCCCCTCCCGGCCCCCTGATCTCCCCCCCAAATCACGGTGCAACTCCCACCCTCCCCTCCGGAGCTCAATGCCTCCCTCCTCTCCGCTTTTCTCCCCCCCTCGCCTTCCACCATTTTCCCACCTTCCGTCGCATGCCTGATCTCCTCCTTTCTCCTCGCTGGCATCTCTCTTTCGCCTCTGCGTCCGAGGAGGCCCGCCGACTCCCCCCCCTCCCCTTCTCCCCTTTCTCTTCCTCCTCTCCCCGCCCCCCTCCTCCTCCCCCTTCCCTGTGTCCCTCCCACCGAGGCTGACTCTGCTGCCCCGATGGTAGCGAGCCGGGTCGGGTTCAGGGGCCCGGTGGACGCGGAGGAAACCGGCCCGGCCTGGACGGCGGTGTGGGCCGCGTACACCACCGTGTTCATCCCCCTCAGCAGCAGCCTGTACAGCGGCAAGGCCCTGCACTTTTTCTTGTGGGTGAGTTGGGGGAGGTGGAAGAGTTGAGTTGCAACTTCTCGGTGAGGAGTTTAGTATCGTGGATTTTGGAGCGATGGGACCGGTTTTATATCATGGAGAAAATAAAACGGACCACAACTTATTTTTCATGAACACTTTGGCCTACTACATGACTGTGGATAATTTGTGTATTTTAAGGCTGGTCATTTTTGTAGTACGGTACTTGGATAGTGAAGTTAGTATTTTTTTTTTCCCCGTGAGTACTTGGCAAAAAGTTCTTGCCTTTTAGAAGCATGTTTAAGATACCCCCCCGCCCCCGCCCACAATAATCCTTCTGCCACCGTTGTTTTCGGCGATTGTTGATTGCCTTGACCCGCAGTTGTGTTGTCGCCCTTTCATCCTTTGTGTCGAGCAGCCTGTGCAACTGTTGTGCTGTTACGGTGTGTGTGTGTGCTTGGAGTATTTGTGCGCCAGCTGGGCTACACACACTACTTTCAACCCCCCGTCGCACTTCCTTGACACCCGCTCCCTCATTTCTCCATCAACGCACTCACTTGTCTGCCTTATTTAGACACGAATGAGTTCAACCTGCTCTAATGTCGTTGTTTATATATGAGATGGAGGGATGGAACCATGTAAGGGACACATGGGGAATTGGGGTCGGCGGGGGGGGGGGGGTCGGCGGGGTGGCTAAATGCCAACGATGAGGCCAGAATTGTGCAGCACGGACAGCCAGGTCAGCACAACTCTCATAGACATAGAGGGGTGGCCGTCATTGAGGCGCTGGCTATTTACTCCATTCTCGGGTTGTTGCGCGGTTGCCATGACGCTGGACCGATAGCTCCTCTCGACATTGTTCAGGATTCAGTTGGACTCTGCGTCTTTGTGTCTGCGCCTTCCGCACAAAAGAGCTCGCTTTCAAGTTGTGTCGACAACATGGCGTTTGCGCTCCTTTCAGCTTCCTAAAAAAAGCTCCTTTCTGTTTTCCAGCTGAAGCAAATGAAGGAGCTGGAACAGGAGAAGGACTCCTTACTGGCGGGCCTGGAAGTGGTGGAGCGTGCCCGAGACTGGTACCAGGGCCAGATCCACAATGTCACCGAGAGGCAGCGGCAGGTCGGGCAGAACTCCCAATGCACGGTCAGTCAAGATCCAGGATAACCCAAAACCTCCATTGCACATCCTATAGGGAGAATAAGTGGGGGCTTTTTTTTGTGTGTGTGTGTGTTTTTTTTAGGACTTTTTCACTGAAGCCAACCAGAGTCGCATCAACATTCTTATTCCCAAACTACAGGAAGTCAACCGGTGCCTCAATGACCTTATTTGCTGCAATGGAATGGTGAGAATCAACCTGTCACACATCACACTTACCACTGCTATACTATATCCAACCTACTTTATAGTTTCCTGCTCTCATTTTTTTAATCACCCCCCCCCCCCCATTTTTCCATCCCATCCTTCCCTTCCGGTGGCGGTCAGCCGGGAGCACTCTCCACGACCTCGCAGCCACCGCTTCCTGCTCCACCACAAGCCATCCTGAGACTGAAGGACCAGAACAGACTCCTCACACAGGTCTCCCCCCGAACCCCCCAAGTCCATTCCTCCCAATACTGCATTGTTGTTTTCATTTCGGGATTTTCTATCCTTCTTTCCTCATCCTTGTCCTTCTCCCACACAAAGGAGGTGACCGAGAAGAGCGAGCGCATCGCCCAGCTGGAGCAGGAGAAGTCGGCGCTGATCAAGCAGCTGTTTGATGCGCGTTCCCGCAGCGTCCAGGACACCAGCACCATGGACTCCACCTTCATCTGACCTTTACGCAGTAGGTCGGATTCATAAGACTGACGCCGTTTGTTTACCCGACTGACCCTTTGTGGCAGCCATGCACCTTTTTCCAAAACCCCTTGACTGCAACTTGTAACGTCGTCACTCCACAAGCTAATTGTGCACTCCGAGAGGCAGAAGCACTCCAAGGCACTGGACACCCAACCGCTTCATTTTCTTGGCAGTCGGGCCATCCCGCCCAGTTTTTAATAGCCCATATTGATAGCCCCGAATGCAAATATACCAGAAACTATGATCCCCAAATACCTAAAATCTCATTTCATACTAGCCTTATGAAATCAAGTGGCTTAAAGGCGGTTTAATTTTGAAAAAAATGTAACAGAAGTGTGCATGTACACGCACAGGCAGCAAAAAAAAAAAATAATTCTGCAACTTCCACCAACAACCCAGGCTAAACTTAGCTCCTCCCCTAACATACAAAGCTTCCATTTCAGTCAGGAGGTATGAATTCCACAGACAGTGGTGCCTTGAGAGACAGGTGACCCGCTGTGAGTTTTTGGCGACACAAGCTGCCATTCTGCCGAAATTCCTTACTGTCAAAGTAAACATAAAACAAAGGCAATTACACATTGTGTATTTAAAACACTTAAACTATATTGCCTGATGACACCCCCCGTGCTTGCTTAATGTTTTTTTTAGATCATATTTAATGATCTTATGACCACATGTGCTACTATCATAAAATGGTATAGACGGGGGGGCTGGAAGGGAAAAACACATTCATTTCATTAGGAAGCGATGATTTGAGTCACAACTGTGTTCACGGAATGGATTAAACTCTTATCTCGAGGCACGACAGTACTTGGTGCTTCAGTCTAATTACTGTTAAAACTACACATTCTTCCATGCAAACCATCACCTATACCTTTTGTTTACATTTTCTTTTACATTTGGTCCCTTCCTCTGAAACAGAAAGTTTACCCTTTGTTTCATTTTCAATATTCCCTCTAAGACACAAAATCTACATTGACTCTGGTTGGAGTGTTTTTTTTTTTTTTAACAGAAAAATGCTTTTATATTGAAGTAGCATGTGCGATGTGTTATTGTAACGTGATGATGGAGGTGGCGGGAAGTCAGCCTTCAAACCGACATGAGGTCGGTCCAGAGGAGGAAACAAAATTGAAAGTTTGCTCGCTGAGGAAAGCGGAAGAAGGATTTACTTGTTTGGAAAATGTTTCAAAACACCCTTTGGCACACCCATTTCCATGATGCAAAATTGACTGTTTTTGTCCTCTATGTGACTGCATGACCCATCATATTGATCCTGTGAAGAAGTGTAGCTAAACATGTAGCCCTCCAATATTTTTACACAGAAACTATTTAGCGACTAAGTTTGTTTCTGGCAGTAAAACGATAATAATAAGCTGTAAATGTATACGAGAAATGTATGGTACTTCTGGGATGTCTGCAGATAACATAGTTACCTAGCGTTGAATGTTTAGTTTTTTTGGGGGGGACAGGGGGGTCTGCTTCAAGTACATAATGTGAGTGAAACTGCCCCCTCTCCTTTTATCGCAAGTACTTAAACTATGAATGACATGTAAAACAATAAATACGAGCAACCAGGGTCATAAGGCATCCTTGCATTTTTTCTTCTCACCCGCGAGAGGAAGGGAAAAAATAGCTACAGTTTATCGTTCAAGACAATGTTTACTTCCTACGTTTAAATTAGTATGTTGGTGTCACATCAATGGAAAAAAAATGTCTGACTTAAAGTGAGGAATGAGGTTTGAAATTGTAAAAATGGATTCATTGTGGGAAAATACATCTCTTGTAAGCATGATTCATACTTTGATGCTAAATTAAATCACTGATATACCAATACAATAATACAATCATAATCCAGTACTACATATCCTGTAATATGTCATACTTATAGTTTCCAATATGTTTATTTACGTGTTGGAAACTATTATACACTTATAGTTTCCAACACAGTAGTGCCTCGCCCACCTGAGCTCATTGAAACATCTTAACTCCACTCCTCTCATCTCATCAGTACAGCACTAATATTAGTCCTTCGTCACAGATGATAAAGAATATATAACTGCGTAGTTATATGGTCGATGTGTGTAGACTGGGACTGTTTGTCTTCAATCTGCCGAACGTGAAATTGTCTGTTTGCGTGCCATTGTAACTGCACTTTTCATAGGGCAGCTACCTGCAGGGAGACTGACAGTAATTTCCGAAGACAGATGCCAAAGGTAAACAAACCCAGCTCACATTTCCAACAGGAGCCACACGCGGACCGCTTGTATGTTTGCGTGATTAACTGACGCAGTGCTGGGGGAAGCCTTAGGAACAGCCCTCGCTAGCTTAATGCTAACATACTTTCCTTGACATGCTCACGGTTTGCGTCAATGGTTGCAGTTTTAAAACAATTAAAGCAACGTGATATTTGACCTCAAATCGTTAAGCATTGGTTAAGCATGATTTTTATTTATTTTTTTAATGTGTGAGGGGGCGGTGGCATAAATTTCCAGACAAGATCATCCCATGAGCATCCTGCTGTATACGGCGACCATTAAAAATCTATATCAAACACGTCAGCCCGGGGTAACACTTACCAAAGTGTTACGGTGAATTGAATCATGAGCGAGTTCATGCACGGTTGCATCAGTTGTTTACCGCCGTCAATTTTCCGTCAGGCCTCGCATTGCTTGGTTGCATCATTGCCAATCGGTGTCGAATGGATGGCGGCTTGCCACGACACGTCGGCCACGCGGACCTTCCGCGCCTCACCAAACCTCACCACTCTAATCAAATGTTTTTTTTTAATGACTCATTTTTCACACACTTTCAGGAATAGGATCCTTAAAGTGTTGGACTTTATTTGTTGAGGTACAAGTTTAGGATACAGAAGCCTCAGTTTGATTTGCCAACTCATTGAATAGGTAAGTGGATTTTTTTTTCTTTACATTTGTAGCGGAATGTTGCTAAGTCCTTTAACTCATTTAGGTACATTTTGATTTGTAGCGGCAATTTGTTGTTTTTTTTTTCATGAAATAATTTTTTCTGTCAATCTACTGTATTTTCTGAATACTTCCTCTCATATCACTCAGTGGAAAATTTGACACTTTTTTTTCACACTCTTAATCGGGTGTCAATGACAACGATCACAAACAGTGATGAAACAGTGCGAGTCCAGTTATATTTTTATAACGAGCAGTCCGCCCTCGCATATTGCTACTGGTTTATTGGTTGATGATGCGTCAGACATGTATCGCAAACAAGTCACAAAGCGGCAGGTACCGAGGACTACTGTGAAAACTGCGACTGCACATGTTCACACGGTTTGACGTGAACTTTAAAGGGGAAGCTGACCGTTTGTCGGTGGAGCAACGAGCCACGGAAAAAGTCCCTCTCTTGCAACATTAATTAGTGGTAAGTTTATATATACACACACACACACACACAGCTACCAGTATCGACCATGCTGCTCTTAACCACGTAAGAGATTGCTATGATTGTATTTTTCTATGTTATTATTTTATATCGCATTCTGTACTGCGTACAGTACATTTATAAAGTTATTTTGTGTACAAATACTTCATGTTTTTTTTTTCTACTTCCCTCCAAATGTTGCTGTTGTAGATTGTGAATTTCTCAATTGTGAGACAAAAATGTTTTATTATTTTGGCTACTAATTTACTTTCTGAATGTTCTTTCAAGTTGCATTTATTGAGTTTTGGGCGTTGTATTAATACAAATCATTGACTCATCGAGCTTATTCATCGTGATGTCAATATACATCAAAGTAACTGTAATTATTATTTTTCATATATCATATATTTTTCATATTGGCTGATGATGCGTCAGACATGTATCGCGAACAAGTCGCAAAGTGGCAGGTACTGACAACTATTATGAAAACTGCGACTGCACATGTTCACACGGTTTGACGTGAACTTTAAAGAGGAAGCTGAGCGGTTGTCGGTGGAGCAACTAGGCGCGGAAGGGACCGCTCTCTTGCAACATTAATTGGAGGTAAGTTTATATACACACACACACACATGTAGCTACCAGTATCGACCATGCTGCTCTTAACTAGACCATGTAAGAGATTGCTATTTTATTTTTCTGTAATTTTATATTGCATTCTGTACTGCGTACAGTACATTTTTAAAAGTTATTTTGTGCATGCAAATACTTCATGTTGTTTTTTTTCTACTTCCCTCCAAATGTTGCGAATTTCTCAATTGTGAGACAAAAATGTTTTATTTTGGCTACTAATTTACTTTCTGAATGTTCTTTCAAGTTACATTTATAGTTGAGTTGAATAAATACAAATGATTGACTCATCGAGCTTATTCATCGTGATTTCAATATACATCAAAGTAACTGTAATTATTATTTTTCATATCATTGCCCAGCCCTACCCCTCGCCATGGATTTCCGCTTCCTCAACTCGTCGGAGCTGTTCATCTCTCAGCAGCCCGTTAACGCCTCACCGAGGGAGCAGACGGTATTCGAGGGCTGCCGCGATATGCCGGCTGTGCTCATCTGGTACCTGTGCCTGCAGTTCATCAACATGTTCGTGGGAATCCCTGCAAATATCATGGTCCTGTGGCTCATCCGCAAAAACAAGAGCGATTCATCCACGTCGGACATCTTCATCCTGCAACTAGCCATCCTGGATGTGCTTTTCTGTCTCGTGCCGCCGTTGGAACTGGCCAACATTGTGTTCCTCACCACCAGCAGCACCTGGTCCGTGCTGCGCTTCTTCTATGGGATGAAAGACGCATCGCCGCTCTTCCTCTCCTGCATTTGCCTGGACCGCTATGTGGCCGTGGTGCACCCTGTCACCTTCACCAAGCTCAAGGACCGCCACCACCGGGCCGGCCTGGCCGTACTGGTGTGGCTCCTCATTCTGGCTCATGCCGTCGCTAAGTGTGTGGGTCACATCGTCAACTTCGAGAAGGTCTTACATAACACTATTGAAGTGTGTGTGTGGGTGTGTGTGTGTGTGTATGTATATGTGTGAAATATTCTTTGTTGATCCCCAAGTGGGAAATTTGCTGAATTAATTTTTTTTTCTCAATTCACGTGGGCCCCATCGTCCATTCGGAGAAGGTCTTCACCGTCATGATCCTGGTCAGCTTTGCTTTCATGGTGTTCTGCAACATCGCCATCCTGTTAGTGCTGCGCAAGTCCGGGCCCGGCCGGGACGAAATGCACCCGGTGAAGAAGCGAGCCTCCAAGATGGTGCTCATAATCCTCGGCATCATCGTCTTCAACTATTTACCGCCGGTGGCGCTCTTCCCCTTTCAGCACTACTTCTCGCCCAAAGTCTTCCGCTGTTACATCCATTACATCGCCTTTGGACTGATGGACTTAAGTAGTAGCATCCAGCCCATGCTTTACTTGTCTAAGGAGAAAGTGGGATTTCTAGGCTGCTACCAGACCAATGCCACACCCTTCGAATCTACAGTAGCTTCTACAGTATAAACATAGCTGGGAGACAGCTGCCCGAAAAAAGTCTACAGTATGTTTTAGTGGATTTACTGCATATACAATTTGGTTAATTAAAAAATACCCCGTACAATAATTACAAAAAAGCAGAATGTTTTTTTCTCAATCTTGCCGAGAGGTACTAGTCAAAAGTCTATATAAGCGTGGGCCAAAAGTAGGTTGACTGTACACTTTTCAAATTAAGGAGGGCTGGTATCAAAGAGGGGAAAGAAGGAAGAATGATTGGAGTGAGAACGTATGCAAGGTATTTAGGAAGGATGGATCGAGAGAAACAATGTATGAAAGGCAGAAAAGAAGGTATGAAGGGTGACATGAAAGGAAAGAAGGAAGAATGATGAAAGGGAACAATGAGGAGAGGATGGCAGACCTGGACATTGATTCTAAACAGGAAGGATGATGATAGAGGCAGGGGAAGTATGAAAAGTAGGGAGAAAGGCTGAAAGCCAACAAAACCCTAACTCACACTTGAAATCGTTACTTTTGTTTGACAGTCCATTTTGAATGCTGATATGTCAAAGTGTATATTTCGTGTGACATTCCAGTTTTTGGAAAAACACGTTAAAATACAAATCCATTTCAAACATTGCACTGTACAAAAAAAGCAATGTAAGCAATTTTAATACTTTGAGTTTTGTGTAAAAATAAATTTTCATTTTGCTTCATGAAAATTCGGGCCGAAAATAATGAGTCAAGGTCGCGCCAAAGTGACGTAACATAGACCAGGCGGTTTCAGTTCGTCAGCTCTCGAGCCATTGAAGCTCCAGCGCACCCCCTAGAGGCTTCGACGGAGAACGACCAGACTGCTGCCACGTCGTAGATGCTAACATTTTTTATGGTGACACACACCACTATTAAAAAGCATGTTGAAATCGGTGTTCAGATAGAAAAATTGTGTTCCACAGTATCGCTCATGTACGTCGCCGTTCTCGACATTACAATGTAACCTCAGAAGCCGACGGCTAAGATCACTCCAAACGCAATAATGCCCACGTAAATGCTAGGTAATGCTAATATTTTTAATATTGATGCTAATCATGCTAATGATGCTGATGCTAAGGAATGAAGTATGGTCACTTTTGGAATGTGCCTATGTTATCACTTGTACCGCTACTGGTAAAGAAATTGTATTAATTACATAATGTCCCTAAATGTGATGTTAGTGATGTCAAAAATGAAGTCTATTATCGACCTTGAGGAAGTCTAACCCCAAACGAAATATCGAGAGTGGTCAAAAGGGTAGTTAAATAGCTGTCATACTAAAGGCGTGATATTGATGCGTGTTAAATTTAAAAACACCTGTCTAGACACAGTTAAACAAGCTCGTGTTGAACTAATTTATTATTATTACGATCACTGTGTACATGTTGCTGCCGAGGCATATCTATCCGTCTTTCTGTCTGTTTCATTGTTTGTTTGTTTATGTGTCTGTCGGTCCATCTCGCAGTCCAGCTATCTGTCTGCCGCCCCCCCCGGCCCCGCCAAAATAGTTGTTCAGCATAAAGTCTTAATATATTGCCAATAAGAAAAACTCAGAATTTTATTATGTTAAACTAATCTTTTTATTGTTCCGAAGAGAAGTAGTTGCTTGATTGTTTGTTTTATTGTATTTATGGTGCCAGTGGTAGGTTTGCACTTAAAAATATACCCAAAATATTTAGGGCTTCATTGATTTATCTTGCAAACACTCATGTAGGTGACTGGTAAGACTGTTCCATTGTCACTTTGAATCTGGACAGACGCCTTCTGGTTTTGCTACATCGTGAATACAACAAGTGTTGTTTGAAGGAATGAAGATGAACCACTCCCCTCACTTGACGCGTGTGCTCGCTTGTGTTCTTATAAATGGTGTGTGTGTGTGTGCGCATGCCTCCAGGCCCCGTGGGTGTATACTGAACCTCTCAGGTGTCTTTTCGCCCAAGTCATTTGCCAATCACAACCAACCGTTTCTTCCTCTTTGCAACTTTCACCCTCCTCCTCGCTCTTCTCTTTCCACCTCAACCCCCCACTTCTGGCAGCCATATCTGCAGCGACCAAACAAGAGATCTCATCTGGCTGCAAAGGAAACCCTAAGTGTGGGCCACGTGCGAGCGACATCACATGCTGACATGCTGCTCTGCGCATAGAGTGGCCGTGCAGCTAGTTTGTGGGTCCCAGCAGGTAATAGAGAAAAAAAACTTATTTTGTGTTCTTGCGCTGTGAAAGCATGTAAGAAGCCATGTCTGTTCGCCTTCTCTCCTCCCACTAGATGAAAAGCTCACAAGCCAGGTGATCATTTGATGCTGCTTTTATGGACCCGCCCGGTGGTAAGTCACACTTTATCCCCCCCCCCCCCCAAAAAAAAAATCTGCTTCATGAGATGTTTCCTGCCTATTGTTACACGAGTAATAATAATTAAGAATACAATAGAGACCACTTTCGTTGTGTCCGTTGTTCCTCTTTTGTTTTCCAAAATGCTGTCAGTGTGTTAAAATATTTGAACTTCTCCTTGAATGTATGTCAACCGTCATCCCAAGCTTCTATTGTGCTTAGAAACTTCCAGAGCTGGTCAGACTAGCTCTCATGAAGTGTTTTTGCAGGAAAAGACATTTAGTGTTCTTATTATTTGCAGTCGAGGCGTTTCTTATGTTTTATACCACAGGTGCGGCTAAATTACCGGTAGGTGGCCAGAAAATTAGAAACAGCTCTCAGTATGACACAGTGCAGTTCGACACCGCTGTCACGACTATAAAAACAAAACACCAAATTTAATTAACACCTCTGTGAAAGTGAGAAGAATCTTTGATATTCTTGTGTAACTTCACATGATCCCGCGTATAGTGGCTCATTTCAGAATGACAGAGGAGCGAGGTGGGAGGAGGTAGAAATATTTTGGAGAAATGAGATGACACTCTTAGCTATCCTCATTTCAAATGTATACAAATATGTATGTGTGTGTGTGTGTGTGTGTGTGTGTGTGTGTGTATATATATATATATATATATATATATATATTCATGTGTTTATTTTTCCTTCTGTAACTACATTTAAAGTGCACCTACTTCTCTTTTATCTGACTTTGGCATGGTGTAACAAAAAGCACTTGGTGCACCCTGACAGGAAGTGAGACATGAGCGCACACAGGAAACGCGGTCGAGGTTTCACCCGGATGACGGTTGTGCGACGTTTGGAGGCGCGTCATAAAGGGGAAGCTGCAGGAGGAATGAAATTGAACGGTGGCCGCCAGTCGGTTTTTGTGTTGACGTCCTCGTCAAGAGATGCCCTTGCTTTTGTGGCGACAACACACGTGGCGGCGACCGTACGAGCGCACACTGTGGCGATAAGACGTTTCAAAACAAATTGCAGACGGTTCCGTTGCCAACCCGCAACACGCGCCACCCCTTTGACTTTTTATCTCCACGGCTCGGACTGAGGTCAGATAATGCGTTGAAATCCAGAAAAATATCGAACTGATTTGAAACAGGAGCAGCATTTCACACTTGGTGTGTGGTTAGGTACTCCAAATACTATTTATATAAAAGCGATGATGTAAAATTTGCACAAAATTTAATATAGAAGACTTCTATTTTCAGGGGCTCCACAGTCATGACATCTGGTATTGAGGTGCAGTTTGGCAGTTGTTGTTGCACGTAAGGTGCAAGGAGATTTGTGTCCCAATGTCAAAATGGTTTTAGGCAAGATATGTTATCACAAATCTTTCATGTTCATGTCTGAAAGATAGGACGGGTAAGGATGCAAAGAGGCTTAGCTGAGGCAGTGAATCTAAGATCGGATCATCCTGGAAAAAAAAAATGGCAAGGTGGTATATTGTTTGCGTTTTTGACGGAAAAAATGGCATTGATGGAAAACCGAGGGATGGCTAAGTAATCAATCTGAAAGGCATTTTCAGGCTGGACATTTTGATGACATGTTTGAAACTCTTTGTTGAATAGAAGAATAAATATATGTGCAAACAAAAAAAGACTCGTAGTAATTTTAGATGTCTTAATTAAAAGGTAAAAATTTACAGACTGAATTGTAGGTCCAAATGTTACAAATTATTTTTTACTGTAAGTAAAAATAATTTGTATACAGTACTTCTTTTCATAAACTGGAGCATTGAAAAGAAACAACGCTCAAAAATGCTCTCAGGAGGAAAAAAAAAGAGTCTCTTTTAAGGCCGTGAAAATGGAGTTGAATTCCATCACATCTTCATTGATGTATTCTGCCGTGGTGTATAATCAAATTCTGCAACATCCAATTCGGAATACGAGTAACGTAAGCGCATTAGTTTCAATTTAGCTTGACTTGCGCTTCCCTCATTTACGCAACCTCTCTGCCAGTCACATGAGCGGCAACGATACACAGACCAATGTTTATTTCCTCATCAGCAACAATGTGAATAGACGTACTTGTGCGTTATGGACGCCCTCCTGCTGAGAGCTCCCTCATGCCTATTTTTATCACAATGAACCTTTTGAACCAAATTTTTGGTTTGATGCAACATCCAGCGTGTATCACATGTTCTCCTTCATCCGCAGATCTGTGAGTGACACACTACAGCCTAAAGAATAAACGACCTTGGTGGGGGCGGTGGGAGACGCCGATGGAGGAGGACCGCCTGGCCTCCCCGCACTTGGATTTGACTGATTTGGACCCCTGGCGTCCTCATGATCTTCAGCACTTGAACGGAGAGGCGAAGGATGAAATAGAGGAGACAATATGGCTGAGGCGACCCGTGAGCTGCAGCACTGTCGCATCTTGCGCACTTCCCTTCGCCACAGTGCAGTGGGAGATTCCTGACGGCGTGGCGCAGAGGCCATCTTCCAGAACCGGCCGCGAGTCTGGGGATGGTATTTCTTCATCGCCGCTCGGACCTTTTCATGGAAATGAAGCGGAGCGCAAAGAGGAACGAGATGGCACTGACTCATCAGTGAACTTGACGGGAAATGATTTCAAGGTAAGCGCTCGATGCTCTTTTGCTCCGTTACACAATATTTGGCGGAGTCAATTCCAATAACTGATTCATTGGCTCATTAAAAAAAATAAAAATTGCGGTCCCTTAACATTGCTTCAGATAGGAATAAAAAGCGGAACACGTGACCATTTGCAATTTCCTTTAAGCGATGTCATTTGTTTAAAAAAGAAACTACCCGGTATGTACTTTCAACACTTCATTTTAACGGCGCACACAAACGCACCAATATAAAATAAGAAAACCCGCACGGTCCGACTCCGACTCCACCTCTTGACAACACTCATCAGGCCACGCCCCTTAAATGCACACATCCAACAATTAGTATGTTTTGTGCAATGCACTGCTGTATTTACTGACTGATTTGGTCATAGACTCGCAGTTAAACATGCACACAAAAAAAAACACACAGACGCACACACAATATAGAAGTCAGAAAATATTTAGTGTTTTATTGAGTAATAATTTAATACAAAACTACAAGTTAGTTCTTGTTACCGTGGCCATACTTCAAGTTTGAAATGCCAAACTTTGCGCTCCCTCTAAGCTTTTCTCTCGGGTTGAGGTCTGGAGACTGACCAGGCCAGTCCTTGACCTCACAAAGCTTTTTCTTGAGACAATCCTTTCATTCTTACTGGAAGACTCACCCGCAAAGCAATCTACGGTCTTCTTGATTTGGCAACACATGTCATTTAAATAGTGATGGACAACGACATGCACGATACCGCTCTGACTGTAAAGCAAAGCATTATTATCCGGCTCTGTAGTTGTACAGTGAAGCGTCAATTAAGTAAAGCCATGTAAGAGAGATCGTTTGCATCACCCCCCCCCCTCAGTTGTTCCACGTTCATGATGCGGATGTGGAGGTAGTTTAGCGGTCGGGATGGATGTAGCGGAAAGAGCCCCGTTTTCGCCGCCTCTCATATTGCATCCGCGGTCACATGCTGTGCATGATCGATGACCCGTGTTGCAATTTTTAGCCATGTGATGCCGCAGCGGGACAGGAGCCGACGACACAACAAAGGGAACATTCACCGCATCGGCTCTTAGGCTCCAGTCATAACGGTACGCATCACGCAAAGGCTTATTTGCTTGCAAATAAAATTGAATCAGACTTGTTGGGTGGGACGTGAGGGAGTGATTTGCATCTTTTTTTTTTTCTTTCCCCCACAGCCGTCAGCTTTAAGTCTGACTTAGAGGAAGAGGAGGAAGACAGTGTCACGTCCGATGCGGTTAGTACCACTGCAGATTTACGCACTGAAGAACCACGGGAGGAGCAGGAGGAGGAGCTGAAGGTGTTGATGACGCAACGCGCCCATTCAGCGGGACCACAAACTTCATTTCAAGGTGCCAAGATGGCGGATGAAAGCCAAGTGGGGAGTGCAAGCAACGTGTCTCGTCTCGATGAATGCGTCTCCAACAACGTGTGAGTATATTTCATTGTATTTCTAGTCTGGCTGGGTGAGAAATAACCTGTTTTATTTTATTTTTGTTTTCATTTTTTTTTTCACTTGACAAGGCGACTATGGCAAAATATTTTTTTCACATAAGGATGGTCAAAAGTTTCCATTGTAGATCAATGAATGCTTTTGTGTTATGTAAACGAGCAACTGGTCTTTCTGATGTTTGGTGCCATTTTCTTCCTGTGAGTGCTATGAATATGAAAAATGCTTCAGATGAATTTTTCTTCTGTTGGTTACTGGAAATTAACGTCGCTTAAAAAAAATATTGGTGAGAAGAATCAAAAAGTTGAAAAATATAGCCGCCAAATTGTACATTTTCTGTGCTTTTTGTAAACTAGCTCCTGGTTATTTGCAGCCATGTTCTTACGTAGTTCCTTCAACCACCCCAAAAATCCAAATAACCTTGAAAATTGATGCTAATAATAATAATAATGATAATAATAAGAAGAATAGCACAGGCCAAATTTGTATCTTTTTTTTGTTATTTACAAATGACACCAATGCACTTTTTTGTGATAACAATTGTACTTTATCTGCGCTTTTTAGGGAGGCACCTGAACTGCCAAAGCAAACTGACAATAATGGACCATCCTTAGAGGTACTTGCTGAAGGAACCCCAAGTCAAAAAGTTCCAGCAGCTGATGGTTCAGAGGGAAAACCACAAACGTTCTCACAGGACAACAGGCTGCCCCCGAAACACTGTGACGACTCGGTCCATCTGGGACAGCCTCAACTTTCCGAAAAAACACACTCTTCAATCCAGTTTGTGGACTCTGCCGTCAAAGAGAGCGAAGTCGAGACCAAGGCATCACACCAGAACCAAGCCAAGGACGTCGCCTCTTTGCTACTCAAGGTTTCCTCTCGGGCCCTAAAGTCAAATGAGTCTCATGAGGTTGCAATCGCCCTCAACGGATCCGGGCCCGTACTTGTGACGAACGTCGAGCCAGGCAGAACCGCAGAGTCGGCAACACCTCACATGAATGGAGGCGATATGGACCGGGAGAAGGCGTTTCGTCTTGCTGAGCGACTCTTTAAGCTGGAGGGGATTCAACGCGTCGATGTGGTCAAGCACTTCGACAAAGAGTAAGAACATACACGTCACGTTCTCACAATGAACTTGTCAGTCGTGTAAAAGGTGTCATTACTTTCAAAGATATAGCACCAGGAAAAGATGATTCCTTCTGTAACACAAACTATATATATTTTAAAGTGGAACGATTTGAATGGATTCACTCGCAACTTATCAAGCAAAACGGATTTTTTTTTGTTACATCCTTACTAAAGGTATACAAAAAGACCAGTGTACAGTATTGAAAAGTGCAGTGTGCTAGAAATACCTTTAGATGGCAGTAGTCTCCAAGGTATGGGGTTGAGTCCGCCCATTTTTATCGCATCTCCGGGGCCAACCTTTTTGCCACTTGCTGAAAATGACATCGCAGCTGCTCAGGGCTCAGTTTGCAAAGATCCCCTGAGCAAAATCAGAAAATGGGTGAAGATTTTCAGTCAAAATTTTGGCAAAATGGACGCTCCTCAGATGGATAAAAATGAGTACCCTTTAACAAATATACTGTCCCGATTCAAACCACTGTAAGGTTTAATTTTGTGATTTCTTTTTTTTGTATGCCACCAGAGGCAGTATACTAAGCGTTGAACAACTGGTGTACAATATTTATATTAAGTAACGCGTTATTCATGAACCAAGTCATCCCTGTTGTTTCTCTGTAGCAATTCCTTCAGCCGTGCTGTTGGGGAGGAGTACCTCAGGTTCTTTGACTTCACCGGGCAAACTCTGGATCAAGCCCTGAGGTGAGCATTACGAATGCACAGCAAAGTTTCCCGAAGTCCCTGATGAATGTCTGTAGTTCCTCTTTGCATCTTCAGGTCTTTCCTCAAAGTGGTCATGCTGCTGGGAGAGACGCAGGAGCGCGAGCGGGTGCTCCAGCATTTCGCCGACCGTTTCCACCATTGCAACCCGGACTCTTTCTCCTCACCGGGTGGGCATGGATCTCACTTCCTTTTGACCCACCTCACCTTACAGACCCAACGCACACTCAAATGTCACGCCTTTCCACCTCGCGCAGGTGCTGTGCTTGCCATCACGTGCGCTCTGATGCTCCTCAACACGGACCTCCATGGACAGGTGGGCAACACGATTGAGCGGAACGGCCCGTGACTCAACCGTGACTCGTGTTTTAACAGAACGTAGGGAAAGCCATGTCCTCATCCAGATTCGTGTCCAACCTTGAGGGCATGAACGACGGACAAAACTTCAGCAAGGATCTGCTGAAAGTAAGAACTCACTTGAAATTTTTTTAGAGATGAAAAGTATTGTTCATGTTTTTTTTTTTTTTAATACACCTGACAGGGTCTTTACAACTCCATCAAGAGCGAGCCACTGCAATGGGCCGTGTGAGTCCTTGTTTATGAAAAAACGATGCCGAAAATGCTGCCTCAACCAAATAAATACTGTGTCACATCTTCAACCGACGACTCCCCAGTGATGAGCAGGAGCTGACCTCGGTGTGGATGGAGGAGGTGGACGCGCCGCTTCGCTCGAAGAGCAACCCCTTCCAGGACGTCCCTCACGACAAGACGGCCCCCGTTGTCAAGCAGGGCTTCATCCAGAGGAAGCTCCACGCCGATATTGACGGGAAGCGCAGTACGTCCACACACTAAAGTGCCCTACGAACCAACTTTGAGCCACACCGAAGTATTAACGTTGTGTTGTCAGCTCCTTGGGGGAAGAGGCGCTGGAAAACCTTCTATGGCGTGCTGAAGGGAATGGTCCTTTACTTACAGAAGGTTTGTAGCGTTCATCTGCTGCTTGTAATGGTGCATTATCTATCATGAAGGGCTCAAACGATTAATTGATAGACTCAAATAATTATCTCATTCACTCCCAAAGACGTTTTTAAACGTCTTTCAGACTTGGTCTAGAATTGGCTGGTACTGGATGAGTTAAGTTAACCATTTCAGGGACAGCGGTTACTACAGTGGACAGTTTATCATGTTATCATTTTGACATCGGGCGATGTCAGGATCACAGCCGGGGGGATCAGCAGAGCAACGAGGAGGTGGTTAGCGTCCATCACTCGCTGGCCGAGCCGGCGGCCGACTACACCAAGAAGCCGTACGTCTTCCGTTTGCAGACTGCCGACTGGAGAGTGTTCCTCTTTCAAGCGTCGTAAGTTTTTTGGCCGGAATTTAGGGGGCGGCGCGTCAGCGTTGCGGCGACCACCACTCTGCGTCACTCCTTTTCCCTTCACAGATCCAAAATGGAGATGACTTCGTGGATCAGCCGCATTAACTTGGTGTCGGCGCTTCACTCCTCCCCTCCGTTCCCCGCCGCCGTCGGCTCCCAGCGGAGGTTTTGTCGGCCCATCCTGCCTGCCTCGCAGTCCGCACACACTCTAGTATGTTTGGTACTATGCTCAGTCAAAGTGTGTTAATGTACCAACCGTGCGATTAATTGATGATATTGATTAATTTAATCCCATAAATTCATAAAGCTGCTTCTACATTTCACAATCAACAAGACTGCGAACAGAGTAGAGATTGATTCCAGGAGCTTTACGTAGCACATACGGGAATCACTTTCTCATTGTTTTCCGTGTCATTGGAAAGTAGCCAAATAGAAGGCACTCATGGAGTAAATCGCAATGAACATCGCCAAAGACGCGGTACATATTGATGCGTTGCAAACCCAGTCGATTATTGACATGATAGAAATTTTTGACCCGAGGTATGTGCTTACAATAAGAATAGAGCGTGACTCAAGAGGCACAGTCCTGCTGAAGCCTGTAGTGCGACGGTGAATCTTTAAAATTGCCTTTATTTTAGCTTTAGCCTAACCAACAAGATTATATACAGATTCATTATTTCTTGAGGAGCGAAAAAAAAATCGCAATTAGATTATTTCTCGCTGAGCCTTGTATAACAAGTACTCTTGCTGCGTCCTGTGCAGGAACGCCAGCTTCAGTCTCACGCCGGAATGCTGGAGTCCTTCCAGACGGACCTGTCGTACCTCCAACAGAACCCACCGGAGGGCAAGAAGGCTCGAGGCAAGGAAATGGAGGAGCACCGCACCAGGGCCGAGTACCTGCAGCACGAGGTAGCGGCAACGGGGGCCAGCATCTTGAGAACCACATGGCACTTCCGAACCATCAGTCAATTCTCATCCCGTCGCCCGCAGATATGTCGCTACGAGAGCTACACGCGAGTGCTGGAGGCCTGGAAGGGCATCGAGAAGACGGGCGACGGCGCTTTTATCGCTGCCGTCCTCAGCCTGTTCGACAAAGCCATGTGCGCATCCCCGGTGGCCGAGGAGGGGGAAGACGACGCGGACGTAGGCCGCCTGACAAAGTCCCAATCCAGCCCCTCCCTCGACATTGAAATGGCGCCGCAGAGTGCCGTCAGAATCAAACGCAACGTCTCCGAAAGATGGACTTACCGGAGAGTCGCGCCTCGGTTGAATAAGGACGCATGACGGCAAAATGGAAAGTTTAGTGACAATTGTCTATTCCTGGTACAAACCGAAACCCGGCCACTCGTATCCTTTTGTTTGTTTTTTTACCTCGTGCACTTTGACAAAAATTTACCTCAGGGATTCCCAAACGCAAACCTGATTCATATCTTTCGTAACCAAAAATGTGTGGACCTGATTGATTGACTTTGGATGCTTTGTAGAAATAGTTGAAATGGGCCTGCCTGGATCTCGACCACTAGGTGGTGCTGTTGTTCAAGTGGACGTTCGGAGTTTGTCATGATTGCACTTTTGTTTTCCCTCTTTATTTTCTGTGTTAAATAATTGTTGTTTTTATTATGGTTTTGTTCATATGAAGGGTCCATTTTAAAATGTTTTCAATCTGTCCAGTGCTGGAGATTTTTTCGTTTGTTTTTAAATATGCATTTTGGTACCAAACAAATAGTTTTTATTATCTCATGTCATAATATCTGCTTGAAAAGACTCACTTAAAATGTGTCAAAGACATACAACGAAGGACTGATTTTTTTTCCTCAATAATTTTTCACCTGAATTAAATTGTGTAATATCTTCAAAACTTGCCACCCTTTGTTCTGTGTGTATTTGCTTTCAGTGAAACAAGGCTAAACAAACTTCAACCTGACATTTGTTATGTGTACATTTGGAACTGCGCAGGTGTACCGAATGTTTTGTCCGGTGAGTGTGTTTCCATTGAATATGAGCGATACAAACAGCGGTGTAATTCGTGCGTTTCTCTTTTCTAAGGACGAGACACAGCGAGCTCCACCGTGCCAGGATAAGCGGCCGCCTCTCATCCTGCAGTACTTGGAGATCGAAGTATATTTTCATATGGTACTTATTGTAAAAATATTCAGAACTGCTAAACGAGAGCATTGCATTCCTGCTTTTGTGACTGAAAATGCCACTGTTATTTTTCCCTACAAGTACAGTAAGAGGTCAAGTACGAACTACTAGTGCGTTGTTCATCCGTAAATGCGTTAATGATTTATTTTGGGAGGGTAAAGTTGTTCTCGTCACGGAGTAGTCTTTGCTCTGTGCGTTTGTGTGTGCATACACAGGCCCATTTTGTTCCCTTTTCAAGCCGACATGTCGGGTTGCGGCTGACCTCAAGCGCTTAACAATAAGAACAGGATGTCTAGGATAAAGACCCCTTGCACTCCCCCCCTTTCCAAACTTCTAACACGCACACATTCCTCCCACTGGAATGTAATGCAACAATAGGAAACGCAATGAAGAGCAAAGACAATCCCATTCTTGTCCGAATGGGATCAAGGCACTGGACTCTGTATAAGCTTTTTAGCGAGACGTTTTTGGGTGGTGGCCATGACTGGACGGGCTGCGGGGGCTTCGTTAACGTAATCATGCTGGACTTTGCTGTCTGCTGAATTGTAGCCATCTCCATTCATTGACTGTCATAACAACCGCTCATTAAGATAAAGTCAGATTGTGCAGATGAAGATTGACTGATGGGCGACCTGAGTGACGGGGGCCTCGGGCCGTACTTGGTGATGTGGGGTGGGGGGAAGCTATGTTGAAAGGTGACGCCAACCACACACGACAAAACATTCCGTGAAGAGGAAGGTGGCCATTAGTGTCTTATTTGGATCATTCAACCTGAAATGTTTGCTAACGTGCGCCGCTCTCCAGTGCACCCGTCGGGCTCTGCTCTCGTAAGACCACCGCCAAGTCACGAGTGGCTGGAACAGCAGGGGCGGCCTTAGCTGCTGGGTTCACGAAACATCTTTCCCAAGGAATTGTCCCCTTTTTGTGTTGTTGTTGTACCATGTGAGCCTGTCCATCCGAGCTTTGTGAGCCTCTGTCAGGCCTGGTTGGGTAATTAAAAAGGCAAGCGCTCAAGTTGGGATCATTAGGACCTGTCTGGCGTGCTTTTTGCAACACAAAGAAAACTAGAATAACACTTAGTCGAGCGCAGACCTCCGCTAAGGTTGAGCTGTCAGCAAAAGTGAGGAAGAAGTTGCTTGTTTTGTTTGTCTGTCTGCACGTTAGCAGGGCCCTTCCTGGTTTACGTTGCATGACATAAGATGACTGGCATAAATTATTTTCCATTTGGGAGTGCAATTGGTTGCATTGAAAATGAAAATAGAATCTCTGGAACAAAAATTGTGAGTTGTCTTTTGTAATATTTGTGTTTTTGTCCATCTTTGTCTTAGTTTGACACTTTTCTGGTTTATGACAAAGACTGTACTGTTTTGATTTTAGAATTGTGGAGTGCGTGTGTGGGAGGGGTGGGAATGTTGGTGGTGACCGATCCATTGTGACTCAAATAGCAAAAACACAATTTAAATGCCATATTTTATTCACCCATTCATTAGCATCAATATAAATATATACTGTATTAAAGGCTGACATGTGCTCCTCCTCACCAGTAGTTGGCACTACACTCCAGCAGTTTGACATCATGTGCATCATCATGTGCGTTAGAAAAAGTCTTCACAATTTTCTGTCGCCCATTTATTAGCATTAATATTTTTTACTTTCTGGTTCATCGAGCATGTCTTTTGTGTTTTTTGGTTGTTTGTTTGTTTTGGGGCTCGTCAAACCCATCCATCTATGATCGACATGATAAATTCGAAATGTCGAAATGTA
The DNA here is from genome assembly GCF_025434085.1 of Hippocampus zosterae. Taxonomy (NCBI): domain Eukaryota; kingdom Metazoa; phylum Chordata; class Actinopteri; order Syngnathiformes; family Syngnathidae; genus Hippocampus; species Hippocampus zosterae. Next base: position 10,898,660 of record NC_067468.1, read on the forward strand.
AAATTCGACCAACAAATGGTGAAGAAAAGAATACCAATTTCCTTTGTAAGGGTATCAAGTCCACAACGCTCTTTCCTACTCGCACAGCGAACACTGGCCAACATTCATGTAACGACGCACCAATAAACACCAGCAACAATATTTTTATTTTCTTCCGGGCTGAACGACGCACCGGATGCTCGTTGTCCATCTGCTGCTGACGTCTTGCACGCTCCACTTGTTACTCCATGTCTCCCACTCTACCACTTGAAAAACTCTTTTCTCAGCCTGCTCTCCTCCACCGCCGCCCACTCGCCCTTGACCGCCTTGGCGTCTGACCCATCTCTCCCATGAAAGCTCTCTGCGGCCCTCTCAGACACTCCAACCAGTAAGAGTCTACCGACACTTTAACGGGAATGACGTCTGAAATAGCAATGGCGGAATATGGGAAAAGTAACAATGACGATTGGTTTGAATGCTATTGAAATCACGGTTAATAAACACGATTATTCATAGACAACTATAAAATAAATTCGAAAAAAAGTAAAATAACATTTCAAGGTTAAAAATAAAAAGAAATACCGTTTTTCTTGCTGTGTGTTGGCCTCTTTGGATCAGTGTGGTGCTATGCGCGTATGCAGCACATTCGTACGTTAAGTTCAGAATCAGAAGACGAATTTGCGCTTGAGCTTTAGTAATATAACTTGCCTTTCATAGATTCAGAAGAATGTATTATATTACCTGCCCGTATCTGTTTCCACAGCGTTAGTGTGTGAATATTCGTCCTTTGAAGGAAGATGTCAATGGGATTTTATATTGACCGCTCGCATTAGCACTGTCGATGTTTCACAAACAAAGTATCTCGTGTGTGTAAATATTTTTGTTGTGTGTTTAGTTTTACATTAAACTCTAACTGGGGTGTTATTAAATATATACAGCATGATCAGGGAGGTCATGATAACAGTCATCACAGGCACAAGCAACATGGCACATTTAGGGTAAATTTCAATTAACTACCCAGCCATAGTGAGTACCGATACCAAATATCAGCATTGGACCGATACCGGCCTTTTTTCAAGGTATCGGGTACTCCTGACAGCTGCCGAAACCAGTCACTGATACTTGGCAACAAAAAAGTCTGACATAAAGTCCTCCTCACCAGTAGTTGGCACTACACTCTTGCAGTTTGACATCATGTGAATCATCATGTGGTTCTTCACCATTTTCTGTCAATCGTGTCAATTTAAAGTTTCTGTTTTGCTGAGGGAATGTTTTTACCACATAATAAGGGCCAGAGAAACGATTCAAACCTGCAACCCCCCCCAAACCCCCTTTATTCCAGCGTGCTATTCTAACTCCTCAAAAATAGTGTAACTCGCAAGAAAACTCTTCTTTCAATCGACTCCGAACAAGCTTGATGCAAACATCGGCTTTTGTAGCGAAAGCAGCTGTCCTCGGAATTAACGCAAATGCCTGTCTTGAGGGCGTCTCAACGCATGACCTCTCCTTGCCTCTCCTTACAAACGCACACACTCAAACACGGACTCCTTAGGCGCAAACGGTGCTCCGGCCCTGACACGTGGCATAAAAAGAATGTTTGTGAACTCGTCGGCTCCGTTTTGATCTGCTTTGCATCTCTCGATGTGGGGCCTTGCAGCGCTCGGACCCAGCAGCCGTTGCACCTGCTTCTTCCTCGCTAATCGTTAACCCGAGCAGCACTGTGTGCCGGTGCTGAATGAGTTGTTTTGTGACTCACCACCCTCCATGGTATTAGGGGCCCCCTCACCTTCCCTCCTTCCCTCCACATCCTCCCGGGGTCACCCCATTTGCTCCCTCGGGGCGGTACCTGATACCTGGGCTGATTTTTATCCATCCTGGCTGTGCGATGGCGTTCAATGTGTGTGCTTTGAAAGGTGCGTTTTTCTTGATGTCTCGCAGTCAAACAGTAGCTTCCTGCCTGCAGGGCCCGTGCGCTGTTTAATTGGCGAGCTGCAACACTGGGCACCTGTGTTTCTATAACCCCCGCCCTCTACAGCCCCCCCGCCCTGTCTTCCTGAAACTCCTTCTGTCCTTCTTGACTGGCACGTTTGTTCCAAAGGTGGAGGAGATGAGATGAGATGAGATGAGATGAGAGCGCCTCTTGAAATTAGAGGACCAGGGTGTCGGTTCAGGTGTTTTTCCGTGCGTGGTCTTCAGATCCTCTTTGGCTGGATTCACACTGCAGGCCGATTTCAGTTTCATGCCTGTTGTTATTCAGTTTTGTTTTTCTCATGGGCCACATTTGATTTTGAAAACGGAGATGGACTTTTAATAAGTGTAACTATATTTTTGCAACCCATTTCTCAATCAAATGAATGGGTTTAGTTGAGGTGTCAAATTGTATTGTAAGGACAATGGAGTTTGGTTATTTAAACGATACAAAGTGGAATTGGCTCTGCCTTTAAAAGAATATGTTAAAATTATACTGTATATAAATAAGTTATGTTTTTTAAAAAAGTGATTAATTTGTTGTGAGGACCAGTTGTCCTCGATATGCACTTTTAAGGACCGGTTGTTTGTCCACTGTGCAGTGCACCCTTTTTGGCCCTGAAATATTGTTTGTGGAAATGATTTTGTCTTCAAAAAATAAAATGTGGTCTATTTAAGTAATTCAATATTCAAAATAGATGATGCTTGATTGATACTATATTTTACTGAAAAAAATTGCTATGCAATCGCTTTCATGTGAAACAAATCGGTAGTGGAATTGCATCCAATGAATCAGTCAGCCTTGATCTGCATAAACAAATACTCAAAAAATTAAAGCCTTCTCACGGCGCAATCTGGGTCGACGCCCCCTATTCACGCGCCACGACGACAAATTGCGTGGGCACTCATTTGCAGGACTGAATTGCTCGGTCCGGTGTCTCTGTCTCGGAGATAAGTGACGAACTTTCCAGATGACTGGCGCGGGACAACCGAACCCCTGCCTTCCCCTACGCATCCGCCCCCCTCCCCCGACCATCATCCCACTGATTGCCACACACTCCTCTCGCTGCTTTTTTGCCAGCTCCTTCTGCGGGGGCCGTCGTGTCTTTTGAGCTCTTACCCCGTAATGGTGATGGACACATGCCTTCTGTTTCACACACACGCAGAGACACAGTGCAAGCACGGCTCTGTGGTAGCGTCGCCCACTGAGCCCCCCCCCCAACCCCCCGGCCTGTCCTGCCAGCTTTGTCTGCCCTCAGCTGTTCCGGCCTGGTGCCTATATTGTACCGGCGGGCTCATTACCGCGAGCACTGTGGCCCGAAGCCGCCTCGCTAATAGGCCCACAGTGGGGAGGAAGACTTCCGCTTATGTGCTGCAACTGTAACTTTGTCTTTTCACTCTTTTGGAAGAATGACTCCTCTCAAAGTCAGATTCTCGATGGTTTTAGGCACGTGAAAGCCGCCTGGAATAGAGTTAAAAATATGCCGGATTGTTTACTTTTACCCAAGATCGGGTTGAAGATTGGATTAATGCACACGCACAAGGCCAGAAATGGAAAAGCTGGACAATGTCATCAGAATGATGACAAAAAAAAAGTCTACTTTTCCAAAGATGTATTCACATCTCGGCCGTCAGTGGGCACCAGGTGGGCCGGCCTCACCCAAGCATGGTTAGCTAGTTAGCGCACTGTGGTAATGAGACCGCAAAAAAAAAAGACGGACGCAGAGCCCGAGCATAAAAGCAGTCGATGCAGAAAATAAGAAGACGCCATTAGACAGACGCGCACTTGCAGGGTCGCTGCATTCGTCCTTTCAAATTGCTGAAAGAAATGGCTGTTATGAGGCTATCATCACCAAGGTAATGATCATAACAAGAAGAGTAATCCCCCCCGGAGGACTTCAAATACATTCGCTGCAAATGGCGTCCAAAAATCGTTAATGCTAAACCAAATGGCAGACCTTCTTTCCTTCTTGAGCGTGGATTCTTTGGAGATTGGCCACGACAGACATGTGTACATCATATTGTGTCGTCGTTTACAAATCGCCCGACTGTCAAATCCATTTTGGGGACCGGCCAATGAGGAGCGAAAACCTGCATATACCCCCAGTGAAAAAACAAAACAAAAAAGTAAATAAACCCCCCAAATAATTGCGGAATGAATAATGGTTACCTCTGAAATGTGGGAAGAAAAAAAATATTTTAAGTAACTGAAAAAAAAATATTTAAAAAAATCTGCAAATATTCTAATCCATGGGCACTGAACCGCGAGTGTCCGAGTGCCCACCGTAATTATTTCATCAAACACATAAAAGGAAGCTCACCTTTGCCATGCTTTAATTAAAAATAATTCTTTAGAAACTCCCTATTTACAGTACATGTGCAATAATATTAATAACCGCATATAAGAATTAAAAAATAGTCGCAATTCTTACCAACATGGGAACAAACAAAAAATGTGTATGGAGGCCTGTTTTTGCTTTTTGTCGTCAAATCAGCGTCCACTCGCTTGCTCTGTAGATAAGCCAACATTTACATTATGTACATCATGTAGAAAAACGTTATTTTTTCACCCGCCCAACTCATTTGCAAGCAGACAAATCAAGAATGAAACGATTCTCCGTTGTAAAAAGAAATCATTGTAAACCACCCCCCCAAAAAAGGAAAACAATCAAGCACAGTTCGTTAAAAAGATGTTGCATATCCTTTGTCAGGTGTGCGAGAAAACAAGTCTTTGGCCGAAAAACTGCGATCGGTACTGAAAAAGATGTGACACGTAAGGCTGGAGATGTGTAAACGTGTTTGAGTCCGAGTCACCCTGGGTCGCTTGAATCGGCAATGGCAAATAAATAATTGACAACTCCCCCCCCCCCCCCCCCCCCCCAAAAAAAAATAGGTTGCTGGTTCATCTGCAGAGTTGTCAGAAAGTCCATCCAGGTTCAAATCTGGCTCGTGAAGGTCCGTCCGGTAGGGGACTAGAGGTGGTCGTAGGCAGCTGCCGAGGGAGGGGCGCTGCGGGAGGCTGTGCTGTAATAGTAAGGTGAACCTGAGGGGGGCGCACACATACAAAAACAAAACCATTAATTTTAATTTCCCATATCCTCAGCATTTTTTTACCATGACCCTTCCATCTTATGACCAAAAGTGTCATTTTTATGGATGTAGTCTTCATGTATTACGTTTCATCTACTTTGTCCTCATGCTAAATTCTAAACGGGCTTTTACCGTTGTCCTGGAAGAGTTTGATTTTTAATGATGACTACCATAAAAATGATATATTCCATTCGACCTCCTGAAAGTGCTTTGAACTAACTGCATTGTTCCTGCGCACGGAGCGTGCAGCAGGCACGATGATCTCATGTTGCTAGAAACCATAGTTCTGAGCTCAATGGCAGTGACTTTGGTTACACCCTGGACTGGTCGCCGGTTAATCACGGGCCAATGTAGACAAACAGGAATTGACACTCTCATTTCCACCGATTTATAGTGTTCATTGAACTGAAGGCTGAACGCTACTGAACTGCTGCCTTGATCACCAGAGGGGCAGTTTAAGACGGAAATAAATGCACTCCGCACGGAGGCTCAGCTTCTCTCTCAGCTTCTCGGTACGGCAATCATATTAGTTTTAATTCATAGAGGATGAAGACTATATGCCAGTATTGTTATATTTCCCGGGTACATGTGTTGCTGCACCATTTGTGTTCAGATACCCGCTGCTTAAAGGCTACTGATAACACCACATTCAGTGGGAGCTAATTATTAGCTTTGTGCCAATGGCGTTTCGCATTACAGTATATGCTAGCATGAAGCATGTGGTTGCTTTTGTTGCATGCAGTGTCAATTTGTGGGTGGGGGGGGATCATACAATTAACTAATCTAAGTGTGTTTCAACTCAAAGTACCTCATAAATACACGAAGCAGGCATTTTGGTTGGTTTGATCTTCCTGAAAGTGATGATCTGAAGCTAATTCATTTAAAATAAATAAATCCATCAGTTAGAAGTCCAATCAGTCACAATTCCCTGGCCAGCCACACTCACCCAGTATGCTGGAGTTGGTGAACCTCCAGGCTTCGCTGTAGGAGGCGTAGGGCGAGTGGCTGTAGGACTGAGCGGGGTAGTCGGCACCTTTTAGGGTTAAAAAAAAACAAAAGAAAACAACAACACGTTGTAGGTTACACGATCCCTCTTTTTAAAAAAAGCGACAAGATTGTCCGTATCTCTGAAATGTTTTATGTGCCGCTTAGCTCATCATTCACCAGCAGTTTAGCTGAGCTTGTAAACCATTAATCTACAATGCAGGCGCGGGCCCAAATCTTTCAAACCCAGTGGTGCATGCCCATTGCCCTCCAGCCTCGTCTTCTTGCACTTCCTGCTTTAGCCTCCCTCTTTCCTCTCCTTAGCGCTCCCTTTTTAGAATTATATTTATTTTTTAAACATTCCAATATCTAATTGGTAATTATGTTGACTGGAATAAAGCCTCATGAAGCCCCACCTCTAGTCCAAACCCCACAACCATCACCACCACCACCACTTCCATCCCCACCCCCCTTACCCCCACCTCTGCAAGGTAATTGTGTATCAACGCTCCCTCACTGCGAGCCCACCAGAAAAATAATAAATCAGACCCTCTCATTTCGCGCTTCGAAGGGCAGACTTTAAAAAAAACAAAAAAAAAAAACACCACACACACATGCACATAGTGGCATCCTAACAGACACACGCACGCACACACAACAAAGACCACCCTCCTGGGCCCCCTGGTTCCCATGGCAATGTGTGGTCAGAGGTGTTTGGCTGTGTGGGGGTAGTGGGCAGCAGGGTGGAACCCCCAAGCCTGTTCCTTGTACCCCCTGGGCCCGTATACACACATACACACACATACACTGTTCAAGTCAACTCATTAAGTCCAGTCAAGCCTCCGTCGCAAACCGCTGCTTTTTCGTCAACCCCTCCTCCCCACCACCCGGTGATGGTCTCTCCTGTTATGGGTGTTTTTGTGTGTGTGTGTGCATGCACAGTACAACAAAATACGACTCATACCCGCGACCACGCCGGCGATAGCCGATGAGGAGTAGCCCGACTGAGCCGGCGACGGGATGGGAGGCGGGTAACCTGGCAGGGTGGAGCTCACCATGTCCCGCCCTGAAAAACATCCATAAAGTGAAATTATTATTGATATTAGTTGCGTCAGATATGGTTACTGGGTTTTTTTTGGTTGGTCGTCCTCTCACGAGAGACAAAATTAGGTGCACCAAAATTAAGGTCACACCAAAATGTAAAGGCTTAATCTTGAGAGATATTTGGAAGTTTACCGAAGCAGTGGATCAGCAAGGTTATTTTAGTTAAGAAAAATGATGCAACTAAAATTTAAAATAATATTTTCGTTCATGAAATAATTTTTTTATGCTTTTGGAACAAAAATGAAAATGAACAAACTAAATATATTTGTCCACAGTCCTTTGTTTTCATCTTTGTCGATTCGTTTCGTACATGAGCTTCTGGCTTTCATTTTCAATCGAAATTAAAGTATTTATTTCGGTCTTACTGTACATCCATACAAACAGTTGTTTGAGAAATGTACATACTCCATACATTATTTAAAAAAAATAAAACTAGTAAAAACTCAACAAAGCATTAAAAATGTCAACTAATTAAAACGAACAAACCTGGTCTAATTTTTTTTAAACAAAATGAATTGACAAAAGTCAAAACAAAATGCAAAGTAACTGCAATGAAAAATGCCCAAATATTAGAAATGCCAAATTATTTTAACCGATGTCGTCAAATACTGTGTTGGTTGAGTCTGCTCGATGAAGCAGCATGTGGCTCATCGCCCAAATTCAAGCAACCGTGCGCAATTGTATGTTTGTCGCCGCTTCGACTAAGTGTAAGTGTGATAGGAGCTGCCACCTTATCCCCAAAAGCAAATGCTCATGAGATGAATGGATAACCAAGGAGGGATGTTGCCGGTACCTGAGATGATTGACTGGTTGCCAAACTGGCCATACACAGGTGCATGATGGGAGAATGAGTTGAAGGAATTGGGGAAATGGTTGCTAGCTCCGCCACTGCCGCCGCCGCAGCTATTCAAAGAGACGGGTTTCTGCAGCTCCACAAATGCCATGTTGGACGGCGCCATGTTTGGCGAGGCGGGGCTCGTGCTGGTGACCTCCGGGGACATTTCCTGCTTCAGGCAGAGCGGCAGGGACTGGAGGGGCTCTGGACGAGGGTGCGGCGAGGCGGCAAAATGGAGTTCATGAAACGATGGGGAAACTAAAAGCAATGGAAAACCAAAACGAGGAGCGATGGTGGCTAAAACTGGTTTTGGCGCAGTCGGGGAGGGGGGAACTCACCGGGCACCATGGCGTAGCCCTGATGCGCCGTCAGGTTGCGTCCGATGGCGGCGCTGGATGACGACAGGCTGCCCTTGGTCTCATCCAGGCTGCCGCTGATGAGCGACAGCGGGTACAAAGTCTGAGGGCCAAGGATTAGCTATTAGCCGTTTCCCCAGACACAAAAAGGAAAAAAAAAACAGACGAGCTGATCTCTTGAAATTCCGAACACGTCACGTGATGCTCCTGTCCTCACCTGCTCCGTCTTGCTACCGGAGGCGGAGAAGGAGTCCGGAGGGTAGTGGGGACGCTCAAAGCCGCAGTCCACGTGCTGCGAGAAGTGGTCCACCCGCATGCTTTTCCTGGGAATGCCACCGCCGCCGCTGCCCTGAGAGTCCACGCTGTGCCGACAGCTATCCTGGTCGCCTGAAGACCGAAGAAAGAAGATGACTATTTTGACCCCAAAAATGTGGACAGGACCGGAAATTAACATCCTAAGGATTCATGAGGGTTAGAAGCTAAAAGACATTGCAGACTAGTTTGTTTGATAAAAGTAAGATGTCGTTTCAGTTTGCTTTGATTTGTTCCTCAACAAAAATGTTTCTTCATTCGTACTGTTAGTTGTTTCCAAAGTAGCCTTATCAGTTATTTCAAGAAACTGACGAAAACCGTGTTCAAGAGAGAAGCTAGCAAGACTTTCTTTCGGCGAAGTCGCCACTTCAAAATGGACACGGTGGTCACCAAACCTCGGCTTGGTGACGACTCGTTCTCACATGGATAAAATGTTTGCTTCCGTTATCTTTTGAGCGACTCGGCAAAATATCATGGCTAGCCTGCTAGCTAAGGTCAGCTATCGTTTGGACCCCTCAAAAGCTAACAGAAAAGTCCGGCTCAAACGTTTTTGTTCATTGACGTGTCGATAGGTATGAATGCTTGTTGTTTCTTTTAGCCAGCGTTGGGTTAATCTCTTCACCCAAATTTAGCTTTCTAAAATAACAGTTTGAAGAGTGATATTTGCCCTAGCGATTAGCTGCTGACCAGTATGGAAAAAAAACTCACTCTGGAAATGAGATGGCTGGATGTCTAATTCAGTCTTGACAATTGTCGGGCCTCGGCAAAGGTTTACGCTCAACTGAGTGTTCTTACTGTCATCGTGGCTCCTCTTGCCTTCGCTGCTAGCTTGGGGGATTCCCAAGAGGCCGCTAATGGAGTAGGTGGAGCCCAAAGAGTCCGAGTGCGGAGACTCAGGTGGGGTGACAGCCGAACTCGGAACTTGGAGAAGGCAAACGTGGGCGTGTCACAGTTTTAGAAAGGGGGGGGGGGACCATGAATGGAAGGAAGGAGTCTTTGAGACTTACTCAGGGTTTGTCCAGGGCTTAGGCCTTTCCCATCCAGGGGGAGATTAAATGGCTGCTGGACTTTGGTTCGAATGATCCTGAAAGAGAAGAACCGTCATTTTGTGGTCCGAGAAAGCTTGCCTCACTTTCTATTCAACGAACATCCTTGACACCAATTACTGCCCCCACTCTACTATTCGGACAAGGATTCGGTAGGATCGGAAAAAACTGTCAATTTGAATTTGTCAATGGTGACGATCATGAGGATGTTTGGTGGTGACGCGGTCGCCGACCTGTTAATGGAGCTGACGCTGGGCACGGTGTCGCCGTCGCACACTGCCTCGGCGAGCAGTCTGTCCCTGATCTCCCAGGCGAACATGGTGGGGTTCTGCCGCTTGTACTCTGCGATCTTGTCCACCACCTTCGGCGTGGCCACTTTGGGCTTGGAGCCGCCGATCACGCCGGGCTTGATGCTTCCCGTCTCGTAATACCTGTGGAGGGGATAACCCCGTTTTTTTGTATTACTTTTTACATAACAGTGTGGCTCTGTTCACATGTGTGTGTGTGTGCGCGCCATGTTATTTTTACATCTTACTGACCAATCGATAGTGTTCAAAATGGCTTGAGCTATTTGACGATGTCAAGTAAATTGTTGAACAAGCATGACATTTTTGTTAAAGTTCCATTTTGTCCTCACTGGTAAGATGATGGAGCTTTTTTTTCTTAAAAATATTCCATTGACTGCCATAAATATCTCATGTTGCTGGCCACCTCTCCTAAAATCAGCTACATCCTTTAAACAGATTATTCACTGTGGTATTTCATTTTTCATTTTCATTTTTCATTTCTGAAAAATGAAGCACTGAAAAAAACACATCTAGTATTTTTTTTGGTTGGCTAAAACAGTCATTTAAATTGGAACGACTTACATTTTAATTATTAAGATTGACGTGACAATTTCAGCAAGCAAGTTGTCTGCTCTTCGCTGAGTTGATTTTACTTAGTTGGGTTCTGTAAAATCTGATTTCTTTGTTAAAAAAAATCATACAGGAACGCCAATTTTCTCATTAGTCAAACCTAATTAAAACTTAAAACTTCAACTTAAAATTTCAGCACGTTGTTGCTTTGAATTTTTTTTTTAACCGTATTATAGTAACATGTAGTTGTCCCATTGGTGTGAGAATGTCATAGTCAGAAATTGGTTCTGTTTGGACCCGCGAGTTGTTCTACGAAAAGCGGTCCCAGTTGTAAACTGACCGTCCCAGGATCTTGCTGACGCAGCCGTGGCTCACTCGAAGCTGGCGGGAGATGTCGCACGGCCGGACCCCCTGGTGGGCCATGTCCACGATGCGCTGCCGGATCACCTCCGGAAGTGGACGGCCATTAACAAACATTCCGCCTAGTTGGTTAAGACCCCCATGACCTGGGGGAGGAGGGGGGATGAACACTTATAAATGTCAAGGAACTAAACACGGCAATTGTTTTCAGCAATAGTTTGCGATTTATTTTATTTTTTAACCAAGTAGTTCCCAAAAAAATACTGAGCACTGCAACGTGCGCAATGAAAAGCACGTCTCTCTGCTCTCTCCATTTGATCACTTTCTTGTAGACAATTCAATGATAGATTTCTAAATTTAAATAATTGTCAAAAATGTGTGAATTACATTCTTTTCATAATTATCCATCTATCAACACTTTTGTCTTGCTGTCGTAAGAACGGCTATTTCAATACAATCATTAATTTTAAGAAAGGGGGCAACGCGTGCGCGCGAGCTGGGAAGCATTGCGGAGCGCGCGTTCGGGCACGCGCACGCACGGGAGGTCACCTGCGTGCACACTATCGCTTTTCATTTAACCCAGTCAATCGCATCTCTTTCTCGCAGCCTTTTGCCAGCTTTCATTTCCACATCAAACGCACACTTTGGAGTGCGGAGGGGGGGGGGGGAGATTTTCGGGGGAGTAAAGTGGAGGAGGGGATGGAGGGTGGGGGGGGGGGGGGTCTCTATTAACGCTGCCAGCCGAGTGTGGAGAAAAAAAAAATCTCCCCGCCAAGCTTCATCAACCTGCAGGATATTAAAGTCGAGTGCAACCCCCCGTGCTCCCCCACCCAACCTCATGTGTGGGAGTGAACTATGGTGGGCAGGTTGGAAAGAAGTAGGGGGGGGGGGGGGCAGCGCATGCGCACACAAGTGGCGTGTGCGCCAAAACAAAGCATGTATTCGTCATCTAATGAGATTGGATGCGTGGATGGAAAGATCATTTGTTCTTGCTTAACAATTGTTAATATCACGTATAAAAATACAGTACAATAATGACAATGCTTTACTCTAATTTACTTAGTAATTGTTAATGCAGTACTTTACTGGGAACATTAAAGTTGTTGGGGTGTCAATCAAACTTGTCACAAATGGAATAAAAGTTAATGAATGCTATATAGAATGATGTAATGTTTTTTTGGGGGGGCGTGGGGGTGTACGGGCACAACATTGAGGGGAATGAATGAGGAAAACGCAACGTGTTGCATTGCAGATGTTTGGAAAGCAGCAGTGGCGTAAACAGTTCTGTGTCGTGCACTGATCCTCAAACTGTTGTGCGAGTCGTCTAGTCTCGAAGAATTCAACCCCCCCAAAAAATTACTTTTAAAAAATGCAGATGGTTGTACTTAAAAGTTACATACCAGAGTGTGGTAAAAAAAATGGACTGAAAAAGTGTCAAATGTACTGTAGAGGAATACAAAAAAAAGATACAGTAAATACAACTGAACTGTACTTTAAAATGTGCTGCGCTGGATTGAAAGTGCAAGACATTTATCTATACTTAAAAAGTGTACCGTTCTTAAAATGGAAAAAAGAAAAGACTGGATAGGATTTTTTTAAAGTTAAATATGACTTAACTGTACTGTCCTGGATGCATATAGAAAAAAACGTGTATTCAGTGCTGGAAGATTCAAATATTGTGTTTGATCTATTTTAAATGTTAATTGTATTTGCGTTTAATTCAGTGATTCTTTCACAAACCAGTAGAGGGAGCTCGTTTGCCAATCGTGGTCCTGGCTACGCACTTTTGATTCGCGGCTGTTGTGTATTTACCTCTTGTACTGCCAGTGGACATATCCCTGAGATGTTGCTCCCTGCACGCCCACCAGCCAAACGTCAGCACACTCTTGTCCTCCACCCTGTCCCCCTTTTTTTCACTTCCTCTTCTTCTTCTTCCTTTCTTCTTCTACTCCCTGCACGGCCAGCCTGCCTCTACGGGCATGAGGACGGCCCGTCCAATTCTGCAGCAACACAACACTTGCCATCACCTATCACGTGTCGTTCGCATCATAGTAGAACTGCCTCCATTTTTCATTTCCTGTCACAACTGTGACAAAACAAAATATCAATGTGCTTGCTCAGTTTGTGTTTATTTTATTTATTTCTATGTTGTTTTTTTTTAATGGAGACAACTGGGCAAAAAAGAATCACTGAATGAAATGTGACAAATATTTATTCCTTAATACGGCACACTACATTTGTTAAGTACAGTTCAGTTGTATTTAACTTTGATGTACAATACATGTGCATTTAATCTTTCGGACTAACGTTTATTTTCGTTTAACTTCTGTGAATTTGTTCATTCACCTATTTAAGCGCCACAAAAGGCTATCAGGCTAACAATATTGACAGGGATTTATTGAGTATTTTGTGTGTTCCAGAGGCAGAACAAACACTTGGCTGGTGTTCATTCAGAGTTTTCAAATCCCACCAAAAGCTCATTCATTCTAAAATAAACAAAAAGACCATTTAATTTGAACAGGATTCATGAAGTGTTAAATTAGATGTTAGCTAACCGCTAAATGCTATCACGATTTTGCGGAAACGCTCTTCACCCCATTTCGCAGCTGTTTTAATGAGATTGTGTTGAATGAATTTTACCGTTTTAAATGTCACATTATCCAACCTACGAAGAGTGTAAAATGTGATAAGACCAAGGAAGGAATTATGATTATTATTCACTGTCACTGAGAGAAACGCCAACATCAAAGTTGGTGATTTGAGTCTTTCGTTTTTATGTCGCAACAACAGTATATTTATTTTTCGGTTAAATATTTGAGGCATCATTTGCAGCATTTCTCTCACTTTCATCACTGTGTCAAAAAAAAGATCCCTCATTTATAGAATTAATAAGATGTGATTAAAAAAAATCTTAACATTTACCACTCATAAGATGTATAGACATCAATTGTACTCGATCATATGTGATAACAAAAACGATTTGGTATTTTTCATGTTGATGCAAAGATTACTTGTCATAAAAGCTGAGTCACTTAAAATTGAATAAAGAAAAGCCGCTTGTTCATTGTAATGCATCTTTTTAGACTTATCTAATTTTTGAAGTTGCTTAGATCATTGTTTTAGTCATCAATCGAAGAAAAAAAAAGCAGATGAGATTTTCTCATTTTTACTGCAGGACTTAATTTACTCATTATGTTCCAATTAAATAGTAGTAATAGTACTGGGTTACTAGGAGTGTCCGCACTTTTAAAAATATATTTTACCTGACTAAGCACGGATTCTTAACGAAAAAAACCTCACTCTACTTCGTAATTTTTTTTTACTAAAAGTAGTATACTGAAAAAAATGTGTATTAAAAAGCCCCTGGCTTCAACTACATTACAAGTAAGGTATCAGTCTACTGAAAATATGTACAGTATCTGGATCCAGATGATTTTGTTTCATGGAACCACTTGTCGAAATAAAATGGAGTAAATTCAACACACCATTTTTTTCAGTGTTGTAACACCATATATTTATCGTTCTCAACCCCAAAAACGAATTCCACTCCACGTTTTGTTTCCTCGAAAAGATAACCGCTACAATTAAATGACCTTTTCTATGACCGTGTTACGGTCTGTGAGATGTGAGTCATTGCACGGTTAAACGGTTAAAAACCCCCGATTACTTCCAAAATTTTACAACGTGTTAATATTTTACGTAGAACCACAAACGCTAACATGACAAGTCGGAAACAAAAGTTAGCCCGATTACACGTTTCTTTGCACATTTTTAGAGTTGCATTCATTTTTTATTTTACGACAAATACCCCAAATTGCCGCATCGTTTCCAACTTAAACCACAACGGGGCTTATTCTTTTTCAATTAAAGCTGTGTTCCAGCCTCATTATTTATCATTGGCGTCATCTTTTAACCCTCAAAAGTGCAACTAAAACCAAATCCAAACGCTCTTGACAAACAAGATGCACGCCGCCTACGTCACACAATCAACCTCGCGCCTCCCAAATAAACGATGACACGTTTTTTTTTACACACGCCGAACGAACAACCGTCTTACCTTTTGCCGCCCGCGAGTGAAAAAACGGCGATTCCCTGCGCGCTAATATCCAAAATGTTGCGTTCGCTCTCCCGGTGGCGTGCGTACGTTCGTTCGTGCGCGTGGCCTGCGTGTTTGCGAGCTGCTTGCGCATCGCCACGCGTTTTATCGAAACGGGAGCGCGCACCAGAGGACGCCTCGCAACTGTTTGGACGACGGCTGGAAAGGGGGAGGAGCCACACACACACACACACACACACACACACACAGCGCGCAAGTGCGCCTTCACACGCAATTTAGTGTGTGATTTGCGTCGATCCATCAGCATTTTCAGATCTGACAGCTCGAGCACACCTCAGACCTACAGAGACATTTCTGATTCATTATTATGAAAATAATTCAAGTTTTTTGTTAATTCCGCCCCCCTCACCCACCCTGCCTCTATCAGGGTGAGATTATACAGGTTTATCCAACTTTTATATCGTAACATTTTTTTGGAAAGAACTTCTTATATAAGATAAGATATCCTTTATTCGTCCCACACTGGGGAAATTTACAGTCCTGCAATTGCCCACCATTTGATTGACGCTTTAGGTTTTACTAATAAAAATATGTCATTTATTCGCAGGTGATTATGAATTAGTGAGTGTGACGTAATAGCCGGACTTGAATATCTCATTGTGTGTACGATATAGGACAATCTGTAATTAATAAAATATAATTCAAGCACAATATGTAACTTTCGTTTAAAAAGAAATATTGAATACGGTGACAATAACAATGCGCCAAAGTGCGTTTTTCCCTCTTGCACGACCATGAAATGGAATAAAAAGTGAATGTTAATTTCGTTGCAATCCAACAGTCATCATTTTAATGTTTTTATAATGTACATGTTTTAAACGGACTTTTATGACGATGTTTTTCAAATTATATGTTCCATATTGTGTGTTTTATATATTTTCGTTTAGGACTGTATGTATAAAGGTATGAGTGTGTTTCTTTGTGTTCTTTTTGTAGATATTTTCAAATCATTTTAATAGCTGTTTGACAACTCGTTTTAAATATTTCATCATGTATATGTATGATTAGTAAGTTTATTTATGCAGTCACAGTTTTTTCCCTGCACTTATATTCTTACTTTTGTAATCCCTTTCATGACTTTATATGTAATTTTTAAAGAAGAATTGTCGTGGCAATATATCTTTAGTCGAGTTTTTATATTGTAATGCAAATAATTTACATATTGAGAAAACATATTTAGACCTATGTTAAGACTTATCAGTGTTTCAATAAGTGTGTTTTTAAATTATGCACAGGGTTAAAATTGAAAATAGTTTATTGCTTATTTTTAAAAGATTGCCCAGACTATAAGCGTATAGGAAATGGATTTTAATGGATCGCTTTGAATTGGGTATTTTATGACGTCATTGTATTTTGAAACGAAGGTTGGCTGCAGTACAGTTAATGCGTGTGCGTGTGTGTGTGTGCTTTTTATGACTTAATAATACTTTTCTAAGTCAATGCGAAGTTTTTTCTGTCTTTACTCTGGAGAATGCGAAGAGGAGTTGGAAGAAAAAAAGTTAGTAAAACTGCAGGCCTCGTGTCAGGTGTCAGCAGGGTGCCAACACTTGCAAAGGTTGTTAAGGTTGTTCTCAGCAGCCTGTTAAACAAACACAACACCTCTAATGACAGCAATACAACACCCCTGCGGTGGGCTTCCCTGCTTCATAGTCACACAGATGGACTTTTTTTTTTGCCTACGCGTGGGGGGGATCCTCTTCAATAATTTTTTTTTTAAGGAAAAAGTGCAAGAAGCGAAATGTGTGGAGCATCTTCACTGGTGACTGAAGTCTTTTTCTTCCTCTAATACAAGACAATGGGGCCGAGTGTTTCTATATAAGTGCGCGCGCGCACACACGCCGGCACACACACACTTAAAACGACGCCTGCAGGGACAAGTTGACAACACAGAAGGAGCGAGGTGAGCGGGAGTTTAACAAGGGATTAGAAAAACAACTACAGATTGCTATCAAACCGTCATGATACCGTGTGGATTATTTCGGGTAATGATAGGGTTCCTCTTTTGCCGAGGGACACACGCACACACACACACACACACACACACACATGCACATTTGTATATAAAATTTCAAAGTGGTTCGAGATTTAGTGTCGTGTATAAAAAAAAAACGACTCCAACCATTAAAAAAAACACTTTAAACCACCACCGGTACCGAGTGTTGTACATTGCGCAACACGTAAAACAACTATAAAATGAGTGAGTGCAATTGTATTTGGGCCTGTCACGAACTTTTAAATGAAAATGTGATCATTAAAAAAATACTGCATATTCTCAATTAAAATGATTTATTTATATTATTTATGGTGTCATTTAGTTCTAGCTTTCAGAATACAATAGAAATGCATGTCATGTGGAAAACAATTGATCAGGGATCATTTTAGTGCATAATTTCCAATGTTAATGAGTAGAGCAATAAAGATTTTTTAAAAACACTGGCCACATTATGTAAACGTGTAAAAATATGATCTTCGGTACGATTAATTAAAACAAAAAGACAAAGGAAATAATTTTTTTTACAATGTCATAAATCATAACTATCGCCAGATACGATTTTTGTAATCGGATTTTGTTCCACTCATTTATCATCACAACATAACAAACAGCTCCCACTTTATTTCGATTAAAGTATTTTGCAAACACTTGCATTTGAATCTCAATTATTTATATACAATCATGTGATAATATTGTAAAGACCAAACTTCGCTGAGCGCATGGGGGCCGGGGGGGGGGGTCGTTGTGTCTCCGGATTTGCAAGCAGAAAAAAAATGCCCGGTGACCTGCGGGGACAGGTGTCAATACGAGGTGAAAGGTCACACCAACACTTCCGAAATGGGCACACTGTACAACGTGTTTAACGAGCTTCATTGACTGGGTTATTTTTAGGCTCCCCCCCCCCCCCACCCCACAAAAATATGTACAAATAAATACACTTGAAAGACAAAGGTGACGAAGCACAAAGCTTGCGGTAAAATACAAGGCAAATTCAAACAAAGACATAAAGTTGTTTCGGCAGTGCGCGGGAGCGCTCGTGCTTCTGCCGTTGCGTGCGCGTTCCCGCAGCACGCACCCCGAGGCCCCCCCCTTGAGATGAATGCTTCCCGGGGAAAAGCCCACTTAATGACAATTTTATAAGTGGGCGCATGTGTGTTTGTGGTCAGTGAGTCGAGATGAGGCAGATAATGAGGTCATAATAGCCTCGCTATTGATGAGCCCATTAGCCCCATACGCATTCCTCCCAAGTGCTGAAAACACACATTTCACGTTTCCTCTTCGTGGAATTCTACTCAAGTCACTTCACAATGAGCAGCAGTTTTGCAAACAGTGAACATTTTATCATCATTTAAAGAAAAAAGGGAGATTTCAAGCTGTTTAAATGCCACTCCCATGTTGAAATTTTGTGTCAAACCATTCATAATACCGACAATTACACTTAGCTTAGTTTAATGCTAACATAAAATGAGAAGGCCAATAAGATGCTATTGGCATTGATAATATCAAAATTGGCTTTGCTGCATTTTCAAGAAAGATGTAACGGTTTTCAGAGCGAATTGTCACTTGTATTGTTTCCCAATTTAAGTTTACAACTCAGCAAATTGTTTTGGGCAAACAACTTGCTAGTTTTGTTGTGCTAACTGACATTGGCAGAAATGTCACAAATTTATATATTACAGTTGTTCCAACTTATGTGACTGTTTTAGCCCAAAATAATACAAGTTGTGTGGGGTTTTTTTACAGTGCGTATATTCTTTATCCTCTTAAATTATTACAATAAATTGAGTCATAGTACCGTCGAAGACAAAGTCTGTTCTTCTCGGTTTGTCTGTGCATGGCTGTGTTACACTGCCTTCCGATGGCCAAGGCAGGTACACCAAAATGAGCAGCACATTGAATTGCATCGCTGCATTAAATCATATTTTTTTAAGATTCATCCTACAAACATATTTAACATGGAAATCATGCCAAGCAGAGTTTGAAAAGTTGCATATATTTTCATCAAATGAAGAAAACACAACATCTGTTGAGATTTATGTTCTAAAAATGAACAAACTGAATTTCAAAACAAATGGAATTGTTTACTCATTATTTGACAACACATATAGACATATACTACAGCAACATTCCCAGGCATGTATTCTTTATCTTCGATGGAAAAACAACAAATAATACTGCGGCTTACCGAGTTGCTTTGAGAGGCTTATGCTGCCCCTCCCACTGACACCCAGTGGCCAACCAATGTGAATATCATACATTGGATTGTAATGACTATTGTAGTATGTGCTGTACACCACTCATGTTGTGTTTCGAGTCCCCATTCCTGGTCCTTTTCTTCTCTCCATGGAAACGGCGTGTGACGCCCAGGCAGCAGGACAAGCTCGGCCAGTCGCTCTGATGTCGCAATTACCAGAGTGTGTCCATCGGATGCATGCGGTGCATTTGTTTCCCACATCCTGATACCATCTCCTGTGCCTTACTCATCTAAAGTACTCATGTGCTGTACTGAGGTAACAGTAGATTTGCGAATGTTGTGAAGCGGCGAAAACAACAACCAAAAAAAGCCAAATTAGTTAATGATGACAACAGATAAAATAGACAGTACTTGGTCACCTCCTACGACCGATGCGAAGGTGCTGGCTTCATCTACCCATGTGGCCTGAACATCAGTCGCGGGTCCGAGCCTCCCTGTTGCTAACAGCCTGCGTGCCATTGTGCGCCGCTCAAAGGCCAGCATGCTGGGATTTTGTGTACCGCTTGCTGGCAACAGTTATTAGCCCCCTAAAAAAGACTGGGAAGGAGGATGGTGATGGGGGTGGGGGGTAGTGAGCTTTAAGAGAAGAACAAGAAGATTTGGGGTGCTGATGGGAGTCGAAAGGGAGGGGATGAGGAGGGGCGGGGGGACAGGGGGGGGTGTTGGCTGGGTGGCAGGGTTAGAGGGCAAATCCAAAGCGGAAATGGGGGCCGCGGGAAGGGGACAATGGGACGGACAAAGGTGGACGGCTGAGATGAAGAGAAAGAGACGAGGGAGCAAAACAGATGGTGGTGGTGGGAGGTCAAGACATGACAAGATGGAGGACGAGCATCACCAACCCTAAACATGGTCATCCTCCATATGGCGACAATCTCGTCCCGTCGTATGATGCAATGAGTTCCTTACATATTATAACATATGTCTCTCCAATAACAGACTAATTGATAAGTATCTCAATTCCTTCTAAAATGGAGCGATTCGATTCATCTTTTAAATCAGAAACGATTTTCCGATCAAATTTTGTTATTGTGATACCCCTAATATACGTGTGTATATATATATATATATATATATATTATATATGTATAAATGTATGCATATTATATATAAATGTAGAGAGAGAAATATATTTTGTGTATTTAAAACACAAAAAACGTTTCCTTATGAACAGTCCCTGCTAGCTTAATGCTTACAGAGATGGAAATGTCAATGACATGCCGACGATTAGCATTGACGTTACGGATTTTTGCAACCCTTCAATGGATATTTGTGCACAGATGATAGAACAACACGCACCTAAAGATAATATAATAATAATAAACAATACTCACAGGCATGTATTCTTTATCCTAATATCACAACAACCTCCTGACTAATGGTCTGATAGGAGTTTATTCTTCTTTGTTTGTGTCTCTTTGACTGTAATATACTTTGCTGCCTCCTGGTGGCCAATACGGCCACACCAGAAAGAGCAGCACTTTGAATTGCATTGCAGAATTAAATCATGAGCGGAACGTTGGTCGATTGGTTAGCACATCCGCCTCCCGGTGCAGAGGTGCAAGGTTCGATTCCGTCTCCGTCGTTCCTGTGTAGAGTTTCCATGTTCTACTCGGCCGGGCCTGCGTGGGTTTTCTCCGGGTATTCCGGTTTCCTCCCACAGTCCAAAAACAAACATGGCAGGTTAATGGAACACTCTAAATTGTCCCGAGGTGTGATTGTGAGCGCGAATGGTTGTTCGTCGAGATGTACCCTGACAAGCAGTTCAGGGGATACCCCACTTACTGCCTGAAGACAGCTGGGATAGGCTTCATCATGCCCGCAACCCTTGTGAGAATGTAGAAAATGGATGGATGGATTTAATTATGACGTACAAACTATTTCACGCTTTACGTTCTATTAACCCTTTCAGGGACAGCGGTTAACACAGCGGACAGCTTATCATGTAATCAGGTTAAAGGGTGCGTGAAAAGGTTAAATCAGTATATTTTTGAGTACAATTTTTCCTTATTAAAAAAACAAAACACACAATTTCGGCATGGGGGGAGCGATCCAATTTGACAAATCATCTTTTCTAACAAACTGACTTTAGTTGGTTTAATTGAACTGCCTCTTGAGTGATTACACATGTTGCATCGTTTGCTATTTTAAACACTTTTGGTGGCCATTCACACACAGAAAACAGTCCATTTTTCTTTGAAACTGTCCTTGTGGCATTTGCACAATGGTGCAGAAATAATTATCTCCTAAAAAAAAAACCACACATTAAAAAAAAATCTATTAGCATCTTTTCCAAGTCTTTTTTTAACTCCACAAATGGACTACTTATTACATTCGTTACACTGACTGGCTGCTGACGTTGGCTGTTTAGCCGATGCCAGGGGACAATAAAGTGGAGAGAAATGTTAACACAGTAATGTTAACAGGGTGGTGGTGGTGGGGGGTGAGATTTATTTTTGGGGGGGCGCAGTCCCACCCACCGCTGCGTCGTGTTGGGACGATTATGGATGGCCCAGGGTAACGGCCGCCTAATTAGGCCTTTACTGTTGTGTAATTCTCCGCCAAGCACATTGTCAATATCTTGCTTGATGAGCTTGAAAGTGAGAATGGAATCCGGTGACCCCCGGTTCAGCCATTGTCGTAATGGCAGCTACACGCGCCCACACTCACGCACGCGCGGGCATGCAGGCACACACACTTGTAATGCAGTGTTGATGTTGTGATATTTGCTTTCCTGCCAGTGTTGATCTAAGCTGACATTCTGCTCTGATGGCTGTGTGGCCCACTGTTACATTTGTCATCTTGCAGGAGGGCAAACGGGGGCTCAAGGGGATGACAAGGAGGGAGGGTGTGTGTGTGGGGGGGGGCAGAGATAGGTGTGTGTGTGTGTGTGTGCGTCACTAGCAGATCTGCTGGTGCGGAAGCGGATCTTTTCCCTCAGTGACTCTATTAATTTACCTCATTTATCTTCAAGCACCTCCCCTCCTCCTTCTTCTCCCCCCAATAAATACTGGAGACCTCAAGTCCTTATGAGTGTGTGGAGATGTGTGTGTTTTGTGTGTGTACAAACATTCATCTCTATGTGATGGAATAAAACACACACACACACACAGACACACACTACACAGCAGCTCCCCTTTTTCTATTCCCAGAGGACAAATCCGTAGCGGAAAAACTCATTTTCCTGCAAATAGTTTGTCAGCCAAGCTAGAAGAAGTGATAAATTATCACAGACGTCAGGTGAAAAAGGACACGCACACACGCGCGTGCACGCCCACGTCAAATTCTCCCAAATTCACAGTGATCTCTCAAACACAACGATTCACTTGCACATCTCGTTCTTCACATTCATATGCGCAAACACCCGCGTGCGCGCACAAGTGCAAATGCACGCGCGCGCACGTGCCCGCCGCCCCTTACAACTCAACTGTGACTCCGCCATTCCAAATGATAAATTGATGGCCAGAGAAATGGATTTGTTTTCAAGCACTTGCTCGTCAGAGAAATAATAATTCTGTGTGTGTGTGTGTGTGTGTGTGTGCGTGTGTGAGAGAGAGAGAAAGACGACGGGGATGATGTATGGGGCTGGACAGAACGCATCATAGCCGGAGTGACGGAGTGAAATAGAGAGAAAATCAACACACACACACACACACACACACGCAAAATGATGTCTGACGACGTGCATGTGTTTTTTTGGGGGGGGTTTTCGGGTGTGCGTCCTAACGAGACCTTACTCCTCTCCCATTAGGTAAATGTTACACACTGCAAAGTGGACATTTTGTCCAAAACTGCCATTTTAATGGCTCCTGTACAAATACTGTAGTTGCGTTTGCCTGTGACTATTTCTGGGTATCAAACAACCTTAAAACGAATTAATAAGGAAAAATAGCACTCTACAATACTAGCCAATACAAAGCATAGATTATTTTAACATCATTAAACAGAAATCAAACTGTTTGCATATTACGATTTAACCCTGCAATTGAACTAATTTTGCTCTTCCTTGTGGTGTGCCCACCTTGGCCACAAGGAGGCAGCACTGTATAATCTAATCCTGCTGACACAACCGAAGAAGAACAGATGACTCATACTACTACTAGTACCCTAATTCTTCCTCACACCCAAGAAGTAAAGATCTCAAATATATTTAGAAAAGTTGCATATCGACTGTATTCTACTCATAATTACAATAAATCTTGATTTGACTAGAACACTCTCCTGACACATTCCAATGTGATCCAGTTGTTCTGCTTTGATTGACACTCTCCTACCACTTTGGCCAAAAGATCCAAGTGTCACTGGACCACAAAAAATTCCAAATCACATATGGTGATTTTAAATGTGATTGCTGCATTCAGAACATGACCACATGTCAGTTATAATGCGGTGTGGGCACTTGTGCAACTAACTCATTCAGTACCAGCCAATTCTAGACCAAGTCTGAAAAGACGTTTAAATACGTCTTTGGGAGTGAATGAGTTAACTACATTACTTCCATTTTTAGGTGTTCCACTGTTGAAAAGAGTCAACGAAAAATTAATAGGTCACATTTGGAAAAAGTTTTGAAACAATCTATCTTGGTCACATTTCTTTTTTATTCCCCAAAATTGGCATTTGAACAGGGGTGTGTAGACTTTTGATATCATGTGTACCTAATAAACTGTCCAATGAATTGAAATTGTATTGGAACAAATTTGCTTCCTTTGTTGTACCATTAAAATTGCCGTAAATGTAAAAAAATTAAATTAAATTGTTGCAACTTAAATTACCGCCCCCCTGCCCCCTAAATACAAGTTGTGTTTTTTTACACCGTACAAGCAACCAATGTGTGTTTTCATTTTGCTTATTGTTCTTTAACTGGATGTTATTTTTACTCCTTTATACTACTACTCCCCCCTCCCCTTTGCCCCCCCCCCCCCCCCCCCGCCCCCCCAGTGATGGATGGAGTAAGGCAGCGGAGCACAGAGCAACGTGTGGCCAACAGTCCACGACGGGAATGGAAAGAAGAGAGAGGCTGCGAGGTGAGGAGGACGAAGAGGAGGAGGAGGAGGACGAGGAGGGTGTGGATAAAAAAAAAAAGAGGTAAAACAGGAGGAAGTAGGGAGTGTGTGTGCGTGTGTGTGTGTGTGCGCGCCTGTGGATGGGGCGGGCGGTATGGGAGCTCAGCTGAAAGCCACAGACTTAATTCTATGCATCATTAAGCAGTCTCACTCAATGCAACATCCCCTATACATCATCCACGCTCGGTAAACACAACGATGACATTACATTAGCAACTGCAAATGAATTTTCTTTTTAGAAGGAAATTGAGAACGCTCTCCCCCTCTTTGCCGTTCCCTCTTTTCGCTGCCGCGCTCGCACGCCCGCACGCGCGTGCACGATACGCACACGCAAGCAAGACATAAAAGGCCGCAAACAAAATAAAAGCCCCTTGAAAAAAACATTTAGCCTTTCCTCTGTCTTTAAATACAAATTCGGCAATGAAGTTATACGCCCGTCTTTATGGCGAGCACACGGGGGGGGCCAGTCTACTAAAAGTAGGGTCCATAGTGTGCTGGATCCGCGCTTCAAAACTACAGTCCACTTGTTTACATCTAATTGTTTGCTGAAATGTGAAAAGTTAACGTGATAAAGCGACAAATTTGTTCTCGCTAATGTTGTGATCTGATTTATCTTGGTGAAGGCTGAAAAGAATGCAAGTCAAAGTGTCAACAACTTGAATTGAAGAAGATGTATAAAATATCCATCATTTTTTTGTTCATTTGCATTTTTTGTATCTGCTATTATTCATTAATACATATTAATGTCTTGTGTTTGTTCAAAAAAGATGGGAAGTGGATTTTTGGGAAAAATAAATAAATCGCACATTAAATCGCAATCTTAATATTGAAGGGGGCGGGGGGAGATCGCAATTATACTGTTCAAAATCATTCAGCCCAAGACAGGGATGCTAATTAGTGTATTTATCACATAATGATTCCTAAAATAATGCTTTCCTATAAAATAAAGCACCAGAATCGTTCTCACCAACTCCGTTCCTTGAGGATCGCACCCCAGCATGTTTTAGATGTTTCCCTCCTCCTACACACCCGATTCAAAATGACCAGGAACGCTTTCAGGCTTCTTAAAAGCTTACTGAGGATCTAATCATTTGAATCATGCCCGCACCCCTGCACCAGAACGCGTGAAGCCCAAAAGTCAAATGATGAATTGTGTTTTTGTTCCCAAGTATTCGAGCTCCGAGGCCCGGCGAAATCAATGAAGGCATGCTTGTGTATGTGTCGCCCGCGCCCGCCATCCGGTCGGCTCATTTGCGGAATATCGAATCAGTTACAGTGAAGTAATTCCGCCGATTGAGTCAAATGTAAAAATCCATGCATGTGCGAGCAGCTGTCAGCGCGCGGCTGTAGTGACGGATGGCGGCGCGTCCCTCTTTCGGTGCGAGGTGATAAAAAAGTCAAATTATGAGCACCAGGCAGCGACAAGAGTGGTGGGACGGTGGGACGGTGGGGTGGGGGTGTTGTAGGTTGCGGTGTGTAGACAGGGAAAGAGAAGCGGAGCGAATCCGTCAAATGATAAGCGCAATCAGTCAATCCGGGAACCGTTTTGGACGACGGAAAGTGTTATTTCCTGCCGGTGCATTTGGGAGGCAAAGGTCGGCGAGGGGTCAAGAGTGTGAACCCTGACCTTTTGTGCAAGTGGCAAGTGGGACGGCAGTGGATTCGTCATTGACTTGATTCGCCGCCGGCACGTTTTATGCTCGTTATTATCCGGCGGACTTGATTCCCCCCCACCCTCGGCGGGGATGTGAGCAGCTAAGTGCGTGGAACAGGATGAACGCACTCATTACGTCAATCCACATCATGTCGTCCGCTCAAATACAGACAATGTATTAGCGTTAGCATGCAGCCGTGACACATTCATTAGCTCACAATTGTTTTTTTTCCCCACACATTATTACGCTTTAAATGTCGTGCTGGTAAGACATCAAAACGCATGGCATTTGCGTTAGATGCATCACAGGTGATTTTTATTTTTAACATCTTAACTGATTTTTATAATGTGAGACACCGAGAAAGGGAAATTAACGCTCAACACACCGTAAATCATATAAAGCAATGAATCTCAGCTGGTGGCTCGGGCGACCCTAAAGTGTATCGTGGAGCCATTTTGAGTGCTCCGCGCATATCTATCTAGCTATCTAGCCAGCTAGCTAGCTAGCTAGCTAGTAGATCTATCTGGCTAGCTAGCTAGCTGGATAGATAGAGAGTAATAATAATAATACATTTTATTTATAAGCGCCTTTCAAGACACCCAAGGACACTTTACAATAACCAAAAAACACAAAACAATAAAGGTTTAGGGTTTGGTTGAGGTTTAGGAAGACCCTAGTCAGGCCAATAGTTAGGTGGTGGAGTATGGGTTCGTTACTTTTCAATCACTAATGTGAATATCAAATTGTGACGTCTACATTTTCATGCCCCTGTAGCATTTTTTTAAAAATATTTTTTGTCCATCATATGATTAGTTAAAAAAAAAACAGGACTAATTTAAGGTTGGGGGTTGGAGTTAGATTACGATTAGAGGTTTAGGGTTTGTTTAGAGGTAAATTTAAGTATTTTTGTTCCGATGTGGATATCATGACACTGCATGGTTGACACTGCGTGGTTCAATACTTGAAGTACTTGATCCTTACTGGATATTTGAATGGACTATGACTACAAAAGCCGAGGGTTCATTTCGACCTTGTCACTTCCTCACACCCTCCATCAAAGCGGCGCATCAATCGGAGTCGAGGACCCGCAACCAGGTCCACTTGTCGCGCTCCCCCCCCACTATTCTCGGAGACCCCCTGATGCCCACTGCTATCCCCCAACTGATTTTTATAGTCCCCACGCTTTTTGTGACTAACTGCAATTAAATTGTAGCACACACACACACACACACAAAACACATCAAAGGAGCTATGGGAGGAATGTGGATATCTACTATTAGTTTTATCATCCACTAGCAGCACTTATCTGCTCCAGCCGAAAGGAGTGTCCCGGGAACGAGCCAGGAGAGACTCTACGAGCCAAGCAAACAAACCGAGAGCATGTAATTGCTATTTCGTTTTAGTGACCTGTGCCCACTAACTTTTAATCAAAGACCCCATTCTAAAAAGAACCTTTTTTAAACTATTGCTATGAATTAGTTGTGTACGGGCTGAATGAGCTTCAATAAAAAAAAAAAAAGTTTTTTTTTCATCTTTGATCAGGAGAGTCACTGTCGGTCACTTTTCACCTGCTCGCTGCCCGAAAAAGTCAACAATTATTCTCATTACATTACATATACTGTTTATAGTAGTATATATTACAATTGTTTTAGTTGTAAATATATTTTGCATTTAAAATTAACCAATGTCTATTTTCACCAATGTTGATCAAGGCGATAGTCAAATGTCCATCCCTTGGAATGAATGCAATCAGATTTTTTTTTTCACAATCTAACTGCGGACTTGTGCCAAGTGTGAGTCTGTCTCCGCTGTAATTAAGTCACAGGGTACTCTCACCTTCCTCCGCCCTCTTGAGGCCTCAGGAGTCAATCAGACTGCGGCCTCGCCGTCCCCCCTGTGTGGGAGGCCGGCATGTTGGGCCGAGTGGCTGGGAAAGTCCCGTGATTTATGACCCTCTGCAGGCCTGACTACCTCTCATTTTGCTGAGATTGAGTCACACAGTTAACCACAACTCCGACGCTCCAATCCGCTCTATTTGGCAAAAAAAAACAACAACGTCCACTTTGGTTCTTATGGGAAAGGCATGGGCGGTTAGTGCAATTGTTAGAGGGCTACCTAGTTCTGTGTGTAATTGGGTTGATATATATATTTTTAAAGCTTGACTGATTATCACATGGATTTGATGTTAATGATTAAGCAACCCGCTGGGAGAGAAGAAGGTGTGACGACGGGGTTGTGGCGGGTGGGGGTTGTTTTATTCTCAGTCTCACATGGCGGACTTTCATTTCCTTATTCATGGGTTTTCTCCTCCTTTGGAGACCTTCCGGAACAGTGTTGGAGGCATTTGCATGAGCTGGTCTTAATATTTTTCAAAAGTTGTTGTCTGTAGTCGGTCTATAAAGTCTGTCCCTTCCCCATCTTTTACTGTCTGTCTTTGTGATGTAATGCAATATACAGTATATAATATGTCAAATGTAAGAGCTCTTTTTTTGTTGGGGGAAAATTGAATATTTATTGCAAATAATGTGCGGACCATCAGGCTCCTGCTGGTGGACCACTGGGCTTCCCCGTTTCCCAGGTTGAGAACCCCTGCTCGAATCCAACCGTAGCTGTCCTTTTGCATTTTAGTTAAAAAAAAACAAGACAAAGTATTGACTAGATATCAAGCATGTGACCTCTCAGATAGGTAAAGGGCAAGCATGTTGGCACTTTTTCAAAACATGCCGCTTATCCCGGATGACTGTTTGAGTCCATTTTGGGGATTTTGGCTCTCATTAGAAGCAGCCAAGCTTACACGGGTGGCAGCAGGCCAGTAACTCAAGGCCAAAGGAGGTTTATTTTATCACGGGCAATGGCACCAAATCATGGCGCTATGAAGGGACCTATATAAATGCAAATTGTAGTGGTGAGCTATTAGTTGTGGACAAAAAAAAAAAGGTTTTTATGTAAATGTCCTGTCGGACCACAGCGGAGCACTTGGTCACTTTGGATTAATGCCGCAAATGTGCCACGAAAGGCAAACGAAAAACAAATGCTAAATGCAATGTGCTTTGTTGCAAATGTGCCCTTTAGGATATAGAATGTGGCTGGTTTCTGCTCCTTTTTTTTTGCCTTTCAATACTCTTGGTAGTGGCACCTTCCAAACCAGAACCG
This sequence comes from Hippocampus zosterae, assembly GCF_025434085.1. Classification (NCBI taxonomy): domain Eukaryota; kingdom Metazoa; phylum Chordata; class Actinopteri; order Syngnathiformes; family Syngnathidae; genus Hippocampus; species Hippocampus zosterae. The sequence goes on from NC_067468.1 coordinate 10,927,783, forward strand.
AACCGAATGCTATGAATCTTTCCAAATCTAGATCTTGGAAACCAAACCGAACCCCAAAAAGATCTCCTCAATCATTCGAACCATTTTCTCATATTTCTGAATGCAAAATCGCTTTTCCAAATTTCGCTGCCATGCCATGGGGCTTTTTTTTTCAGCCAAAAGGGTCGAAAAGCCTCCAAGCCGACTGACTTCATCGTGACAGATGCATTTGTTTTTGTGAGGAGCCCGTCCCAGGTTCACAGCTGTCACGAAATAAAGTTCTGGCTTTCATTGCTGCGGTCTTTATTCCAGGTAGCATTGGCAGGAACCCCTAATAGCAAAAACTCGTACTTTTATAGCCAGGCTGTGACGGGACAAACCTTCCAACCCGTATCGCCAGCCGACAGAAAAATCACACTCTTCCAGGTTCCATTTTTGGGTAATTTATTTTTCCCCAAGTCTGTGCCTGTTGCAAAATGTAATTTTTGTTGGGTTCTTTTACAGTTATTGGGTCTGAAAGCCTCCCCCAAAGCTTGATGTGGGGCCTCCAACTTTGAGACCAAATGGCAAAAGAACCCACAAAATCACATGACTAGACACCACTTTCGCCTAGGTCCATTTTCACCATTTTTAAAAAATCAGTCAATCAATCCATTGTAACTAGTCGGCTAATTTGTATTTTGGTACTATAACATTAACTTTACTGGAAAAAAAATACATCAAAAGAAGTCAAGTAGATCGTTACAAACGGACTGCACCAGAGATATATTTGGAAACGGGGAGAGCGCTCCCTCTAGCGTCTATTTTGCAACATTACACAACATACATTGTTCCCCCTCACTGACAGTTTTCCTTTTGCTTTTTGGTATTGCGAACACCATTTTCAGTGAAATGAGGGGCATATTTACATTATATACAATACAGGAATTTTGATTTACAAGGGGATGTAAATCAACACAAGATGTTTATAACTTAAGCGATGGTCAAAACATGGCATCATGTTTCATCTGACATGTAAAATCCATCTTGAATTTTGGAGAGCCACATCCGATCTTCATTTCTTCCGAAACCTTATATTCCTGCACACCCAACTCATGCCATCCTGTTTGGGAATAAGAACAAGTTAATGGGATTCATTCCAAAAGCTAATGTTGTAATACTTTCTACAGTGTTCATTTTTATTGATACATTCAGAAGACTATTTGTATAGTCTTTTAATTTTTTTCCTGCATATGAAACCGCCTCTGCATTATACCAACCACCGCTGTCTCAATTTTAGTCAACATGACATATGGAATTGGAAACTTTTGGGGGACGGTGGTGCGTTTTAACTACATTGCATGTAGCATATGTACCTGCAGTCCCTCGGTGGTGATGGCGGAGCAGGCCTGGACTTGCCACATGCGATCTCTGACCGTGTGCAGGTTGAGAGCCTCAGCCAGTTCGGAGGCCGACATGGCAGCGCTCAGGTCTTGCTTGTTGGCGAAGACCAGCAGCGGCACGCCGCCAAGATCGTTCTCCTCAAGCAGCTCGGCTAGCTCCTGCGCAAAAGCCCCATCGACTTGTGGCGAACATTAAATCACGTTACAAGATTAAAAATAAATAAGTAAAAAGTAACAAACACATACTGTTTACAAGCCTACACTTGCATAACTACAATGATGCCTAAAAATGAGAGCCGTCTCTATGCAATTTTTTTCCCTTTGACTTGCAAGTGAAAATGTGTTGGTCTGTCTGTTGGCGTGTGTTCGTAAAGGATGATGATCGGACTTTGTCATCTTTTTTTGATTTGAAAAAGTTCTGTTCTTGAGTTAGCTGGTGGGATCTAGCCATGTCCTCAACACCGCACTGCTTCCGCACGCCACCGACATGCGATTCTGGAAAAATAATTAGGATTGATAATGGAATCAATTTCACACTACTCTCAAAATGTGTGAAACATTTGAAAGCAAGCTCAGAGGAGACAGAATTCCTTCAAATTTTTTGATGAATTGCCCTGCCTTAAAAGGCAGATGTGCGAACCACATGCAATTTAAAACGTCAACTCACCAAACTTGTCTCTTCAAACCGCTTTTTGTCCGAGCAGTCAATCACATAAATCTGCAACCACACGTAACAACAATAATAACCCACGTACAGTAGGTAATATAAATGACAATACACCATATATGATAACGCAAGCCGCACCAAAACATGTGTGTTTTCAAAGTAATTCTTCCAGTACGGGCGAATCTTCCGCTGTCCTCCAATGTCCCACACGTTCAACTTGAAGCCTGATGACTGGACGCTCTTGATGTTGAAGCCCTGCTCACACATAACAGTGGTGCCCTGTATGTGTGCTGTATGCTACCAATATTTTTGTTTGTTACCTGCGTAGGCGTAATGTGGCTGATGTCCTCGGCGGCCAGCTGTTTGAGCAGCGTAGTTTTGCCGGCATTGTCCAGGCCGAGCAGAAGCAAGCGCACCTCCTGGTCTTGAGGCTGTTTCAATCTCCGCAGGATGGACAGCAGGCCCTTCAGGAAAAAAAAAAAAGTCCACCCTTTTATCGTAACTGGTGGCCTACTGTTGAGAGCAGAACAAATTATGTTCGACTTGAAGAGCTCCGTTGCCTTGCTCTTATTCCCGCCATTGCTGTGGTGTGCATTGTTGTGGGAAATCTCCCACAGGGTGAGATTAGGAATGTACAGTGCGAATGGATGGTGTCCAAAAAAAGAGTTCAGGACGGCTTTGACTCCGAGCTATTTACTTCCCACACAGCTAAGAATAAAACACTGTCACTCCACCCTGTAACAAATCACGTGTACAAATTCGAATTTAGCGATGACGGGTTATTAAAGCTGTGAATTTGGCATGTGCCATCACAGCATTTGTCTTCTATTTCTCCCGTTAAATAGCTTGAGCTAAATTTGGTTGAACATTAAAAAAAAAAAAAGATAGCCTGCTCTAATCGTTACTCACGTAAAACCTGAAAGTATAGTCCAAAGAAGTACAGAGGATGACCACATTTATACTAAAAGTAATCAAAAAATGTCAATAATGGAACCCACTCCTCCTTTTGACAGAATGCATTTTCCCTTCCCATTCGGAGACATCTAAAAACAACCCTTCATTAACTATTTATCAAGCAGGCACGTGGATAGATGACTTACCATGATGTCGTCCGGTGTATTGGTGGCTACTCCTCAGACTGACTGGATTAACATCGCTTTGGCCATGTGGAAGATCAACTGTCAGCAACACAGCATGCTGCGTGACCTCAAGTACCGGTATGTAACGACCACTTCAACGTTTTGGCGAATGTGATAAATGAATGACAAAAAAAATTCTGAAAATATCCCAAAACTGTAAAAGACCTCTTTTGCATATACAGTACAGGGTCGGGCAAAAAAGGGTCAGGGTTGTGCAAAGAAGGTGCAATGAAATATTTTTAAAATACTTAAAAAAAACGTGATCACAGGTATGTGTGGGGCAAAGTTTTCAACCTCAATTTGAAAGTATTTAGTATTTACACCTGGAGCTTAGAGGTGAATCGACTTGTTTAAAACGTAAAGTTTAGGATTTGAGTCTCATGACTTCCACATATGCGAATTAATCCCGTGACTGGACATTTTCATCAAACACATTCTCAAAAGGTTAGATACCAAATAACCTTGAATTTGAAATATGACGTCAGTTCCCAATCAGTTTAGTCAAAACAACGTCAACAGCGCCGCCTGCAGCTCACCGATCCCCTTTACAGTTTCTCATATTACTCCATCTCAGTCAAGAAACAACATAAACATGTCGGAAGGTGACTGGCGGAACCGCTAAATAGAGCGCCGCGGCCACCCGAAGTCACCTCGACACGTCTTCGAAATTTGATCCACTTTTGCTTGTATGGTTCCCGTCGTGTCGACGGCTGACAACCCAGGAAGATGCCGCAGAAAACGCTGGGATCCATTGTAGGGCTCCTGTGTACCGGGGTTTGTCTGGTGCAGGTAAGCCGACGTGGTCGCTCCCAAAGTCGGTCTACGCTCTCAGTCGAGGCCGAGGTTCCTGGGCTTGGCCAAGGCCTCTCCTCCCATCATTTTTTTGTCCTCTCCACAAAAGATACTGACTCGGGCTCAGCTTGTGTTCGCTGCGAATGACGTCAGTTACTCAAAAGTTTTTTAGGTTTATTCGATGGTCACTTTCTAGGAGACTTGGACGAAGCAGAAACAACTGCCGTGCACGACGTTTGAATGTCTCCATTTTGGAGTTTGATGAAGGCTACCGAGATAAACGTTAGCTGTTGCTAACGGGAGGCACCCGGCGATTTGACGGGTTATTCGAGGTTGTTCACATTAGCTTTCTAGGCCGAAGGGCTAACCTTGTGCTAGAAAGGGATGGAATCTCTTTTAGTCGTCCCCCCAACGTTTGAAAACATTCACGCATTGTTTTTGAAACTTTATATCGATTGTGGCATAGAGCGAACCGAATAAAAACCTAATGAATGGACTTGTTGCTAAATGAATTGGGCTAAAATTTGCTAACTTTTTAGTTTGAAACCTGATTAACAACACAGGGCTTTGTTTTCGGTTTCAAACATTGTCCGACTTTCCCACTCATTCCTAATTTTATTTTCAACACTTTTGTGCTGTCTGCTTTTACTACGACGGCGACTTGACAATTGTGCCATTTTAAAACGCCCATGAACATCTGAGTATAATAATAGGCTATGTTCAAAGTCGTGACATGATTTATGAAATGGCAGCATAGTGTGAAATAATGTCATGCTAAAGAGCAACATTAGATCCAACCCAATTAAAAGATGCGCATTTCTGGTTTTTGTGACTTTGAGCAGTTATTTTTTCCATCACACTTCATTGTTGTTTTTACAGTCAGAAGAGTAGTGATGTTCTCATTGTGTCCAAGAATCACCAGACTATCATAACATTTACGAAATGTTTAATCAGATTGCTCACAAGAAAAAGGGATGAATATTTCCATTATATCTGCTATGATCAGCTGTGCTGCCTTAAGCAATATTTTCGTTTTGGATTCAGTCTGACGCAGTTTCTCTTTCAAATGTGGTAATATGTGAACTCAACCAGGAAGTTGTGTGTGTGTGTTTCTAATGAAGGGCAAGGAATTCTGTTTTGGGGTGAACAATGAGCAATATCGCTGTGAGATGGGATACTGCTGCGGAGAGACCGAATGCTGCACTTACTACTACGAGCTCTGGTGTAAGTTACCACTTCATTTGTGGAACATATGACCGGTTCATTCTACAAATCTGTGGATGACATAGAGCCTGTCTCTGACCACGGCCCTACCATCAATCTTTCAGGGTTCTGGTTAGTTTGGACCCTGATCATCATGTTGAGCTGCTGCTGCGCCTATAGACACCGTAGGGTGAAAATGCGGCTGCAGCAGGAGCAACGGCAGCGCGAGATCAGCCTAATGGCCTACCAGGGTGCCTCCAGCTCCTTCATTTCACCTCCACCACTCAACCTCAGTGAGTAGAAAATTATTGGGCATGTGGGGGAGAGCGAGGGTCCTCTGTTTTCCGATGGGACTTCTGTTACCGCAGTGGCGTCATAACCGGAAATTCTACGTAGTGGCGCGATATTAGAGATATTAGAGACTGACACCCTGAGAAATATATAAGAATTTGTCTGGAGCACCTGATTTCAAAGCTGCTCTTCTGTCTTTCAGGATTCTGGAATGACTGCAAGCTTCCCGACTATGAGGAGGTGGTGGGTCATCCTCCCACCCCGCCGCCTCCTTACTCTGAAAACCCTATTGAGGCTGCTTCAGCTCTCCCTGCTCAAGTTAGTCAGCCTGCAGGCGCTATCGCGGCGGCGCCAGAGCCCTCGCAAGTTGCCCAGCCAGGGCCGGCCACCGATGCCTTACCATCCGACGAGGATGCCACCACCTCTCCGCCGACCTCGACTCGGGAGAACGCCGGGGATCGGCTGGAGGAGGAGGAGGACGACGAGCTCATCACTCGGCGCCGGCACGTGACCGGCGACTCAGGGATCGAGGTGTGCGTCTGCCAGCTGGACGACGGCTCGGGGCTGGAGGAGGAGTGTGACGAGGAGCGGCGCATGTGCGCGGCCGCCGGCGGGGAATGCTGCTCCCGCCGCCAGCAGCACGCCTTCAGACACAAGGAGCACACCTGCGACATGCCCAGCCAAACCAGCAGCGCCGGCGACAGCATGGTGTGAGCCGGCGGGTTTTCGATCAGCCCGGCCAACCAGGTGCGACACACGACTTTAGCATTGTCACCGCGTCTGCGTTTTAATCCTCCCGGCTAACAGACATCACTCTCAGGTGATAATGATCATTAACTTCTTGACATGACACACCGATTTGTCCCTTTTGGTTCTCAGTTTCTTTAGTTTTTGCATTGAGTGAATTGATTTGGATTGACTAGGCCATGGGTTCTCAAACTTTAGGGGCCCCGTTTTTTTTCCCTGTTGAACGCCGGATGAACATGACTACCATCTCTAAAGATTTTTTTGGGGGGGATTGACCATTTCAAACCGAAATATTTGTGACATATATGATGGAATAGGCGGCCCGGTAGTCCAGTGGTTAGCACGTCGGCTTCACAGTGAAGAGGTACCGGGTTCGAGCTCCGGCCACCCTGTGTGGAGTTTGCATGTTCTCCCCGGGCCTGCTAGGGTTTTCTCCGGGTGCTCCGGTTTCCTCCCACATTCCAAAAACATGCATGGCAGGCTGATTGGACGCTCTAAATTGTCCCTAGGTGTGAGTGTGGGCGTCGATGGTTGTTCGTCTCTGTGTGCCCTGTGATTGGCTGGCAACTGATTCAGGGTGTCCCCCGCCTACTGCCCGAAGACGGCTGGGATAGGCTCCAGCACCCCCCGCGACCCTCGTGAGGATGAAGCGGTTCGGAAAATGGATGGATATATGATGGCAAGAAACGTATCCGAATTGACTAATTCCATTCAAGTTATTTCAATATTTAGCCATCTCCGCTAGCTGAAGTGGAGCCCAAAGCTAAGCAAGGGAGGAGTAATTGGGTTATGTTAGAAACATAATAAATTACTCCAAATTAGTTTGTGGACCCGCAAGCTACAGCCTGCGGACCCCGGTTTGGGAACCCAGGGACTAGAGGACCACCACCACTTTTGGCTCGTTGGGAGCCTTTCCGCCGGCTCCTTCAGTTTGACACTGAACCGTCCGCTCGAGATCTTAACCGTCGAGACGCATACCAGCAGGGTCAACCACATTTCCCTGCGGTCTCCACTTTGCTGAGCACATGAATGGAAAAGAAAATGTGACTGGCTGACCGAATGAACGTGTTACACGGAATGCAGGGGCTCGGCTCAGGCAGGAAGATGGCACGGTCCTTCAAATGTTTCTTCTTTGTTGCGGTTCTTTAATTTCCATCATTCAAGTCAAGGGGAGGCCGGTGTTTAGTGTAGTTTGGAAGATGGTTTGGAGGCTCGTGTACATGTTTTGATTTCAAGCCCCTGTCCCACTGAGCGGCGATCAATTGTCATGTTTTGAAGGCAACAAATCTCGCATTCACTTCGGAGTAAATCAGTGTTCGTTCAAGGTCGCAAAACATTCGCCAGACATTCACCAACAGTTTTTTTCGTGGTTTAGCTTTTTTCAGTGGGATAGGGGCTTTCGCTTTTTTTTCTTTGTTTTTTTGGATTGGCTGCAAAATTTTGGCCTCTGATAGTTGTGAAAATGTTCCCTGTGCCGTCGCAACGTTCTGGTCGCGGCTTCGAGCTTCTCTGTAGCCCCAGCTCTTGGCACCCGGGATTCATTTGTTGTGGTATTTTCCACTGGCAACAAAGAAAGGGAGAGCGGTGATGGGGGGGAGCAGTTTGAAGTGGATGCTGGCAAACTCCAATTGTAATTAACTGCATGCTTCTCTCGCTGTCGCGTCTCCACAATGTATGTAGAAAAGGACAGTGGTCAAACGGGGAGGAAATCAAAAATTTGCATTGCGGATTTAACATGTGTTGAAGGCTAGCAGTGGTAAACGACACCATGTTGGAAGAACCAATGAGGAAATTGTACTTTGATTGAAGGATATACAGTACATCCGAACTAAGCAAAAAAACAAACACAAAATAAAATAATTGAAACCCCCCGAGTAATGAAAAAAATGATCCCAAAACAAATTAACAATTTCAAACTCATTTTACGTTGGCCTCAATATGCTGTGACTAAAATATGCCAATATGGTATGAAAGTCCAAATTGCATCAATAATGAGTCTACAAAATGCCTCATGGTCAAAAATGCAAACAATTTAATAAGAGACACCCTCCCCCGCCAAAAAAAAATCCTTACCTTTACATTGACCATTTGTAAACCGATTTGGTCTGTGTTGGCATCTTAAAAAAAAGGAACCCCCCCCCCCCCACCCCCTAAAATTACAGCCCATTAAGATTTGAATAACATCTTACGTGATCTCAACATGGGGCTCTTGCTCCTGTTTTATGAAGAAAAAAAAAAGAGTATTCCCGTGTACCTTAGCATCTGTCGTAGCCGTGCTTCAATGTTAACATTTCCACAAGTCATCTATTTTTAATTCTACGATTGGAATGAGAAGTGCACGTTTATTTTCAGCCGCGATTAAACGCCGACACGGACACTGGCGGGATGCAACGCCAGCTTCTCCTCGCGGTGTTCCAGTTTTCACTCGACTGGCAGCACTCGTGTTTCTTTTGCCTTTTCCCATAAAATAAAAATAAGAAAACCGTTATTCATCTCACAATGGAGAAAAATAACGTTTCTTGCGAAATTGAGACTATTTGCCTTTCGTTTAAAAAAATTTTTTTTTTGTTCTCTGTATGGCTCAAATACTCTAATGCTACTTTATATACGTTACATAGAGAGAAAAAAAGGCTGAGAATCAATTAAAGGACGTGCATTTGTGTGTGTGTGTGCACGCGCGCTGAATTTAAGATGGAGGTCCAAAAGTTGCTCTCATGGCCTTCCTTGCATTTGATGTTTACTGAGATTTAAGGGCTATCTAGAATCGGTCACCCACTTTTAATGTCTGTTCTGCTCCTTTTGGGAGGCCGCTGGCGTTTTTCAATTGAACACGATGTGATTGTATGACAATGAGTGTATTTTGATTTTCACGGGCTTCAACGTTTGCATTGCTCAACATTTGAAATTTGAACATTTTTCCTTCCCGCCCATTCAAGCCAAAGCGTCATGTTTTCATTTCATCCTCATATCTGGAATGGTAGGTTTGTTTTTTTTTTTTTGTTTCCATCTGCGGTGTCGTGTATACACCACTTAACCAGGCTATGCAAAAAATGGGGGAAAAAAACAAAAACAAAAAAACTGAACTGTTCTATGCTGCCCCCACTTCCTGTCACGTGGGCACCAGTACTAGCAATATAACTCTCAGTACTGTGGCACAGCACCGTACTGTAATCTTTTTTTTCTGTATGTGTGTCTCTGGTCTAATTTGTTAATGAAAAATGTAAGTGTAATGCTACAGCAACAATGTATGTAAACGGAGGCGTTAAAAAAAAGGCAATGTTTGTTTGTGTACATATACTTTTATTCCCCTCCTTTTGGAGAAAGTAACGGCTTACCTTCCTTCTCAACCACTAACGTTTCTGAGAAAGTTGCTAGGAAGAAGAAAAAAAGTGTGCTTGTGATTGGAGCGATTCTTATTTTTTGTGGGTTTGTCACTGTTCCGTCCATCCCTATTGGTGCATATTGTGTTCAAATAGCGGCTTTCTTTTTTTCATATTTAAACATTCACAAAAATATTAAACTGCTGCTTTTCATTCTTATGGACATACATTTTTGTGTATTGCATAATGGAAGACCTCAGTGTGGAAGATGGAAGTGGACTTGGAGGCGCTGTGGATGGATTGGTTTTGTTTCTCTTTCCAAAAAATGTTACTTGTTTTTTCGCCAAACCGTAAAAAGAGAGGAGGAAGCACTGACTGATGGCTAATATTGCTATATCCATATATTTTATTTAAATTTTTTGGAGGGAGGGCTGGTTAAGTAATACGTCTGCTGTGTGATGTTTTGGTCATCATTTGTATTTTATTTTTTTAATAAAATTAAACGTCTACATATGACGAATGCATCCGTGTTTCTTTTGGGGTGGAGTGTCTGAATCCGATTGCAAGAATAATACTGTTACTCAGACAATGCAGTCACTGTTCAAAAGTTTGGTCTTTAATGAGGTAAAGGACTTCTTACTGTTTGATTTATTCAAGTATGAAAACGGGTCACCGATTGGAAACATTTGGAGAGTAAAGTTAATAAATGAGGAGTCAAAAATAACAAGGTTTACAAGGTTGTTTAAGATGGTCGTCTGCCTTTCAGCAACTCACCGCTCACAACAACAAAGCTCGTGGTGTGAACAGCGTTACACAAAAAGTTTCAGTGCAGTCGGGGTTGAAATGATAGATGCTAATAAAAACAAGAGATGGAGCAGGAAGGTGTCGAGTAGAAGGAACTCTCGTGATACTTGGAGTAGAGTGATTTACTTGCCTAGTGGCCTTTTAGCGGTACTGCAAGAATTAAAAAGCGGTAGTATTATACCCTTGTGTGTTCATATTTAAAAAGGCCTTAAGTTACGCATTATACAATTTTTGTAATGATGTATTTTGTGTTATAAAAATTCTTTTTTTTTCAAACACTCAAAATGTTCAGAGGCATCTGTGCTATCCATACATATATAGTTTTTATTAGTTCTTTGGGATTTTGTTGCCCTTTATGGACAATAAAGGCAGTACTGTGTTATGACACTTCAAAGAAATGTATAAAAATAAAACCTGAATTGGAAGATGAAATTTTTTTTTTTTTGTGCAAAATAAAAACAAGAGTTGTGTCTGGAGGTCCCAACCAAGCCCTACTAACTATCCGGGCCGGACTTGTTCATGCAAAAATGCCCCGCGAGGCCTTCGCCGGCGGCCCCGGCGCACCCAGCCGTTAGGTACCCAACGTAACTTTATTTTTTGCAAAAGCAAAAAAAAAAAATTCTGTCTGGAGGTCCCAACCAAGCCCTACTAACAATCCCGACCGGAATTGTTCATGTAAGCATGCATCGGTTTGAAGCCTCCTGCAAAAAGGCAAACTCATTTGCGATCCTCTGACGCCACCTATAGTTGCAAAATTGGAATGACCTCAACCCAATAATGTGGCATGTTACGGCTGTCCAAAAATCTCTCTCGTGTTTTTCTGAATGCCTTTGCTTTTGATTCAAAGACATAATTTTATATATATCGCAAGCGGTGCACTAGGAGGGTTAAATTAATGCTCTCCCAAGACAAATTTGGTTTTACTTTTCAGGTATTAAACGGAAATTTTGGACCGCTTTCGGGGTGTTCCACTTGAGAGGTTCTCAACTGAATACTCTTGGATGGAACTTTAGTGTTGGATATCACCTGCGACGATAGTCGGGCCGGATTTGAGCATTTCCGATCAGTTAGCAAGGTTAGCAAAGGCCCGACTGTTGGATGTCTGAAACATTCCTGTGTTGCGGGGTGTCTTGAGAGTTTTTTTTTCCATTCCTGAACAGCTCAGAAAGCAGCTTATTTTTGTTTTGCCAAGTGTGTACAGAAGCTGATATTGTGCCGAATGTTGTAGCCGCTGAGTGGATACACTGCTCCGAAACGCCAAGCCACATCTTCAACCCAAGCACTAACAGGCGTTCAAGAAAGACGAACAGAGGACAAATCAACACATTACTCCAAAGATACTCAAACTGGGGGTCGTGGTGAGTTGCAAAGAAACTTATTGTATAAGAAACTTATTGTATCTTTTAAAAGGGGTATACCTTCACACGGACCAAGCAGCCATTAAAACAAACGTAAACAATTATTCCTCCCTACGTTAGCTCTCGGCCAAGTAAAAAAGCTCGGATAAATTTGGTAACCCTGCATGAATAACGTTTGAGAAATCAGAGTATATTTTCAAGAACAAAGTACAATTTTTGGAGAAAAGTGCTTTTCCACAAGAGAAGGCGCAATATATCGATACAGTTGTATTTTTTATTGATATCGCGCCTTCACAACAGCTCCAACAAATCACTTTACAGCACATTGAACATAAAGTAATAATCCCACTAAACACACAATTTTAGAGTCAATGTATCATCTTAAAGCCCCTTTCGATTAAAAAATAAAAATAAATTAACTGCAGGCAGACGATACACATACAAACGCCAAAATAAGTAAACGTGTTGACACGGTGGATGATAGCGGACATTTTGGGCTGTTAGCAAGTTACGAGATAATGTTGGCCCTTCACTTGGCAACATGATTCATTTACCAACCTGACCATACTGTTGCACAAACATGAAAACAGAATATATCTCCTCAAAATGACACACATTTTTGATCGATATGTTGCTGTGGGGAATATTTACGCAGCATTGTTAGCAGAGTGGGACTTGTCAATATCACGCGCGTGTAAAAACAAACAAAAATTAACTGAATAAAACGAAGGACGGACACATTGTGAGAGACTTATCATTGGACTGGTTGTGCATGCAAATGTTTGGCGATGTTAATTTAAAGAAGACCTCTGTGTTTTGCTATTTACTATGTTTTCATGATGACTGATTCTGATGAGGACACCAAAGGCACCCAAAATATTGACCCTCATATCGCAATTTTATTTTAGTCAGATTATTTATCTCTACAAGCACTTATTTTGCTCTGGTCAAGATAATTTTTTTTCTTGAAAAAATACAACTTTATTCTCAAAGCATAACTTCTTTCTTCCTGTAAACAACAACTTTGAATCTTTCTGGCATTTGAGGATGCATATGGTAGTTCTGTTCAGTAGGTGTTCGGATTATGTTGTGGTACTAGAAAACAATTCTCCCCACCCAAAAAGTTTGAGAATCCCAATCAACAGTAAAAGACTTTAAAAAAATCAAAATGGTTGCCGAGAAGAGGTTGAGCACCAAGTCCGGCATCAGGATCCTGCTACGCGGAGCGTCTTTTTCAAAACAGACCAACATCTGTCAGCCGCGGTGTGGACTCAGTGCAGTGAAGTTCCCTCCCCAAGCGCAAACCCAAATCCACCCTTCCTCAGTAGAAGCGCTTGCGCCGGTTCTCGCTCCAGTGGCCGTAGAGCAGCAGGCCGACGACCACCAGGAAGATGCAGCCCAGCATGGAGAAGAGTACAGTGAAGAAAATAGCTAGTCCGCTCATTCCTTCCTCAGTCTGACCCACTGGAAGGCAGAAGAGAATGTCAGAGGGACGCAAAGACAGATGACTGTGTGAGTGTGTGTGTGTGTGTGTGTGTGTGTGTCTGGGTTACATCTGAGCAGCTCCATGTTATCCACGCTGGGAATTGTGATTTCCTCCTCCTGGTCTTCCTCTTCCTGTTTGCTCCGCAGCACCGTCAATTGGTAGAGTTTCAATGAGATGATGTCGTGGTTGTCTATTGATTCAAGTTGGGGGTGGGGGGGGGGGTAGTTCATTAGAACCCAAATGAATGACTTGAATCATCTAACGAGGAAATGAAATGTTCTACCTGAAAGGTCTCCTGTAATTGCGGTGGCGCCAAAATAAAAGCCCTTGGGCAGCCGCACGCCAGGCAGATCCAGGCAGTCCCTCCATTCGTGTTGTCCATCAATGTCAATCATCACCTGAAAAAACACCGAGCGACCGTGAAGTGCATTCAGAGCACCGAAACGGTTCATTTGCTCACATGGTTGTCCACGTTTCCCAGGAGAATAATAACGAAGAACGGGTCTCACCGTCAGCCGGCGCCGGACGTATCGGATGAAGAGGAAGGTGTCGTGCTTCAGGTTGCGCACCATGGCGTTGCAACCTCCGAGCTCGGTGGGCCGGCCGTCGCGCTCGTGGTCATAGCTGATGGTGCCGTTGCCCACCATGGCGAGAACGAAAGGGAAGATCCTCTTGTGGTCGGAAAAAGACGCCCAGAATACTTCAGTCATATTTGTGATTTTTTTTTTTTTTTGCGTGCATTGTCATGATGATTATCAACCTTTCCGGAGACAGGAACACCAAAACACACCGGTTAAACACGCACATTCCAAAGACGGTTACCTGCGTGCTTGGAGTATATCTTTTCTTTTGTGCCTGTTCCAATGTGAGTGCACAACAGAAGACAAAAGACAACCCCTTTATACAACACTGTACAACAGTAATCCCCCTGCGAGGGGTTGCCGATAGCGAAAAACAACAAGCAATTTATTCCCTCCTAAAATTGTTTGGAATGACCATATATTAATAGTTTAAAAATTAAATAGAGCAGGGTTCTGCATTAAGAGTGATCGCTGGTCACTACGTGACCGAGTCGGGCCACCAAATGTTCAACAACACTGACCTGACTGGACTAATACAAATTTCATCAGTACATATAAAGAAACCAAAATGTTTTTGCTCTATTAATCGTCAATACATTTTTTTTGTATGTGAGCATACCTCTATCTGTTTCTCCTCATTGGGATACGTGTCCACAAAAACTCCCAAACCAGTGAAGTTGTCCTTGTTCCCAAATACAGGACCTGTGCGTGATGACGATTAAAAAAATAAAATTAAAATAACAAAAAGTACATAAGCAGAAAAGAGCAATTTTGATAATTTTTTTAACCTTTCTGCATGCGTTCCTTCGTGTACCAAATAGCCAGACCGTCACCATTGAGATTCTTCTTTCCTTTCCCGTGAATCTTGAAGTGCACCTGCATCTCCCAGTCGTTCAGATGACAAGGCTTGCAGGGCGAACACCATAAAACCAATTGTCACGTTTGGGTACCAAAGATGCACGATTAGGAGCAAAATTGAGATTATTTTGTCCAATAACTAGCTGAATCGGCGAGGCATGAGCTCATCAATGTGATGATGTCTTATTATCTCCGATTTTTGACGTGACTCACTTTCATCGAGACACCGAGTAACTTTAGGCTACCGCTGCAGGGTATGATGACTTAGAATTTTCGGTAGGTTTAATGTAATAAATACTGACCAGTCGGCTCCATACCGCCCCCTGTCTGCTCTGCATGTCAGGTGTGAGTCGCACCTGCTCCGTGGTTACCATGGCATCGCCCATCAGTTCCCAGTGGGAGGAGCTTAAAGGCCCCACGGCTAAACACACACACACGCACGGACGCACTTTTTTTTATCACGGTACGGTCACCTGACGGTCAAAGTACCCTCGTGAGAAGTCAAACGTGGGGATTAAGTCAACCATGAGAAGCTATATTGATGTTAAGGCGTTAAGTAGCTAAAGCTAAACGACATCACGTGTTAATCTTCTAGACTATTCTACTCGATGCATAGAGGTCGGGGGAGAGAGGGGGGATACCTTGATAGGGCTTGGTGAGGGAATATTCCCGCTTCAAGAACTCTTCCATTTCGTGATCGTCGTCAGCGAAACACTGGCCTACGGTAAAAAGTAAAAGAATAAAAGAACATAATATCGTAAAAGGCGTCATCCTTTGCGGAGAAAATAACATGTGTATTGATTTGGAGTCGCGCCTGTGCCTTCTGCAACTGATGGCGGCCATCGTGAGTCAAACGTCACCTCCTCATGAAAAGCCAGTGTCTTTCTTATTGGTTCGTCGGATTGCATGCTCGCTCTCATTGGCTCAATTTGGCCGTCAATCGCAATACATGTGTTCTAGTGGTTTAGATTTGTAAAAGAGGTGTGACCGCAGAGAAACGCTATTACAAAATCTACATTGTGCTACACTTTAATGACATAATGTATATTTTGAAAGTATACGAAATTAATACGAACTAAAAGAAGACATTATTGCAAAGAACATTTATACTTTGCATTGCCCTTTCAAATAAAAATGTCTGATAATGCTGGTCTTGTGTAAATCAATATTTAAAATTTCACACAGAGATAATGCAGCAAATTAAATCTAATATAACATTTATAAGTGCTTACTTTTATGTTATTAATAACTAGTGTGGGGTATCGTGTTGGAAAATTAATGCGTTTTACAGTAGGTAAGTTACGTTTTATATCATTTGTGGTAATATTGGAACGATACGTATTACTTTCAGATGCAAGAGCGCAGCAATATCAAATAATCACATTTTGAAAGTGACATTTCCCAACGCCGTAAATTAAGGTATAGTGCCTTCTTGTGGTTCGGTTTGTAAACTCGATCGTCGTAAATCGGGACAGCCGCAGCGGCCAGGAAGGCCACGCCCCCTCGAGAATCCCCGGTGACTGTCGGCTTTCTACACGCTCGAGAGCATTGGAAAGGCGATGGAGTAAATCACGGCGAAGGGAAGCATGGACATGACGGAAGAAAAAACAAACAAAGCGGTGGACATCTATCGCGACACATGGGTCCGCTTCCTTGGTGGGTCAGGTTTTTTCTTTTTTTTTACTTCTACGCCGGATTTGACTTGAAGCACACGCAGGAATGAGTCGAGGGAACAGGGTGACCCTGGAGCTGCTAGCTAGCTGCTAGCTAACTTGCGGTGGCAAGGAACGGCTGTCAAAAAATAAATCGACATACGTCGCAACGTTTACCGTCAAGGGCAATTTGTAGCACAATGCAGCGACATGCACATTTCTATGCATTGAGGCTTTATCCGAGCTGTTTATGGTAAAGCTAGTGAGTTGTCGGAGTTAGCAGCTCAGTCAGACCAAAGCAGTTGAGCAAGTTCAGGCTGTGATTCGCCAGCACTCGGGAGTCATCAACTCCTGATAGTGAATCACTTTTGGTTTTGTGTACTTGAGTGTCATAACAAAGCCTTCTTTTAAAGCATAGGTTTTGTCCCACTGGTAGGGTTAAGTGCAGTAAACAGTAACTTGAAGGACATTTGCGCTGCAGCATCATTTCATATTTAATACCTTAATTTGTATTTAAAATGTTAGGTCAATTTTTTTGTGTTTACAATCGAATATTTATTTATTTTTTTTCCCAGTTCATCAATTCTTTGACCTCTGAGGATGTTACAGAAGCATAACAGTTGCTAGAAACAAAGACATAAAGTTATCTGTCACCAAATAAACAGGCTGGCTTCTGTTGACCATGTATGCCTCCCCTTTCCACAGGATACGCCAACGAGGTGGGGGAGGCCTTCCGGCCGCTGGTGCCGGTTAGTTTGGTGTGGGGTAGCTACGCCGTGGCCACTGCTTACGTCACCGCTGATGCTGTGGACAAAGGCAAGAAAGCAGCCTTGGTGAGTCGGACTGGGATAGTACCTTGCAGTTGCTGGCCAATCACGGCTCAGCTTGTGAATGTCACATGACCAGACTCAGTGACCTTAGGCCTGAACAAGTGCAATGTCATTTTCAGCGGACAAGTGGCGAAATCAAGCTTCCCCCGGAGATTAATCAATGTTTGTTTCCTCCGGCGCATCAATAGTACAACACTTCTTCTACTCATTTAGGTGCACGGGGATGAGCCAGGCCAGACAACGCGGGTGGCGGCGGCGGTGGCTGACACGTTCGTGTGGCAGGCCCTGGCCTCCATCGTCATCCCGGGCTTCACCATTAACCGCGTGTGCGCCGCCACGCTGTACCTGCTGGGCCGCGCCACCAAATTGCCCTTGCCCGTGCGCAAGTGGACCACCACGGCCGTCGGCCTCTCGACCATACCTTTCATCATCAGCCCTATTGACAGGTAGCATGCCCACCTTTACACGTTTCTTCAAAAGTTTCGGGTCACTTAGAAATAGTAATAGTGCTGGAGTGTTCAAACTATTAATCTGGAAAAGCTCTTTCTGAAACCACGCAGTTGACGTTGCCATCCAATCCTTTAAAAAAATAAACCCAAAAAATATTCCAAGTGACAACAGGTCTTTAAATGATAACGCATAACTGTGTAAATGTTGTTGTTTACCACATGTGCACCTTGCAGGTCTGTGGACTACCTTCTGGATTCGAGCCTGCGGAAGCTCTACGGTCACAGCGAGAAGCAGGAATAAGAAGGCACAACAAAGCAGAAAAGGGATTAAATTTTTATTTTGTCGTTCTTGACTTTGTACTGTATATACCACTAAGCAGGAGTGTTGCAGTCTTATTCTGACTGTCAAGTCAAGGTTCTTCTAATGTTACACGGCAGGGATGCATTTCGCTGTAAGCGTTCGTACAATGGGATACATGCAGACTGGTATTTGGGTACTTTGCACATTTTTCATTGCAGTCATCTTGGTCTCATTTTAAAAATCTGCATTTGTGTACCTCTCCTTTATCCATACATTGTGGTTCTGTTATGAACTAGTCTTCCACAATATTGAACTACCTTGTTCCTCACAAACTATGTCGTCTGGTACTTTTTTTTCATTGCCGCACTTTGTACCTAGCTGTTAGCCATGGGAGCCGTTGCGCTTTGCACTGGGAACGCAATTTACTCTATTTTGGTGATAATGGTGCTGTGAATGTGTGAACTTCACGCGTATTCATCGCTGCTATCTAATTTGTTACTATCTTCAAGTACAATGTCGCTGTTTGTAGTGTTGAAGGTGTGCAAACTACAAGCTATGCAAGGGAATAGCTGCTATGGGGCAAAAAAGGGTGTAGTTCATACAATATTGGGAGTGTTTGAATTTATTTATATGTCATGTTAGCAATAATGGTGAATGCTGTTTTACCTTTATTTTCATGTTTTGGTGGTGGTTGGTAAAAAGCAGTGAGGAAAGGGAGCCTAATGATACTCTATCTTCATATTCAGTGTTAATCTGTGAGTTTACTTGTGATAGTTGTGTGGCTGCATGTCACTGATGTAAAGAAATACTTTACAGGTATTTTTTTTCTTTGTATTGTGTTGAGATTTTGGGGATGGGTTATTTTCATTTCACGTAACATTAAAGCACCGCAAGTCAAAGTGGACACTCACCTACTGTTGTCAACACTGGAGGAAAAAACTTTTGTGCAACTGTTGTTAAATAAAGACTAAAATGATGTGCATAATGTGTGTTTTTATTGACTCTAAATCAGATGCTCTCATGCTTCACTGGCCCAGGCACCCCACGTGTGTAGTACTGGAGTAGCTAAAAACTGTACTTAGGTAAAGAGTACTGAGTGAAACTCAAAAGTGTGGTATGATTACCACTTGTGTGGTCAAAAGAAGAACTGAATTAAATGTTCAAACTGTATAACGTGAGAGCTTCTACATTTTACAGTACAGGAATAAAACCTCTGCGTTGTTTTGGATGAACATTATTTTGATTATTGGTTATGATGGAACTGGGTCTTAGAATAATGACTCAAGTTAAAAGTCCCTCCCCAAAATTTCTTGAGCAAAAGTTAGCATTCAGGGGAAAAATCATAATGCGTAAGCTCACATTATGACACTGTGAAGTTGGACACTATTACCCAGATATTACTTTTGTAAGGCAGATGTTTTAGTATGTAGCGTTGTATTGGCTTGTGTATGTATACATACACACCTCACATGAATATTTTTGTTTTATTCTCTAAACCACTGACAACACAACTAACTATAATTGCATATATTGTACGGAATATTGCTATTTAGATCATTAATTGTGGTGTCCTAGGTTTTCCCCCTCCGATTTCCGGTTTTTAACTGAAAAAACTCAAATCAGTGTTTCTAATCGACCTGCAGCTGATGCCAATTTCCTCGAGTGAAGGTATTGCATTTAAGGAGAAAGAACGCCATCTTCCGACACCCACTTCAGCCATGTCGCTTCTTCTTCATTTAGTGCTTTTGGCACTTTTCACACCATCAAGAGGTCATCGAGGTAAGAAGTGTGCTCCCTGCTCGCTTTATTTTTTTGCAGACTAAGACAGAACTGCTCACGTTTAATTGACACTTGGGAAAAATAATAAACCAAACGATTCTAATTTTAAGACTTCTGGAAGTCACCAGGAGGATTGATTAGTGAAGCGTGGCTTGAGATTGAATCAGTTTAATTTTAAAGTTTATGGAAAAAGACATGCTTAAAAATGTTTTTTTTCTGCACCATTGTTTATTTTGTGGTAAAACTATTTTCGCTGAGGACACACATTTGACCGCTGCTGTCGAGTGAAAATGACAGCACACAGTTCCTAAAGCAGGGGAAGGGAACTCCAGTTCCTCGAGAGACGGATCCTGCCTGTTTTAGATCCCGCCCTCCTCCAACACACCTGATAAAATGATCAGCTCATCAGCAAGCTCTCTCGTGTCGAGGCCTGAAACGATCATGAACAAGTGAATGCGGCGTGTTGGCGTAGGGAGAGATCCAAAAACGGGCATGATGTGGCACCAAAGGAACCGGGTTTCCCTAGCCCCGCCCTAAAAGGCTCAGCGTGTGAATGTCACGTGACCAAACGAAGACAACAGGTGAGTCTTGACGAGCCCTTAGGAACTGTGATGTCATTTTCCGTCGACGGCAAATGGCTGCACAAGACACTTGATAATAAACCCCGTATATATTTAAGGCCTTCCCCCACACATCCTGGGCCAATGGATCTTCTCTGAAGAGAACTCGCCGGATGAAGAGCTCGACGCCCTTTTTCAAAAGTCCCCCGAAGACTATCTGATCCTGATGCCAGAAAGCACGGTGGTGGTCGACAGTTTCACTCAACTACCACACCCCGAGAAGCCGATGACCACGACAAGAGAACCGCTGCTTGTCAAGGCGCAAGGTAATGTCATGCTTAACTTTAGTTTCCCCTGAGTGGCCTTTTAACTAGTTTTGTTGTTGTTGTTTTGGATGATCCAGATGAGAAAAAAGCAGGATTCACAATGTGGAAGGTGGCTGTGGTGGTGGCCATCCTGCTGGTGTGTGTCGCGGGATGTGTGAGCACGGCCTACTACTACCTGTGTGTCTGGAGAGGGGGTCGCATTCATTATCAGCCTCATAAAGTGGAGGCTTGAGTCAATAAAAATTGGGCTGTGACATCATTTGGTATTGAATGCACGAAATATTCATTTCTTGATTTCTTTTCCTTTGAATGAGGCACCTTTATTATAATGATGAGGAAAATGGTTCTCGCGTTGTAGAAACATGAAGTACAGTTGTGGAAATTCTAGTCCAAACCAAAATCTGTGATAGAAAATGTCTTTACTCTTAAGTATTTTGATACGCTTATATTTGGATTATACTGATCCATTTGCCGGTTTTAAACCTAAAACGTGGCCCTGAACCACTATTTTGTCCAAGATTGCAATAAATCCTTGTGAATGCCTAAGGAATCCCTGTTTTTTTAATGACCTTAATATAATCGTTCCACTTTTTTCGTAATTCGGTATCCTTCCACATTTTCACAAACATTGCACATTTTTCACAAATACCATTCAACGTCATTTCAGATTTTACATGGCTTTCGATATTTAACACTTTTCATCAAGCTTATGCATATTTTCAGCATTTTAATAATTAAATCTTTCGAAATGGTTTTTTTCCCACTCAATTTCTGTAGAAATTGCCTTTTCTAGTCGAATCTCTTCCAAATGTTGCAAATCATTGTAATGTTATCTAATGACCAGCAGAGGTCGGTACTGCTCCTATTTTACAACATGTCAGAAGCAAAATATTTGGTTCCAAACTTGGAACCAAATTAACACTAAAGTAGTCCATATAGTCTTTTCCTTTTGCTTTACGATAAGTTTAAAATGAAAACTGTATAAATTTGAGGTCTTAGAAATGAATCCACGAGTCAAAAAGCAGATTCCCATCAATTCCACTACAACACTCATGAGTCCCCCTTGAAGCAATATCAGGTGGCAGTGGGGGAGCTGCTGATAGAATTAACTCCCCCACCCCCCCCGTGATGGATTGGCCTGTTCACAGGAGTCTGAAAAATGGAGCCATTGTTCATGTGTCACTCCGATTGTCACATTCCTATATGATTGGTGCTTGCTTGGCCAAGGCCACAAGTGGACGAAAGACCCTCTCCTCCTTATTCTTCATGCGTCTTCCCAGCCCCCCGCCCCCCGATCTGTCTCAACGCTTAATTCTACCCCCCATGCCCCACCCACGTTTTCCACGAAGCAAGATGCACAATAATTATAAACTCGAGACACACTCATAAATGTAATTTTTTGCTCTATTATATACGCCGATGTCAATGTGAGCTTCTCAAGGGCCATTATCATTCATAAATGCGCAGTTAGCTGCCTGTTGGCTTGCAAGTGTTTACAAAAAAAAGATTCTCCTCAGGCTGCCCCTGACTGAATTGGGTCAGAATTGTCAGTTGCAGTTATGTAAAAATTCAGCCATCTGTTTTTGAAGCTTACTTTAAAAGTTATCTGCAATCAGAGCAAAAGTAACTATTACAATATGGAGTCATTCCAATTTGACATTTATTAAAAATTGGTACCGGTACTTTAATGTCAAATTGGATACTTCTTTGTAATGAGTGCAAATACAATTTATTTCAACGTAAAACCAAAAAAATGACCACATGATCCATAAAATGCATTTAAAATTTTTGTCAGAGGTAATAGATGGAAATGGTCAAACTTCTCGCCTTTTTTTCTTCTTTCCAACATACCGCCAACCGGTGCATCAGGCGCTCTTGCTAAATTATTGGCCAGTCAGACAAATGGATGGAGGGCTACTTCCAGCCAGTCAAAACCCAGAATTTATTTCCTAGAAAAGGCAGCGTGAGGCAGAAATCATAACATTTTAATATAAAGTTGACAAATTTGAAAATATCGTTTGTAGAAACAACAATAAATGAAGAAACCTTCAAATTCTTATCAAGACATGTCATGGTTGTTTTGCTCAATCTTTTCTGTCATGACAGAAATATATCAATATGTAGATTTCCAGATCCTTGTTTTCATCACAATGACGCAAGAGTAAAAATGTCAGCCCCCTTTCAAGTCATTAAATGATTTGACACAATCATTAGTCATGGTCAATTGATAGTAATTGTATTCCGCCACAATTGTGGTTTCGACATCTACGTCCTCCGATGGCGACAAACAAGCAGACACGCACACAATGACCCCCCCCCCCCCAGACACACACACACACACACACTTGAGTGAAGGAACATATTTGTCGAAAGGGCACTAACTGAAATGTTTAATGCTTGCCTTGTGGATTTATGGAGGTCACCACAAGGCTAGGTTTTGAGAAGGCGAAGACGAGGCGATACCTTTTGGATTGATTTCCATGAATGTCTTCCCGTTCGGGGGAGTAGGGGGGGTAGAAAAACACCACCATGCCACGTTAAAACACAAAGACGCGACGGCACGGTGTGGCGCCGAATAAACATGTCCGTGAAAAGACAAAGAGTGGGCAGGCGCGTGGAGGCTTTATGACCAACGCTCTCTGCACGGGGTGGGGGTGGGGGGGGGGTAGTGGGAAATTTGACAGACTGTACAGTAGTTCCTCTAAGACACAAGTTGAGGTCATTCCATGACCAATCTGGTTGAATCTCAAATCATCTTCCCCCATGGAAACTAATAGAAATGCCATTAATATGTTTCAGTCACCCCCAGCCCCCCCCCCCCAAAAAAAAGAAAAAAATGTTTTTAATGAGGAAACATAGCACTCTTTCATAGTGTATCCAATTCACTGTGTTACTCCTTTTGGTGTACCCACATTGGCCATCAGAGTATAATAGTGAACAGTCCCAACGATGACTCAATTAGTACAGTACATTCATTCATCTTCCTAACCGCTTGATCCTCACTAGGGTTGCGGGGGGTGCTGGAGCCTATCCCAGCTGTCTCCGGGCAGTAGGCGGGGGACACCCTGAATCGGTGCCAGCCAATCGCAGGGCACACAGAGACGAACGACCATTCGCACTCCCACTCACACCTAGGGACAACTTGGAGTGTTCAATCAGCCTGCCACGCATATTTTTGGAATGTGGGAGGAAACCGGAGCACCCGGAGAAAACCCACACAGGCCCGGGGAGAACATGCAAACTCCACAGAGGGAGGCCGGAGCTGGAATCAAACCCGGTACCTCTGCACTGTGAAGCCGACGTGCTAACCACTGGACTACCGGGCCGCTAGTACAGTACAGTATCCTTCAATTTCAATTTCTGCCGAGTTTGCTTAGAGATGCAATCGGCCGTGAACGATTTCGACCGGAGTTGCCACTTCAACGCTGATCTCAAAAGCACGTTCACAGTATTTCTACTTTATTTGTTTTTTCTTTTGTTTTCTTTACCCCAAGAACCATTAACAGTTCGTTTGAAATGCATGAGGAGGTCCTAAACTTGAAGAAAAAACTTGACGCCTTTTTCAATGAGTGGATCTGTTATGTTTTTTTTAAATGAAAATATATAATAGATTAATTGATCATCGGCCCGGTAGTCCAGTGGTTAGCACGTCGGCTTCACAGTGCAGAGGTACCGGGTTCGATTCCATCTCCGGCCTCCCTGTGTGGAGTTTGCATGTTCTCCCCGGGCCTGCGTGGGTTTTCTCCGGGTGCTCCGGTTTCCTCCCACATTCCAAAAACATGCGTGGCAGGCTGATTGGACGCTCTAAATTGTCCCTAGGTGTGAGTGTGAGTGTGGATGGTTGTTTGTCTCTGTGTGCCCTGCGATTGGCTGGCAACCGGTTCAGGGTGTCCCCAGCCTACTGCCCGAAGACAGCTGGGATAGGCTCCAGCACCCCCCGCGACCCTAGTGAGGATCAAGCGGCTCGGAAGATGAATGAATGAATGAATGATTCAATAAAACATATTTTGACTTTTTTTTTTTTAATAGCGTGAACTTGGTAAAGAAGTGTGCAAGCCCCTATGTGGCCCTCCCCAGTCGTACTGACAAAAAAAAAAGGCACCATTTTGCCCCCCTGCGGCCCCCTTCCATCGTTTAAATGCCCATCCCTGATGTATGAATATGAATGCCATTCCGATATAAATAAAGGATCAGAGGCTCGGAGAATAGATGACTCGTATCGCCAATGTTATTAAATTAATTTTGCCAATCACGGCGCCGCAATGTTGGGAAGTGAGCGATGCTTTGAAAACGGCAACATGACAGTTCTTTATCATGATTTGATGCTTGACGGTTGTCACGCAGCTCCGCGTGCTCTCTCTCTCTCTCTCTCCTCTCTGTGCGATGAATTAGAGGCAACATGAAAACGGAGCAGACCTTCAGCAATACATAATGTATGAGCAGCTCCAAGGCTCCTGCTGAAATTCTGTTCAGGTGGCATCAGATTGTGCAGCCGAGCGGAAACGCCAGGCCGGTCACTTAGTGTGCGCCCTGTGTGGTAATCTCTCCCACACGGAGGCTCGGACGATGTCGCTCGGCTGGCACGCTGGAAATGTGCCGTACAAGCAGGCCGCGCTCTGACCTTCAGGCCGTGCGACGTTTTTTTCAAAATTCCGCCAATTTGCGATGTTAATTCCATTGATATTTGGGGTCTCATGTTGGATTGAAATAGTTTGATATCAATGCTTAACATGCAGTGGCGTGCTAAGGGAGAGGGCGGGATAGATGCTCAATGCTCTCTGCGGTTGCATAAATCAACACACCCTGCCACCATATGAGGAAATACGGTTCCGATGTCTCACAAATGTGTTGATTCGTCTTTTTTTTTGCTTTCCAGGGGCGTCGCCCGGACTTTTTGGACCACGTGAGGAAACGACGCCCTGGAGACACCTCAATTGTAAGTCTCAAATTTACTTCGGTGCGCTCAGCGTCACCAATTGTTACTTCTGCATTCCAAAATAGCTATATATAGTTTTTTAAAAGTTTCTCGTAAAGGCATCTTACGGTATATTTTAGGAACATCCAAGTTTTGCAAGGATGGGCATTGGCTGTTAAAATATTTGTACTGCCACAAAATGATGCTGACAGAAGGAAGCTTTTTTTTTTTTTTGGTGAGTCCTACTTTCCTGCGTGCGCCATGAATGTGATGCGGTGTCTATCCGCTCGACCACGCCCTCTGGGAGCTCTGATTCATCCTCTATGCACTCGTTTCACATGCAAATCGCAGCCGAAGAAGCGACTTGATGAGACGTAATCTCATCGTGCTTCTTTTAATTCTTCTCCTTCTTTTTTAAATATACAAGAGGGGCTTTAAAGTGACTTTTTTGGTTGTTGTTGTTGTACCAAAGCACAACGTGTGTAGTGTGGGGTGTTGCGGTTTGCTCCTGGGGAGTGCACGCCTTGACATCTGGGTTGATTCACTCCGGCAAGCGTTGTTGTGACGGCACTTGTGCGGCATATTGATTTCGGCGTGACTTGGAGACGTCTTTGTAACGTGACTACACAGACGATAAATGACTACAATAGAAAAAGAAGAATCCTGGATGTCTTTGTCGGGGGTTTTTTTTCCCCCCCCCAAGTCGTAATTTAGACTAATGACTCTGTGGTCAATTTTGCACTTGTGTTTTTTTTTTTGTATTCGGTTATTCAACTCTCTCTTTCTTTCTTTTTCTCTCGAAGCAAAAATCAGCTGTCAATTAAAAAAAAAAATCTAATGTGGCCCTTGAGCTCAGTCATGTACCCACCCGTGTAGTTTTCCAGCTCTTTGCATGATGTTTTGTTTCGGTCTAAATGTTGCAAGAAAAAAAAATGCCCATAATGAACTTAAACGCGGACTTCAGTTGAGCGCTCATTTGGTGGTGCGCTCAGCCCCTTGCCCCCCAAATGCAGAGTCGTAAGGGTCAGGGTACAGAAACATGACAGGAATGACAAATAGTAAGCAAGAAGAAGTCTGCCCTGGAAAACGTCAACAAAGAACTTGGGCTGCTCAAAATGAAAATACAACAACAACAAAGTTTAGACCTTGCAGACGTTCCTGTGATTTAAAATCTCTCTCTCTCTCTCTTTCTCTCTCTCTCTCTTCCACTGCTATAACTTTGCCGGGTGCCGTGATGGATGAGGTGGTGTCAGCCCGTGTTCATTATAATGCACACCATCTATTCTCCTCAGCCACACTCTGCCGCGCTCCAGGAAATGCCAGCGAGGTAGTCGCGCACTTGCACAAAAGAGGAGCAAAAGCCCTCATCTGATATCATGGCCAGACTTTGCTGCTTTTGCTTTGGCCGTGTGTTAACTTAGCGCCCGGTGAGCCATCAATCACTGATGAAGATAGCAGTTATCCAAGTGGCTATTTGTGTGTGTGTGTGTGTATTTGGGGAAGAGGAGGGGTCCATGCAAGGAGCACAATATAACTGATGAGCACGCTTCAGTGTCCATGCGAGCATATTCCCTTGAAATATGCTCGTCCTGAATCATTAATGAGCGCCGCCGCAGTTAACGGTGTGCAAAAACATGAAGGGAAACACGGAGAGGGAGTGCTTCTCGTGCCGCTCGCCATCCATGATGTGCGATCGTCTCATCCGGCTGCAAGGTGCAACAAATACAAAAAAAAAGGGACACCCCGTTTCAATTTTGAGAAGCAATCCCCTCCCCCCCCCCAAAAAAATTCTGATTTAATATGCAAGTATTTTGTCAAGGTCGGATTTATCGCGCATCAATGTTTTGCTCTTCTAGGTTAGGCTTATGCTAAAAATGAAGGCAAATGAACCAGGATATAATGTGAAAGACAGTTTCTCTCCTTCAGTTAGAGGCGTTAAATTATTCACCAAAGTGAGTATAAATATCTGAAGACAAATGAACGCTTTTGATCAATGTGAATCATTTTCAAAATATCCTAAATTTCAGGCTTTGGGATTGAAAAAATGGCGTAGCACCACATTGCAACGTCAGTATGTCGGAGAGCAAAACTCACGTGCGTACATTCTTTATCCTCTGCGAAGATTGAATGTGTATTATACTGTAGCGCGCATTGAAAGGAGCAGCGTGATGTCCCTTGTGTGACATCAAAAACAAAAAAAACTGGCAAAATTATGAAATTGCTGATTAATCAATTGTCATTTCCATTTCTTGTATATTTTGTTGTACAATCTTGAAGAGTGCTATTTTTCTAATGAAGAGATACATCAGTTTTTTGAGGGGGGGAGGGGTGGGGTGGCTTGAACAGATGCCTGGCAATCCGTTCAATGGGGTCAGATGATTGCAAATACGACAGTTTTGAATTCTGGATGTGCTCAGCGAGTGAATTCAACGTGTATCCGAAGTGTCCATTATCCCGACCAAAGGAAACGCGCGATGTACGGAAACGGATTTCTTCAAACTGATCAGATTTTCATCCATCAGTGCCACGCCAAGTGCACACACACACAAAAAAAACCCTCTATGTGCCGCTTCTTCTTCTTGTTTCGTCTTCTATTCGTTATAAAGCCTTTAAGGATCTATCGGACAAAAAAAATAAAAAATAAAGGTTATCCGAATGACTTGTGGATCATTCCTGGAGCAGAGGGATCAATAACCGCCAGGCTAAGTCCCCTGCTCATCCATCTGATGCTTATCTTTCCCCAGCAGCTCGAGGAGGAATCAGTGGACTTTAAGCCCCCCCCCCACCCCCCTTTTTTTTTCCTCTCCCTCCGTGGCACCGCGCAACAACGTCTCCTCTCATGCATGAAGCGCCGTTAAATGATTCATGTCCGAACTGCACCGGTATCATTGGACGCCTTTAGTATATCACCCGGGGTGTGTGTGTGTGTGTGGGGGGGGGGGAGTCTGTTTTTCCCAGTAAAGTCGGGGGGCACCAAAGTAAGGAATGGCCTATAAATAGCTGGGCTAGATTTCCACATAAAGGTAACATCTTCGCTTTAGTAGAAAGGATGGCGCGATTAATTCGATTAATCGCTCCATAAACGATTAATAAAACAAATAAGTCGAAATCAAACTGCTGCCATGTTGCGTGGGACTGCTCGCAAAAGGATTTCGATGTGGATTGACTGCCTCTCAAAAGTGTTGGGGGGGGGGGGGGGGTGCGGGGGGGGGGGTGTAATGTAAATATTGTATCCCAAAGTGTCATCTTAAGAAATAAGATTTGCGACAACGTGGCTCGAACTTGTCGGCGCTTTTAAATGATTGTCACCTAAAAATTGGATTTGAATATCTCCGAACAAAGCCCGTCAAATCAAAGGCTTGACATGCAGACATCAAAACAATCCCTGGCGTCATACGTTTTAAGCATGAAGATAAGACGGATATGCTAACGCAGAGGAGGCGGGGGGCGGGGGGGGAAATCTGCTGCAAGGGTTTTAGTAATCGTCCGGAAGTTTGCCGGCGACGCTAACATTTCTGTTAATGGTCGGAAAGACCGGCGCGCTCTCGTGACACGTGAATATAAACACACCGACCGTAATGCAGTATGATAAGTGCTCCCGATAAATGATTAATGACTCCTTTTTTCCCTCGGCGTCGAGAATCTTTGTTGTTTCGGTGAAGATGCGGACCGCAGATCATTCCTATTGCAAATCTGGTTTGTACGTGGTCGACGCCAGATTGAGTTGACCTGTAGAGTGGCGCCGCCTTGTCACATTTTCGATTCATTCAACAAGATTCCGTCACTATTGATGTATCAAATCGATACGGCGAAAATGTAAGACGCAATTTTCCGGAGTGGACATGCGAAAAGCCGCTGGGTCATTTTCCTGACCCACACGTTGGGCAGCTGTCTGGTTTGAGCAGATTGGGTAACTTTTACCCAAGGTTGGGTTCATGAGTTGAGGATTGGATTTTGGCAATCGGAAGATCTGCAGCTGTTTTGGTGTGGACTGAAGTTGAACTTTTAACCCGGGACCCCATTTTGTGCTAACTTTTAACTCATCAGTTTAGGGGTTTTAAAATATTTTATTTTAACCCCTGTTTGGATCAAAATCATGATCCAAAATGCTGGGTCGAATCTTCAACCCAAAGTGTTGGCTATCAATAACCCAACATTGGCATTGTGCCTTTTGGACCCAAAATAAAATAGATTCATTTTGTAGTATCACTATACTAGTCATGTATTTAGTTTTTAATGAGCAATACTTAAAATATAAAATGGCATTTTTGGGGGGAGAAACTCATTTGTGGATTTTTGTGAGAAATCTCACTGTCAGAAATATTTTATAGTGTGTGTGTGTGTGTACGTGCGTGTGTATATATATATATATATATAATTAAACTTTAAATTAAAAAAATACAATGTCCATTTTCAAGAACAAGTTGGGCGTTTCTTGTCATTAAAGTTGTAACATTACAAGAATAGGTGTATATTTTTTCAAGTCTATATTTGAACATTAAATGTTAATATTTTAATCTCCTGATGCAGTTTTCCCTTTTCAGGGTCGCTCTGAAACACTGAACCTCTCTAACTTGACCTGATGGCTAAATAAAAATACTCTATGAACGGGTTATGAGAGCTCATGGCTCCTGATGATCATGTTAGGTCTTTGCCTTTAGTGTCTGAATGTGTAGGAATGGATTGGGAGTATAAATTTTAGGGGGGAGTAAGTATTATTTTTTTGTTGCCGTTAGATTTATCTAGTGGATGTATGTATATATATATATATATATATATATATATATATATATATATATATATATATATAAACCAGAAAACACAATATTTCAATGATCCTGTACGTAAAATAAATGACATCGTTGTTTGGCATTTTTTTTCCCAGTGTGCGCTTACTGTATCATATTACTATTAATACTAATAATGACGCACACACTGTGGATTTTTGCAGCTGTGCACAATGTAATCCCACACTTGGATCACGTGGGTTGTTTGTGTGTGTGTGTGGGGGGGAGGGGGTCGAGGGGGGTTGTTTGCGGGGTGAGGGTAGAGATGGGGTGGCGGGGGGGTTGGTCAAATGGGGAAAGGCAAGTCTCTTGTGCGACGACCGCCATTCCATTGCCGCGCGTAAAGGGGGGGGGGGGGGGCTTGGAGGGCCGCGTGGGGGGGGGGGGGTTGGCGGAGGGGGTTGTCTTTGGATGTTACGTTTGCAAGAGCGTGCGCGCGCAGACCCCAAAGACGCCCCCCCCCCTCCCACGCCCCCGACCTCCCTCCCCCTTACGGCACACCAGCACTTCTTATTTAGCAGCCTCAATGACATGATCACATTTCTAGCGAGGACGCCAAATCCGCGCGAGAGCGAGCATTTTTTTAGGGGGGGGGGCCGCACGCGCACACACAATAAAGCGTGCAAGAAACCGCTGCTTTTCCTTCGGCTTGCTCTTCGCGAGCGCGAGTGTATGCGAGTGTGTGTGTGTGTGTGTTTGTGTGTGTGTGCGCAGCAGCGAGAGGACGTGTCGTAATGATATAAAACTGAAAGGAAGGAAGGATTTTTTTTCTCACGCGCACACACAGAAAGGCTGCTTGTCGCTTTCCTGCCGCTGGAGTACGAATAGTTTCTTTCCTCTTTTCGGACCATCGTGGATTGTGTGCCCCACTTTTGTCCTCCGCCCCAGGAAGGGTCGAGGGACGCGAGGAAGCGCCGTCTGGAATTGTTGTTTTTTTTTCTTCTTCTTCTTCTTCTTCACCTGGAAGAGAATCTCCATCGGTTTCCTGAATAGAGAAGCAACAGAAGGATTAAAACATTCCTGGCCGGGTTACATTGTGCGCTGTGCTAAGAAAGGCGGCTATAAATAGCCCCTTGCGCGATTCCCGTAAACTATCACAAGTGCTGCATGGGATCGTGAAGAATCACACGCGTGTAGAAATTACACTCGCGTGGGTTTGTTTGGGTGTTTTTTCCCTCGATTCGAGAAGTTTTTTATTTTTTGGTGCGTGCCGTCGTCGGCGCGTTCGCAATCATGGATTATTATTCCGATTATCATTACGATGTTCGTCTCAGGTTGATTTTTTCCAAACGGCGTGGATGTGTCCGCCTGACCTGGATTGGAATCGTGTTTTGATCCCCCACCCCCCGACCCCTTCCCACCCCCCACACCCCCCTGCGTGGATTATTTTCAAATCGACCATGGGCTCATCGTGCACTTCTTCGCCGTGAATACGCCCCATTATTTGCTTCTCTTATTCATCTGGACCTCTTGTGAGGTTTTTAGCCTTGCTTACCCCCCCACACCCCTCCCCTTCTCCTCCTCGCCCGTGTATTTGTGTGGAGTGGACCCCCACTTCAGGGACGGGACCCCCCCACTCTTGCGTGTCAGCCCCTTGGGGTGTTGATGTTGGGATTTCGACATGCCTAACGCCGAGGAGCCAAAGCTGGGAGCATTATGACGACAACGACGAATTGGGTGGCGAACGGGGCAAGCCTCGAGGACTGCCACTCCAACATCTTCTCCCTGGTAGGACACACCGACCAAATTGAACGCGTCGCTTCACGAGCCCAAGTTACGCTACAAAATGTCTTTTCACGCCAACGATCGGCTTTAGTTTTTCCAAGCAGAATTCATATTCATTTGGAAACCTCGTGGTGTCCGCGCTAACCCCCCCTCTCCCCCCAAAAAATCCATGCCACACCAGTAGGAAAAAAAACAATATATGTATCTCTATATGTTTATAAATAATGCAGAGGTGAATATGAATCAACACAAAGCATAAATAGAAATGACTTTAAGCCTTATGGTGTCACGGATGTCGCTGTTGTTGCCGCTGGTACCTAAGGAATGTTGCAATAGTTAATAATAGGAATGTTTTTTTTATATAGAATGAAGAGTGGGTTTTAAATGAGTATAAATAACCCCCAAATCAATTTGACATTTTACCGGGGGTGCCCCTTTTCCGTTTATTTTATCCCAGTTACCTTAAAAATTCAGCTAAAGGACTGGAGAAATCAGACTTGGTTATAAAATACAAGAGCTGAGCATAGTTGAAAATAAATCAAAGAATAATTTGACACCTTGCATCATGGTCTCTCTTCCCAGCTAATTGGGATTAGTAGGATTTAATTCAACAGTTTTTTTTTACCCCCCCCCCCCCTTTCATTGCTATGATTATAAAACAACACTGCATCATTCTGAGCGGTGTTGGTTAAAATGTGCTTCCACAAGGGGGGATATAATTACGCTGTATACATGCCGTTCATGCAAATGGCTTAGTGTGGTTTAGTTTTTATATACAATACAGAGCTGAGCATATAAATGCATCAATCAAAAATGTTTTGACACCTTATGTCATGGAGTCCTTTTTATTTTGCCCCCCCCCCCAAAAAAAAAATTGCATGACGCTCGTTGGACAATATTAGGGATCCAGGCAATTTAGAAATGCTGGCTCAAAAATAAGAGAAAAATAGTTTTTTTGGGGGGGGGGACCCTAAGGTTGGACCAACCCTGCCAGTAGCGCTTGTGGACCAGCTGGGTTGGGTTATGGGTGTGACCCCACATGTTGACATGGGATTGTAAACCACAAAATGGGTTAAATAGGACTTTGTTGTGGGGTTAATCCAGTGTGACCCCCCCACCCCCAAAAAAAAGAAAATGTCCAAAGTATAATGCATTAGAAATAATAATTAGTTAAGCAATTTCAATGCATTGAATTAATGTTGTTTTAACAATGAATATGCAGCTATATATTTTATATATAGTGAGCTAATTATTACCTTTGCGATGTCATGTGGGTCCAAACATCCTCATAGCAAGCTAACACCGCACGGCCTTTAAAACTGAAAGGGTCAAACAGAACCAGATTTTGGTTAAAAGAAAAAACAAAAGCTTCTTGGGACAATTTGAGCCAACATTTTTTTTTGTACAGGAAGTGGTGTCAAATTGTGGGCCAGTCCATTTTTCTTTCCCAAAATGTTATTTTTGGCGAGCAGTTTTTGTAGTGTATCATCTGGAAAAGTATTTTCTAATGAACATTAATCACCTATTCAATCAAATAGTTGAAATGACGAAACCAAACCAGCAAACATCTGTCATTGTTTTATTGCTCTCGAAAGAATGCGAGCATGAACTTTCAAATGCAATGGATGATTTCATCCTTCATCATGGCTTGGTTGAGAGATCTTCCCAACTGCATTTGAAGATTTACTTCCGAGCATGTCAAAGATGACAGTTTGAACCAAGTCCAAAAACCTTGGCCCCCTTTGACACACCAGATATTGATGCTCAGTTGTGATGATCCCTGAGGCATTCATTAAAAAGAAAATGTTTATTACTTACCATTTTTTCGGACCACACACTTGCGAACCAGATTTGGACAAAAGTGCCATTTTAAAGATGGACAAAATGAGGGCATATCATAAAAATATCATTCACTAACGATGTGTGGTTTCTAATTTGACATTTTACAAGCCAAATACAGGATTCAACATACCTGATCGAGCGCCTGGCGCTCCACGCCACTGTAAATCATATTAATAAACATGTTGTTCAATTAATAATGCACAGGCACATTTAGCTCCACGGGCGGGGTGAGATTATTCATTTTCATCCAAGGTCCTCATCAATAAGTCATGCTTTTAGCATGCGACGCTAAAAGCGGTTCGAATGGAGCAGAACACACCTGCTAATGATGCACGTGGAGTTGTACAGTACTTCTCTATACATTTCCACGATTTAAGCTCATGTGGTGGGTGAAGATCAGCCCCCCCCCCCACCACCCCACCTCCATCACATCATCCCCCTTTTTAATAATCATTTCAGTCTCCAATGCTGAGCGGCGGCTGCCCCTCAAATATTTCTCCCAGGCATAATGATTTCCTCATCTTCAATATTGTAATGTGTCAAGCTACACAAACGGCTTACCAGCTCATAAATCAGAGGATCGTGCCAGCCGAGGAGCAGTCGAAAGCTCCCTTTTTTTTTTTTTTTTTTTACTCCTCCTTCTCCCATCAACCTTCCAGATAAAAGCTGATAAAATGTTAATGTTGCCCTCACAAAGATTGGCTGAGAGGTATTTTCTGACAGGCGGCGACACGCACGGCAAATACGGTTTGAGGTGAAATTTGGTGACTTTGTCGGGAGGCGGGTGCTGTTTTTGATTCCCCCCCACCCCCAGCCTGTGAAGAAGAAAAAAAAAAAGAAACAGCTTGCTAACCTTCCAGCTCCCTGAGGGCAGCCAAGTGGAAAGGCATGCAGTAGACTGGAGTTCTTGCTCTGGCGAGGTCCCATGGGTGATCGTCGCAACGAAGCCGTGACGCGAGCGCTCGTCATCGCGCCTTTCGGGGTGTGACCATCAAAGTTGTAGTCTTAGAATTAAGCGAAGGGGTCATAGGTCAATGGTGTTTTGAGAGGTCAAGAGGTCTTTTGGCTCCCAATGTGGCGATAACATCTCTCTGAGGGCTTTGCTGTCATGATGTTTACGCAACTTGTTTACACCTGCAAGACCCAATGAGAGGCAATGCAAGAGCTCCAGCTATACAATTTGATAAAAAAATTAGTTTGTGGCTTTATTCTCGTAACATTTCCACATCTAAAAAAGTAACTCATTATTTTAAAAATAGCTCACTTTAATTTTGTATTATGATTTCAACAAAAAAAATGTACAACTTTAATCTCAAAGACAGCTATTCTTGTAATATTACGACTCAGATCTCAAAAATAAATGTAACTTACAAAAAAATACATCTAAAACGTAGACTATTATTGTAAATGAATTCAAGTGTGGAAAAATATTCAGCTTTAATCTAAAATCTACGATTTTTTTCCAGGTACAATTTTGTTCTTGTAATATTACAACTTTTATAAAACAAATAGGTCTTATCTTGTAAACATCCAACTTCACTCTCCCAATATTAAAATATGAATTAATCTATCGTCTATCGAACTAGATTAGCTACCTAGCTAATCCATCTAGATAACTAATCTAACTAGATTCTAATTAGAATCTAACTAGATTAGCTAGCTAGCTGGATTAGCTAGCTAGCTAATCTACTTGCATAAATCAGTATTGTTTTACTCCATTTTATTTTAGTGTTTGTTGAAGATAGTAAGCCAGCTAGTGAATAAACGTTTGGTATGTCGCCGTGTCAGTTTGTAGTCATGTCATTTGCGCTGAATCGTGACCGATGAGTCGTAGTAAAATAAAACGACTGCTATATAAACACATTCATTCTTCAGCTTGTACTGAGCACTGTTTGGTAACATTTCAGTCACCTTATTTAGCCCCACCAGTTTAACACTCCAACCACAATACTAAACATGCCTTTTCAAATGTTGGTCAAAACAGAGCATTGTCGCCCTGGATGAGGTTGCAAGATGCGATTGTGTAAGTGGAATCTCAGCATGTGATGCAGCGCTTACTAACAAAGCACACAGTGACGCCTGTGCGAGAGAGATTTATATCAGAAGTTCAATCTTATGCTGGCGCACGTGTAATTGAGCTGTGGTCATTTCCGGCCTTTTCTTTTGGTGGTGCAATCAGTTGTACATTTGCCATTGTTTATGTGGCTCGGAAAGACGTGGCAATCGTTTGTCAAATGCAGCGGCACTGAGGGGAAGATATTTTGCCTGAAAGGCTTCTTTGGGGATCTGTACTTGAGTGTTTTTCTGTTGACCTTTTTAACCTGTACCCTCTAAATGGATACTTTCTATTCCTCACATTGTGAAAATAGGCTGGTTACTTTTTTCAACCTCTGCGGATGACAAAGCCAAGTTAAAAAAAAAAAAAAAAAGCAAAGACGAGAGTGAGTTTAAGTTAACTGCAAATGCAATCTTGAGTGATCTTAGATCTTACAAGGTCGAAAAAACAGGAACAGCAGCCAAATGGAGGAACGTGAATTGGGCAGCATGACGCAATATGGCATTTAAAAAAAATAAAATATTTTTTTTATGTTGTTGGCTGAAAGAATTTGTCATGTCCTTTGCCAACCTAAACACCAGCAAGTAAAAAAGAAAATCCATCACATCGTAAAAAAAATAAAAATATCTGGATACAAGTGAGGGACATTTTATCATTTCTCATTAGCTCATTCAGCATTTTTTGTCATTTAGTAAATAATGTTAGCAAAACCTTGGGAACCCTCTTTTGACGGCGTTATGAAAGTGCTTAGTCGTGATAAAAAATCTCATAAAATGCAGAACCATCTGCAAGAAAATAGCAGCACTGGCAAAAAAAAGCTAGCACGGTAAACAAACCAGCGTTAGCCACGGTTGCTACAATGGCAGCGTAAATGACATATCGGACTGTTAGCATAATGCTAAAGGCTATCTTCTATGAAGTTGATTTTTTTTGGCATGTACAATCAATTACAACCAATAAAACATAAAATAGTTGCTTCAACTTAACTGTTCAGCTGAAATGTTACTTTGCTCTTACTATGTTTGGGAAGTTTTATGCGGTCATTGGAAAACGAGGACTTGACAAGTTTATACAGACACTTTTAACAAATATGAAGTCTTTTTTTATTTGTTAATTTTTTGAAATATACAATCTCACTTTGAGTACAAGAGATGCATCAGAGCTTCTACTTTTAGCGGAGTCTTTCCCTATCCCACTGAGTACCTTGTTTTCAAAGGCAGTGAATGTTGCATTCAGGTCAGTTTGTTAGAGTTCGGTCAAGCTCGCAAATGATCGCCAAACACCAGACAATCGCCTTTCTTGTCGGAATAGAATTTTGAATATGTTTGAACTTTCCCCGTGACAAGAAAAAACAAACTGTTGGCGAACGTCTGGCGACAGTTTAGCCAAAATGTAACATTTGCTGCCTCACAATTGTTCAACGCTAAGTAGGATAGTTGGGTGAAATTGACCCAAGTGGCGGTAATATTTTTGACCCAACCTTTAAAAATTTATTTTTTAAAGAGACCGAGCATGAGTGCTTTTGCCACGTCTATTCATACATAAAAAGTAGCGTAGTCTGCCTCCTTTTCATATCAACTGGGCCTTACTTGACCCAAAAGGTCTTGGCTAAGCAGTCTGATAGCCTGTTTTACTGCATTCCTCCATGCACTAACCTTGTCGCGCACTGATTTACTGCTTGTAACTGCAACTTGCATCATTATCATAAAAAAAAAGTAGTCAATAGAGAGAGAAAAGAAGAGGAAGATATGATGGGAATTTACAAGGCTGTTGTGAGCCGTCCATCAGCGATGTCGCACACTGGGAGCAACACACAAAATGTAGCGTTGCAAAACAACTGTCCCGTGTGCCGGTGATTCTCCATCTGTGACGGGACGCAAACGAGTCCTTTGTCGGACGTCAGCTGGCGACGGAGGAGGGGAAAGGGCGGAGGACCAGACGAATGTTTGAGGGGGGGGGGTGTAGGTCTGACACAGAGGAAAAGAGAGGGAGAGACAGAACGGGGCTGAGGGACTGCAGTGGAATCTGTTTTCATTTTAGGAAAGTATTATGACTGATGTGCATTTCCTGACTGCTGGCCTCAGCCCCCGTTTGAACGAGCGAGTCAGACGGAGGGAAAGAAAATTAAAGAGCGAGCGAGCATAATGAGAGAGGGAGGGTGGAGAGGAAGCGAGAACCGTCATCTGGCTGTGGACATGTGCAGCTTATTGTAACAGTGACTCAAAGCTAAGCAAAGGCGGGGACTATTAAAAAAAAAAAAGGAGCAACACACAGGAAGCCTCCACTGCGTTCTTTGTACACTCGCCGGCCACTAAATTAGGCACACCTGCAGCATCTAAAGCAATTTCGTGTGCTTTATTGTGCCGAGGCATGTATGTCATTACCCTAGTATTTGTGTTGGATGTGTGCCTTGATGGGGCGTGGCCTCGGGCGGCAGCTCCTTGCGGCTGTTCTCATGTTGTATTTGTCCATTTGACTTGTCTGTCACGGGGTCAGCCACGGTGGCTCTCCTTGCCCAGATGTGAGGGCATGATAGTACAGTGACCCCTTGCTATCACGAATAACAAAAATCCTGTTAGTAGCTGCGATTACAATTGCGTCTGTGAATAGTTTGAACGAAAACAGCCGATGTGTGTCACACTCACCAAAAATCGGCAAGTAGGTGAAAATCATTTGAGTTGTTCTTCCACTCCGACTGCAAGTGACTCAGTAAGATGCTGCAATATTAGTAAATTTTCATCAAAAATAAAGACTATACTGTACACCTGTGACTATAGTTGACGCGGCTTGTAGATGTTCTTCCACCATGTGTTCGTACATCTGTTGCTGTTCAAAGTGTTCCTACCGACGCTAATAATTAGCACGTCAATTACGTTTTACGTTGTTTGTTAGCATGAAGCTAATTGAACTTTCCTGAGGCAACGCTGCGGTTGTTTTAAATACACGCGGCGTAATTCTGCTTTGTTTGCTTTGACCGTAGACTTCAATTAAACAGCTCTTGAACGGCATTCAACCTCCAATAAAAGATCAAATAAAAATCATTTTAAAAAAACAACACTTGTGAATAGGTGAATCGTGCACGGCTCCACCGTATTATCTTTTTTTTTTTAGCTGCGTGTCTTGTATTGGGCGGTGGTCACAACGTCGGCACCCAGGAGACAACCTTCAAACAGTCGTCGTGGAACATGCACATAAACACGACGGAGATTGAAGGCACCCACATGGCCACGCAAACATGCAGTATGTATCTCATATTGGAAACGCACTAAATCTGTCAGCCACACTTGCACATGCACGCAGTATACATGTTTTATGGACTTGGAGGGGGTTCGATTGGGGGGGTTGGTGTTGGCTGTGAAAACATCACCGCCAAGGACGCCGGCTTGTGCAAACACAGGTAGAATGCAGACTCTTTAATTAGAGGACATCTTGTGTAGCCCCCTCAACGGGCGAAGAGTGCGCCACTGGTAATTAAAGTGTCCTCGAGTGGAGGTCTAATGTGATCAACTAAGAGGCGCTCATTAGCGCAAACTGTATTCCAATAGAGACCCCGCCTTTATAATAATGATGTGATGGTCCAGCCCAGAAATAAAGTGCTAAGCTATGCAGCTGTGGGAGCGCCATTAAGCGCGGCGTCTTGATTTATGGCGGACGAAGCGCGGCGGCTTGTAAGGAGAGACGCCAGGTGATCAGCAGCGGTGTCTTTTTAGCACGGGGCCGTTTTGCGTGGTTTTTTATTTTTATTTTTATGAATAGGACTCGCACGGATAAGCATGGGAGATCGTCGACCGGCCAAATTTCCAATCCCGACAGGAGCGAGAGTTTTAATAGGCGAAAACACTTTATTTTGCTGTTGCTTTGAGAGTTACTGCATGCAGGGCGGGAGTGATTTTAAGCATAGTCACACCCGGCGTTTCCACTATTCTCACATTCGTCGGCTTCACCTTAAGTGCCTGCGGGTGGCGCCTCCTACTAATCTGGCATTGTCACTGCAGTCCACAGCATCTGAGTCGGAAACACATAAACTATCACAATCCTCACAGGCATATATTCTTTATCCTCTGTAGAAACCAGCTCATATTATTGCAGCTGATCGAGTCACGAAGAAAAGTGGTGATTCTTCATTTGTTTGTCTGACTGTATTATACTGCCCCTGGTGGCTAAGGCAGGCATGCCAGAAGGAGCAGCGCAATGAATTGAATTGAAGCATTAAACCATCATGAGAGAATAAGACAATACATGGAGTTAATGGGGATATTCGAGCCAAATGTGCGGAAGAAACATGTAAGCACTTTGACAGAGAGGAAAGCCAGGTGTAATTTTTTTTAATGGTGTTGTCTACTCGAATGATATTGATTTTCGCCTAAAAACCACCAGGTGAGGTGTATCATTGTCTAAATTAGAATTTGTGTTTGACAACATTATCAAAGCTAGATCGCTTAGCGTAGATGTCAAGCTAATGCTAGCGAGCGCTAAACAAGTGACAAAGTGATTTTTTTTTCCATCGTCTCAGTACCTTTTGATATAAATTGTTCATTTATTCTTATTCCGTTCATGATGTTTGGAATGGTGCCGGACCAAAAGGTGATTCATAATATTATTTCGAGAATGTAAGTACTTTTGTCACCTCTGCTGGCTCCCCTGTATCATCATGACATCATGTGCTCTCGACAGCGCAGGGCGGTCTGTGCTGCTGTAGCATAATGTGAGCGTGCCATGTGGGTGGGGCGGCTGCAGGGAGTCACAAAGAACCCCCCCCCCCTTAAAAAAAAAAGAAAAAGGCTGTGCTCACTCACTGCCTCCCTCGCGCCTTGTTTTTACATCTCTTCTCGCTACCTCCGCCAAGGAGGTCATGCTTTCATTGACGTTTCTTTCTTTGTGTTTGTTGGCGGGATTGCGTCATGAGCTCTTAACTGATTTTCACAAAATGCTGTGATTGGGTGTTGCGCATGTTGCTTCTGTTTTTTTTTTCCAGTTAAATTAAAAATCTGGATTCAGATCCTGATACAAATGTGCATTCATCAAACAAAAAAAAGAAAAACATCATTGGAATCTGTGACTTAATTTTCCCCATCTAGTTGAATTATGACTGTTCTGCCTTGGTGGAGGTCAGTGCTCAGCTAAGTGCTACTTACCTTGGCCATGGTGGTTATTGTTTCATTTCTCTTTGTTTGCCAAATTTAAATTCTGGTAGAGATCCAGATGAAAATGTGAACGAAGGAACGCCGGTTGGAGATTTTAAGTGCCACGTTGTCCACGGGGCTCTACGTTTTCATTGTTAGCATGCGAGATTGCACGCCAGGACGTCAGTTAGCTGATCCAAATTAGGATGGTTAAGCCTTTATGGAGCGCTTCCCACTTCTAAGTGACATTCGAGTGTCGTCTTGGATCTTATCTAAGCGGCGAGCCGCGGCGGTGAAGATCAGCGCAAAGGCGCAGAAGGCGCAGGGGTGGGATGCTTGAGTCCTGGCAGGGAGGCAACTACTGCTGGGCAGCCCGAGTTGGTAAACGGGACTAGACGGTGGCGGGGGTATTTCGGAGCGCCGTGGCCCGAGTGTGAAATATGCAAGTCCTGCAGTGCCAGCTGTGCTCTATTCTTAGCGCCCGCTGGTGTTTGGGAGCATGTGTGCTGGGCGACAGGAGGCGGAAGGGGGGGGGGCGGGGGACACCGGATTGGCAGCGAGCGATGCTCGCTGGCTCCTGGAAAGTTAGCTTGGCAGTAGAGCAAAAGACTGGCAGATAGAGTCCTGGATGGATAGATTAAACACATCATTGTCACGCCGTCGCAGCCTCCACCGATGCTCTTATTTATGACGAATTTAGCTGTTATATGTTGCATCAGGGGGATGTTCTTGTTATCTCGGGCAGAGACACTCCATCTGGCTCAGACACGTCTTCGCGGATTAT
This sequence comes from Hippocampus zosterae, assembly GCF_025434085.1. Classification (NCBI taxonomy): domain Eukaryota; kingdom Metazoa; phylum Chordata; class Actinopteri; order Syngnathiformes; family Syngnathidae; genus Hippocampus; species Hippocampus zosterae. Next base: position 10,969,519 of record NC_067468.1, read on the forward strand.
TCTGCCTCCCGATACATTTTACGGTTTATCTCTGCCAAGCGCGTTAGACTTTTCATCTGCGTGGGGTTGCTCCTGCGCAACTTCCTGTCGACACTTTTGTAACCTTTCTTCTTCAGCAAATGATGTTTCCATTACATTTTAGTGAGGTGTTGACGTTTGGAAGAAATCTTTTCCCTTTTCATCATGGCAGAAATCTTCTTTCGGGTTGGGAGCTGTAATGTCCGACCGGCTTTGATTCAAATCTGACACTGAGCGTTCAGTACCGGTGGTACTTAACCTGGAAAATCCCATTGAATATTTTTCTAATGCAATTCAGGTTGGGATTTGTTGTGTTGATGTTTTATGAAATACTGCAGGACGCAAGCCCGGTCAACGGCAAGAAATTGGCTGATGAATAACCACACACAAAAAAATAGGACTGTAATACCAAGATTGACCTGTGAGAGGCAGCATAGTGTGACAGGGCATCCAGAGTACCCCCCCTCCATAAAAGTAGGAGTGAAGAAGCAATAGAAAAGGCTTGCCTAACTGTTAGCGTCATTTTGGTTGCTAATTGGCAATCGCTGAGTTCACGGCTCGGACACAATCGATATTGATCATACGCGTGGTAGAAATATTGAACTTGTTTAACATTTAAGATTTGTCGACCCCAAACAGGAAAAAAACATGAATGCTCTCCTTGCACATCATAATTCAAGACTTTTATTCCAAGCGAGGGAAAATGCTTTCAATTTGGCCCGCTCGTCGTTTTGCGTTTACCTCCGCTCACATGAATCAAAACACACTAGCTTTTTGAAAAAGCTAATTTTGTTTTTATTGACCCTGTGAACATCTGGTTGAAGCATATCACGTTTTTGTGATGCGTTTTTTTTTTTTTAACAGCGCACTAACAACAATGCAGGAGAACAGTCGAACAATTTAAGGGTGTTCATGCAAGAAACTGCTGTGGGCCACAGCTCCCGCGCAGACAGGAAACGTTTTGCCGTCAAAATTAGCAGCGTCGGGCTACGAAACACCGTTAGCGATCCAAAATGCGTCCGTTTTAGCATGAGCTTGCTGAGCCATTGATTTCGCGGGTGACAAATGTTCAAGCCTCGGTTGAGGCCTCTTTATCTCCGGCCCCCATCTTCTCACGACGGAAGCCACGCCGACAAAGAGAATGAACCTTATTGAAGGGAACGTATTCGCAAGCTAGCAAGTGGCCACACATTTCCTGCTACCCCAACGGCTCTGCCGGTATCCCACTTGGCCGCCGTCCAGAGCCCACTTAGGTTAAAAGGGCTCCTTTTTAGATGCGGCGAACAAGAGAGGAGGAGAGAGACAACACGGTGTTGTCTGCTCGCCTGCTGCAAATTCTAATGATCATCATGTGCTCATGAGATTATCTGTGACTAATCAGAAGGCTACTTGCGGAGAACAAACACGTGTGCAGACTGTTGATTCAGAGAGTTGGCGTTTGCATCGATTTCCTCCCCTCGCGTTCATCTTCGAATTTGGTCCGTGCTTCTTGGTATTTGTTTTCGGTTAATAGAAATGTATCAATTTCAGTCCGAAAGGGAGTCGCAGTTGGCGCGTCTGGCCGCGAGTCTGAACCTGCCCGAGGTGAGATCCAGGTTCAAGTCGATGGCAGGGCCGTGACTCTTTCCTGACACATGAGCGCTCTTCACTCTGTTGGAGAAGGAGGGAGAAAAGAAGAGCAAAAAAAAAAATCAATGCCACAGATGACAAAATGAGAGATGTTTCATACCACTTATGCTCCATTTAGCCAATTTCGGGAACAATAACACTATTTGCAACTCGTAGGCACTGACGCCTCCATACAAGGCTGCTCAGCTCACCACAGCGGTGAATCATTTCTTTCTCAAGTTATTTCGTGGTTTGTTCGCCATCCTCACAACTGTACTCGAAAATGTAAAAAAAAAAAAAATACATTTACAGCTTTTACAGCGCAGCAGTGGTACATGTGTTTGTGCGAATTTTGATGCCATTTTATGCACAAACGGGTTTTGCAAAGGTTTCTGACTTAATTATAATATTGGAAAGATATGCGATATAAGTATTGATATCCAACGTGCACCTGAAATTACGTTTTTTTTTTAATTATCCAATGAGATCAATTGCAGAACACTTTGTAGGCTGGCTGGATGTAATCGTGTTAACTTTTTTACAACACATTCAGTATCGGTACTTATTTAATGTTAGTTATGCCCTTGTAATATTCTATTGGACGGTGACGCATTTAAGGCTGCACGGGATTGGTCAAAGTCCGATGAAGGGATACAATTCCGTCTAAAACGTATCGCACGTCTTTGTGACGCTTATCGCACGATGGGTCACGATTGCAATGATGATCTTTTTCCCGATATATTGCGCAGCCCTAATATCAATGTTGAGTCCAAGCACCTGGTTCGCAATACGAACACGTGTGCGGGACACAACAGCTCGCGTCTCGCATTCCAGTTCAAGCAGAGGACAGTGGCGCCCGTCCGTCCGTCCGTTTCGGACCATCTGAAAAGGTTCCAAACGTCTACCGAGCAACGGGAATGATATTTGTGTGTTGGTATTGAGGAGTCGAAGTTAAGAAATGTTCCACGTCTTCTGATTTAAGGCATCTGGGTTGACTCCTGACACGGGAGAGTTGCTTCTTCTTCTTATAAAAATGGAGATATGGATTTTTAGCCCCAACTGTACTGATACTCAGTATGGGTCATTTTGACCCCTTGTTAGTTCAAAATGTTGAAGTAATGCGTCGCTTAGGGCTAAGCCAGCTTTGCAATTTTAACCAGCGAGTGTGGTGAAGAAGAAAATGGCAATAGCTTGTCTCTAAAAATAAAAACAACACTCATTGTTATATCCATCCATCCATTTTCTGAACCGCTTAATCCTCACTAGGGTCGCGGGGGGTGCTGGAGCCTATCCCAGCCGTCTTCGGGCAGTAGGCGGGGGACACCCTGAATCGGTTGCTAGCCAATCACAGGGCACACAGAGACGAACAACCATCCACGCTCACATTCACACCTCGGGACAATTTAGAGTGTCCAATCAGCCTACCACGCATGTTTTTGGAATGTGGGAGGAAACCGGAGCACCCGGAGAAAACCCACGCAGGCCCGGGGAGAACATGCAAACTCCACACAGGGAGGCCGGAGCTGGAATCGAACCCGGTACCTCTGCACTGTGAAGCCGACGTGCTAACCACTGGACTACCGGGCCGCCCTTTGTTATATCTGTATTAAAAAAAAAAGTGGAACAAAAACTTTTTTGTAGGTTTTGAACAGATCGAGTTTGCATGTCATTTAAAAGTTCAGAGTTGCAGACCAGCTCGTAAATCAAGGCAGCCCTCAATTAGACGCAACTCTTAAGTATAATCCTAAATGATTTGATCTTTATTATTATTATTATTTTTTTTTGGACACGTATTTCACATGCATTCCGACTGCCATCTTTCTTCCAGGATGAGCCAAGTGCGTCACTCGATCATTAAGAGTGAAGTGTTGCGATAAGTGTTCCTGTTGTCAGTCATGCAACTGTTAAATGGTTCCCTGGACCACTTGATTGCGCTCTCAGCCTTTTTTTTTTTCTCGCAGCGCCAATAAAGATGAAACCCCAAAGAACAAGAGAAATAAAAATACCAGCCATTTGCTAATTAATATGTTCCCAACAGCAGTCTCTTAACCCCCCCCCCGCCCCCCGCCCCAAAAAAGTGACTAATTTTCCAACATTCAAATCATGTGCGCGTGGAATGAATATCAAACGACAGAACAGAGCTACTAGTTTTAGACACACACACACACACACACACACACAAAAGCAATACGAAAATAGATACAAAGAATATTTTGTTCTTGCTTCATCTTTTCCTTTGTTTGCGGGAGCGAAAAAAAATCCTGCAGCTGTTGTATGTTGCCTAGCAACAGTTTGTGCGCTTGTGTGTCTTCCGTGGCTTTTTCTGCCCGGTCTTTGTCTTGACTTCATTTCTGTGCGCCTCGTCGCACTTAATTAAGTCACAGACACGACGAGTGAGGCCGACTGGTTTATTTATTTGCGCCTTAATTATTTAGGCCCGAACGGGATTCATCCTTTTTCTCACACCCGTCCCGCCATGCTTTTTGTTTGACAACAGTCAGACTCCGAGGCTTTGCGCGGGTCGTTATTCGTGTCCGAGCGGACCTCGGTGTGTGTCGAGGCCTCCCGCTGTGCTCTTTGTGTCAGGTGAGGAGCGGCGGCGTTGACGGAAACCCGCCGCCGCGTGATTGGCAGCTCTATCTGTCACTCAGCCCGGGGGACTCTCACTGCTCTAATTAGGTCACTTGGCTTGCTCACCTCCCAGGGCCGCATGCGACAGCGCAGCGCGGATCAAATGACGCTCGCTGCCTTGTGTTTGTGGGTTTGGGCGAAGGTGGCATCACAAAGCAAAGGGGGGTAGGGGTAGGGGGGGGGAGCATCTGTTCAGGGCCTGCAGCCTTGCCCGGCCGCTTTCCTTCCAACCCCCCCTCCACCCTCGCTCCCTCCGCACCTGTTTGCCGCTTTTGGGTCGCTACTTACCCTCCTTCACCAGTGCAGTAATGCGCATTGCTCTTCATTTGCCTTGTAAGACGCCCGAGGGGGGCGCGACTCCTCGTGGGTTAATTTGATTTTGGTGGGCTAATTGATGAAAAGGGATCAGGGGGGTGGTCGTCCCCTGCTCTTTTTTTTTTTTTTTTTTTTAAATCTACCACTAGTTTACCCCGTTTATCGAATTCGCTACACGCTTAAAGCCGTTGGGCCAAAAGTAACCCTACTTGGGTGAAATAGTCAACCTAGTGCTGCATTAGGAAGGGACTGAGCCAATGCTAGGTTATTTACAATAAACCTTGAGTATTGGGTTGCGGATCTCGACCAAGCATATCGGGTCAAGATTTTGATCCAAGAAGTGCATAAAGATACCAAGAAATGTGCGACTAGATTAACAGTACAGCTGTAGTTTAAAAATAGTACTCGTTTTATTACCAGCATTTTCTAAGAAGCAAATTTCCCGTAAACGATGGATTCAATCGACATCAACTTCAGTACAGTGTTCCCTCGCCACATTGCGGGATTTCATTTGTGACCAAACAGTCAAACACACCAATTGAAAGTGAAAACTCTCGCTGCTGTAGGCGACAACTCACGGCCAGGTGCTCACACACAGACGAAACGGCCCACCTTCCTCATTTGTTAGGCCACGCCCCTTAATGTAACTTCTTTGACTGTTTAATTCTTACCGCCACTGTACTTAAACACGTTCACTTCTTCAACATTACTTCAACCTCTTCCGTTTGCTCCCTGACATGAAATGAAAGCGAGCGTGCTCCTTGATGGCCCGATAAAGATTTTTATAAAAAAGCGGCGGCGGCGTGCACCACACACCACATGAGCCCCAATATTGGCAACTCGTCAAGCGTCGAAGCAGATTGGAAGTTGATGAGAAAGCGATGCCACTCGGCCAGAACAAGTGTCGCACTTGTGCCCGACGAGGTAAAACTGCTGATACAAGCCGTCTCTCAATTGCCTAAAGGGCCTCCTTTGTCAGCCCATCAGCTCGTGAGGCTCTACAAAGCGTTTGGGTGGAGGGATGGGGGGGGGGGCGGGTGTCAGGCGAGTGTCATTGCTCTTGGATGACGTGCTTGCAGAGTTTGTGTCAGCTTTGATCGAGCTGCTCAGTGTGCGCATTAGCCACAATTACACAAGACCGCTAAAAGCTACGCACGCGCCTCTTCGAGTAATATTCTTTCTCTCAGCCTCTTTTTCAATGCAGACAGTTGAAAGTGGGTTGGAATATATTTCATAAGGTAATTAAGATATTTAAATGCAGCAACAATAAAATGAATTGCATTCTTTTCCTCCCAGTCTCCCCCGTACTACTTGTGAAATCTCTTTTATACGTCGATGTAATATGTTATAATTATCGACTTCCAAAAGATTGTAAAAACGCAGGGGTTCAGAATTTTCAACCTAACTATTCATAAAGTGTTTCATAGAAAGGAACTAAAGGTCCTCGATGGGATCTAAGAAAAACACACACACACAAAAAAAAACTTCAGGTCATTGTAATCTGAGTTGTTCAAACCAAATTTTCTTGTTTGTTGATTAAAAAAAAAAAGAACCATATTGAGTTGTACTGATATCTGAGCCCAGGTGCTTATGGTCATATGTCATGCCGGTTTATTGTCTGCCATGTGTCAAGCCAGTTATCAGGGACTCTTGCCTTAAACCGGGTCAATAACATGATTTGTAGACGTCAACTATATCTAAGCCTATTGATTTTTATTGATATCAACACATGTCTGCTTGCGGTGGCTTAGCCTCCATCCAGTTCAAAGGCATTTCAGTTCATTGATGTGGACAGAATCTCTCTGACTGTCTCACTCAATTATAATTTTTCATGCTTATTTACAGACACAATCAAAGCTATATTAGCCATCCGATAATGACAACTAACGAGGATCGGGCTCTAATGCTTGTCAGACTGAAATTTGTGTTTGCCTTGGCTGCTCTGAGTCCTGCCCCAACCCACTTCCATACGGTGTCCTACAGGGTTCCATTTCAGAGCCCTGCTTTTTTTTGTGTTCGCTGCTGCTCGGCTCCTAACTGGAGCTTGTAGGAGGCAGCACATAACTCCAATTCTGGCTGACCTTCGCTAGCTAATTTTAGAGTTCATTTCAAGATTTTTCTTACAAGCTTTTTGACTTGCCCTGAGCCGTGTCAGTCTCGTACTCTTTTATAGTGTTTAAACGAATTACCAAAACAAGTCTTAGATTTTTTTTGTATATCCAATTTTTGCTCCATTTACAGCAGGGTGCATGCAGCAAAATGATTTTTGTTTAGGTGCTCTCTACATATAACATAGAGTTGACTTGAGTTCAATGGTTTTCTTGTGAGCAAAACACAATGTCTTCCTGTTGAGATGACATATTGAAGCCGGCGAATGCTTCCTATCCGTTTTAAATCTCTGGTTTTAGTTCACATGCACACGTCTCCCTTCAGGACTGTACTATGATAAACCTCTGCGGTGTAAGGAAATGAGGCTCTCTGTTGTCTACGGTAATGGATGATAAAGATTATGAGGACGTGTCCCGAGCTTGACCTTCTGCCGGAGTACACATACATGCAGTCATTCCAAGCCTGAGCTTCGGGTCACCTTGTTTTCCTTCAAGGCGTTTCAGTTAACACACTCGTTTATGCTCCGGTTTCATGAATGATGTTTCACTGCTATGTCTGCGTTTTTCTTTTCTTTAATGTATTTTTGCAGTCGTTGGGGGTGTGTGGGGAACGGGATGTTAACTCTTAAGTAAACGAGACAGGATAAGCACTTTGAGAGTAGTGAGAGATACAATTGAATAAAGACGTGTTCAAATACAATCTGGATGACCGAGTAGATGTGTGACTACTGCATTTCTCCTCAGGCGAGGTCACGTGTGTACACATACATGAAAGGCAGTTATCATTTGCCTTGTGCATCTGGTGCCCTCCCAACCCCTGGGATTGCTTTGTCTCACAGCAAAGTGAAAAATATACTATCAAAAAGGGGTCTACTTTCTTAACTTTGTAGTAAAACAAAAGGTTATATGAGGTTATGATGTGGGAAATGCAAGGGAATGCATTGGTTGGCTTTTCTGCGTACTTTTAAGTTATGTAAAGATGATTGATGTTGGGCGTTGGGGGAGGGTTCTTGAGCCACTCCCAAAAGGCTTTGGGTGATGGTAAGGGCGTGCTGAGAGATGAGAGGGAGAGCAAAGATGGTGAAAGATAATAGAGGTGGGAGGAAGGTCACCGCTTTAATGTTGGAAGGGAAAGCTCTTGTTTTTGGGTCCGGTGCTCTGAACTGAACTGAGCGACCGAGTGAAAAACAGGCTCAGAAGAGTGAAGGTTTTATTGACAGAGAGGGACAAAGACACACGATTGTTCCCCCCCCCCCCCCCCCCCCCCCCCCACTCTTGACCTCTTTGCTTTTTGCTCATGTTTAAGAGACAAAAGTAAACCATTTCTTTTCTCAAGGTTTTTCCCTGGGTGACTTACCTGGAATTTCAAGTTGCTATTTTCGTCATTTTGACAGATAAACGGTAAAACGATCAGATGAACAATTTTGTCCATTTCAATGACATTTTTGAAGGGCTCATTAAATTTTGGTGCGACTATGGAGAAGCGCTTTTGACGTCAATTGCCATCAATTTTTTTAATAGGAAAGGTCAGGGAAAGTTCTTGACCTACACTGGTTTGATCATTTGGCCGGGATAAAAAATTAATATAGCCAGCAGATTACAGCATTGGATTTCATTTGTGGGATTTCACCATGTGTCATTACAATGCATAAACTCCGAAAACATGGTGTACCTTTCTGATCGATCGATGCGTTTGTCACGTTAAGTGTACTACAAAGATGGTCACAAAAGAGAGAAAAGATGATGGAGATTATTTAAATTACAAGTGCTGACGTACATATGCGCTCACACTTGCATGTATGCACACACGCAACCAAATACTACTATTACTACCACGACTATCAAACGGCGTGCACATAGTAAAGTTTGTCAAATATAAAATGGTTATGCTAATAATTCAATGTAAATACTTTATTTTTCCATCAAAAGCACATTTTCGTTGTTGGTATTTTATAGGTGTTCAGGCTTTTGAGGTGCCACAAAGGTAAATTTTACGAGCACCAAAGTCACAAAAAGCTTTTCTGCATTTTCCCCCGCTAAGTATTGGTGTGAACAGTACTTTTTTTTTAAGCTAGTCTTTCTTTCTTTCTGACAGAAGAATCACTGATCAAAATCATCTAAAAACAAAAGGCAGCTTGAAGACCCGTGCAGGAATACTTTGCTCATTAATTGTGCTATGGAACTAAAGCTGTGCAAACACATCAAATCCGATGTGTAGATCTCAAACTCTTCCTTGAACGCTCCGGGGTGAGTGTCGTCGCACTGCAACTGTGTTTACAACTTCTCGGCGTCTACCTCGTGGTGATTATCCCCCCACCCCTTCTCCCCCCGTATCACTAAAGGCGTGACGATAAAAGGTTGCTTTTGTTTGCGCGGCAGATTGCAGCACTGATTTGTCACTAAATGCACCGATTGAACGGCAGATAATTTTATTTGCAGGGGCAACTGCCTACCCCCTCCCCCCCACCACCACCACCACACCCCCTCCGCTTTCACTCCAGTGTTTAAAGTGTGAATTTAGTAAATGTATTATGATAACGGGCTGATAGTATCAGTCTCGCGCGATGAGACACTGAATAATAGAATAGCAAAGGTGTTTTTATTCCGTATTGTATGATATTGTACCTCCATGTGCAATAAATAATCTGCACAAAACGAGTGTATGAGTATGAAAGCAATCATTAATCCAAAGTAACCAAACATTTGGAACATCTCTCACCGTCATCTGTTGCCCAGGATTTGCCATTTGTTTTGATTTGAAGGCAGCTTTCCCCTTCGAGACACAAATAGAAATAGAAATAATAACTCTGGGTTCGACCTGTTTGCATCATACAACACATTTGATCATTTATCAACGATCAATTCCCTGTGCGGTTCCTTTTAGTGTGCGGGACTTGGCAGTCCAATACTCTTAGCAGACACAAATGAAGAAGACTTTCACAACTACTGTTAAGTGACTCAGCAACTGCAGTAATATTACTCATTTTTTGCAGAGGATAACTACCGTAATATATTCTCGTGAGTATTGTAATATTGTCTGTCTACATTTGTTGCTCCACCCTTATTTTTTTTTCAATTAGCCTTGCTTAAACACTACCACATTGATGCTATTAATTTTCTTCTCGATGGGGTTTCCCATTATGGGTTAGCATAAACATAGTAGACTTACAGGAAAAGTTTTAATTAAGTAAGTCTCTATTTTATGCTTAGTTTGGCTGTAAAGTTGAACTGGGAGTGGCATTAAATATTAAAAAAAAATTATTTACCATCTGCTTAACTTTAAAATGCAATTATTTTACAGTGAGTTTTGGGGCTAATCACAAAAAAAGTATCAGATTGACTGCACCGTTGTCCACCCAAAAAAAACCCCAAAAACAAATAAAAACATGCAGGGGTAACCGATAGCTAGGCGAGTGCGCGTCTGCCTCCTGACACGCGTCTGTTTACATGAGCGCATCCATCATGGCGTGCATGTCATCATCATCACATCTGCTGTATGTGTGTGTGATTGCAAACATGTCACCGCGCTTTTTAAGTTATCCTCCACGAGCGCTCGGCGGGATTCGGCGACACACCGCACAGAAAGGAAGTTTTCACATTTTGCCTTCCGCGCTTGTGTCGGCACACAATACTGTCAGGTTGCATGACCCCCCCACCCCCTTCCCCCTACTCCCTGATCCAGCGGTAGTAGACAGCAGTGTCAAACAGTGGAAGGACTTTTGACACTGACTGTGAGTGACAAGGCAGCAGTGCAAGCAGATGTCTCTCGCTCTCGCTCTCTCTCTCTTTCTCTCTTTCTCTCTCTCTCTTTCCCCTTTTCATTGGCTTTGGTAGACACAGCATCCTTGACCTTGTCGTGGCTAATTTTAGGGCAGGGCTTATCTCAGTGCCAATGTTTATATCTCCCATTACACGCACTGTTATTATAGGAGGGACTCGTTTGTAATTATGGCTGAGCTTGGCATGCAGCTGTGCACATTCATGCAAGCCGCTGCAGTGTTTGGATGGACTTTTTGGACGCAGTCAACGCATACTGATAATTGGGCCTAGTTTGAGTTGGATTTCTCCCGTTCGAGTCAAATTGAGCTAAAGCCCGATAGTCATCTTCAGTCATTATGATGTGATGTTATGTGCATGTTAGGAAGAATTTTCTTTCCCGATCTGCTCGAAAAATGGTCCGGACCAACAATGTTAATCCTGTTCCGTATTTACGGTCTCAGTATTTACGTGTGCGGTCAACAACGAATTGGGCCTAGCGACCAACCCCGCGAGGGGAGCATCTGGTTTTGATTGAGCGTTTGCATAACTTGTCGTTCTCCACATGAAGAGTGTGTCACTTCACTGAAGTTACTCCCATAAGCTAACAGTTAGCCTAGCCTTTTCAATTTCTTCCACAAAGACTACAAATAAAGGTTAAAATGCTAACAATCCATTTTTTGGTGCCTGTCTAGCTAGCTCTCGTGTGTAGCAAGCTTAATTTAGGCTCTCTGTAAAGTACTCCTTGAAGGCTGTACGACTGTGACCAGAGTGCCAAACATGATCCCGAAAGCTGAATGAACACAAGAGAGAAGGGTATGCAACTACACCCCCTAACAACCAAACCCCCCCACACCCCACCCCCTTGTCTGCTCTTGTACGCCTTTTGTGCACTCATGCGCAAGATGTGGCAACACAGCCTAACCTACAACAGAAACAAGAAGGGCATGTACTGTAGACGGTGCAGACCTCTATCCAAGGTTAAATGTCTGTCGGTCGGTGAGCCAACCGCCACCATGTCGGATTTTAAAACATCTCAATATTTAAAATGTAAAGAGTCAAGACCTCAGCGGACTGTAATTTGTAAGTAGGCATCCAAGGATTGACTCCATGTACTCCGTTGCATAACATGATCTCACACCCCTGAAATTTCTCTGCCCCCCAGTTTTATTTACCCAAAGCTTTTTTTTTTCCAAATGTGGTTATTGAACTCTTTAGTCATTCGCAACAAAATCGAATCTGTGTCATATTAAAGGGGGGGATAAAAATCACTTTATCTGTATATCACCCTGAGTCTGTAATCTGGAGTTATGAGTCATGGGAGACATGTTATCTTCTCTCACCATTTACGTTCTGGAAAAGTGTTACAGGTAGCGGGAATCTGAATTGAACACACTTAAATGAGCACAGAAAAATAACATTTTTAATGAAACATTCCAAACACATGCGCGCACGCACACACACACATACACATGATGTTGCTTGGAATGATTGTAATCTTTGACTATCTCCTTATGCACCGTCTGCCTTATGTCATAATATGGACAAGCCGTGTCTTGCGTCCGGTCCAGAGAGCTCGGTGCTTCTTTGTCACTTCGCAGCAAGACGTTACGTGCAAAAGTGAATTTGAACAGGAAGTCGGCAACCGTAATTGGACGTCCTCCGAGGAGTTATTGATCGCATTGGATGTTTTTTTTTCCCCTCCCCTTCCATGTGAAACACAATAGTGCTATTGCAGTGTAAAAGCCTCGCCGCACTCACATTATCGATTCATGCTTAGTGCTTGCTTTATATCATCCTGCGTGTAGGAAAATAAATACACACTCGAATGGCACCGGAAGACAAAAGACCTCCGGCAAGTGAACGATTTTAGTAAATTGCTCACATCATAGACCTCCTGCATCTTCTCGAACTAACTAACCAAGTAACTAACTAAAGGCAATATTTTTTTTTTTTTAAAAACCAAGCCAATTTCCCAGAGATGAAGAAAAATCAATCCGAACCATGTGCTTGGAAAGGAGCACCCGCAGTATGTTTCTCGGCTTTGGAACCACTCCACAATTAATGGAAATCCTCCAAGGAGCAATATATATATATATATATATATATATATATATAAATTTATAGTGTCATCATCCTCATGACTTCTGTATCGGTGACGTTGAATGTGTGTGGCATTGTGTTTGATTGTGATAGGGACCCCAAAAATACTGCACATCAAAATTTCCATTATATTCACGCTTGCCAAAGTGATTGAGTTTCCGGCAATGTTGATGTGGAAAAGGCAATTCATTTAACGCAACAAAATACTTCCTGCTGCTCAAACCTCATCAAAGACAAATGCCGCCGCAGTCGCTAGTGATTGATAAGAGCTAGCACTGAATTGATGTCTTCATCCTTATTTCTCCCTCTCTCCCCATCAGGCGGATTTGACGGGCATCAAATGGCGCTGCTACAACTTCCGTGGCAATGGCGAGTACGGTCCGGTGATCTCGGCGCCCGCACAGGACGACCCGGTCCTGCGCAGTTTCATGCGCTGCGTGCAGGCCAACCTGCTGTGCGTGTGGCGCCGCAAGATCAAGCCAGACGCCAAGGAGCTGTGGATTTTCTGGTGGGGTGACGAGCCCAACCTGTCGGATGTCATCCATCACGAGCTGGAAGGTGAGTGAGCAGGAACATGAGGAGGAGGAGACAAAAGTTGCTCTCCTCTTTCTCGCCATCTTACTGCACTTTGCTCAAGTGTCTAGACATCATAAGATTTGTTAGGAATAACCCTAAAGAGAGTTCTTTCATGCTCATACCGTTTTAAAGTATATGAAAAACACTTGATAAATATACAGCGGTCACCTTTAAATGCAAGTCAAATCATCTTTCCCTGTTGAAGTGAATGGCAATGTCAATAATCCGTTTCAGCCTCCCCCAAAAAGTCCAAGTCTGTCCGTCTAATTATTCTAAAATGTGTTGCTGCATTGTTTGTAGGGTTAGACATGCGGTCCGCATTGTGTTAGCCTTAGCACAATGCTAGCTCACTTTTTAATGTTTTAAAGATATAATTCTCCTAGTCACATGTTTTGCTTGGCAGTCCAACAGAGAGTGGCGTCATAAATGGCTTGAGGCCTCTTTCGGAAGGAATGTTAACTATTTGTTCTGCCGAGAAGTGAGTTTGAGCTGAAGATTAGCCAATTGTTTCGTTTTGGGGGAGGGCATAGGGAAAATGGACATGAGTTTATTCCCGCAACAAAGTCAAGGTACCACTGTACTTAATTTATAAAATGAACTGCCACGGCAATTCTTGTCATCGAATGAAGACAAGAGTCGTCTTCTCTTTTTTTTCTCGTTCGACGTGCACTGACGTCGCACACGTGCTTTTGTTGTCCGAGACACAACAGACCTCTCGTGGCGCGAGCCGTCGAGCCCTCGGCAGGCTTTTGTGCCGTTTGTTCAAGACGTGTTTGCGCTTTGTGCGGACAAGTCCTTTAATTGCGCCTCCTATAGCACATATCTATGATGTGTTTGCTTTGCGGCTCAAGTGTTTATATGCTGCTCGGGTACTATCGCTTTGATGAAGCGCTGGCGCGCGTGTGCGAGAATCCCGCCGAGCTATCGCACTTTGGGAGACTGCTACTGTCAGCACTATTGCCCCTATTTATAGAAACATTTGCATTATCTAGCCGCGCGCGCGGGTCGAAATCCAACATATCGACTAAGCCGCGGGAAGACAGAGCGCGGGGGAGGCGGGAGAGAGAGAGGGAGATGATATTCTGCCTCTGCTTTCAGTATGAACCAGAGAAAGGAGGGGGTGTCGCAGCGTGGATGCAGAGGTTGTCGCGATAGTGAGAATAGGCCATGAAAAGAGCTTTGAAGGCACAGCATGCGAATGCTTGACAGATGTCGGCGAAAGCCCTTTGTTCCAGCACGTGTAATACCGAGAGGTCCCTTTGTATGTTGATATTGTTGTTCCAGACAGACGACTGCCAACGCGCAGTCAGTCCCCAGTCATCTAGTGGGAGTGTGCAGGATGGAGGAATAAACTCAGCGTGGGGCTCGGGCACAAATTATACTTCACGGGAGAAATCTATTGTGCGCTCGTCCAAATGTGCTGTATGTACTACTTTCCTTGCTAAGTGCTACTGGCAGCTCATGCTGAAAATACGCACGGATCCTAGAATAACCTTAAAAATGAAGCCTATGTCACCCAGACAGAAAGCAAGTGTTATGAATAGATACAGAATAGGCCAGTATTACTACAACTATGACGTCATGACTCTCTGTACTTATGCATTCGGGACCAAAATGTATGACAAAACAATACTACTTGATTTATATCGCGCTTTCACAACAGCTGCAGCCAAATCATTCCAGCCATGAAATTTCGATAACGGTCTTTACAAATCTTTGAGTCAAGGGCATGTTGTACGCGGGTGGGGGGGAAGCTTAGGACACAAACAAAATTTTCACATAAAGTGGTTGCACAGTTGACTGTGGTATCTGCCGTACGCCATCTATTGATCATCTGTCACTATACCAAAAAAAATAGTTACTTGTAATACAGTATTTACCTAATATATTTATATTTTTTTATTCTCATGGTAATATATGTATTTATTTGTTTTTAACCAGGGACCAACTATTACTTCATAAATTCAACTTGGCCCATGATAACAAAAGATGCATTTATATACTGTAGCTTGGCAAAAGTTAAAAAAAAAAAGACAGCGTAAGAGGGAAATTATATAATCCTACATAAAAAAGAAGTCCATTGGCTTTCTGACCGGACAGTCTTCAAGCTCTTAGTACACGCCGGGAAAAGAAAACATGATCCATTCTGTTGCTTATTTTCCATGCAAACAGTTTAATGCGTTTGCCCAGTGAGACACGGAAGCTCGACAACAAACTTGTCTGGATTAGACGTGTTTATCTTGACTTCTGCAGGCCACTCTATGAGCTCGCTAAATGTCCTGGAGTGGACTTCAGTGAACGACAAATCATGAAATTAACGTTTTTGTTGACATGCTTGATATGGGTTAGAATCGAATAGTGTCATTTTAAAGATGTATTTACATTTTTTAAAGTTTTACTTTTCGAGAGAATGAAGGTATTTTTTTTAACTTTGGCTTGAATGTCATCATGATACGATTAAAAAAATGTGACGACTTATTGAAAATTTTTTTTCTTGTAATGATTCTAATTGTTTGCAATAAAATAATGATCATGATAAACAAATTTATCATACATTCACGATTTTCTCAAAAATGTGCATTTTTTTAATGTTTTGGATTGTTTAAAAAAATTCTGACTTAATTCTCCCTAGAGTTATCTTTTTTTTTTTTTAATTCAGAAATAGGCAGCCTTTTATTTCCTATTGCATTTCGGTTCCATGGTAGTGATGTTTAATTGCCATTGAGCACGAGAGAAGCTTTGGAAAAATCCAAAAAGATGACAACTTTTTATCTCGATGAAATATGAATGTATTCTTGTTAGGACTGTGATTTTTTTTCCTTGGAAAAAAAATGGCGATGATGATGATGATGATGATGAGCAGGTTCTTGGAAAAGTAACTCTCCTGTCATGGGTCCAAGGACCCAAACATTTTGACAACCCCTGATCTGACTGTGTCTCCCTTTCTCAGTAATTGAAACCGTCAAATCGATTTAAAAAAAACAAAAAACAAAAATAAAGAAGTTCCTGTAATTGCAACGCCCGCCCGTAAACCCGCCGACCAAACGTGTTGGCGTGAACAAATGCTGAGTAGCCGCACGGTTTAAAATCTTGAGAGCGTTGCTATTGTTTGAAGGTGATAAATCTCTTCACTGGTGCTCAAGTCTAAATAAATGATGCCTTTGAGATGGCGCCAAGAGCACGCGCCGCCAGAAATGGAGTTGTCGCTCTCTGAGATTGTCTTTCCTTCAACGGCAAAGTCTTCCAAGAGACACTTTTCACAAGTGGCGTCTTGAAATAGGTTGGCCTGAAATGTATCGGCTGGATAGAAAAGAAAATGTATGGTCTGAGTGCTGTTTATGGGTACATAAAAATGAATGGGCTGAGTCATTAACATGTTGCCTGCGCGCATATTTGGCACGCTAGTCATCAATATGAATACTTGTGGACTCTCGCGGTGTTTCGTTTTTACAGCGCGAATGATGTCGCAGTTTTGATATTGTTGACCTTTGATAGGCATCAGCGGTGGGAGGAAGGATTTTAGATTTGTTCTTGATTATTTTTCAGTTATGAAAACAGATGTCCGTACGTTCCATTCTTTTAATTGTCAGCGTAGGCTCGCTCAACCTGCATGCATGACGACGTGATGGAAAGGGAGAGAAGGCAAAGTCAACTATAGAGTCATTACCCCACCCCCCCACCCCCACCCCCCCAGCGCCCCCCAGTATTACCATTCGCTAATCTCACATTTTCTGCTACTCATTTCACAATCTAGCAAATCCAGAAGATAAATATGCTATAGTAAGTACATCACTTGCAGCGATACTTATTTTTACACAATTATATGTACTGCTACTCAAGTCCAGAGTGCAAAAGTACCTTCACCCAGCTACAGGATCATATATAACCTAGCAGATTTTAGGAGGTTATTGTGCAACGTCATCGCAGCATTAATACTCATGCACAAGCACAATCCGTGAGCGCGGGTAATGAGACGATTCATCATACGGATGGTTATTTCATCAAAGCGGGAGAGATATTATCTGTTATCCGGCTATTGAAATTACCGCCGTATCGTAATATCCCAGCTGTGGTCCAAAGAGACCTTTATGCACAGCAAAATCAGTTAAATCAATTGAAGATGAGACAGACCCTGACATACATTGCATTCCTTTCAACGTTGGCAGCTGATCAGCTAACGGTGAACAAACAAGAAGCGCTTAAATGTTATACCAATCGGGGATAGTGCCAACCTATCGGAGCTAGCTTTTATCGAGCTAATTTGCTAGCAAGTGAAGTAATGTTCTTGAAAGCGATGTTAATGACACTTAATTGTAATGAGCGTTGTCTTACTTTTTTGTGGCCGAGGATACATGGAAATGTAACCCCAAATTGATAGTTTTTAACTCTGCCACCATTGTAAGACTTATTGCTTTTGCTATTTAGGATTCTTATCCAAATGTGATAAAACATCACATTTTAGCCATATCACATATCGATTTTTTTAAAATCACTACAACATATTAAATGATCAAAGTCTACCAAATGGCTTCAACCACAAACATGCATAAATCTAAAATACAGACAATGTTATTTATTTTTTAATAAACAAGAGGTCCGCTGGTGTTTTCCAGGGTTCACTACTAAGCCCACTTTAGGGGTGTTCACACGGCAAGATTTGGTGTGCAGGTGCAGACACGCTCAGCGGCTTTGTACGTGTGAACGCTCAACACAATTTGTGGCGGTGCAAAATATATCGCAACAAACTACATCGGTGCAGCGCAGGAGTAAATGTGTGCCATGTGAACACCCCTTATGTCCACATCTACAGGAGCGGCTACGCATGATCTGTTCTTACCAGCTGGTGACTGACTGGAATGGAATCTGCGGTTTTAGTTGACTAAAACGATGAGTGTATTCAAACTATGTTGCGGGGAACATTTTCTCCTGTCAGAACAACTAATCAGGGTATATGAGTCTTAAAGTAGAGTGGATCATGAATGGAAGCCATTTTCTGTTGAGTAGTTAAGCCGAGGCCGATGACTTTGATCACACTGCAGGCGGTGTTCCCGTGCGCTGCCACAACAGCATGTGGTCAAGGTGAGTGCAGGGTGGAATACTTGAGACAGCCGAGAAGACGTTTGGTTTGGATAAAATCTACTGGATGACGAGAGCCATTCTTGCAACGACTTGCCACCAGCCAAAACCCCCAATACTGTACAAATGTCTCACTTTGTCAATAAAATAGCAATATAATTTTTTTAGGCTTACACAGCACCTCTTCTTCTTGAAACTGGAGTTAAGATGAGCAGAATACAAATGATTTAAGGGGGTGAAAAAAAGAACAGGATTTGGAATGGAAGCTACACTCAATGGGCCAACTAACAATAGGGAATTTAGGTGATGAACTTGGATAGCAAACATGAAAGAAACTTGGGCATCCTTTAAAAAGTTCCAAACACACATTAAGGAGCCAAATAAGATTTGAAATGAATAGTACGCGGTAAGATTGCTAATTTGGCCTGGGGATAGGCGCTAAACTCAGACTGCAAGCTCTCTTGATTTTCGATCTGTTGGGTGGTCAAGTTGGGTGGTCAAGTTGAGCAAAGAAAATTACATTGAGTACATAAAACAACAACTCACAGGCTAAGCTAACTAGACTTGAAATCAGTACCTTGGGCGGTCACAGAGTAATTAGCATTGATAAGCTAGCTTTAGCACATTAGCGGCATATGGAACTTACTGCTAAGATAATAACATAACAAACATAACATCCGACTAGCTGGAGTGAAAATTAAAATCATTGAGTGTTAGCACATTAGCATACGTACACGGTTTCCTCCAACTAAATCCAATTCGTTTGTGTGACGAGGCTCTCCTTCCTCCACTTAGGGGAGACTTGAGTATCTTTGTGTTCATTTCATTTCCGGATGCCCCTTCCTCCTTTTTTCGCTTCTAAAAGTGTGATGCACTCCCTGGCGTTTCAGAGTGAGAGCTTGTACTTGCTTAGCCGGTCCGCTTACCTATGTCTGACAACAAACTTCGGCGGGGGAGAATATGTTGCCTACTACTCTCAATTTAATGCACACTCCTTTCAAATAGCACAGAGTAGAGACATGATTCAATAGCACAGCTCAAATGTGTAATTATATACTCCCAGATCCTACAAACGGCTGACTTTCATCATGATCCTGCTCCTTTTGAAAACATTTTAGCATCATTACCGACGTTTGAGCAGTCGCTGCCTTCCCGTGGGAGTGAGAGCGAAACAAAGTGCTCGTGCATATTCATTATCAGCTCTGGGGCAGTAAAGATAGGTGAGCAACAAGTGGATCAAAGCGGCGCCACTTATGAGAAAAGGATCACGCATATAATGGAATTAACAGAAGGAGGGGAGAGTAACTTGGGCATGACTTTTGGCTTCCGCGTTTAACCAGGCACACGCAAACGTCGGCGTTACTGCAAATCAAAGATGCATCATATTGGGCAGAGGTTCACTCTTGGCAACTTCCCACAAACGTATTCCACGACAGACCAGCAGAAGCTGTTGCCGTTGTAAAAACAGGCACCAAATGTTCATCCACGTTTTCCTTTTTTTTTTTTTAATCCGCATAGTGGTCGTGTAGCGCGAGAACGTAAACCTGTTAATTTAACTCCCAGCAAGACACCAAAGAAGCGCATTTGGCGGAAGTGTTCCTTAATTTGCTGTTGTAGGGCAGATTTGTTGAACAGATGCAGCGTTTATAGCCATGTCCCCCAACACACACACACACACACACACACACACACACACACACACACACACACACACACGTACGCACGCAATGGCACCTGTCCACCTAATAGCAGTGTCACATCCTCGGATCGGTGATGCAAGAAGTGTTTTGCTTGAAGTGCAGCGCAGCAGCAGTTGTTTAGGGACCCAACGACTGCGCGCAGTTTAAGCTTCCTGCTTAATGGCGGCCCGGACGAATGTTAACGCGTCCAATCTTTACGCACTGCTGAGAGAGCCGCCCCAAAACCGCTTTAAGGGCTGTTGGGAAAATGCTCAATTGGCATTCGGTGTGCGAAAATTAGCAGCTGCTTTCCAGTGTGCGTTGCTGTCCAACTTGTGTTATTAAAAAAAAAAAAAATTAAGAAAACGGATGAAACACCGAAATGCAGTAGTGGAAAGCCGAAAAGTACACATCTTGGTTACTGTACTTCAATATAGTTTAAGTTTTCTGGAATTTGTACTTTTGTTAGCCTAAATATTTGTTCCTGAAACGGTATTACTTTTTTTTTCTACTGGCTCTAATCCTTTCAGTTCATGTTTGCTTTTAGATTTATTTCTGTTTTTATTGTCCAATCAAATTGCAGCCTCTGTGTTGCCGTGCCACACGGCCCTCAGAAGTTGTAGTGCTGACCAAAGCAATTTAAACCATATTGGCGATGTGACGGTTACTTGAACCGGTCAGATTTCAAATTCGTCCGAAAAAGCCAGTGCGCTTGTTGAGATAAAAAAAAACAAATCTGATTATGGGGTATGGGGGTGAAACAAAAGTGTGTTTAGTGTTTTCCGTATTCCAACTTTTTACGGTTGTACTCAGGCGCATTTAAAATTCTCCACGTATTCTTTTTTTCCCTTTTTTATTGCAGTGTGGTTGTTTAATCAGTACCTCTACCCCCCCCCCCCCCCCACACCCCCCACACCCGCACCTCCCTGAATACTTTGGTCACCCCTGGTGCGTTTCCTGACTTGTGGTGTGAGCACGGCAACTTCCTCCCCCTTGCGCAAGTTTCATTTGGAAGCATTTAAGGTTACGGCTGGCCGTCATTTTTAGCCAATATGAATTTGACGGATGGCATTAGAGATGAAAGGTAAAGAGACCCACAGGTCATTTAAAAATAAAGAAGCGGAATAAAAAGAGAGTCTGTGAAAATGAGCTTTTCATGGGGTTGTTTGGAAGGAAAAAAAAAGAACCTGCAATTATTAATCATTGCGTAGAAACATGCTCCTGAGAGGACACGTGTCTGTTTGCCTTACGTTAGGTTGAAAAATATATTTATTGATCAAAAATGCAATAAGGAAGGCTTTCCTTGTCAACTTAGCAGGATTTGGTTGAAAAGGCCTCTGGCAGACAGCTGGCATCTTCAAATAAAATAAGACTCCTTAGTATTGGACTCTGAAGAGAGACGGCATTGACATATATTTTAAGAGAATTCCACCATTTTTGCTCTATTTTGCGTTTGTTGCGTTGTCCCTCTGGTGTGAGAATAGTACATGCCTCCGAGTATTGTTTAATGACCTCTCCATGTGTTGCTCCACCATTTCTGTTCCCCTATGAATGGATTGTTTTCAATGCACAAAATGGAGTCCTCTTTGTTTTATTTTTAGCTTGACATCGAATTTAAACATTAAAAAAAACATGCCAAGAGAACCTTTAAAATAATTGCTTATTTTGAGGGGGGGGGCATTAGATTTTTCAAAATCCTTCATCCCTAGCTCAAAGTGTTTAAAATGTGTGATGAGATCCTACTAATTTGTTGCAAGGAGAAGAAATGATAGAATGGTCTGATTTTGATTAAAAGGAAGAAGGGGACTGGGGGATTGGGGGGGGGGGGAATCTATTCCAGATCCATAACAACTCCTGAGCCGCTTTTCTGTGTCAACAAGTTTTCCTTGGCATGCCTTCTTTCTTGTGACGCCTGCCTTCTCGCAGTCTCCCCCGCCCTCCACTCGCCATCTCTCTCCCTCCTCTTCTCGCTCTTTGTTGTGCTTTATTTTGCTCTCCTCCCTTGTTTTTGGCGCCTCGCTCTGTGATGTTAGCGTGCTCGGCTCCTCGGCAAATAAAAGGTGGGGGTGGGGTTTGTTGGATGAGCGCCAATCAATGCCTGCTCCTCTTTGGTCCTTTGGGATTTGTCTTCGGAACATCTCTTACCGGAGCGCAACTTATACAAGACCAAGTGAATCATTTCCCCTCTATTTTTATTGATGTATTTTTTGTTATGAAGTCAGGAGCTCAAGAGAGACAATGCTCCCTCAAAAGGGAGACCGAAGGAGGTGATAAGACCCTCGTACGACCGGCGAAAGGGAGTGAGAACGGAGATGTTTGACTCGCTTTTTTTTCCCTCCCCCCCTGTTGCTGGTGAAAGAGTGAGTCACTTGTGGAAAGCGCCCCCGAAAAAAGGGAAACATGGGAACCGAGGAGAAAAAGAGGGAGTGGGGCAGGGGGCGGTTCGATGAGGGAGGGGAAGATATACGTGCCGGGGGTGAGATGGAGGAGGAGCGCTGCGCTTTCAAAAAAAAAAAAGAAGAAACGGCTCGTTAAGGAAGTGGGAGGCAACATCTGGGATTTGTCATGAGGCCCTTCGGATAGACGGCGCGCCCCGTCCTTGGCTTCTTTGGGGAAAATTCACACCCAATGTGTGACTCGTCTGTTCATCTCCAAACAGCACACGGACAAATGTTCAGTCACGGCGAGACAAGCAAAGTTTTTTTTTCCTTTCTTTCCTCATCTCATTTTGCGTTGCTGTTGTGTTAATGGTGGGTGGTTAAAAAAAATAATAATAATGAGGGGGGGGGGGGATGACCTCAGTCGTGTTGACTTGTCTGTAAATTTGTCGGGAAGGACTGAGGATCTCTGATTTCCTTCCCTCCTTCTTTTGTATCCACTCCTTTTTGGGCTGCCAGGGTGTGGCCTGTGACCTCCTGACCTTCTACTGTGCACGTGTGTGTGTATGAGAGAGAGAGAGAGAGAGAGAGACGAGATGTAAGGGTGAAGTTTCCCAGCTGCACACAGAAAGGGTGAGGGTAATGGGGAGGGACCATACATTTTCTTCCCCTTCCTTCCTCCCCCCACTTTTTTTAAAGAAAAAAAACACAGCCAGAAAGAATGAGAGCTTTGTGTGTGTGTGTGTGTGTGTGTGTGTGTGCTTTTGCGTCCCAAAAAGGGGGAATAGAGCGACTGTGAGCAATGTGCTTCCAAAAAAAAAAGAGCGACAGGGTGAATATTAAAGAAGTCAACAGATGGAGGGAATCATTTTAGAAGCTATCACAAACGTGAAGGAAATTTTCCAAGGTATCAGAGAAGAAGTGCGACGTTAGAGTTGACAGGCGGGCAGGCAAAAGTGCGATGTCGGCTCGCGGAGATGAGAACAAGAGCTCAACTTTTTTCTTTTTTTTTCAAGTTTAAACCGCAATAACAGTCAGGAAAGCGCAGACCTCTGTCAAAGTTCATCTGTGTATGTGTGGGATTATTATTTTTTTGTTACTGTAAGGTAGTATGACACTATTCATAAAGAATGAGGACTGTACCATTTTTATTGAAATGGTGGGGTGGGAGGGAACGGTTTCAGCTCGATTCTTAAAAGTAAAAAAAAAAAAAAAATTTCGAAAAAAAAATCACAGCACTGAGTTGATTTTTTTTTGTAGTCAATTTAGGTTGCACCTGAGGTTGCGTTAAGCATCCACTAGATGGAGCCGCGCTAAGAGGAATAAAATACAATACCGCTTAATTTATACTGCGCTTTCACAACTGCTGCAGCTGGAACAAAGCACTTTTCATAGCATTTACCAATACCATGTCCTAGTAATCAGAATATTGATCCATGTAGAAGGCGCATCGGATTATAAGGAGCACTGTCGGCTCTTGAGAAAATCGAAGGCTTTGGGGTGCGCCTTATAGTGTGGAAAATACGATAAATCGATTGATTATACCGATTATATTGCAAAAAAGAAATTTCAATTTATTTAAAAATGTTAATCGGTAAATATTGCTCGAGTATTTAATTGATTGTTTTCAGTTTGGTGAGGACTGTAGAGGCAAAAAGAAAATACAACTTGACAAAAAGATTAGCGTCAGCCGCGACATTTTTCCGCAAAAGAAGCACACACGCTGACGATACGGTATTTTTCGGACACACTTGAAATCCCTTAATTTTCTCAAAAGTTCATTTTATAATCAAGGCTCCATTTAAAAGTCAGCAGGCAGACAAAATGAAGATTGGGGCCGATGATAACGGCTGCACCATGGTTGTCATTTCAGTCGGCGAATCAGCTTATTTTCACCCATTAACCGATGCCCAAAGCCGTCGGGGAAAAACACGATCCAATAACACAGGTGACTCACGTTTACGATAAACAAATTCATGCGGCTATATGTGTGTAATGTCGTATATCGAGCTTGCAAAAATGTACTTCGGCTGATTAGTTTTCTGGTCGAATGATAAAAGAGCAGATAGCGTTGGCGGCGGCTGTAAACGATACGCTCACGAGGAATGACCGCGTGTCCAACTGTGCATGCGATTATGGCTGAGACGGGATGATCATAATCATAATAATAATAAGGCGCCCGCTTCCTTCCTGGTGTTTGAGGACTTATATCAGCAGTCTGTGTGGCCTTTCAGCCCACGTCAAGTGACTGCTACGGCTAAATTGATTTTCTCCCTTGGCCTTTTCTTGCTTTTTTTTGTGTTTTAAATCAGCTTTCGAAAGCCGATTTTTTTTTTTTTTTTTTTTTTTTTTTGCTGTAACCGCACAATTGATGCTTCCGCTGCATCCACTAGAGTTGCATGTTTGGACAAATAGCAAAGATTAATTATTGCTGCCATGTTGAACCAGAGCAGCATGGAGGTACAATATGTGCAAGTTGGGAAAACATTTTTCACTTTAGAATTTTTTTTGCTGTTCCACTGCTGTTTTATATGCACAGTAAATACATATACTGTTAAAAAAAAAAAAAAACATAAGAGATCACATAACAAAAAAAAAGGAGGGAGGGGTATTGCGGTGGTGCGAATGATGATCCGCGATCGAGTGGGCAACGCCGTAATATCTATATGGCTTCTGTTTTGCATCGCCACGTGCTGCCGTTTGCCACGTTTGTCAATAAAGATAGAAGCGGTGGACACTTGTCCACCGATCGGATCTGAGAACTGCGCCATCAGATCAGAAGCGCCTGCGAGGTGGCTGAGGAGCCGGCGCGCAGATTTATCCCATGCTTGAATCGAGTGCATCTTGGCCCTGCCTGGGAAAATGCCAGGAGGGCTCTCCAGCTCCCTCCTGTTCATACTTTCGGGGAGGGGCAGTGGGATGTAGGTGAATGTGGGTGGGGGTGGGGGGCTTCACTGTAAATCTGTGGCCGCCCCTTCTCGCTCCCCCCCTCTAGTGGCAGTTAGGGAGCCCTGTGGACTCCCACTAAGCCTCTCAATAACCGTCTTGCCTCCCTCCTCGAGCCTCATTCACGTCTAATGAGGTGCTCAAGTGTCTGCGGTTTAACATGAGGGTCAAAAGGCTCAGAAATGGGACCTTTTTTCAATAAATATTGATATATATATATATATATATATATATATATTTAAAAAAAAAAATCCTCATCTCACCCCTCGGGTGGTGTCCGTCCCTCATTCAGCTCGGGTCCTCTACCAGAGGCCAGTAAGCTTGAGGGTTCTGCGCAGTATCCTTGCTGTTCCCAGCACTGCACATTTCTGGACTGAGATGTTTGGGGGTCACTGCCCCGAGTGCTCCGACCACCACAGGCACGACTGTCACCTTTACCTTCCAGGCTCTCTCCAGCTCCTCTCTGAGCCCTTGGTATTTCTCGATATATATATCTTTTTAATAAACACCCATTTACATCTTGCACTCCTAAATGCAAACATGATAAATTGTGCTGTGCTATTTGAGAGTCTGTTGACCTCATTGGAGGAGGTCGGAGAAATTGGACGAATATACATGTATATATGTATTTATTTGTTTTTTAATGAGGTCGGAGAAATTAGACGAATATATATATATTTGTTTTTGCTCAAAAACTCTTTTTAGTGCTGCACGGGACCAATGTTAAATATAAGTTGATACAATATTGAAAAAACATTTGTTTGGGGAATTAAATAAAAAAAACGTGCTTCCAAAAAAATACCACGATGGGAACTACATTTATGTTTGCCAAACGTACTAAAACTCACTATAATTATTGCAAAAAAAAGGCTTTGTTGTCATCTTTTTCATTTCATACTTGAGGTTTGGTTTATTTTATTACACGTACACTTCACAAACACTCAAAAAAAACCCAAACAAACTAAAACTAAAACTAAAACTAAACTAAAAACGGAATTTGCATGTAACATTTTCAGAATAAAATAAAAACTAACATATCTGCTGTCAAGATTAATTAAAACTGACTTTAAAAAATCGCCCCCGAGTTGCCGGGCTCGTTCTTCGACCGTGACGTCCAAGTTTACGAACGTCAACACACTTCCTTCAGCTGCACGTTGCGTAACGACAATCAAAGGCTGCATCGCTTTATTTTGGATCCACTCAAAACGTTAGCGTGCCGCTTCCCAATCAACACGCGATGTACAGAGATCGTGCTCAAAAGCCATAAAGGGAGAGATGCCATACGTTCGCTTGCATTTTTCTCACTCACGGAATATTTAACAGTAAACTGTCAATAAAAGTTTTCCCTGCGCGCGCACAGACTTTTTTTTTTTAATTGGCTAAATTCACGCAGAGAGGAAACATCATAAAAGAGAAGCGTAAAACTGACACGATGGCGGCGATACACATTTTTTTTTTTTTTTTTTTTAGTATCTCATCGGTTGGGAAGCGCTCTCAGCAAATTAAGCCAAACAGAGTCGAGCCATTCAGAGGAGCCATAAACTACGCCGCTCGTAAATTGACTGCTACAAAGTTGATTGATGTCTTTATTAAAGCACATCGAAGGAATTCATCAGGTGTTTTATTTTTTTATTTTTTTGGCGTTCACGACAATCAAGTGAAAATCTACCATATAATTGATGGCCACTATAAATGCTTTGTGAACTCCTCCCAAAAATTCATATATATATATATATACTGTGTATATATATATATATACATATATATATATATACATATATATATATATATATATATATATATATATATATATATATATATGTATATGTGATTTTTTTTTATGTATGTATGTATGTATGTTTTCAAAAATGTAATGTACTTGCTGTTAAAAAAAAAAATCACAGTGTTCAGCAGCAAGAGTTTATTTGGGCGAAATCTGAGAGGAGATCCCAGACGACGTGCGAAAAAACAGCTCAGACACCACGTCCCGTTCATTTATTCATTACTGGCGACTTAGGGGAGAACACTTGGCACTTTGCATCCATCCACTCCACATCCCCGACATCAAAACGGATCGCTTTGTGTGTGTGTGTGTGTGTGTGAAGAGCCCCAGTAAGTGACTGTCAAATTAGAAGGGAGTGACTGGGGAAAGTCGTTGTTAGCGTTGGTGCGATGCCAACACACAAACGCATCAAAATGGAGTGGCTCCGCATTTCGCGCCATCTTTCCCCCGCCGCTCCTCTCTCTCCAGTCGTTTCAATTGCGCCCGCCGACTCCGCATTAATACAGTCGAGTCGCCGGCGAATTATACATTTACGCCGTCAACATGCTGTCACACGATCTCGCACGCGCTCGCCGCGACTGTGATGCTTAATCAATTAAACAGTTTATCGCGTGCAGTCTGTCCTCTGGCTCCGCCGAGATGATTATCTGTGCAGTTATTTTGTTTTAATCTGTAAAAAAAAAGAAAAAAAACAACATCCTGTGTTTGATTTGAGCATGAGACTAAGTGAATATTTGAGCTGTGCCAGCGGGGGGTTTTATGTTTGTATTTTATGTTGTTTTCAATTATTCATTTTCCCTCTCAGTGTGCCCATGACAATTGCTTCTCCTCGATTACGTCATGAAATGGAGACCAAAACGTATTTCTGCCTCTGTGTCACCTCGCCCGTTCGGTCTTAATGACCTCATTATTATTCGTATTATTGTTCAGAACTAGAGCCCGAGCCGAGTTGGCTTTAGGGATTTATTTAGATTGTTTGGGGGGGGGGGAATGGCCCGGTAGTCCAGTGGTTAGCACGTCGGCTTCACAGTGCAGAGGTACCGGGTTCGATTCCATCTCCGGCCTCCCTGTGTGGAGTTTGCATGTTCTCCCCGGGCCTGCGTGGGTTTTCTCCGGGTGCTCCGGTTTCCTCCCACATTCCAAAAACATGCGTGGCAGGCTGATTGAACACTCTAAATTGTCCCTAGGTGTGAGTGTGAGCGTGGATGGTTGTTCGTCTATGTGTGCCCTGCAATTGGCTGGCAACCGATTCAGGGTGTCCCCCGCCTACTGCCCGGAGACGGCTGAGATGGGCTCCAGCACCCCCCGCGACCCTAGTGAGGATCAAGCGGTACGGAAGATGAATGGATGAATGAATGATTCCAGTTTGTTGTCCACCTACAGCATATTTTCATAGACTGTGTTGGCCGGACATTACGCTCGTTTGACCTGTTCCATCCATTTTCATAATCGGCTTATCCTCACACGGGTCACGGGCGTGCTGGAGCCAATCCCAGCTGTCTTCGGACAATTAGCAGGGACACCCTGAACTGGATGCCAGCCAATCGCGAACAACCATTCGCGCTCACACTCACACCTTGGGATAATTTGGAGTGTTCAATCAGCCTGCCATGCATGTTTTTGAATTAAGGGAGGAAACCAGAGTACCCGGAGAAAACCCACGCAGGCCCGGGGAGAACATGCAAACTCCACACACGAAGGCCTCCGTGCTGCCCTTCGCGCTTTTGTTCCACTTGCAAAAAATCCAGTGAAGCACAACCTCTGCTCAGATAGTTCCTGCGAGTCTTCTGTTTTTTTTTTCTCCTGCACCCCAAGTCAAATTCCCCCGTTGTCAAAGCCAAGAGAGGAAAGCAAAGTGCAGAGAAGTAACGAAGGGGAAGTTGTTTGAGTCGAGGGAGAAAAAGAGAGAGAGCTGCTCAGCCGCCCGCTTTTTCCCCCCTCCACTTTGACCTCCACGTTGCAGAGGTGGAGCTCTGCTGACTGCAACTTGACTCTGCCGCTTCAATTCTCACTCTCGCCAAAACAAGACGACTAGGAACCTTTTGATCCTAACTGGTATCCCCCCCCCCCCCCCCCCACCCGCCGTTTGTTTTTAACACACATGCCATCGTGCGTGTGTTTGCCCTACTGCTATACATTCGAAACCTCTCCAAATGCAGACACAACCTTGGTGCCTTTTTTTTTTTTTTTTGCCTGACTCACCCTCAGAACTATGCAAGCAACTCCAGCTCAATCGCCTAATTGATTCCAGACTTCCCCCACAAGCCTTCACTATCCATTCGTGTCCTCCTGGACTCTCTGGGACTCAGTGCCGAATTCATGTTTCCATTACATGGTGTCGACTGACTTTATGGAAACATGCTTGTCCGTGTACAGAGTGTGTGCGTGCATTTTTTTTTCCTCCACAACATCAATGTGGTCTTTCAGGTAAAAAATAAAGCTCTTTATTCAGTTGCCTTGTTTTGGGGATAACTTTATTTGTAATTTTGTCCAAATAAGCTTCAGTGCTGAATTGCCAGAGTACATTTTTTTTAACTTGCTACCACAATATTAATAAAATAATACCCACATGCTCTCCAAACGAATGGTTGTAGCAAAACTGGATACCGGATGCCCCCCCCCCCCCCCCCCACACTCAGGTTTCCGCTGTGTTGCTAAGTTGGCTTTATGGTACCTCCCCAGTTGCCATGGTCCTAAAAACACAATATATTTGCACGAGACAGAATTCCTTCCACCAAATATAACTCCACACACCTCCTATTTTATTATACAGCAAATGGAGCCTTTTGATTCTCTATTCAGAATCAGAATCATCTTTATTGGCCAAGTAGAGCACACAAGGAATTTGTCTCCGGTATAACACACTGCATTAGTATCATCATAAACAAGGACGTGACAAATTCATTTCTCATGAGAACACGAAAGGAATACTTGGAAGTTATTACACCTGTTGTGGAAAAAGTGGCTTTGAAAAACAGGTTGCCAACATCTCAATAGGTCGTAAAGTACTTCATGAGGTTGAAACAAGGTGTAATTTTTTTAACACCTTGTACAACTGCTGATGCGTTCAGAGGCTTGGTAGCTGCATCACTGGACTGAGCAAACAGCGCTTACTGAAATGAGAAAGGTTTATGAAAGGTGTGCTGATACACATTTATTACACTGTTATTACACACAAGGTTCAGCGAGAGTCCTACCTCCATATCAAATTGTGTGTGTGTGTGCATGCATGCAGCTGAGTGTAAATGCACATACAGCCCGCGAACAATATTTACGCACTGCTGGATAAATTCAACCTCATTAGTGTGTTGCTACATGCTATTGACCTTACCTGGCCTTGTCATAATCATCACACTTGATGCTTATGTGAGCAAAATTGGAAAACACCTGGAGTCAGACAGAGGTGGGGGCACCAACTGCACTTGTGTAGGCTGCAGTAAATCTAAACCTGGCTCCACATGACTGCAGAGACGGGCCTAGTTTGGGGCAACAGGTCGGTTCTTGAGCTGTGGTTAGTTTTGATCAGAGGAAAATGAACCAATGAGAGAGTTGTAGAAAGGGAAGGAACTGTTCAGGGAGAGGTCGCCGCACATTATCGGCCTTTGGAGATCGATGGCAGCTTTATCGTGTAATAAACAGCTGCAATTCGCTCACTATTTGGCAAGTTTAATAGTGACACACTAATGTATACAATCTGTCGCCCGACCAAGTGTTGGAAGGGAGCCTGGTCGTCGAGCATAAACAAAATAACTGATTCATGAAAAATGAGTTTCATCGTCTAACTTATATCGATGGCAGGTAGCGGCTCACTATTTGGCACCTGCTGCTGCCCTGACACAAAGTGACCACCCAGACAAGCAGAAGCTTCTTGAGGCTAGATCTGTCACGCAGACTTGCAGATTGTAGAACGCCACACGCCTCTTGAAGGCACATGCATATACGGTCACACATTACAGTACGTACAGTATTTTTTCGACATTTTATGCTTTTTCAAAATGTTTTTGAGTGCGTCACTGAGTTTTTAGCGAAGCTTCAGATACTGCTAAACGGCGGTTTACTGTGGCCTTTTCGTCAAGTCGTTCCCATTTTAAATACCGTTTTTTTATTGTTGTTGTTTTTTTTTTTCTGACTTTTTTTTTCTCCGCAATGCCTCCCCCTTGTTTTCTGTGATCATAAGGAAAAAGCCCAAATGACTTTAATCTAATTGAGAGAGTGCGGCTGATAACATGCGGCCCATTTACATTCTCCGGGGCGTTCTGCAGTTGGCTGGAGCCGCGTCTGTGATGAATGACGGATCATGATGCATTAAAGCCCTATTGCACTCAGCTGCACATTTGAGTCTCTGCAGCACGCTTTTCCCTCGGGCCATCTGTTTTCCTCCCCTGATTAACAGGCAGTAAATCTGAAAATGTGGCGCTCAGCGACGCGCTGTTGCTACAGTGACAGTGGCGCCGTGTTTTCCTCCAGCCTACTTACACAATTTCTCCAACTGTTTTGTTTGACACCGAATGTTGATTTTGACTGGGTTTTCTTCCGCGACTGGAGCTTGTGTTGATGCGTTGCCAACTCTAATGGGGATTGCATATTTGTGTGTTCTAAATGTGTTCCATTACTACTGTTCATAAAAAAAATGGTTTTACTGCTGCTGTTCTCGGAAAGAAGCAGAGAGAATCCCATCCCATGATGCATCACTGCACCGATACTTACTAGACAGCAGTTACTACTTTCCTATTAGCCCGAGTGCTGGCGCCATCTAGAGTGTTACGGAAAG
This sequence comes from Hippocampus zosterae, assembly GCF_025434085.1. Classification (NCBI taxonomy): domain Eukaryota; kingdom Metazoa; phylum Chordata; class Actinopteri; order Syngnathiformes; family Syngnathidae; genus Hippocampus; species Hippocampus zosterae. The sequence continues at coordinate 11,001,267 of NC_067468.1, forward strand.
AGCACAAAATTATGAAAAATGATTTTCACTACAAATAGATGGAATGCGCCAGATACTGCTACCCTAATGCTAATGCTAATTAGCATCCAAGTTTCAGTGCTGCACCGTCAGCAGTGGTTGGAACGCAAATGTTGAAGCAACATGTAGCTGGATGATGTAACGATATTCACACTCATATATTCTTTATCTGTACATTGAACGTCGAAGAATAGTGCCGTACTGATGAGTTCAAAGTGTAGTTGACATGTTAATCTGAATCCCACTTGCGTTCAAGGCAGGACAGGGCCCCCGCCTCAATATGAACGGCCGCTGCAAAGAGAGTTTGTTTTATACTCACGGCTCAATGAACAGTATATACCCGTCTGGCTTATATTGCCCCCAAGGGGTCCAATTGATGTAGTGTGATAAATATATATCACATATGTATTTGTTTGAATTATATTTAAATTTAATATTTATATAATTACTGGGTATTTTTTTAATTTGCAGAAAAGTGCTACATTTTTTTTTTTTGGTATGGTTTGAACGGATTAATGGCATTTGCATTCATTTCAATGGGAAAAGACGATTTGAAGCAGCACCGAGTTTAAGACTATTCAAGAAAAACAAGCGGAGTGGAACATTAAAGTAGAACTAATGACAACTTGCATTGCAATTTTTTCAACTCGTAGAAAAAGAACAGTGTTAATTCGGCATTCACTTTTGTTGCCTTTTGGTCGAGACTTGTAGCAAGGTGCGAGAAGACGAGATTCAATCTAAAAAATAAATTTAAAATGCCATCCTGTGGGTCGGGTCCAGCAGTGGTGGGCTGCAAAGTTGGTCTTTTCAAGAGGTGTACAGAAAAAGAAGAGATATCAGGAGAGCGGTGAGAGCTAATGAGCTGGATTTTGCCAGAGACTTGGCATTCTGCTCATCTTGCTGCTGTGTTAGATAGAGCGAGCTGGCTCCAGCGAGCTTCCTGTCTGCGCCCTCAAGCAGGAGTAAATGAGGGCTGGGTGTCGGGGAGGAGGATGGGGCGGGGGGGGGTGGCTGAAGAGGGAGGAGGAGGCGGATAGGGTGTTGGAAGCAAAAGAACAGAGGAAGAAGGAGGAGGAGAAGCAGAAGGAGGGCACGCTGTTGAAATTGAATGCCAGGACGCCATGTTCTCGCGCCTGCGTTTCCATGGTGACATGGTAATTCTGGCGAGTAAGGAAATTTCATTCACCCCCGTTAAGAGGCAGACGGGGGGGGGGGGGGAATAGATGAAAATATTAACTGAGCACAAGGATGGGAAGACACATGACATAAATCTGAAATGGAGAATGAACCCCCCCCCCCCCCTCCCATGTGGTCTTTGCATTCCTCTTCTCTATGATGATGCTGGGGTTTGTTTGACCCCCCCAACGCAAACACAACACCCACTCGGCACACGCTCACTCCATCAGCCCTGCAGGTACTGTATATGGCACAGAAAAAAGGCAAGCACTGTTTTCTGGCTGCTCTGTGGTATACAGTATGTAGTTGTGTGTGTGGTTATTTGGGAGCATGTGCTGCAGCACAGCTAGAAACACACACACACACACACACACACACATTTTCATCAAGGGAAATTTGATGCAGAATCACCAGCTATTAGTGAAAATTTGCAAGATGTAATTTTATGTCGTTTGTCATTTTTGTAATATGCAGTTCAACCTGTATGCTGGCAGCGTCTGATAGAATTACTCAATGTAATACTTGAAGCTGTTTACTGCCAAAATAAACACAAAAGAGAGAATTATTGGACGTGTTGAGTATTTCAAACAACTCCACGGCTTAGCCTTTAGTCCGCTTACTTAAGGCTAATGTTAGCATTAGCAATGATTAGGAGCTATGAGGCTGTGTTATAGTACTTTACGCAATGGATATTTCAGCACCAATATACAGTATAGTACATACAATATACTCAAAACGGTACTCGCAGTAATATACTGTATTATTTATCCTCTGTGAAGAATGACTAATTGACTCTCACACGAGTTCGAGACGGCGGCCCGGTAGTCCAGTGGTTAGCACGTCGGCTTCACAGTGGGTTCGATTCCAGCTCCGGTCTCCCTGTGTGGAGTTTGCATGTTCTCCCCGGGCCTGCGTGGGTTTTCTCCGGGTGCTCCGGTTTCCTCCCACATTCCAAAAATATGCATGGCAGGCTGATTGAACACTCTAGATTGTCCCTAGGTGTGAGTGTGAGCGTGGATGGTTGTTCGTCTCTGTGTGCCCTGCGATTGGCTGGCAACCGATTCAGGGTGTCCCCCGCCTACTGCCCGGAGACGGCTGGGATGGGCTCCAGCACCCCCCGCGACCCTAGTGAGGATCAAGCGGTACGGAAGATGAATGAATGAATGAGTTCGAGACAGGACACGCCCCGCAGCAGTGTAATGGAGTAGCTGCCGCAACCAGGCAGGAAAGGATTTTTTTGGGAGTGAAAAAAGTTTAATTGTGGGAAAACTGTTTTTTTTTTTTTTTTTAGAATATGTTGAAGTTGAAATAGTGAGAGTACAACCCCCTAAAATTTTTGACCCCACTGTTGTGTATGAGCTACCTTTTGTTATTGTTGTTTGTATCCTTTTTTTGTTTTTTGTTTTGTTTTTGCCCGGTGGGGGTTTAAGCAAAAAAAGGGACCGGCTTTCAACTGGACATACATGTGCAAGAACCTGAGCGAGCGAGTGGCGCGAGTGCCTCCGCGAACGCACGCTTGCTCTTGGGCTAAGCGAGTCTGACAACTGCCCTGGGCTTGACTGGCCTGTCGCTGCAGCCAACCTGACACTTGCCCCCCCCCAGCACACCACGCGGTGACATTGCAACACACAGTCTCATCCCTGAGCGTGATTCCCGATATGTTGCGCAGGTTTTTCCTCCTCAGCACAATGCAGCATGTGGTGACGGAGCGCACCATCAATAAGCGCGTGTTGTTTATAATCCTCAAGCTGGCGTGTGCAGATGCTTCTCAGTCTCTGAAAACATCATTACTGTTGCCACCGAGAGGGATTATAAAGCGGCGGTTGGTAATAAGGCCGTATATTGAGATTTTATAATTTGATGCTTTTTTACTTTCAGTGGCCGAGGAGGGGCTCTGGGAGTGCGGACTTTCCTACGAGTGCAGGACCCTGCTGTTCAAGGCCGTGCACAACCTGCTGGAAAGGTAATGAGAAAGTGAATGACTAAAACGTGCAACATGTCTGGGAAGATGGTTTTATTCTTAATCATGCAAAAAAAAAACAACAACAACAACCAATAATAATGGAAATGAGATGAGCCCCGTATATCGTGCTGATACAGTCCAGACCAACCCACAGTTACTGAAAATCTGCGGTATCGAAATTTTACACATTGAGAATGAGAATTTAACAAGGTAGCAAAATGTTCAACCAAAGCTTTTGACTTTGTCCAACAAAAAGTCTGATAGCTTAATGCTAACTTCATGTGAAATGCCATATAGATGCGAATTAGCATTGATGTCATGGTGATTGTAAAACCTTCAAACAATCGGGACGTTGGCATTTGTTTGAACTCAAAAACACTTTTTGTCGATGTTGAAAATTGCTGGGTCGGTTACCCAACTCAGAAAAAAAAATATCCTTCAATAATCGAATGCGCGGGTGCTGAGCCGCGAGGATGCCGGAGTACACTGTATTGTCTCAGACCCATGCTGATGTGTTTATTTTTATTTTTTTACTTTTCATCCCTAAAACCTACTTTTGAAGATATTTAATTTTTATTGGACTATGACGACAACATTTGTCTCGTGAGTACCTTTTGAAATATTCATCTTCCGTACCGCTTGATCCTCACTAGGGTCGCGGGGGGTGCTGGAGCCCATCCCAGCTGTCTTCGGGCAGTAGGCGGGGGACACCCTGAATCGGTCGCCAGCCAATCGTAGGGAACACAGAAACGAACAACCATTCGCACTCACACTCACACCTAGGGACAATTTAGAGTGTTCAATCAGCCTGCCACGCATGTTTTTGGAATGTGGGAGGAAACCGGAGCACCCGGAGAAAACCCACGCAGGCCCGGGGAGAACATGCAAACTCCACACAGGGAGGCCGGAGCTGGAATCGAAGCCGGTACCTCTGCACTGTGAAGCCCACGTGCTAACCACTGGACTACCGGATCCGGGCGCACCCCAGCCCAGTGTCGAACGGCGTTCCGCGCGGCCGGAGCCGCTAACCTTGACCAATCGGGGGGCGGCGGCGCTACGGTGCTACCTTTTGAAATAATACAACCTAAATACATGGCCATCAGTCTCGTAGGTCAATGTTAAAAGATATTTCAAGTGTGTCCCCAAACAAAAAGTGTTCAAAGAAAACATTAAAAAGTCACCGTTAGACAACTCCACTTGCCTTCTGGCATCCTCACCTCACTGAAATTAATAATCTGAGCATTGAATCATTTGCCCAAGTACCCAAAGCTCTCCTTTCTGAGCCAGAGCCATCTGTTAAATGAAGCAGCACATATTTGCTCTCTATTAAGTGAAGCATCAGCGATCATCATAGGGGGGGGGGGGGGCAGGCGGAATTAACCTTCCTATTACCTTGAAGCTAACTTCTTTTATTGCTAGCCGTTTCGGCGCGAGCGGGAATCGCCTTCTCCTCCGCCACGAAATCAACTTTTGTCGCCGGGCGCCGATTTTAATTTTCGGCTCCGCTCGAATGAGCGTAAATTTGAGTCGAGTGGGTCTTAAACAAACAATCACAAGCGGAGCGATTAGGAACAATTTAATAACGTGCGCAAATCGCAACCGAGAGGCCATCAGGGCCATTAGAAAAGGCGGAGTTGTAATTGTTTGGCTAAATTAGCGAGCTGACGGCGTGAGGTTGTGGTTGTTGATATTCAAACACGGTACACGCATACTGACAATCGGACAGAATTTGAGCAAAGGCCCGATTATCAGATGTTTCCGGAAAGATTATCCTGTGGTGCGGGCTGCTTCGAAAACATTCATTCATTCATCTTTCGAACCGCTTGATCCTCACTAGGGTCGCGGGGGGTGCTGGAGCCTATCCCAGCTGTCTCCGGGCAGTAGGCGGGGGACACCCTGAATCGGTTGCCAGCCAATCGCAGGGCACACACAAACGAACAACCATCCGCACTCACACTCACACCTAGGGACAATTTTAGAGTGTTCAATCAGCCTGCCACGCATGTTTTTGGAATGTGGGAGGAAACCGGAGCACCCGGAGAAAACCCACGCAGGCCCGGGGAGAACATGCAAACTCCACACAGGGAGGCCGCAGCTGGAATTGAACCCGGTACCTCTGCACTGTGAAGCCCACGTGCTAACCACTGGACTACCGGGCCACCCCTTGGAAAACAATCAACTGTAAATAACAGGATCGCTGATAATCGGGATTTATTTCAAAATTTTCTCCCCTTGGCATCCTTGAGTCCCTCTTAGAAGGTGCGATACAAAGCGAGTCATACCACCAAGGATGATTCTAATTATTCCATTGACGTCTTCCATTCTGTCTGTTCTTCTCACCGCTGCAGATGTCTCATGGACAAAGGCTTTGTGCGAGTCGGCAAGTGGTTCTTCAAGCCGCACCAACTGCAGGAAAAGTCTCTGGGCAGCAGGTGAGTGGCATTCACTCGACAGCGTGTTTCACCAGCTCGCGATTGCGGAACACAGTCAAACGGCGTCTTGTCACAGCTCGCGGGAAGTTCCTTCATGTGCTTCGTCCTGTCCGCTCGTCCTCGGGGCAACGGCAACTTGCCCCTGCCGGTGGGAGGCCATTCCAAGGTAGAGAGGCGTTCATTTTTTGGCCGGAGTGGAATGCGCGAATGTGCGCGCGAGTGAGTGCGAGTGTTGCGGGGCTCTGGTGACTGTTGTCTTGGCCCGCCTCTCACAGTTTACCGCAATTGGGCAAGGTTTTGCTTCTCTCACCCTTGGCAAGCCCAAGTGAAAGCCTGCATGGATGTCAGATTTATGAGCAAAGCTAAAATAGGGAGGAGTGACAGTTGAGTTTAGTCTGTTTGTGATACAGTATATTGTTAGTTTAACTCTGTAAAATCTTCGACTTACACAGAATGCACTTAATTAACAATCTAGAATGTATCCTGAGCAGGAGAATATTAATTTAAAAATTAATTTAAAACAAAAATAAATCAATAAATACATTTAATAAATGTGTTTATTATGTATTATTTATTATAATGAATAAATAAATAAATAAATAAATACAGTTAATAAATAAAAATAATAAATTTAAAAAAATATATGGCGTGTTTTTTTCCCCCCTATCCCTACCTACAAATAAAGGATATCTTAAATGTTAATTATATATATATATTTTTTTTTATTTAAAAAAATATATATAATTAAAAAAAAATATGTATGGCACATAGGCACATCACTAACACAATCGTGACATATGCCTCAGTATGACCACAGTCAGTTTCATTGGGGACCCTCCGTGTCGTAGGTGTTCTAATCGTTTTGTAAATTTTTTTTTTTTATATCAAAAGTATCACTGGGCAGGTCTGAATATCCAATGTACTGAATGTATGATGCTTGAAAGCAGTGTACACTGTAAATCTCCGTACGGCTACAGTATGTTGTCATGTGCCTCTACCACCCCCCCCCCCCCCCCCCGAAACAAACAAACCCCCTCCCGTCCTCGCCTCAACGCCGAGCCACTGCTGCCTCTTTGAATTATTGAGCATCCTACAAAGAGGGATAAGGCGGAATATCACCGTCGCTTTCACTGTCCCAAATCAAACAGGGCGGGGGGGGGGGGCTTTGTGAGTGACACTGCTTGTGAACGCCGTTCTGCTTGCTCGCAGTTCTCATGCGTGTACATCATTCCATCCCTCTTTTCCACAATAGCGTTGCAGCAGCCTGAGGAATCCTCCCCCCTGCCTCCCCTTGCGCCCCCCCCCCACACCTCCTCACGCCACGAGGGAGCATTGCTCAGTTGATGTCATGTGACCTCCCGCCTCAGCTTTAACCAGCTCCTTTGTCTCCTCTGCACCTCCACTTTGTCCGTGCCTTTTATCGCCAACAGAGGGCGTCTAAAACAGCGCGCGCCATCATCATCATCATCATCATCATCATCATCACCATCGCCCCCCCCCCCCCCTTTTCCGCCTTTGTCAAGCTTCCCCGGTGTTTATCTCACGCGTGTCCCTGGGGCCATAGTAGCGGAGAAGAGCGGCGCATCCAGGAGAGGATTCCGAAACCTCCTCCCTCCACTCTCTTTGTGTCGGAATGAGGAGGAAGCGCTCTGGGTTGGGAGCGAATTGCATCAGACGCTGAAAAGGGGTGTGGGGTGGTGGTGGCGGTGGGGGGTTACTGGGAGGAAGAGGGATGAGAAGGGGGTGGGGGCTGGAATGATGGTCATAAATTAATCATTACTACAGACGGCTGAATTGATGCATTACAGTCTGTCCTTCTCATTAGTTCAGTCAGTTGTATGCATGCCAATTACAATGCTAAATACATATATAGGGGGCTCTCGTTTGAATCCATGACCAAGGAAAGCACAGCATATTATATTCTGATTTCAAATCAGAAAAAAAAAAATCATGCTGTGACCGACTATGCCGAAGAAAAGTTGTATTATCTCCTTAACAATACTTCATCGTAAATACACGGCGCACAGATGCTCTGCTCTCCTCGGGTGACATTGAGCTATTAGCCGTCGTCTTGGCAACAGACACTCGATGCCCGGCCATATCCCAAGGTCATATATGGAAGCAGAAGGGAAACATTTAAGATTATATTTATTTGTTGATATTTGACAAGTGAGTCCTTTTTTTTTTGGTACAAGTGGGAGTATTTATCAAGTTTTTGGGGAAGTCGTCTGTAGTCCAGAAGGAACTAGTCAGGCACGAAGATATGTTTGCGTTAATTTACGCCTATTACATTGTCTATTTAAAAAATTCCTCAAAGTAGTGGATTTGGAGATGCGAGGATTCCACCTGACGATTATGATATATCGTACGCTGACAAGTGTCATTAAGTCCTAAAAGATGTCCAGACATTAGGACAATCCTTGCTAATGGTAAACAGCGAGCAATTAATTGGACTATAAATGCGGTTTCTCATGCAAATGTGCATGCATCCATCAGGAGAGATGTACGCGCACTGACAGAATTTGCAATTAAAGTTGGCGTTGAGAGCCCATCGTTTTGCGTCGCGGCCAATTTATTTGGAAGCGATCTCGTTAAATACGCCGCTTTATCGACGCACTACAAACATGTTGTACTACACGTGTACTGGGACCTTTCCCCGGAGAGGTAGAACACAAACGACGACATTTTCCGCAGATGTTTGCTATCATTCTTACATGAGTAAGTGAAACCCCAGTGAGAGGCTGAAATAAAATCAAGGATCAATGGAGGCGATGGCGACACATCAGAGTCACATTAGATTTTCTTTTTAATTAGCATTTAGGAGAGAAAAGTATTTTTATTTTATTTTTCGGGGGGGAAAAGGTTTTTTGCTGTTTTTAACCACAGTGGCAACCCACTCTTGGCGCCAGTTTGTGTTGCCTGGCATCTTATCACAACTACTATGAGCTGTAAGATTCCCCCCCCCCCCCCCCCCTTTGCGTTGACATTCCAGCGCAAACTTGAGATGGTGCAAGTGAACCCCAGTCAACTCAATTCACAATAAGCAACCGAAACGGATCCCAAAAGGGGCTTCAAGCTATTTCACGCCACTCTCGCTCGAAGTAAACCGTCACGCGTACCCATGAAGCGTAGCGAATGGCGCTTTGTGTATTTAAAACGAAACAGCTCCGCGTTATGAAACGGCCGCTTACCTTAACACGACGAACGGTGCAAAATGCCATCGCAACCGTTAGCATCGATCGTCGCGCTTTTCCAAGCAAGGGATATTTGACAACAAAAACCACACAGAGCTGAGAAATAATAATACTCTGAGGCATATATTCTTTATCTTCTTCGGAAAATGAATACAATTCAAATCATAGCAAATGTTCACCCAACCGTCAAATTACGAAATATACGACATAATCTGCGGAATAGCCACGTATTCGATAGAGACAACAAATGCTTCAAGCTCCCATTTGATTCATACTCTCAGATGATTTACGTAGTATTGAGCTCGCCTCTCATCGTTTGCAATGAAGGAGCGGGCGGTTTTGACGACGACTCGGTGTGGTTTCACACCGCTGCATCGACAGTCATCACCGTAATGTTCGATAACAGCATCTCAAAAAACAAAAACGAAACACTGTTGCGTTGAGGGTGGAGATCCCTGCCTGCCGCTTGCTCGAATCCATTCAGCGTAAAAGGTTGCGAAAACTTCACTTTCACTGATATGTGTGCGGCAGTTGCAGCAAAATGTGCGCGCGCGCGTGTGTGTGTGTTGCTGAATTATTCACTCACAGCACTTTCTCTCAGGCTGGCTTTGCTCTCACTCTATATTTCAAACTGTATGTTTTTTTTTTTTTTTGCCTATGCCTGCCTCGGAGCTTTATGCTTCATCCTGTGCATTTGCTTTTCAACAACCAGAGGTTGTTTTCTCTCTCTCTTTCTCTCTCGCTGTAACTCTCTGTAACGATCACTCTTCATTTGAGTACCATCCGCACATCATGTTTACTACTATTTACCCCCCCTCCCACACACACACACGCCGGGTCTCAGAGGAATGCGAGAAGTGCTGTGTGTCCGCATACTCACGACCGCTTACGGTGCAGGAAAATGCCCTTTGCTAAAGGACGTCTACATATGTGTTGGTCACAGGTACGGCTCGAAATTATGGCTTGAAATTCACGTCGTGGTCAAAATGATGTTTGTTCACGGTGACGGTGTCAGTTGAAATGTGAACACGTGTTTGAAGTGCAAAGTATTGCTGGATGGGTTGAATCAGGGTTGGGGAATTAAAATTGCATGAGAAACTAGGCACCATGTGATTTTTAATTTTTTTTTTTTTTTTTTAAGCATGAAACTCAACTTTGACGTTTTTCATTGGAAATTCTTTTCCAGGCCTTTACCACAGCCTCTTTCAGTTCTTGTTTTTTTTTTTTTTGTCCCTTCTGACTACTCTTCAGAAGGCTCTATTGGGTTAAGGTCCAGTGACTATAGACACACACACACACACTGTAGCTAAATAGTTAACGGAGCGATTATGCATTTACAGTAAGCGGATTCACTGTTCCAATGGTGTACCGCAATGAAAACAAGTTTGACACCGGTGATATCGCTCATGTTGTGTTTAATTGCGCCTTTTTTATTGCTGTGCCAACAGTGTGAGAGTGTCATCATGATCGCACATTACATTTTGGCCGCAGCGATTTATTTTTACCCCCACCGCTGACGGCATCATGCAAGATCCGTATCAAGAAGACAATCGAGCTTGACGGACGTTGTTTTTATGTCTGTACTTCGCTAACGGGTGTTCTCGAATAGAATGGCATGTCACTTGAATGTATGCTGAAAACGGTCCATAATCATCATTTAGATTTTATTCACCAATGCAACGGTTTCATATACAGTATGCACTACTGTTCAAATGTTGGCGGTCACTTAGAAGTATCCTTACTCTTTAAAGAAAAAAAATATGTGTTGGACATCATGTTATTTGAATTAGTAATTCATGAGAGGCTGGGAAACATTGCTGTCTGCTTTTGTTTCTCTGCCCCAGAAATTCATATCCAATCTGGGCCTCCCTTCCCTCTGAGTGCACTCAGTGCCATCTGGAGGCCATTTTAGGACAGTATTTAACAACTCATCTTTCAGCTTGGCCCATTAAGAGCAGAACTGGCTTTTTTTATTTTTTATTTTTATTGAATTTGATGACCCATTACTGCTCCAGTGGGGGTCCAGTGCCTTGGGGCAAAGGAGATATTGCATGGGTAGCAGGGTAATCACAAGGAGATCACCCTACCTGCTGACTTTATTGTCATTTTGATGTATATAACCAAGGTTATAAGGAGCTTTATAGATTAAAAATATACATCACAGAAGCCTCTGTGACGGTTAATGGCGCACAGGTTGCCCGCTGCTATGTAGATGGCAGTAAGACCTAAATTATTCCCCCGTCTGTGATTGTTTAAAAGAAATAAGTATACATGATGGACGGTCTAAGGCCGTGTGATAAAGAGATAAACATGCAGTGTGGAATAATCGGTCGTTAAGCAAATGAGGATTCATACCTGCAATAAGATGGCCGTACGAGGACAATCATGGATGCGTTTGGGTAAACTGGACGACCCACAAGCTCTTTTGTGCATTGTCGCAATTTCTGTTTGAAGAGGTAAAATGCTCACGTTGTAGAATAGAACAGAGTTGTGGTATATATTGGCATTGGTTAGGGCTTGATTCATTTAATGGCGAGAGCCGGTGAAATATTTTTTTTAGTCAGACATTTTTTTTTTCAGAATGAAGAAACCCATTTTTTCAGACTGTTAAATGATAACATTACTTAAAGCATGGGTGCCCGATATGTCGATCACGATCGACCGAGACTTCGTGGACTGGTCCCACGTCGATCGCGAGGGGCGGGGCTAGGGGGAACAACCCAAAACATTTGTGTGTCTCTGTGCGTGTTATTAATATTATATATATTATAATATATATATATATATATATATATATATAATATTTTTTTATTAGCGCACACTACACCCTTAGCTTCCTTTCAGTCTCATTTTCACAAAAGGTATTTAAAAAATTTAATCAAATTTAAAAAGCAGGTCACCTGTTACCTACGGTGTCACGTGACCTTCACCACCGGAAGTTGTTAGCGTTCAGCAGTCTGTAATTGCAGTTAGCGATCAGAGCTGTTGCGCGAAAGCGTTTGTTATTATTCTCAATTAGAGTTTGTTTCATGTACAATTCAATTATGGGGGACCGAGAGAAGCATTTTAAAACTGTATACGCGAGCTACGATCGTTAACGCGTTGTAAAAGTGCGTTCCATGCCTCCGCTTCAGGTCTCGTGATGGCTGTTGTTTATTTTGGCCTGCGTGTGTTCGTGCGCGCGTATGCGGTAGCGGGTCCATGGCGGAAGGTTGCTTGATCGAAAAGTACATTTTCGGTCAAAATCCACTGATTTGAAGGGGGAATTTCCATGGCAAAAACGACGAAAAAGGCTGGTTGATCGAAAAAGTACTAGCACGATTTGAACGTGACCAAGGCTGTGCCCTTCACTTGAGAATCTCAAACATGCTCATTATGAAAGTTGCGTAGTTGTAATAAATTGTCTCGGGGAACAAATATGCAGCATCAGCAAAATAACTCGAACACCACCAGTCCTGGAAACTTTTTGACACACCTCCTTTACTGTCTGCTTGTGGCAAATGAGGGAATTTTATGTCTTCACATCAAAATGTCGCCCACCTTCCCGCAACACTTCTGCCCTTCTTTGGCTGGTCCTGGCTCTCAAGGATGTAAACCTGTGTGCTCTTCTGTCTCCTCCAGTGAGCACCTCTCGTGTTCCTTCTCCTTCTTCCTGCACGGGGAGAGCAACGTGTGCACCAGTGTGGAGATCGCCCAGCACCAGCCTGCGTACCACATCACAGAACAGCACATTCACCTCGCACACACTTCCGTCACGCCAATACAAGGTAACGCACAGGATAACTACGTGGGAGAACATCTATTGTACACTGTCACCATAAGTTGGGGGTGAAATTTCAGGTCAGATCGAATTGGCCTTATAAACGTCTTTCAGATATTACATTTGGCTCACTTAAACTTGATAATGTGTCTTTTATGTATTCATCGTGGATTAGATTGTATCAAATCACCATGAATTGTCATATTTTAAATCGTTGCAGCCAACGTCTGCTAAGACAGACATGATTTCATCAATGATGAGTATGCAACACAATTGACTGTCACTTCATTGGTCAACCCCCAAATATGTCATCTGCCGTGATTTGCAGTGATCCTAAGCCCCTACGGTCTGAGCGGTACTCTGACGGGTCAGGCATACAAAATGAGCGACCCGGCAGCACGTAAGCTGATGGAGGAGTGGAGCTACTTCTACCCTATGGTACTGCGACGAAAGGCGGGAAGCAGCGAGGAAAACCAAGAGCCGGTCGATGATCGCAACGCTCACGTGGCAGTGGAGGTGGTCGTCGGTATGCCGCAACTCCTCTCATGTCGCTTCAAAATTCACCGCCGCGCATGTCTGCTGGACTGGAATCCCCCTGAAGTCATTTTGGACCACGTTACCTTTGTTCTGCCTAAGCAAACACCGGCGAGCAGCATCCCATAAATTAGCCGCCGCTTCTCTTCCATCTCTCTCACTTTCCTTTTATTTACCGATGCTCTTGAGAAGCACCTTCACAGCCTTTTAGCCTGCCGGGGAAAAAAAGAGCAAATGATGTGGAAGGAAAAGAGGATGAATGAGATGACAGGAAGTTCAAATTGGGACGATGAAATCCAAGCTCCCGGGAGTTTTGTCTCATCTGTATGATCTCTCAGGGTTGGCATCATGACAATAAAAAAAAAAAAAAGCATTCCAGCCATTTCTAAATGTGACGTTTTTCCATTTGAGCAATAATTAATACAATTGTTTTTTTCTGACACTCGTGGAAACATGCCACATACAAAGTCAAAAAGGCAGTAAACAGCCAACCCCTATCCAAGATGGTCATTTTGTATTTTTTTTCCATTGTGCATATTACAGTTGATACACCTTCAGTCAAATGCTTATTAGCAGATACGAAAACTGCAGTTTAATTTTTAAGTGGGTCTACTGCATTATGGAGTATTCATAATGATAATAATAGTCATCAAAAATAGACACTTTTACATTGGTTGAAGTTAACATGCTTTCGTCAATTTTTACTGGAACAGAAACAACCTGCGTTAAAAAAATCCGATATGCGAAATGTGAGCTGTTGAAATCATAAAAGTGCTGTTCAAGATGTTGTCGACATCCATTGATTTTTAAGCAGGTACTAAAACCGGGAGTGAACAAGGCCCATACGTCTCTGCGAGAGGCAAAAGATGTGAAGCCACAGCCTCATTATGTCCTTTTCGCTCTCTTTAGGTGGCGTACGGATGACCTACCCAGCTGCTTTTGTGCTGATTGGCCAGGGCCAGCTGCCGTTGGAGCCACCTCCACCTGCGCCTGCAGCTCAGGGCCTCGCCAGAGAGCAGAATCACTGCAGCGTGCCGCTCACGCCGCCAACATCGCCGGAACAGCCCTGCTCGGGTAAATGACACCACACAAACGCCATTCCTCCATATACGCCGCCAGCTGTGTTGTGAGATCTTCGGTTTCTCGGGCAGAAAAAAAAAAACAGTGAGCAAAATTGGCATGAAGGTACATGACCCAGGGAGCAATAACGGCAATAAAATTGGAAGAAGCACGGCCTTATTTTAAGAGAATCCTTTGATGATGTTGGCCGAATGCGCTGTGGTTGGTGCCAGCCTCCAAACCACGAGCTTCGAGCGTTCAAACATTCTCTGAAATCTGGAAGACGCACAAAAAAAAAAACACATGAAAGGAAGGTATATTTGTTCCGTTTATATTAGCAAAGGGAGCACACTGTTTGGCGAGCATAAAAATCAAGGCAATGCTAGCTTGTAAGCAACTTGCGACATCTGATTTTTTTTTTTCAGTATGAGCATTAAGGTAATAAAAGAGGAAATGGTGTGCACAACCGACAGTAAAAAAAAAAAAAGTTTTCTTTTTTAATTTTGGATATCAGTACTTCCAATTTTCTGTAGGATGAGTACTTTAGTAAGACACCGTTTGACGATCTGCTTCTTATCTTTCCAGCGGACAGCGGATTCGTGACCTCGGCCTCGAGTGTCCCAACGCCAGACAGTGGTCTCGGGGTCACCAGCCTGAGCCCAAAGCATTCTGGGAAAAAGCTGACTTGTCAGGTGGTCCATCAGGCCTGGAGGGAATGCTACCTCAGCCAGCCTCAGCACATGTAAGTGACGTCAGCCCACTGCGGAGGACGGACCCGAATGGGTAAATTTGTTTGTTCTTGGCAGACTAAAGCAGCCGTCCGACGTGACGCCAAAGAAGGAAGTGCCAAATGGAGTCACCACGTGGGATTTCAATGACGTCGGGGCGCGAGCGCCGTGCAGCTGCTCGAGGTACCGGCGAGCCGCTCTCAAGCTGTTCATCGACGGCGTTGCGAGAACTTAGTTTTGCTAAAAAAACATCACGCCATTGTCTCCTTTCTATTTTCAGGCTGAAGCAGCAGAAGTTGACAAGCGCCACGAGCATCTCCAACCCTCAGAACGGTGCCAATCCGTCCTCTGGCTCATCATTATACGCGTCTTCCATACCCAAACACAAGACCAGCGACAAGACGGAAAAGGCCGACAAACAATCCAAGAGACCGGCCATGATCCCCTTTCACCACCGTGTATGCGCCACCCAGGAGACCCCTCTGGAGCAGGACTCACCTGGGGGGCCCCAGCTCAGCGGTCTGGTAGCACTCGAGCCACCGATGGAGCCTCTGGCCACTCTGGCAAGCTGCAAGTATCCCAAACAGCTCTCCAACGGAAGGAAAGCTCCGGAGTCACTTCTCTTGTCGCCAATGTCTCCGCTCCCTCCCACGCTTAGCCCGCATCCCCGGGTGCAGGACCCGGAGGTACTGGAAGGGCCGCTGGACATTCACGTATGTCAGGAGGCCGCGGCGGGCATGGGCGTGATGACCAGTGAGACGGCAGTGTACGCGGCCTTGCTGAAGCAGAGGGAAAACGGGGCCGGCTGGTGGAGAGGCTTCCGGACTCCCAGGACTGATAAGATGGATTTCAGACCTCCAGAGGTCTCGGCTGATAAAGTAGAAGAGGCGAAAACGGAGGCGGTCCCTGAGGGAGCCTCGCTAAAGAGGTAGGAGCGATATCGTGCTCTTGGTGTGCGATAGATAAGCAGATACTGATACAGACAACGGGGAGGTCACAACAGAAATGGATTTGTCAACTTTTGCGTCCATTTTTTTTGTTGACATGCGTCGACTGAGACACATTTGGAGTAGGCGCAAGAATAGTTATCAATTTATAAGAAGTGATAAAGAAATGTTTGGAACCGCTTCACGGGAACAGGGATTCCCAAATGGAGGTGAGTGCCTTGCAGGCGGCTGCGCTTGGATTAAAAGTAGTTTTGGTCTGGTATATTTAGCAAGCACAACTTTAAAATTTATCAACTCCAAGTCGTTTAGCGTTAAATGTGTTTTGTCGTCATTTGAAGTCGCTGACAGTGTAGGTTTACACTCGAGTGACTTTGGTTGAAAACACTGTGAGTTCTTCCACTCTGGGCTCAGGATTTGTTGATGGCACAGCTGGGCTCAAGCGTACAAAGTGTCATATCTCGATTTTCTTGCTGGTGCAAGCCTCGTTTTGCCTGTTTGGAAATTCGCCATGATTGCCGTTCAACGGGCTTACCGAGCGCTTTTCTTTCGATATGCCTTGGCGCGCCTGACAATTTGGTAGCCGAAAGTAGACAAAATTTGACATCTTACTGGAATCATGTCGAACTATTGGCACAGGTAGAACTCAACAAATGCATTATTAAGACAAGTCTTTGTTATATGTAAAAATCGCCCACTTCTGGACTACAGTGAATCAGTTTGTGCTCTTCCACCACATCAAGGACTCTGCACCTCTTGTGCGGCTATTTCACAGTGAATGAGAGGAGCCGCTTAAATTGGCGAGAATCAAGTCGGCTCTGTTCACACCCACAACGGCGCAATCTGTGCCAAATCTCCGCTGCATAAAGACCAAAACTTGGGCTCGGACACCCCCGCGCAGATTTATGCCACTCCTCGTGCCAGACTCGGAGACCTCTGCGATCATGTTATGCACAGAGGCTGTTCCTGTGATCACTCGGAGATGTTCATGGCACTGACCGAGATGCCATTTCTAATTAGAAGCCAGTGTAATGTTCAAACATTTTAAGGTCAGATAAAGAAATGAAATCATATCTTTTGTAATAGCCTGCAAATGTCTCTTCACAGACTTTACACACAGGCGCACAAGAGATTTAAAATCTCAGACGAGAGATTGCGGGAGCACGTCCAGGCACTGGGCCTGCTCCAGCAACCGGTTGCGGAGGTGCTGCGCGAGCCAGGGGAAGACCCCTACGACTTCAAGGAAGGTGACATCGAGTACACGTTCTCCACTTCCAAGAGATTAAAGAGTCAAGGGCGGGAATCCGGCAAGAGAGCCAAGGTAGGGAAACACGGGGCGCTTCTATTAAAAGTGGCTTCACTGCCATTAGCCTGCGCCGCCTTTCAAAGTCATCCTTTAATATCCATTAAAAACGGACTCGCTTGACTCGTTTTTCCAAATCGCTCATCAGAGTGAAGAAATCACCAGCAATGGCCACTTGCCAGATGGGAAAGACGCAATGTCCATTTTCAACTCTGCTCCCAAATCAGGTGGGACTTACACTTCAACATCATAAACCAGCTTTTTTTTTTCATGTGTCCTTTATTTTTTAAAGTAATTTGGCCTTGTGTTTTCCTTCAGATGAGTCCAGTCAAGACGACGCCGCCGCCAAAGCCAATCCTTCTCTGACCCGAGAAAAAGACCTGGTGGTCAACATTTCGGATCTGGACAACATATTTGATGAAGATGAGGAGGAACTTGGGGTGAGGCATCCAAATTCCTGTTTGGGGAAAGATGAGGAAGTACCAACCGATCACAATTTACAATCCCGTCGTGCCTTCTGCTCGAATAAATTAGTGAAGCGTATTACAGAGTGTGGAAAAATAAAAATGCCGTGTACATTTTTGTTATTGATAAACTATATCGGCCCAATCCTCTAATCTGATGTGTACTAATTTGTAGACGGTTTACCCCAACCAGCACTCAACCAAAGTCACAGTATCCGCAGAGGATCGTCCTCTGAGTAAAGAAAGCAGAGCGGCAGTTCCGTATCCATCAAGTGAGTTCCCGTCCATACGCGGTCGTACACAACGCGCCCAAAGCGTCAATGCCCTCGTAAATCCACTTTTTGTCCATCTCAGCAGTAGCAGACCTTCAGCGTATGTTCCCCACGCCACCCTCCCTGGAGCAGCATCCGGCCTTCTCTCCCATCATGACGTACCGGGACACGCCCAGCCAGGAGCCCCCCGCCCCCGCCGGAGTGCCTGACCACCTTCTGCCAGTCACCTCCAACCAGCTGCCTGAATTCAGGATGGAGCTTGAGGAAGGCGTGGCTAGCCCCTGGCAAGAAGACTTCAAAGTAAGGACATGGAAATGCGATTCACAGTTTGCCGTTCACAAATTCAATACTTTGTCTTTGTGGAACGTATTCTTTATCCTCTACGTAGAGGCACAGAGATTAGTCTGAGAGGAGCTGGGACGTCTAAATGAAGCATTAATCACATATTAATATGTGACATATTAATCAAAGAAGCGCTCTAAACATCGCGCAGGATATGCCCAGCCTGCGCGACGTGATTGGCTGCGCATCCAGGCGGGTCTGCCTAGAACTCAGTGGGATTTTGGAGTAACTGGTTTATATACCTTAAGCATAGCTGGATTCTTTTTACTGCGGGCGCCGAGCAATAGCTGCGAAATGCTAACAAGCGCGAAATGCATGCAACTCTTACTACTCTGCTCACCCGCGCAGGAACATCGACAACACTTCCAAAACCGCTCAGTCTTTATGTGCCCTCTGTCCAGACACAGGTGGTCTGCTCCATGTTCGCGCCACTTTCCTGCCTCCCGAGTCAGAGTTTAGCACCCCTCAAGATTCCTGAGCAGTGCTACTACCGCCCGTCCTGGGCTCTCCTGCCCAAAATGGAGCACATCCCGGCCGCCATGCACGGCCACAGCAGCAATTTCGTCAGGGACGGATACACGTGAGTAAAATGCAGTGACAATGTTAGTAGCGCCAGTTTACCCGGCAGTAGAAGCGCTTGAATAATGCTTAACTCTGACCCCGGAAATAGTGCATGAGCATATTTTTGATGTCTTTCAGAAATATCCCAAGTGTCAGCGCTCTAACGGACCAGGACTACAACCAGATGAGCGGCACCACGGCTTCGGTGAGCACCACGGTGGGCATCCTGCCTTCCCCGGCCACGCCTCGTTTCTCCGTGCCCACTCCGCGCACCCCTCGCACGCCGCGGGGTATGAACCCCGCCAGCTCCGGCCAAGGTTCCGTGAAGCAGGACGGGACTGAGCTGAGCTCGCCGGCTTCGACCCCTTCCACCAGCCTGCCCCTGAGCTCCGTGGAGCCCCTGGCTCGACCTCGACCTTGCCTCCCCGAGAGCCACAGCCTCTACGCCATTCTGCTTCTGTCGGACTCGGTCCTTAACGTCTTCAAGGACCGCAACTTTGACAGCTGCTGCATCTGCGCCTGCAACCTGAACGTCAAGGGGGCGGACGTCGGGGTGTACATCCCCGATTCCACCTGCGAGGATCAGTACCGCTGCACGTGTGGCTTCAGCGCCATTGTGAACAGGCAGCTGGCCCACGGCACGGGCCTCTTCCTGGAAGACGAGTTGGATATTTACGGCCGCTCCTCGGAGGTCGGCCGCGCCGCCGAGAGGAGGCTGGCCCTCGGCCGGCGGGAGCCGACGATGGGCGACCCCCGAGCGAAGCGTCCTCAGGATGCGGCGCCCGCCTCGCCGGCCGTCATGGTCCTACTTCAGGAGCAGTGCTCACAGCCCATTTCCTCCCTCGCCTCGCTGCACCTTCCCCACGCTTACTCCAGCTATTCCCGCAAGGGGGCGCTGCTGCAGAGTT
The DNA here is from genome assembly GCF_025434085.1 of Hippocampus zosterae. NCBI lineage: Eukaryota > Metazoa > Chordata > Actinopteri > Syngnathiformes > Syngnathidae > Hippocampus > Hippocampus zosterae. Next base: position 11,020,925 of record NC_067468.1, read on the forward strand.
GGATGTCGGAAAAGCAGTGGGCAGACGGGAGCGACGCCTGCGTGGAGTGTTACAACGCCCTGGAGCAGGGTCTGCAGTATGTGGACAACTCCACGGGAGGGAAAGTCGATCCGGCTGTTGTCCGAAGTACCGCTCTGCATCCCTGGCCTCACACCAACGGTAAGGACGCATATTTGGCCGCTTAAAAACGGACGGGGGGGGCGTTTGCGTTTGACAAATTCCTGTCTGCTTAATGTGTTTTCTGTTTGTTCATTTGTTTCCTCGGTGGCTAGGCCCTTGTTAACATGTGCGTATCTGTCCCGTGTGTGCGTGCGTGCGTGCGCGCTTGTTTCCGTGTCTGTGCTCATCCCCGCAGTGGTGGACATGAGCATGTTGTCGTCCCAGGACATGGTGCGCTTGCTGCTGTCCCTGCAGCCCTTCCTGCAAGATGCCATCCAGAAGAAAAGAACCGGACGGACTTGGGATAACATCCAACACGTTCAGGGTCCGCTCACCTGGCAGCAGTTCCATAAGATGGCGGGAAGAGGCTCGTATGGTAAAGAACAACAACACTTATTATTATTATTATTATTATTATTATTATTATTATTATTATTATTATTATTATTATTATTTTTAGTTTAATCTAATCTGATTAGTCTGATTAGACTTAAGGCTCATGGTGGAATTCTGCCTTCAGGTTCTGAGGAGTCCCCGGAGCCCTTGCCCATTCCCACAGTCCTGCTTGGCTACGACCGAGAACGGGACTTCCTGGCACTGTCCCCTCTTGCCTTGCCCTTCTGGGAGAAGCTCTTGCTGGAGCCTTATGGGGGTCAACGCGATGTAGCATACGTGGTACTTTGTCCCAATAGTCCTCCCCTGCTGGCTGCCGCCCGAGCCTTCTTCCAGGAGCTCAGCGCCGTTTACGAGGTAAGAGATTGTGCCAAATTGATTTCCGAGTGCCTCAAAGAAAGTGCCCTGACCGAAAGCGACGTCATTCTCAGACGTGTCGGCTTGGGAAGCACCGTCCTCTGGCCAAGGTGTCCCGGGATGGCATAATCCGCGTGGGGGAGGACGTGGAGTCCCAAAGGGTGGAGGAGCTCGATGTGGACCAGTGGTTGACTGGTCCCTGGGCCGGAGAGCACCACGCAGACAACCTCAGCAAACTGAAACTTTACGCCTATGCCTGTAAGCTGCAGCTCGGTAAGAACCTGCAACGTAATCTCCCAAACACACACACACAGTCCAATCAAAGCATCTTTTACAGAAACCGACTTCTGGTGCATGTACCGTATGTACAAATTCTGTCCTCTATCTGCAGGACCCCAGCTGTCAGTCCTGCCTTTGGACAGCACGCTTTTGCTGCCATCCAAAATCCAACCACCCAACTCGTCACCGCAACCTGCCCCCTCTGGACAACCTCAAGCATGGACGTCGGACGCGGAGCCAGCTCCCGGGGCTGCCGCTTCAGTAAACGCCTCCACTCCATCTGCAACGCCCTCAGGCCAGACGGGGGAGACGACGCCCGGAGGCTCCAGCGAGTCCAAAGGACCCTTGAACACACCAGCAGAGAACCCCGACGTGTAAGAGCAAAAATAATGCGCTCACATCCTATCACCGTATTTGTGTTTGTTTGTTTGAGCGTTTGGATTAAGCAGTTCACATCATGCATGGACGGAGGGACGTTTTTCCATTTGTTGATCAGCAGGCTCATTTCGGACTGGTTATGAAGATATATATTTTTCTGCACTCCTCAGTGTTGAAGTAGTCACTCGTTGCCAGGCGCATTTACGAAAGCCTACATTTCTCAGTTTCACTTTTGAGCATGTAACCTCTTATCCAAAGTTCTCAAATGAGCAAGATGGATAGAATACCATCACTTGGCTTTTATCACCACAGCGCCATCTGCCGGATGTGCTGGGACACTGTTCCAAATACAACCATTACACAGTCCATAACTGATAGTGTGCCCCCCCCCCCAGCACCGCTGAGCAGTACAGAATCGGTATCCCGACTGGCCCCGACTCCACGGACAGCCGCACCAACCCACCGGCCATCGTTGTTTACGTCGTGGACGCGTTCCTGAGTCCGACTGGCACGCGGAGTGAAGGAGGGGAGGAAGAGGAAGGTGACGAAGTCGAGGCAGAAAGCGTGTGGCTGCTGGGGCTTCTTCGCTGCTACACGGAAATGCTGCATACCTTGCCCGAGACCATTAGACCTGCACTTGTTCTACAGGTAAACGGGGGTGGCAAAACAACTTGTCGAAGAATGGATATACTGAGGACCTTGCGACTTTCGGCTCGTCCCAGCAAGCCTCCGCAGCGAGTTACACCATCGGTGCTTAATTTAGAAGAATAGTTTTGCTTGCAAAAACGGCTAAATTATCTAGTCGTAGGCGTAGTCTTTATCTGATTAGCTTTCATTTCAATCTTCTCCAAGAAAAAATTAATCGAGAAATTTTTGTTGTCCGAAATTAAAACTAAGGTATGAAGCTCGCCCAAAACGAGAAAGGTGACTGCTCGGCTTATTTTGCCTTCACGCTTCAGCACTTCATGTTCATCACCTAACAAGTAGTCAAACTAATAAGCCAATTTTGACAAAGCGTGTCGTAGAAGGTACTGATAGTCTGTTTTCAAATGTTGAGAAAAAGCTGCCAGAGCTGAGAGCATGGCCCTCTTCCTGCAGGTGGTGCCATGCCAGTACCTCCTCCAGCCCGCCAGTGGCGAAAGCCATTTATACCTGCAGCACCTGCGCTCTCTGGCCTTCTCCTGTTACTCCCAGTGCAGACGCCTGCGGCCCCAGCACACACACATCAAGTCCCTGACCGGTTTTGGCCCCGTGTCCACCGTCACCTCGGTCCTCAAGAGCCCAGAGGTAAATGATAAAATGAATTGTCGTCATGATAAAAACCCACCATGACTGATACATGTTTGTCTTCCCTCAGCATCCCAGCCCTGTGCATCTCTATTCACCCCCCTTCATCCTCGGGCCCACTCGGCCCAAGCAACCAGAGCAAGGAGAGATTTGGGCCGAAATCCCTCCCAGGTACAACGTGCTCTTTGTTGGATACTGCTTGTCACATGACCAGCGCTGGATCCTCGTGTCATGCACGGACCAGCATGGAGAGCTGCTGGAGACGTGCATCATCAATGTCGACGTGCCGAACAGGTTAGTGTCAAATTTACTGCTTTAATCTCTTTATATTCAAAATTTCACGCCCCCCCCACCTCCGCTCCCACCCTCTAATTCAGGGCTCGGCGCCCGAAGGTGTCTGCTCGGAAGATGGGTCTGCAGAAGCTGTGGGAGTGGTGCGTCGGCATCATCCAGATGACCTCACTGCCATGGAGGATTGTGATTGGTCGGTTAGGGAGACTGGGCCATGGCGAACTTAAAGGTGGGTGACGTGGCTTCACTTCATGGACAAGCGGTGAGCGAGGTGCAGAATTATTTTACTGGCCTTTGATTATATTTTCTTTAAAAAAATAGCTCCATCTAGTGGATGCATAACGCAACCTCAGCCGCTATTGTAGCTTTTATTCTCTGCACCTTATAATGCGGTGCGCCCGATATTTGAAAACAGTTTTAGAATAGGCCATTTATTATACTCCGAGGCACCTTGTAGTGCGGAAAACACAATACTGACTCGGTTGGTCAGCTGAGTTGAAGTCGGTCATGAAGATGATGTCTTTACTTAAGTGCAGGAGGAGTCATTTGGTCACGCCACTTTGTCCTTTTCTCTCCGCCAGACTGGAGCTCGCTCCTCGGGGAGCACTCGCTGCAATCGATAGGGCGCCAGCTCAGGGAGGCGTGTCGCATGTGTGGCATCTCAGTGGCGGACACCCCCTCCATCCTCAGCGCCTGCCTGGTCGCCATGGAGCCGCAGGGCTCCCTCGTGGTCATGCCCGGTAGGTAGAGACCAACGCGGCATAGAACTCTTGAAGTAACCACGTGAAGGTGATCATCGAGTTTAGGGGCTGTGGGAGTCAATTGTTTTGAAAGTGGGTCATTTAGACCCACAACATAACAGGAGGGCATCACAGATAAATATATAAACAATTAACAAATCTTTGAAAAAGAAATACCGGTACACAAATAGATACCAAAATCTTAAAACGAGAGTGAGTGAGTTTCAGGTTTACTCAGAACCAAGTCTGAAAAGACGTTCACAAACGTCTTTGGGATTGAATGAGTAGAAGGCAATGACTTTTAAAAAAACTAATGCAAATATATGTAACTTCAAAGTTAAATACAACTGAAGTGTACTTTACTGGTGATTATTTTGCAAACCACTAGAGGGAGCCCTTGTAGCACTAGCGGTACACAAACTGATCTAATACTTTTGTAAAGTGACACAAAATCACTTTTAAATTTATTTATTTTCGGGGTGCCGTTTGCTCTCAGACGCGGTGACGATGGGCTCCGTGTTCGGCCGCAGCACTGCCCTGAACCTGCAGACGTCGCAGCTGAACACGCCTCAGGACGCCTCGTGCACACACATCCTCGTCTTCCCGACATCCGCCACCACCCAGCTGGCGCCGAGCTCCTACCCCACTGAGGACAATAACGGTACTCATTAGCTTTTACTGGATACCGTCGTGCCAAGGTCGCGTCTTTGGACAACCATAAAGCTGCACATGCACAGCCAGTGAAATCATGGGCTGGGCTGTTGGTGGAACAGCATAAAGCTTGGTCGACCGTTACGGATAGTGCAGTGAGAAAATATTGAACAAGACATTAAATATCAACAAAAGTGGTAATAAAAGGGGGAAAAAAGCCCTCGAGTCCCAAACCAATGATATCTAAATATAAAATAAGTATCGTGAATTTTCTGGAAAAATGTCAGGTTCCAATGTAACAATAATACAGGAAGCAATCCAAAGAAACATGGAGTTGTTTTACTCTATTTCACCAACAGGGGGCGGCATTGTTCCATCTCAGCAGCAGCACGCCTCGTGCGATTGTTTTAACTTTGTGCATTGTGCACTCCAATCATGTCACGAAAACACAACAATTGTTGCCCAAATTCGGCAAACCAATGAGTTGTGTTCCCGTAGACGACATGTTCGACCTGCCCTTTCCTGACGAACTGGAGAACGACATCGGCCACGACATGATGCTGATCACGGGTAACCTCCACCCTTCCCCCAACACCTCCCCCGTGCCATCGCCGGGCTCTCCATCCGGAATGGGGATGGGGTCCCATTTTCAACACACCAGGGTGAGTGAAACATAATTGCTCCCACCTCTGTCCGTATTCAAGGTTGGTGAGTGCTTTTGAAGATGGAAATTGTGCTGTACTTAAACCGTGACTCTTCCCCGTGCCACTTTTTTTTTAAAAACTTTTTTTGTGGGGGCGCGCTCTGTTTTAAAAAAAAACGTCACTAATGAATTGGTGACTGAAAGAATATTTCTTCACCCGGAGAGGTATTTAGCAGCATGCCTGTTGAAGCTCAGATCCACGCGATGACATCTGGACTGACACTCCACATCACACGCATCACATGCGCCAAACAGCATGTGAGAGCGAAGAGCTGCCAAACGTGGAGGAATTTGTCTCCCGGGGCGAAAAGGGGCGAAGACAGACGCGGTGACAGTTTCTTAACGGCTCAATCGCAAAGTCGAGAGAGCAGCCAACTCCCAACACGTTGCAGGTGTCGTCGGCTCACCTGAGGGAAGAGATACGAGTCGACTTCAGAGCGCCGCTGCTGATTGGTGGGGAAAGCTTGCGCGTGCTGAATCAGGAAAACCCGAATCCAAGTTTGAACCCGTAAACCCTAATGCTCATTGGAAACCCTAACTCAACTTGAAAAGCCTAATCCTTGTTTTAAACACTACTTTAAATACCGAATCCCAATTTGAAACCCTAACCCTAGTATAAAACCTTAACCCTAGTTTGAGACACAAACCCTACTATGAAACCCTAACTTTAATTTAAAACCCTGCTATGCGATCCTAACTAAAAATTTGAAACCCCAACCCCAGTAGAAAACCCTACCATAAAACCCCTAACCTAGTTTGAAACCCTAACCCTAGTTTCAAATCCTAATTTTGAAATATTAACTCCCAACTTTTATTTTGAAAACCGAGCTCAGACATTCTGCTGCTTTCCGCTGCTGTGCTATAAATTGAAACCCTAATCCTACTTTAAAACCCTATTTTGAAACCCAAATACAACCTTTTTTTTTTTTAGCACCGAGACAGTTCCACTGGCCTTACAGTGACGTGTTTGGTGGCCGTTTCTGTTTAAGTTAATCAAAACGGTCCGTTGCCTTTTGAATGGCTGCACGTAAACAACAATTTAGTTTTTTTCTCCCCCCCTCCCATCATAAACATCACACGCAGGCCTGCCAGACGAACGGCATTCATTTCCTTGAAGTATCACTGATGCATCTCTCTTGTTTTTGCGCGCCTTCGCCGTGCACGTGGTCCAATAATTGAATTTCCTGTTTTTCCACAGAGCCAGGGCGAGCGCTTGCTCTCCAGAGACAATCCGCCGGAAGAGCTGAAGCAGCAGCCGCTGGCTCTGGGCTACTACGTCTCCACGGCGCAGGCCGGCGGCGGACTCCCGCACTGGTTTTGGGCTTCGTGTCCTCAAGCTGAGAACCAGTGTCCTCTGTTCCTCAAGGTCCTTAAAACATGACTCTTGTATTTGTTTCTCATCAAATATAATGCAAATAATCAAACAAATAATTCAGCTATAGAGGTGTGTGGGGGGGGGGGAAGTAAATAAATATCACACCACAAGGGGGCGCCCATTAGTAATTATATTGTATTGCAAAACAGAGGATAAAAGTCATTTATTTTCAGACACATTTCCACATTTTACAGAGTTTCCAGAGGTCCGAATGATTGTTTGCTAAACCATTGTTTCACTTTGTGGGTTTTCTCCTGGTCCTCCGGGTTCACACATAGACGAAAAACCATGCACACTCACACTCACACCGAGGGACAATTTACTGTGAGGCCGGCGCACTAACCATTCAACCACCTATGGCTTCAAATGTTTTTTTTTTCAACCTTTCAGACGACACTGACGATGCTGTAAATGACCACTAATCAATATTATCGACAGAAATAGACAGCCCCAAAACCACATTTTGTTCAGAGGCGTGGGGGCCAGCCCCGCGTGATCCGACGCGCGTGTGACAGAATTCCAGTAAAAGAGCCGGCGATTCCGAGTCGACTGGAACGGAAGTCTCATGACGCCGTCGATCACCATACTCGCGTGACGCCCTCCGTTGCTTCTCCGCAGGCCTCGCTCCACCACCACATCTCCATGGTCCAGTCAGATGAGCTGGTGGCAGACAAGACAAAGAGGACCCCTCACCCGCTGGACTCCAAAACCACCTCTGATGTGCTCCGGTAAATATACAACACATGTCGGCTTTCCTAGCTGCGGGTGTCGAATGTGGGATTCTAAAGTGACTCCAGAAGCTGCGTGGCTCCAAAGCCACAATGTGCCATCACTTAAGGCTGATAACACGTGAAAAATTGTTGCGAATATACCACATTTTAACTTCTTAAGCACACAAATATTTACTCACATAGCTGTCTTACATGTGGCCTTTGAGCTATTTCTATCATTTTATGAGCAGCACATTTTTTTTTCTATATGAATTCAGACTGCCAAGGTTAGAACATTTTCTAAAAGCTACAAATCTTTTTTTTTTTGGGGTTTAAAAAAAAATTCACATCAGTGCACATTCCATATCGTATCAATCATTATTCATATTTTTTACATAATCTCTGTGACAAAGAAAAAAAAGACGTTGGAATTTGATATCTAAATTGAAAAGCTAGTTGCAATAAATCTTTACATTTCTCTCTCTCACACACACACACAATGTAATGTAATTTTAATTTTTTACGACAAATTTCCTGAACGCACGTAAAAAATATTTTTAATAAGCTTATATTTATTAATATACTTTGTCCCTTTCATAATTTTGCTGCTGTAAATTGAGAATTTCTCCATTGCGAGACAAATTTTTAAGAAAACCTGTGACAGAAACTTGATTCGGCTTCATGCTATTCCCCCCCCCCCTCTCCAAAATGCAGATTTGTATTGGAGCAATACAATGCACTCTCCTGGCTGACGTGCACGCCTGCCACCCAGGACCGCCAGTCTTGCCTGCCCGTCCACTTGGCCGTGCTGGTCCAAATGTACAATGCCATCCTCAACATGCTCTAGCCGTACGCACCTCCTATTCCGCAGCTCTGGGCCTTCTCAGCGTCCCCCCCCCACACCCCCCTCCCACTTTGCAACTCCTCGTCTCAAAGAGGACTCTCCCAGGGCCTGGAATGTAAATCCGAGTGACAAAATGCTACGCCAGTGCAGAAGAAAAAAACTTGGAAATGGAAGTCACGGTGCTTTCTCATGGAGAGAAACTCGGGTGGCATTTTGAAACAAACGTCTGCAGATCTGTAATATTGTACAACCAGCAAATTTGCATGTCAACGCACACTCGTGGCATTGTTGCGTCGTTTTAAATTTTGTACAAAAAAAAAGGCGCTGTTGAAAGGTTCTTTGAACTCTTACGGGGGAGCGTTTTGCAAGCGGCACTTTTTCTTCACCTTTCAAAGGGTTGTAGATAAGCAATGGCGGTACAAAAAAAAAAGATGAAGACAGGCCGGGGTGTTCATAATGTAAAACATTTGCAAAGAATTTAAAGTTATTTTGTCATATTTAAAATGAAACAAAAGGGGGGGGGGGAGAAAGGCCTTTTTTGTTGCCATCTTTTGGGATCTGAAATGAACGTTGACAATTTAATGCAATATTTATACAAATTATATCATGTCATAGAATTTGATATCTGTACGTATATATCTAACAAATATATATTACCTCTTCCAAACAGGCACTTAATGAAAATAAAGGGTGATGGACACAGAATGAACATCAGTTAAAAACAAAACAAAAAAAAAAAGGAAAATCTATATATCGTTTGTTTTATTTAATGCCTTTCAATTAAAAATATGCAGGAGATATTAAGGCGAATCCTTGAACGAGGCAATCGAAAATGTTCAAATGAAAATATTTAAGAAGGAGACTTATGATTTCAAGATGATGTCAAGCAAACCACGAGAAAGGCCCCGCCCCCTTTGCTATTTGTTACAATCGGAGCATGTTTGTATGATACACCATTCGGCTGTGTTTTTCTGGAATTTTTTAAAAGCTGTACATTTCAAGCTGTTTTTGTTTTATTATTATTATTTTTTTGCTGTGAGCTTTTATACATATATATATATATATCTATAAATATATACAGTGGAAAAAGTCATTTACTTCCAGCCAAATACGTGGAAATTGCCAAGTGAGTGTTCACGAAATTGTACAGACAAATGCAAGTTTGCAAAAGACTTTGTTACGTCGGTCATCAATTTGAATATGGAACAGATCCACACCAAGTGGGAGATATCTGTTACTTTTACACTATTTTTTAAAGTAAATTATTAAAAGCCTTCCAAGTGAGAATGCGTTCACTTGTGCTCTTTCACTTGCATCGTTGACACTCGGACATTGAATCCGTTTTTAAACCATCCTGTGCACCCTGTAACCTGATAACATGATAAGCTGTCCACTGTAGTATCCGCTGTCACTCATTTAAAAAAAATGTCAAACTCCGGGCTTTAAGGGCTTGCTATCCTTCACGTTTTTTTTTTTTTTTTTTTAGATGTTTCCCTTCTAACACACCTGATTTGATCGATCAAGATTTGTATCCGGCTCCTACGGAGCAGCTGATCATTTGAATCAAAACATGCAGGATGGTGGCTCACGAGGACCAGTTTGACACTTGTGCATAATGAGGCAAACCCACCGCCACCACCCCAAATTTTTTTAATACATATATATAATATTAATCACAATTCACTCAAAATATGCAAATTGATATGATAACCACTTGGTCACCATGCCCCCAAGATTTACACACGCCTCTGATGGTGACTTGGAAATTTCTCTCTTTGGGATGAAAGCACTTTTTTGTTTTCGTCCCATTTTAGCCATTTCTACAAAAACTCTCCCGCATGTACACTCAACACACATGCTAATGAAATTGATGTTAGCGTAAGAATGCTAACTTGAAGCTAGCTAGCAACCCATTAACACTAGAGGGAAAACTTCAAGCTTTCTGTGAAATATATCAAAAGGTGATTGTTCGGTAACATAAGATGTTAACACGTCTTGTAATTTATCTGACAGAACACCCGTCACATTTTCACGTCAATCAAAACTAGCTTGTCATGCTTTAGTCAGTAAAGGACAATGTGTTAGATTGTTAACTGTCACATTATGGTCATGACGAAAAGGAACATCAACCCAATGTCTGGCAACAAATTATTCCCAAACTATGTCACACATTTTGAGTTGGGGTTATACTATTAACGTACGAATATGTGCTCTGAGGCTGGGAAACAATTCAGGCTTGTAGAAAGTGAACAATGAGGCACTACTAAGTGTAATTTTCAGCATCCGCATGGCTTTTCATATTAGATTTTGGTGAGTTTCGATTAGTTTTATTCAAACTTGGTTTGCGGCCAACACTGACCTTAACATTAAGGTCCCCCGGCAATGTGCTAAAGGGGAATTTACATTTGAGGAGCATTCGTGACTAACAAAATGAGTGCTGAAGAGGTTGGAGCCACCACCATCAAGGTCATATGAATTGACTGCGGGGCGCAAGTTTTTTTTTTTAAAGGGTCCAGATTGTATAGGAAAAAGCAGACAAAAAATCACGGTCGGAAGCAGCATGGAAAGCAGAAAAAAACAACAACAAAAAAAACCCCCATGAGTGGTTGAAGAGTAAAAGCCAGTGAAGGGTCACTTGTGGAGCCGCCTGACTAATGGCCGCAGCCACTCGAGGAAGCGGCCTCTTAAGTGACCGCATTGTGTTGGCCGCAGATGGCATATTAGACCACGGCCATTCAACTAGCACGTGACTCGGACGCAGCCAAATGGCCCGTGGGCAGGACTCGGAGAAGGCCAGCGTCGGTCGAGGCATTAACGACACTAACTCGGAAAGAGTTGGAGGTCGCTGGTGTTTTATCTCGCTTTTCTTCCACCGCGACATCCCATGACAGGAAAAAATAAATAAATTGAAAAGGCCTCACATAAGAAGGCTAATGAGCTCAAAAAAGGGGGCTGGCATTGAAAATACAGAATATGGATTTAAGTGTACTTGACCCAAAGTCTTACCGAAATTATTTCCAACCACTGGAACATTAAGCACAGTTACCGTGCTAATTTTAAATACAGTTTAGGAAAATTAAAGTGAGGAAAAAAAGACTATAGTAGTTTAATATTAGGCAGTTTAAACATTAACATTGTCCCTAAATATCAGAAAATGACCCAAAAGTTAAAAACAACTGAAGCGAACCATTGATGATAGTACAACACAACTGACCGAAAAAAACATTTCAAAACAAACACTTCCAAATGATTAAATGTAAAGTTATACATTAAATGCAGCTGGACTATTTTATTTTCATTTGTGTATCACTGATGGTACTTTTGGTAACTCATAAATACGTAGCCTACTTTAACATGAAGCACAGATTGAACATTAACACTCAGCTTAATGTCAGGAAAGTAAACAATTGTACGATTCTGTCATGCGAGTCGTTTTTCATCGAGGATAAAGAATATATGCCTGCACGTATTGTTTTATCATCTGTCTACATGCGCGGTTTGTGTAGCCGTTGTTTAAAGGATACAGACCCAACAGCTATCAATGCCATTTGTTAGCCCGGCTATGCGGTTTTGCCTCGCGTGTTAGCGTTAAGCTAGTGGTTGTCTTGCGCAACCTCTCCGTCTCTTTTGTCACTAAGTCATTTTAAACAAGAAAAAAAAGCTGAAAGTAGATATAGATAATATGTCAGGGTGAGTGTTGCAGCCATACTGTCATTCCAGATTACCCCCCCAGCCCCCCGACTCTCCCTGTGAAGTGGAGGCAGCTGTCGGCTATAACGTCACACTGCCTTGAAGTCGGCGGCAACACCATTCTTTGTTCTGAACTTCAAGACCGAGCGAGAGAAACACATCCCCCTTGGATACATTGCTGTCTGTCTGGCGTCTGTCAAGGCAATCGGAGGTGATGCGGGCTTTCGGGGCGGGGGGGCCCGTACGACGTGGCGGGGCCTCTCGCTGCCGGGTCAGGGAGGGTTCGTGGCTCCGGGACGCTGTGGGTGGCACAAGGTCATATGCGGCGATGTTACAATGTGCGAGATGTCAGGGGTGAAGGGTCACAGAACTGAAAGCTTTCGTGTTGGTTGGTCACAACAAGGGGCGACTGAATCAATTTAAAAAAAAAAAAAGACTCCTCTTCATAGTTTTGTGCAGTCAACTGTAAAGCTGCGACTGTTTACGATCATTTTTCAATCCGTTGGTCTCGAACTCTGCCGTGATTTTGTCATCACAGCAGATGATTGTCGACATCGTTGACTTTGCCAATTCCTAGTCTCGGCCGCCCCTTTCGAAAAGCGAGAGAGAATTTCAGCCGGCGAGATTTGCTTCCGTTTATTGCATGTTTATGTTTCATCAAGGACGGTGAGTTACGTAATGATCCATAATAATCCATCCTACCCACACCCACCGCCGACTAAATGGCACTTGAAATATTTGCGAGTCCGCGCCCGACCAAAAAAAAAAAAAAAAAAAAGAAGCACCACGAGGTGAAGGCTGATGAACGCATGAACGCTTTCAGAGGAGAGTCTTGTAAGGACACGTTGAACACCGCTCTCCACAGCGCCATCATCAAAGAGCGCGTGAGAGATGAAGAATGATGTTCGGCCCCTCCGGCACGCTCGTGTTGAATGGATGCCGAGGTGCACTGGAGGTGAAGAGTAGCGGTGGGCCGATAGCGCCGCGTTGACTTGGGAGTCTTTCAAACGTTTAGACATTTTACGGCCATCAATTGTTTGAACGTTTGAAAGTCGGCTAAGTGATTGATTGCTATATTGTTGAATGACTGACTGGATGAGCCCTCCCGCAAAAATAGAAAAATGAATAATTTTAGGCCCCGCACTGAAATTTTACTTGACTGGCGTCCCATCACAGCACAAGTGATATTTTCCGGCGGCATGAAGCAAAAAGCAAGCTCGCAACTCTCAGCGGCTATTGTTCCAAGGCACTGCTGAGGCGAATATTTGATTGGGTCCTTAGAGGTGCGGGGGGGGGGGGGGGGGGGGGGGGATTTTCAAGAAGAGGCGCTGACAATTTACAATTTTGCCAGTGTAAAATTTTGGAAAAAAAATGTGGCCATTTTTTTTTTCTCTGATGTATTGCAAAGTCTGTTGCATGTTCTGTCTGTCATTCAAATCGTCATTGCTGCCAAATATCAGAATCAACATTGGCCTAAAAAAATCTTCGGTCAGTCTCTAGTCTAGTCTGGATACCGCTTTGTTATTGTTTTTAAGAGTGAACGGATGTGACAGCTGTTTTTCGTGATCTCCGACATATGAAAGTAATCCCATTCATTGCAAATGAATGCGCTAAATCAACTCCTCGCAGACCGGTTTATGATTAGCCTTTGTGGTGTGATTATTCCCAAAGACAACACAATAAAACACTTACGCAACATGTTTCTTAGCGCGTCACAATCAGCACTCGAGTTGTTTTCATGCAGAGGCGACGAGCCATCGTTCACTCGGGGGGGGGGCCCCACTCAGCCCAGGCGACGAGGCCTATCAACGCCTCTGAGATGTAAAACACGGCCTCTCCAAGGTCAATTCTTTCATTGTGAGATGAATGAGTTGACCTAATTATCGAGAGAAAACATGTTTGAGGCAGCTGTCAAACGCCACGCACCTGTGACTCAACCCACGGCAATTTAAAAACTTGTGGTTGGAGCTAATTATTTGATTTAATCGTTGGATACACAAGGAAAATAATTTTATTTTGCCTTAAGTTGTGCGCTTATGTAAAAGTAAATTATCGGCGTGGCTCGCATTTGATTAAGCAATATATTTTAAAATTGTACTGCTGATAATGTTTGATGTTTTGTAATGTCATTATCACTTGGTAGTGTCATCTAAAAAAAAACACCTTACTATGCATGGTCATGTTTATTAAAAGAAAAAAAAAGTCTTCCAATACATGGTCATCTTTTTCAAAGCACATTACAAAAAAGATGGTGTTTTTTTTTAAATCACATGAGTATACATGGTCGTTTTTTTAAATGTGTGGGGCATTTAAAAAAAAAAAACGATCTTTTCTAGTAAGGCGTTTTTAGCAGAAAAAAACGACCAGGGATAGTAAGGCTTTTTTTTAGCCGCAACCCCCCCCACCCCCGACCTTGGTTACAAAGGCGTTTTTTGCCGAAAAAAAAACGACCGTGTATATATATTAAGGCGTTTTGAGGTGAAAACAACAACCATGGATAGCAAGGCGTGTTTTTGCAGAAAATAATCACCCATGCATGGTAAGACGTGTTTAGGCAAAAAACCAACCATGTATAGTAAGAAGTTTTAAGCTGAAAAAAACCCTGACCATTTACAGTAAGGTGTTTTTAGCCGGAAAAAAAGACCATTGATAGTAAGGCGTTTTTAGCCCCAAAAAACGACCATGTATAGTAAGGTATTTTTAGATCGAAAAAAAAAAATCTAGTAAGCCGTTTTTTCCCCCCCAAAAAATGACCATGTCTAGTCAGGCGTTTTTAGCCCGAAAAAAACGACCATGGCGGTTTTTCGGCTAGGTTTTAGCCGAAAAAAGCACCATTTACAGTAAGGCGTTTTTAGCCGAGAAAAACTACCATGTATAGTAAGGCGTTTTTAGCCGAAAGAAACGACCATGTATAGTAAGGCGTTTTTAGCCGAAAAAAACGACCATGTATAGTAAGGCGTTTTTAGCCGAGAAAAACTACCATGTATAGTAAGGCGTTTTTAGCCGAGAAAAACTACCATGTATAGTAAGGCATTTTTAGCCGAGAAAAACTACCATGTATAGTAAGGCGTTTTTAGCCGAAAAAAACGACCATGTACAGTAAGGCATTTTTAGCCGAGAAAAACTACCATGTATAGTAAGGCATTTTTATCCGAGAAAAACTACCATGTATTGTAAGGCATTTTTAGCTGAAAAAAACCGACCATGTACAGTAAGGTGTTTTTAACCGAAAAAAACGAACATGTATATTAAGGCGTTTTTAGCCCCAAAAAACGACCATGTAAGGCGTTTTTAACCGAAAAAAATTTATCATGTATAGTAAGGTGTTTTTAGACACAAAAAAGCCCGTATTTAGCCGAAAAAAACCGACCATGTATAGTAAGGTGTTTTTAACTGAGAAAAATAACAACCATGTACAGTAAGGCATTTTAGCCGAAAAAAACAACCATGTAAAAAAAGGCATTTTTAGCGGAAAAAACCCGACCATGTACAATAAGGTGTTTTTAACCGAAAAAAACAAACAACCATGTATAGAAAGGCGTTTTGAACCGAAAAAAACAAACAACCATGTATAGAAAGGCGTTTTTACCCGAAAAAAACGACCATGTATAGTAAGGCGTTTTTTGCACCGAAAAAAACGACAGAATAGTAAGGCGTTTTTAAGCCGAAAAAAACGACATAGTATAGTAAGGCGTTTTTATGCCGGAAAAACGACCATGTATAGTAAGGCATTTTTAGGCCGAAAAAAACGACAGTATAGTAATGCGTTTTTGACCCGAAAAAACCGACATAGTATATAGTATGGCGTTTTTACCCGAAAAAAACGACCATGTATAGTAAGGCGTTTTTAGCCGAAAAATCGACCATGAATAGTAAGGCATTTTTAGCCGAGAAAAACGACCATGTATAGTAAGGCATTTTTAGCCGAAAAATCGACCATGTATAGTAAGGCGTTTTTAGCCGAAAAAAACGACCATGTACAGTAAGGTGTTTTTAACCGAAAAAAACAACCATGTATAGTAAGGCGTTTTTAGCCGAAAGAAACGACCATGTATAGTAAGGCGTTTTTAGCCGAAAAAAACGACCATGAATAGTAAGGCATTTTTAGCCGAGAAAAACTACCATGTATAGTAAGGCATTTTTAGCCGAGAAAAACTACCATGTATAGTAAGGCATTTTTAGCTGAAAAAAAACGACCATGTACAGTAAGGTGTTTTTAACCGAAAAAAACGAACATGTATATTAAGGCGTTTTTAGCCCAAAAAAAACGACCATGTAAGGCGTTTTTAACCGAAAAAAAATTATCATGTATAGTAAGGTGTTTTTAGACACAAAAAAGCCCGTATTTAGCCGAAAAAAACCGACCATGTATAGTAAGGTGTTTTTAACTGAGAAAAATAACAACCATGTACAGTAAGGCATTTTAGCCGAAAAAAACAACCATGTATAAAAAGGCATTTTTAGCGGAAAAAACCCGACCATGTACAATAAGGTGTTTTTAACCGAAAAAAACAAACAAGCATGTATAGAAAGGCGTTTTGAACCGAAAAAAACAAACAACCATGTATAGAAAGGCGTTTTTACCCGAAAAAAACGACCATGTATAGTAAGGCGTTTTTTGCACCGAAAAAAACGACAGAATAGTAAGGCGTTTTTAAGCCGAAAAAAACGACATAGTATAGTAAGGCGTTTTTATGCCGGAAAAACGACCATGTATAGTAAGGCATTTTTAGGCCGAAAAAAACGACATAGTATAGTAAGGCGTTTTTGACCCGAAAAAAACCCGACATAGTATAGTAAGGCGTTTTTAGGCCGAAAAAAACAACATAGTGTATTAAGGCATTTTTAGGCTGGAAAAACGACCATGAATAGTAAGGCGTTTTTAGGCCGAAAAAAACCGACATAGTATAGTAAGGCGTTTTTAGGCCGAAAAAAAACGACATGGTATAGTAAGGCGTTTTTAGGCCGAAAAAACGACCATGTATATATAGTAAGGCGTTTTTAGGCCGAAAAAAACGACATAGTATAGTAAGCCGTTTTTGACCCGAAAAAAACGACATAGTAAGGCGTTTTTAGCCCGAAAAAAACGACATAGTATAGTATGGCATTTTTAGGCCGGAAAAAAACGACCATGTATATATAGTAAGGCGTTTTTAGGCCGAAAAAAACGACATGGTATAGTAAGGCGTTTTTAAGCCGAAAAAAACAACATAGTAAGGCGTTTTTAGCCCGAAAAAAACGACATAGTATAGTATGGCATTTTTAGGCCGGAAAAAAACGACCATGTATAGTAAGGCGTTTTTATGCGGAAAAACGACCATGTATAGTAAGGCATTTTTAGGCCGAAAAAAACGACAGTATAGTAATGCGTTTTTGACCCGAAAAAAACGACATAGTATATAGTATGGCGTTTTTACCCGAAAAAAACGACAGAATAGTAAGGCGTTTTTAAGCCGAAAAAAACGACATAGTATAGTAAGGCGTTTTTATGCTGGAAAAACCACCATGTATAGTAAGGCATTTTTAGGCCGAAAAAAACGACATAGTATAGTAAGGCGTTTTTGACCCGAAAAAAACGACATAGTATATAGTATGGCGTTTTTACCCGAAAAAAACGACAGAATAGTAAGGCGTTTTTAAGCCGAAAAAAACGACATAGTATAGTAAGGCGTTTTTATGCTGGAAAAACGACCATGTATAGTAAGGCATTTTTAGGCCGAAAAAAACGACATAGTATAGTAAGGCGTTTTTGACCCGAAAAAAACGACATAGTATAGTAAGGCATTTTTAGGCCGGAAAAAAAAACAGTATAGTAAGGCGTTTTTAGGCCGAAAAAATCGACCATGTCCCAGCTTTAGGTTATTGGAACAGACATTCATGCTGTCACTGGACAGGGTTTGAACCCGCGCATGCATCTCTACTACCAGTGACTGTGACTGGTCCTGCATATATAGGCGTATTTGACATGGACTTTCCAGGGTTTCCAAGAAAAGGTGTTGAATTTTCAGACAACTTGAGCGGGGTTTGAACCGGGGTTGCCTGGACCGAACACCAGCATGTATACGTCTACACCAACAGGGACTGTGACTTGTCATGCACTATAAGCATATATGACATGCACTTTCGAGGGTTTCCAGGAAAAAGGAAGCACTGTATTTTCTCACATAACTTCAGCAGGATTTGAACCTGGGTTGCCTGGAGCAAACACCAGCATGTATACCTCTACACCAACAGGGACTATAACTTGTCAAGCACTATAGGCGTATTTGACATGCACTTTCGAGGGTTTCCAGGTAAGTTGTAGTTTCACACATAAGTGGACCGAAAGCTGGCATGTGGAGCTCAACACTACCAGTGGAAATCGATTTTTTGGGCTAAGAACGCCTTAATATACTATGTCAATTTTTTCGGGCCAAAAACGCCTTACTACACTATGTCGTTTTTTTCGGCCTAAAAATGCCTTACTTTAACATGGTCGTTTTTTATCGGGCTAAAAACGCCTTATTATACTATGTCGTTTTTTTCGGCCTAAAAACGCCTTACTATACATGGTCGTTTTTCCGGCCTAAAAACGCCTTACTATACTAAGTCGTTTTTTTTCGGGCTAAAAACGCCTGACTATACGTGGTAGTTTTTTCGGCATAAAAACGCCTTACTATACTATGTCGGTTTTTTCGGGTCAAAAACGCCTTACTATACTAAGTCGTTTTTTTTCGGGCTAAAAACGCCTGACTATACGTGGTAGTTTTTTCGGCATAAAAACGCCTTACTACACTATGTCGGTTTTTTCGGGTCAAAAACGCCTTACTATACTATGTCGTTTTTTTTCGGGCTAAAAACGCCTTACTATACGTGGTAGTTTTTTCGGCGTAAAAACGCCTTACTATACTATGTCGTTTTTTTCGGCCTAAAAACGCCTTACTATACATGGTCATTTTTTTCGGGCTAAAAACGCCTTACTACACTATGTGGTTTTTTGTCGGGCTAAAAACGCCTTACTATACGATGTCGGTTTTTTTGGCCTAAAACCGCCTTTTTTTCGGCTAAAAATGCCTTACTATACACATGGTCGTTTATTTCGGCTAAAAACGCCTTACTATATATGGTCTTTTTTTTCGGTTAAAAACGCCTTGAGCCATTTTTTTTTCGGCTCAAAACGGTCTTTTTTTCGGCCTAAAACGCCTTACTTTACATGGTCGTTTTTTTCGGGCTAAAAACGCCTTACTATACTATGTCGTTTTTTTTCGGCGTAAAAACGCCTTACTATACTATGTCGTTTTTTTTCGGGCTAAAAACGCCTTACTATGTTGTTTTTTTCGGCTTAAAAACGCCTTACGATACTATGTCGTTTTTTTCGGCTTAAAAACGCCTTACTATACTATGTCGTTTTTTTCGGCCTAAAAACGCCTTACTTTATATGGTCGTTTTTTTCGGGTTAAAAACGCCTTACTATACTATGTCGTTTTTTTCGGGCTAAAAACGCCTTACTATACTATGTCGTTTTTTTTCGGCTTAAAAACGCCTTACTATACTATGTCGGTTTTTTCGGGTCAAAAACGCCTTACTATACTATGTTGTTTTTTTCGGCCTAAAAACGCCTTACTGTACATGGTCGTTTTTTTCGGGTCAAAAACGCCTTACTACACTATGTCGTTTTTTTCGGCTTAAACGTTTTTTTTCAGCTTAAAAACGCCTTACTATACTATGTCGTTTTTTTCAGCTTAAAAACGCCTTACTATACTATGTCGTTTTTTTTGGCCTAAAAACGCCTTACTTTACATGGTCGTTTTTTTCGGCTTAAAAACGCCTTACTATACTATGTCGTTTTTTTTACGCAGTAAAAACGCCTTACTATACTATGTCGTTTTTTTCGGCCTAAAAACGCCTTACTATACTATGTCGTTTTTTTCGGGCTAAAAACACCTTACTATACGTGGTAGTTTTTTCGGCGTAAAAACGCCTTACTATACTATGTCGTTTTTTTCGGGCTAAAAACGCCTTACTACACTATGTGTTTTTTTTTCGGGCTAAAAACGCCTTACTATACGATGTTGGTTTTTTTGGCCTAAAACCGCCTTTTTTTCGGCTAAAAACGCCTTACTATACACATGGTCGTTTATTTCGGCTAAAAACGCCTTACTATATATATGGTCGTTTTTTCGGTCAAAAACGCCTTACTTTACATGGTCGTTTTTTTTCGGTTAAAAGCGCCTTACTGTACATGGTCGTTTTTTTCGGTTAAAAACGCCTTACTATACATGGCTGTTTTTTTCGGCTCAAAACGGTATTTTTTGTGGCTAAAAACGCCTTACTATACAAGGTCGTTTTTTTCGGTTAAAAACGCCTTACTATATATGGTCGTTTTTTTCGGCTAAAAACACCTTACTACATTATGTCGTTTTTTTCGGGCTAAAAACGCCTTACTATACGATGTCGTTTTTTTTCGGCCTAAAACCGCCTTTTTTTCGGTCAAAAATGCCTTACTATACATGGTCGGTTTTTTTCGGCTCAAAACGGTCTTTTTTTTGTGGCCAAAAACGCCTTACTATACAAGGTCGTTTTTTTTTTTTGATCAGTTGATTAGTTCTTTCATTGTGAGATGAATGAGTTGACCTAGTTATCGAAAGGAAACATTTTTGAGGCATTTGTCAAACGCCACACGCCTGAGACTCAACCCTCGGCGACTTGAAACCACGCACCGATGGAGAGCCGTTGGTTTATTTGACACTCCTGTGAACGTGTTTGTAGCCTAGCAACCAC
Organism: Hippocampus zosterae; assembly: GCF_025434085.1. Taxonomy (NCBI): domain Eukaryota; kingdom Metazoa; phylum Chordata; class Actinopteri; order Syngnathiformes; family Syngnathidae; genus Hippocampus; species Hippocampus zosterae. The sequence goes on from NC_067468.1 coordinate 11,041,542, forward strand.
AGCGTTTTACATTTATTCCCCCCCCCCTCCCTTCCACGGGGCCTTTTATTCATCAATACAGATGGTGAGTGGAGCTAATTATTCGATTTAATTGTTAGACACACAAGGAATTTTTTTTTTTACAGTTTTCAAAACTTTATTTTAAAAGAAAATACATTTTCAAAATACAATACATGGGCAATACATTTGAATTACATATATCGAATTACACATAGTTTACATTGTGTTTACTTGTTTATATTTAAGTTATTGTACAATTTTAATATATAATTTTTGAGTGGGTACTGGGGGTCCTTGTGGTTTTTTAGGTGGTGATAGACAAACAGACGAAAATGAAAACCAATGGAAAATATCGACTGCGTATTTTATGCAATACCCAACATTTCCACAGAGAGGCGATGTGACTCAAAAGATGCAGCATGCCAACTGGGCATCCAAGAGGCTCAAAAAAGAATTTAGTGCTTAGTCAAAATATCAGTTTCATTACATTTCACATGGCTTAGTGGAACACGTAAGAATCCTGAAAAGTGGGAAGACAAATAATTGTCATTTGAAGATGTTTAAATTGTGTCTCTCCAAAGACATTCATTTTCAAAATATTTTACAATGTTTATTGTACAGGTGGTGTTGGACCTTGCATCATCCTCATCCTAATCGGCTCTATGCGTATTTGCTATCAAATATATTTTTGCATGATGACTTGTAAGCCCGATAAAATGTTAATAAATCAACCCCTCGTGAATTGAAACAAGAAGCAGCTTGGTTCATATCGGGAATTGGGACCAAATGATGATTAATGACATTTTCTTCTGAACGTATGTATGTAGAAAACGTATTCTTACACTGCTATTTAGAAAGAATAATAAATAATAATTATACTCCTATTCCTACTGACTTAAAATAATACGACCCGTAATCCTACTCCTACTACTAACAATAATATTAATTCATAATACATCTACTACTCTACAACTACCGCTACTACAATAACAACTTTCTATGAGGGCGGGAAACGACTACTAAAAGTAATAATAATGATGATAATGGCCTTACTACTATAACAACAACGAATAAAAGAACTCCCGACGATACCACTGCTTACAAAGCAACTTCTACTGGTGCTCCACTTCAGCTGCTTAAAAAAACAAACTCAACTCTCAGTTGCAAGGGATTACAATGTGACGTTATTTTCTATTTTTATTTTCCGAAATAGAAAATACTCCCAAAGTTATTCAAATGTTAAACACGTAAACACGTTTTAAGATGTCCGAATTAAGTAAATCTCATGGAACCAAGGATTCTTTTTCAGTGTACTACTATAACAACTACTACTACACCTATTCTACTACTAATAATAATGATCATAAGAATTAAAAATAATCACAATTCAGCTTTTGTACTACTATTAAAATTAATACTTCTTGCGTGTGCTCTCCTCGTACTCCAACGACTACAACCACTACGAATAATCATCTTCATCAGAATTACACAATAAAGAGAGTGGTCGAAAGAATCCGATTCTGACGTATTTGTCTGCTTGCAAGCGGATCAAAATAAAAAAATCAACGGCAAAACGACAAGAGTCCTTCCTTCATTAGATCTCCAGAAGGGCGATTGGCGAACCCGGAAAGACGATCAACGCTCCGTCCCGGGCCCGCATTAAAAAAAAAAAAAAAAAACTTGACTGAAGCTGCCAACGTTTTGCTTGTCACTGTCACAGCTCGGAGCCGGCGAACACGTTTCCAGTGGAGTCTTCTCATTGCGGACGCTTTGACGCTCATGACAAGTGACACGCTAGCACGCAGCGCAGCGAGCCCTGGATGTGGCGATTATCCTTAAAATAACAATGACAGCATTCATCTCGCTCCGAAAAAAAAAAGAAAATTGGCAAAACAAAGCTTCGCTGGCTCCCGTGATGCTCACTGAACAGGTCACCCCCCCCCCCCCCTAACGCGACCCCCACCCCTCAGTCTCTCTGGTTCCAATTTAACCATCCTAATCATAAAAGCATCAGGGCGAGTTGCTGTAGCCGATTGAAAACCGACCAGGTGAAATGTGGCCCCCACCTTTCAAAATTGCATTTTCACTCAAGTGGACCGCGGGACCAAGACCACGCAAGTGGGGGGGGGGGGGGGGGGGGGTCGAGGGCGGAGGGGGAGAGACTGCTCAAGGGCACAGCAAATCCGGAGAAGCAGGCACATGTCGTCTCTCCAAAGTAACACGTGACTCCGCACCTCCAGGGAGAGAAGAACATTTTGCAGCTTTTCCGACTGGTCACTTGAGACGTGACGACCAGGCAATTTCTGGCCGACACTTTTCCACTGGGCCGCTCCTTTGCCCTCCACTTCAAAATCAGAATGGCGAGAAGCCGCCCAAAGCACGCACAATGGCATTCCACAAGTCCAGGGATACACCACCACACATTTTACACAAGAAGAGACTAAGGGCAGCACAAAAGGGAGCACGGCAACAAAGTGGAGATTGTGGTGTATCCTACCCATGCCCAACAACATGGTAAGATAACCAAACAACTTTTGGGGGGTTTATTTTGCATGTCATTCTCAAGAAATGACTTAATTTGTTGATTTGCAAAAGCCAATTTATGTTGTGGTCGATTGGGACAACATTTGCAACATTTGGGACGTTACATTTCAAGGCTTTGCCCAGGTTTTGTTTGTTTGTTTGTTTGTTTGTTTTTTAATATAAGGAGCACGATCAGAGGCTCTTCCTTTGTGATTACATTAGCCACAAGGGCTCAAGGGCTGGCAGGCCTCTGTGTCTGCATATAATTCCAGTCATCGCTCTCTATTTGGACGCAGCAGATGTTTCCTCACGTCAGCACGCCCCTGACAAAGCGAGATGGGGAAACCGTCCTTCGAGTTCAATGGCGGCCAAGCAAGCCCCTCGCACTGCACCGACTCTTCACCACCGCAGTACAGCAGTCAAATGCAAAAGGGGGGGGGGACCCCAACAGCCTTAAGGATGGTTTTGTGTTGTGAGATGCAGGGGGTGAGACGCAGGATTGATGACTTGCTTTCTATCCTCTCCTCAAATGAGAAAATAGAGTGATTCCATGCTGATGGGTGACAGTGGCCTCATCACTGACATGTGGGCGATTTGACACATCCTCATTTTTCTTCCGCAGTCATTTGGCTCCTTCTTTATAGGAGAGAGAGACAGACAGAAAGACAGATACACTGAAAAAAAATTGTGTATGGAATTTATGGTGTTTGCACGAAAATAAAATGTGGATCGATCCACACACATTTTTAAAAGTAGACTATAAATCTACTTTTTAAAAAAATTAACAAAAACTCTTTTTGATGTTGAGCTAGCTAGCTAGCTAGTTAGAGCAAATCAACACAGACCACTAGAGCTAGCGAGTGAGAGCGAATAAAACACCGTGTTCAAAATACATTTAAATTCAATTATTCCGAAAATAAATCATTTTATAATGATGATATTATTATTATTGCTATTGTTCATCGTGGAATATAAAAATTGGTGACATCGTTTTCATCTCACAGGTTTCCAAAAGGAAAGAAGAAAATAGGATAAAATCCGTCTATTCCTCCTGCTTCGACAGCTAATACAACAATTTACTTATTTTATTCTTTAACAAAAGTCCTCGAAATATGTGCTAAAGTTCAACTTTGAAAATAATATAATTAATAAAAAAAGCGTGTATTTATCAAGTGTCCAAATTTCACGTGCTCATTTTAGGAAAATAACGTGATCAAAGACGTCACCACATTTTAAAACGGAAATGAAAATAACGACGACGCGTAACTGGCAAACATATTTTCAGGCCTTTGGGGCACGTTAAATGGAGATTGCAACATGAAAAATAAAAGAAAACGATCATTAAAAATAAAATACGATTTAAAAAAATGAGTGAGAAAACAAAACACACAAAAAACACCACCAAGTATATTAAATACATTTTCATTCGGTTTAAAAAAAATCAATTGACACGCGTTTGCGTTTGTAAATTTTTGACCGGTATATTTTAGTGCAAATAAATACGATCGGAGACATGCAGGAGAAGGAGAAGGAGGAGGAGTGGACGGGGACAGCGCTAACGAGAGGTGACATGTTTTTAAACTCCCTTCAGGAGTGAGGCGCACAAAAGCGCGCCGAAGACAAATCAAGTCTTCAAAGTCTTCATAAAATGTTTCCTCGGCTTCTCAGCGAATTATATACATATCGTTAATAATAATAAAAACCCTTATCGTGGAAAATCGGGGAGCACACACAGTCTCACACACACACACACACACACACACGCGCGCGCGGCCCACGCTCACGCGAAAGGTTGGGATGTTATTGTATCAATTTTACTGGGTCGGCCCCAATTAGGCTATTAAAGCTTTTCCCCCCTCCCCAAAACGGATTTGTGGGGCTAAAACGATTTGGATTCTTGACATCCACTGAAAGCCAAGTTTATTTGACTTTCTGACGTGATGTATGCAAACTTACGTCAAATCAAAGTGGCCGCGGGAACCGAGTGTGTTTTTTTTCCCCTCCCCCCTCGTCTTTTCGCGTTATTTGCGACGCAGGGCGGCGGAAAGAAAATAAACAGTTTGACAAAATAATCTGAGATTTATCATTTAAAGGTTGAAAGCGGGGTCGTGTCGAGGGGTGTAAGAATTGCTACCTCGCTTTGCAAGAGCAAATCAATCTGCAACGCGTTTTTTAAAAATTTTTTATTCCAACCACTGAATGGCGCTCGGGACCTGCAAGACATCCTGACATAATGATTTGCTGTGCCATAGAAAAAAAACGTGAAGAAAGAGCGCTGACTGTCTAAAAATGCCTGTGTTACTGTCGAGTCGCTGAAGTGAAATGCAGGAGAATGAATTACAAATGTAGAAGCGAAGGTGGAGAAAATAGACACATACATCAATGAATAAATAAAAGCATTATACATTTTATCATGGCACATTTTCAACATTTCCCACTTGAGGATTTTCTGGTGGAAAATTATGAAGTTTTAAGATTTAAAAACACATTTCTTCATTCACTTTCTTGAGTTTGTGCGTAAAAGTGTGTGTGTGTGTGTGTGAAATCCGTACAGGTGAAAAAAACTAACAAAAAAAGAGTTCTCAGCATGCTTGAAATATTTTGATAACTATAAAGTATGTGCACACTCATTTCCATCCATTTTGTAATCGGCTTATCCTCAGGAGGGTCGCGGGCTTGCTGGGGCATATCTAGGCTGTCTTCGGGCAGTAGGCGGCACACACACACACACACACACACACACACACACACACACACACACACACACACACACACACACACACACACACACACACACACACACACACACACACACACACATTCCTGCACTTGCTGCACAGTGAGGACCGAGTAAAAAGGCCTACAAAGCGAGGACCACCCTTTCTGCTTGAAAAAGAAATGAAAAAGACACATTTCTAGACACAGGAGGGCGCCCTTAGGCAATACATTCCTTTAGATTAAATAAAACACCAAAGGTTAAGAAAAAGTTTTTAACTAGATAAGTGAGGACCGGGCACTGGCCATGCATTCTTAATGATTTTGAAGTAGATTAGGTGCCGTTCACCTTACTAAACATTTAATGATGTAAATTTATAATCAGATATATTATTTTTAAACAGTTTATCACCATTAATTTATGGGTACTGTCATTTATTTAGTTTTATTTAGTTCTGATATTTGTGTGTTCAATACGCCACATGTTTGCACTGTGGCTGAGAGAGGAAAGTATTTTAATCTGTGCTGTACATTACACAGAGAGCATATTTGACAATAAAAGCTGACTTGACTTTATGATTTATTTTTGACAAACAAAAGTACTCTTATTCAAAACTTACAAGAACACCTGAAAAACTTCAACCTTCAAAACGCACACTAAAAAAACTTGCTGCGCCACAACCTGACACATGAACCCACATATACCCTACCAAATAACTGTGCTTTCAAACTCTATTCCTTTTCTCCCCTCTCTCTCATCCCATTCCCTCTCTCCCTTCATCTATCTCCCCCCTATGTCTCTCCCTCTCTCTATCTTTCATCTTCAAGCTTTTTTCCCAATTACATACTGTATCTTTTAATAATTTCATTGTGGAATATCTCTCCATGTGCGGTCTTCAAGGTCTGGCGATGCTTGACTACGACACTTAACGCAGTCATCTTTCCTTGGAACTTTCTTTAATGCTACAAATTTTGAAAGGTGTCGATCAATTGCTGCTCTTTCCTTTGGAGTCCGGGTCTCTTCCTTTTTTTAGTTTCCAATTCTGGAGGGGAAAAAAAGAGGGTTATTAGTGGTTTAGTTGAATATAAACAGATCTGAACACTGCCTTGACTGATAACAGGACCAGAATAAAAAAAAATGCATTGATTCAAAACATGTTTTAGGCATCTAGTTTAAAGCAACTTTGTTGACTTAAAAACACCTCAGCAGCAATTTCCCTCAAGGCATGATTCATGAGTGTTATGCTCTTTACATTATTTAATATTTTTCAATATCCTTAAAATTAATGTGGGGTTTTTTGCCTAGTCTCCGCCTTTAATGTCTTGTTTATCTATGTGGGCCCCCCAATTGGGTGGCAACCACTAAAGGGTGTACTCTGACTACAGCCCAATGACGGCTAGGATAGGCTCCAGCATGCCCCAAACTTTTGTTTTCTATTTCTGAAGCCTTCTATTGTGAAGAACATACAGAAATTGAAGACAATTTTACAACTGAGTAGACCACTTCAACGACTCGTCTTTACATCTGCAAGTCACAGTGACTTGTGCTGTTTGAGTTTCTTAAATTGTTATACGGATCTATCCAACAGAAATTCATCTTACCAACTTCACTATGTTCTTTTCGAACTGCTGTCTTCTTCTTCCCAAGAGATCTCTGTCCAGTCTTTTTGTCCTCTTCATCTAAGAAAGTTGGCATGTTAGTATAATGGTAATGAAACTTTGAGTTGTGTTGACGATGCACTGACTCACCGCTGTCTTCAACATCATCGTCGTCATGTGTAAGTGTTGCAATCCTCTTTCGTTTGGTGGCGCTCCCTGATGTTGATGGTTGTTCTTGGCCATGTGTGAAAGATGCGTCATAGACTGTAAATAATAATAATAATATACTTTGGGTGAATATGCTTTGATGATACACATTTGTAATTCCTGATATATTGGAATGTACAAAAAACAATCAGGACTTGGAGCGGGGGTGTCAAACATACGGCCGGCGGGCCGTTACCGTCCGACAAGCAGGTTTGATCAGGCCCGCAGGATCATTTAAAAGTGAAAAAAATGCAGAAAAGACATGGAACGAAAATTTTGAATAACATGCAATTCATGGAGTATCCGCTAGGGGACACACCGTTTTGATCAGAGTAGAAAGACACATTGTTTTGAGAAGAAGACAACAGCAGTCTAAGTCTGTCACTGAGACGGACGGACCCAAAACAGCAGATGCTATCAAGGACATTTTAATTGATTATTCTTTACACATTTAATGGCACTCTCTTTAGTTTGTAAGGTATAGGCAGGGATTAAATTTATAATTTATATGCACAAGGCTTAAAAATTCCTTTCTTCACAAATCTCCTTTAATCTAAAAGCGCATCACTGTATTTTTCAATTTTACTTGTTTAGTGCCCTTGTACAATCAGTTGCGATGCATATATGTGAATGATAAAAGTCAATCGTACATTTGTCTAAGGAAATCTAAGGTGCTTCATGAAATGTTTTGTAAAAAGATATGTTCATTAAATTTCTACATTTCCGAATGTTCTTGTGCTTCTTTATAGCAGAGTACGGTATAATTTTAATGGCTCGGCCCACTTAACATCTACCGAGGCCAATGGGGCCTGAGTTTGACAGAGTGAAATGAGTTTGACACCCCTGACTTAGAGTAAGAAAAAAAATCGTACTAATGCCAGGTCTGTAACATGTCACTTGTGCCAATGTTAGAGACTCACCCAATCCATGTCTTCCCAACATTGTCTTTTTTTTCTTGACAGTCTTCTTAACTGTCTTATGGCACACCCCTCCATCTATAAAATAAGTCAAGTCAAGTCAAGTCAAGTCAACAGTATTTATAGAGCACTTTCAAACAGCCATCGCTGCATACAAAGTGCTGTACATGGAGCGATTTAACATATACAATAATCAGTAATAAGTAATAAGTAATAAGGCGGTAGAAAGCACCAAGCAGTAAAATCAAGAGCAAATCTAAGTCATGCTGAGTCAAACGCCAAAGAATACAAGTGAGTTTTGAGGAGGGCTTTAAAGATGGGCAGCGAGGAGGCTTGCCGAATGTTCAGTGGGAGGTCATTCCAGAGAGATGGACCAGCAACAGAAAAGGCTCGATCCCCTCTGAGCCTCAGTTTAGTTCTTGGTACGTCTAGCAAAGACTGGTCCACAGACCTGAGGCGCCGGGCAGGGGTGTAGGGGCGTATAAGCTCAGAGAGGTAAGGTGGCGCGAGATTATTCAGAGATTTGAAAACAAAGAGGAGGATCTTAAAAATAATTCTAAAATGAATGGGGAGCCAGTGAAATAATGTTTTGATAGAATCAAAGTTCTTTCCACATGCATCTCAGAAATATGCCAATAATACAGCAAAAGAGGATTCAAGTCGGACAAAAAAACATTACCGCCATATTCACTGCCAGAAACATCACTCATGTCGTCATCAGCGTCATCAGCATAATTTCTTTCTTTAATTGACTGCATCTTCGGTGGCCTTTTGTAGGTGCCTTGGAGCAAGATGATGTACTCAAATGAAATTCCTTACATCTCAGAAACATAGCAATGGTGCAGTGACAGATGGTCCAAGTCAAACTGAAAGCATTACCTGTGTTTTCAGTGTCCAAGTTGATACTGTTACTGCCTCCATCATCTTCATCATCAGATCTCGTTGCTACAGCTGAGTGTGGCACTTCTCATTCTGTGAAAGATGACATTTACACCATGTAAATATGGATGGAAGACATTCACTCTTGCTCCGAGAATGAAAGGGTTTTCTCATTTATGCAAATGGTCTGGACACAGAGAAAATGAGAGCTGTCAAGGTGAAGGAATTACTAAACATCCATCCATTTTCCAATCCGCTTCATCTTCACAAGAGTCGCAGGGCATGCTGGAGCCTATCCCAGCTGTCTTTGGGAGGTCAGCGGGGGACACCCTGAACAAGTTGCCAGCCAATTTCAGGGCACACAGAGACAACCATCTCAAACTCACACCTGGGGACAATTTAGAGTGTTCAATCAGCCATGCATGTTATGGGAATGTGGGAGGAAACCGAAGTACTTGGAGTAAGCCCACGCAGGTATGTGGTGGGAAAAATAAGCAAACGCCACATAGGAAGACTAGGACCGGAATTGAACCCTGCACCTTTGCACTGTGAGGTCGACAGGCTAACCAGCTTTAATCAGTAGTAGTTTAACGGTATTAGAACGGTATCGATCGCATGTTATCACTAACTCCCTGTTTGATTAAAAGTTCTGTCTTTGATCATTGTTCGTTACTTTTAATCCACAGGACAGATGTGTGTCAGAACAGCACACGTGTGAGGATAGTGAGAGGCAGCTGCCTGTCAAGTTGCTGCAACATCCCCACAAATAACTCGACATACATATGTGCGTGCTTTTGTTTGCTTATTGTTATCATTGAAAAAAAGGTTCTGGTTAAAGGTGCCAGAGGCAGAGGCAACTGGGATCAATTGGTGTCTAACTAAAAATTGTTGTAACTTAGAAGTAGGTCATTTGGTCAACATTAGGGCTAACGTTTGAATGTGATTAATTTGAAATGATTTAAGGTTTCTATATTAATTCCAAGCATGAACTCTAGAGCATATATTGGCATCCCTCTTCCTGCTATGACTACTAATGTTATTTTTATTACATACCATCTTGAGCTTCCTGTCTTCTCCCTGGATCTGGTCTTCTCTTTTTGCCACTTTTCAGACCTTTGGTTGAGGTGGCTGCATGTGCTCTTCCTTTTGAAATATTCACAGTCAGAAATCAGAAAACATAATTTTACACTAAAATATGAAGGTAAAAGAAAATATGCCGATAAAGACATGCACACTGTCGTGGAAACAAAGACAGAGGGAGAAAAGAATAAATGGAAGGGGATGACTTTAAAAATATATTAATTTACATACCAGTGATAACAGAGTCCAGGGTTTGCAGACTCTTTCCCTTCAGCGACTCTGTCCCACGTTCCATCGCAAACAGTAGTTTGGCAATCTTGGCCACTTGGAAAGTTTTATCGGTCACTCACAATGGACTCTAATGTCGTGTCCCATAAAACGAGCAACTTGCTCGAGTTCCTGATTGTTCAGGTCGAGAAGCTGACATAAGGTAGCAACATGCTTCCTTAATTTTGTTGACCTCATCAGTTCTGGGTTTTTGGCCTTGCTCTCTTGTGCGTATTTTCTGAGGCACGTGTCACATCCACGAAGATTGGTGGTAGTTCCTTTTTTGGCCATCATTTAACTTCTCTGTTCCTTTCGATTTCATACCTTTTTGTTTTGATTTACATTTTGCCTTGAGGGCCTTAGCTTCATGCAAATCAATGTGGTCCTTTTCTGATCCACTGCTGTTGGACGACCGGGACCCCCTCCCTTCACTGAATGCTGGTTTGTGGTCATCTCCACTTTGGGCGGATGACACAGACTCCTCTGATGATGATGATGGTGGTGTTGACCTTGTGGAGAAGGCTCCGGAATGAGTCTCAGCACCAGGCCTCTCTTTGAGAAGAGGTGTATGTTGCCCTGATGGTTGGGCTTTACGCATTTGAGCCTACACATCAGGGCAGAAGAGGGAAAAACAGGGAAAATTGTTAATTTTGTAGACAACTGAGATGGTGAAAAAGAGTTTTATGCTAGATCTCGGCAATTCTGTACAAAGTTTATCTGTCTTTGCCAATGTTTTCAACACTTGTCTTCCAACTTGCATTCATGAAAATACGACAATGTTTTGTCGTCACACATTTTCACAGGATGGAAAGTAGACCAGATGGAACTAAAACCTCCATTAATAAAACAAAGTATGAGTTAATCAGCATGCATTTTCTAGTCTCATGGAAAAGAGACAAATAATATAATTTATTAAATTAAAAACTGGGCAAAAATCGATGGACATTTTAGTTGACAGGCAGAAAAAAAGAGTAAAATGAATATGATTATGTAAATTAACTCAAAATACGATAGTAATAAATAAAATGGTACAGAGTAGTATTTGAACCTGTGATGATAAAACTCATGTTGGATACACGCTTCGGATGCTCTGTGAAATTAAGCAACTGGCATTTGAAAACACAGTAAAGCAGCTCGCGTTGGCCTGCAATCCGCCTCATTCATTCGGTATTTAATTTAAAAAATACATTTTTCTCGAGAAAAAATGGTTTCTGGCTAGACTAAACATGTCTAGTTTAATATAATACAGCGAGCCAGAGCACTGGTTCATTTGTCTACTTATTTCAATTCGGTATGAGTACAGAAACTAACAATTTATGTCTCATTTTTGCCGAAATATAAACCACATAAATTCAACGCGACGCGGCCTTGCCGTAACCGCCTGAGCGCAAGCCATGTGCGTTGTTCCTAAATTGCTGTGTTCGTAGTTTGCCATTGTTTCTTCGTGTAGAAAAAAAACTACATAAAGCAGCTTTAAATTAAAACCAATTGACGGCCTAGAGTTTACAGTACGCCGCGAGTAACAAGTCCTTCGGTGCTCAGTACGCAGATTGTTACGACGACACTCGTATTCGCGGGTACCCGTCTCTCGACAAAGAAAGGATGATTACTTACCTGAGCATTCTCATTCTGACGGTGGTGCTCCCGGTTAGGGGCGAGTCTTCTCCGTGTTTTCTCCATGTCGTTAAAAAGCCAAATGGTGTTGGTTGTCCCGGTATAGAAATATAAATGGCTGGAGTGCGCCGAAAAGTATCGCGCGAAGACAACGCTCCTCCAGCCTTTGAAGCCAACCGCTTCTTAATTGATGCGAGGGGGAGAGTGGGGGGATGGGCAGAGTGGGGGGATGGGCAGAGCAGCAACTTCGGAGCGAAAACTCTACTTAAACATGATTAACCCTTTCATGGTCTTCTCACTTTAACGTTTCATATAACATAATCAGAAATTCACACAAATTCTTAAACTACATAAAGTATTGTAACAACAGTCTTCTCCGTGTTTTCTCCATGTTGTCAAAAAGCCAAATGGTGTTGGTTGTCCCGGTATAGAAATATAAATGGCTTGAGTGCGCCGAAAAGTATCGTGTGAAGACAACGCTCCTCCAGCCTTTGAAGCCAACCGCTCTTAATTGATGCGAGGGGGAAAGCGGGGGATGGGCAGAGCTGCAACTTCGGAGCGAAAATTCTACTTAAACACGATTAACCCTTTCATGGTCTTCTCACTTTAACGTTTCATATAACATAATCAGAAATTCACACACATTCCTAAACTACATAAAGTATTGTAACAACATTTCAAAACACTTTAGTTATTAATTTATCAATCAAAGAAATTAAAACAAATAAAACACCTACACTGTGTATGCAATGCTCTGCTTCGGTTATTACAGTTTGGGATATTGTCAAAGCTGTTCCATATTTATGTTTGTCCATTTTTCCTACTTCCAAGACTACAACTTCACTTCAACAAGGTGACCGGCTCCCTTCCGCATCCAGCATTTAACAGTGCTGCCATTGAAACCAATATACCACGAAACTGTCAGAAGGGCTCAAGTTGTAGTTTATCAATGTAGCCATCCAATAATACTGAAATAACAACCTATATTTCCAACCTGCCTTTCCAAAAAGATGTGAAATGTTTCTTAATTTAATACAGGGGTCTCACACTCACGGGCTACAAGACGCTAATTTCAGGCCCCTCACCTTGATGTGAAACTTTGCGTCAACGAAGCGAGTCTCCACTTTGTCCCCCCCCCCCAGAAACCAAATATGTGTCACACCCTAATTACTGTCCATTGCATTCTTAAGTACTCATCAACGAGTGGGTACTTAGCCACTGACAAAGACGCAGTTGTCCTGCACAATCTCTAATGTAGACATCTTTTTTTTTCAAACCAAAAGTTCATTTTTACAGTGTAGCCATGTGAAAAGCTGTTCTAAAAGGACATGCATGGATGAACAACCATCCATACTGACACTCACACCTAGGGACAATTTAGAGTGTTCTATTATTCTTTCATGCATGTTTTTGGAATGTGGGAGGAAACCAGAGTACCTGGAGAAAACCCACACAGGCCCGGGGAGAACATGCAAACTCCATACAGGGAGGCTGGAGCCAAGATGGTTATCAGAACCTAGCAAGGGGCCGGTTGCGATTTGCTGTTGTAGGAACTGATTGACTAAAGGGCCGTTCACACGGCACACATTTGCTCCGGCGCTGCAACGATATATTTTGTTGCGATATATTTTGCACCGCAGCAAATTGTGTGGAGCGTTCACACGTACAAAGCCGCTTCACACGGCAGTTTCTGCAGCGGAGCAAAACGACAGAAAACAAACGAGCTGTCGTGTTGGTTCTTTTTAAAACATACTGTATATACACAACTCAAGCGACTACTAGACTGGCACGTCCTTCTCCTTCCCGGTTTCCATGCCTTCTGCTCGCGAGTGACCACCCAAGAAAACGTAAATGAACGATGACTTCAATGACACTCAGAAAAGCAAACACTAATGCACCAAACTGAAAATCAAGAGAGGAAATCACAAAATAAATTCTATGGGGGTGGGGGGTTGTGAACAAACAACAAAGGAACAAACAACTCAGAGACAGGGGGTTCGGTACTCCATACCCACGAAGCACACCCCACAGAACTCCCCGGTCTGCCAATCCAGAGGCACTCTCCCTGTTGACCACGCGATGTTGCAGAGGCGTGTCAACCAGGACAGCCCCACAACATCCAGAGCCTTGAGGAACTCCGGGCGGATCTCATCCACCCCTGGGGCCTTGCCACCGAGGAGCTTTTTAACCACATGGGTGACTTCAACCACAGAGATAGGAGAGCCCACCTCAGAGTCCCCAGGCTCTGCTTCCTCCAAGGAAGGCGTGTTGGTGGAGTTGAGGAGGTCTTCGAAGTACTCTGCCCACTGGTTCACAACGTCCCGAGTTGAAGTCAGCAGCGCCCCATCCCCACTGTACACAGTGTTAGTGGTGCACTGCTTCCCCCTCCTGAGACGTCGGATGGTGGACCAGAATTTCCTCGAAGCCGTTCGGAAGTCGGCTTCCATGGCCTCACCGAACTCTTCCCATGCTCTGGTTTTTGCCTCGGCGACCACCAAAGCTGCGTTCCGCTTGGCCAGTCGATACCCGTCAGCTGCCTCTGGGGTCCCACAGGCCATAAAGGCTCGATAGGACTCCTTCTTCAGCTTGACGGCATCCCTTACTGCTGGTGTCCACCAGCGAGTACGAGGGTTGCCGCCACGACAGGCACCAACCACCTTACGGCCACAACTCAGATTGGCCGCCTCAACAATAGAGGCACGGAACATGGTCCACTCGGACTCAATGTCCCCCGTCTCCCCCGGAACATGGGAAAAGCTCTGTCGGAGGTGGGGGTTGAAACTCCTTCTGACAGGGGATTCTGCCAGACGCTCCCAACAGACCCTCACAATACGTTTGGGTCTGCCAGGACGGACCGGCATCTTCCCCCACCATCGGAGCCTCCTCACCACCAGGTGGTGATCAGTTGACAGCTCCGCCCCTCTCTTCACCCGAGTGTCCAGAACATGCGGCCGCAAATCCGATGACACGACCACAAGGTCGATCATGGAACTACGGCCTAGGGTGTCCTGGTGCCAAGTGCACATGTGGACACCCTTATGTTTGAACAAGGTGTTCGTTATGGACAGTCCGTGACGAGCACAGAAGTCCAATAACAAAACACCACTCGAGTTCTGATCGGGGGGGCCGTTCCTCCCAATCACGCCCCTCCAGGTCTCACTGTCATTGCCCACGTGAGCATTGAAGTCCCCCAGTAGAACAAGGGAGTCCCCAGCAGGAGTACTCTCCAGCACACCCTCCAAGGACTCCAAAAAGGGTGGGTATGCTGAGCTGCTGTTTGGTGCATATGCACAAACAACAGTCAGGACCCGTCCCCCCACCCACAGGCGAAGGGATGCAACCCTCTCGTCCACCGGTGTGAACCCCAATTTACAGGCACTGAGCCGGGGGGCAATGAGTATGCCCACACCTGCTCTGCGCCTCTCACCGTGAGCAACTCCAGAGTGAAAGAGAGTCCAACCCCTCTCGAGAGAACTGGTACCAGAACCCAGGCTGTGTGTGGAGGCAAGTCCGACTATATCCAGTCGGAAATTCTCTGCCTCACACACCAGCTCGGGCTCCTTCCCTGCCAGAGAGGTGACATTCCATGTCCCAAGAGCTAGCTTCTGCAGCCGAGGATCGGACCGCCAGGGTCCCCGCCTTTGGCTGCCGCCCAGCTCACATTGCACCCGACCCCTTTGGCCCCTCTCATGGGTGGTGAGCCCATGGGAAGGGGGACCCACGTTGCCTCTTCGGGCTGTGCCCGGCCGGGCCCCATGGGTGTAGGCCCGGCCACCAGGCGCCTGCCAACGAGCCCCACCTCCAGGCTTGGCTCCAGAGGGGGGCCCCGGTGACCCGCGTCCGGGCAAGGGAAACCTAGATCCATTTATTGTATTCATCATTGGGGTCTTTGAGCCGTGCTTTGTCTGGCCCCTCACCTAGAACCTGTTTGCCATGGGTGACCCTGCCAGGGGCATAAAGCCCCAGACAACTTAGCTTCTAGGATCATTGGGACACACAAACCCCTCCACCACGGTAAGGTGACGACTCACGGAGGGCCCCAGAAAATCCAATTCATTTTATTCTGCTTTGGACATTGAAACTGGAAAATATGACTTGCATTCAATAAGTAAAGAATTCCAATTCCAAGAAACCAAGAAACGATTAAATTCCATATTAGAGTTTGGAATTATGTTGCTTTAAAAACAATTGTAAAGTTTTAAGTCAGTTTAAATATACTGTGTGTGCGGTTGTGTTTGTGAACATATATATAATTTTATTTGCTGTAATTATTTTAGGAGTATGTGACATTGGTGATCCTCGTTACTCAAATACTGTATGTAGATGTTGCTCAAAATTAATAATGCTCGCCTTCACAGCAGACCTCAAAGTTCAAAAAGGCTGTGGCAATTTTGATAATTGACTTAGTCATTGGCCATGAAGAGGAGCGGCTGTTACCTGCTCCAAAACGAAGTTTTTGCAGCACCCCTCCCCCCAGACATGAGTTTGTTTACATTTCAATTAGCAGAGCTGCGCAGAAGCCAGCCACAACGCTTTGCAAGAAAAAAATGAGTTAGGTACTGTATTGCAGAAGTGTCTCCAGAATATCCAATTTATTTCATTCAGCTTTGGACATTGAAACTGGAAAATATGACTTGCATTCAATAAGTAAATAATTGTTTCATCTAAATTCCATATTAGAGTTTGGAATTCATTCATTCATTCATTCATCTTCCTAACCGCTTGATCCTCACTAGGGTCGCGGGGGGTGCTGGAGCCTATCCCAGCTGTCTCCGGGCAGTAGGCGGGGGACACCCTGAATCGGTTGCCAGCCAATCGCAGGGCACACAGAGACGAACAACCATTCGCACTCACACTCACACCTAGGGACAATTTAGTGCTTCAATCAGCCTGCCATGCATATTTTTGGAATGTGGGAGGAAGCCGGAGCACCCGGAGAAAACCCACGCAGGCCCGGGGAGAACATGCAAACTCCACACAGGGAGGCCGGAGCTGGAATTATGTTGCTTTAAAAACAATTGTAAAATTGTAAGTCAGTTTAAATATACTGTGTGTGCGCGGAGTATGTGACATTGGTGAGCCCAGTTACTCAAATACTGTATGTAGATGTTGCTCAAAATTTATCATGCTCGCCTTCACAGCAGACCTCAAAGTTCAAAAAGGCTGTGGCAATTTTGATAATTGACTAGGTCATTGGCCATGAAGAGGAGCGGCTGTTACCTGCTCCAAAACGAAGTTTTTGCAGCACCCCTCCCCCCAGACATGAGTTTGTTTACATTTCAATTAGCAGAGCTGCGCAGAAGCCAGCCACAACGCTTTGCAAGAAAAAATGAGTTAGGTACTGTATTGCAGAAGTGTTCCCAGCATATCCAATTTGTTTCATTCTGATTTGGACATTTCAACTGGATCATTATGATTTGCATCCAGTAAGTAACAACAGTAAGTATTCTTTAGTAGAAATCATGGTTGCGTTGCTCAATCAGTCTTGATAACAGAATTTCCTTATGTGGGACATGACTATGGTACACGTCCTTTATGAACATGCAAGTATGTTACTAAATACATGTGTAAGAACACATGCAGTCAAATGCAAAAATATATGCCCCAACAACACAAATAACACAAAAACGGCAGTATACAGTACAGGTATATGAACAAAATACATTATAACAAGAGTAGTCACAAAATGAGGGCTCTTTACGACCTTTGAGACCTATAACAGCTGGTGGCTTTTCTTTCCAATCACTCACTATCTCAAACTTGACCTCCCCTCGATCACCACCCAAGACAGCGTTGCTCAGCTGTCCAGAACCTAGGCTGTGTGTGGAGGCAAGTCCGACTATATCCAGTCGGAACTTCTCTGCCTCACACACCAGTTCGGGCTCCTTCCCTGCCAGAGAGGTGACATTCCATGTCCCAAGAGCTAGCTTCTGCAGCCGAGGATCGGACCGCCAGGGTCCCCGCCTTTGGCTGCCGCCCAGCTCGCATTGCACCCGACCCCTTTGACCCCTCCCACGGGTGGTGAGACCATGAGAAGAGCTTTAAGCTAGCATTTTCAAATTCTGATTAGAGTCGGCATACTTGAAACATGCAATATTCCACAGTATTTAAGTTTGAGTCATTCGTGTGGACATGCAGCAAGGTCATGAGCAATATTTCTTCTAATTTTCCATTTGTAATAGCATTCACACAAACTGCCTGAGTATTACTTGGACCACGGTGAGCAAAATCAAACAAGCGTTACACCTGTCTAAAACCTGAGATCACAAGTTACATGAAGCAGATGTTACAAAACAAGCAAAAATCAAACCACTGAATAGAGAGTTGTAACATATATACCAGCCCTCATTCGTTACTTTTTTTAGCATGGGTCTTTTCAAGAATAATCAAGTCTCAATACAACCTGTAGCAATATGGTCCCACACTGCCTACTCATTAATCATGGAAAGCATGTCATTTAGTTAAACACAAACATTTCTAGTCTCCTGTCCACCGAAAAGTGTGAAAGAGGTTTAAACAAACAAAGAGGCTCATTTAAGGGGCTCGTAAACTATGTCCACATATGGTTTTCGTGAATTAAGCGGTCTCAAGGGGTGTTCACACGGCAAAATTTGGTCCGGTGCTACACCGGGGCTGCCCCAGTAGAGCGTTCACGCGTGCAAATTAGCTCCGGCGTAGCCCCGGAAAACAGCTTACACCGGACCAAATTTGATCCACCACAGGGAGGTGGTTTAAAAATTTGCTCCGGAGCAAAAGCTCGTTTGCGCAGCAGCACCGATGTAAATTTGCACGTGTGAACGCAACTGGGTTAAATTTGCTCCAGAGCAAATGCTTGTGAAGAGTTTACGTACGGCGAGAATGCGTTGCTTTCACGCTCTGTCGGACTGCATGTGTTTGTTTAATAACGACACAAGACTTAGCTGGTAACATCTTTCCTTTTGTAGGAGACTGGACTGTCTCGGAGTTGTTTGTGTAGTTTGTTCCTTTGTTGTGTGCTCACAACCCCCCACCCCCATATAATTTATTTTGTGATTTCCTCTCTGATTTTCTGTTTGGCGCATTACGTGTTTGCTTTTCTGAGTGTCATTGAAGTCATCGTTGATTTGCGTTTTTCGGGGGCGGTCACTCTCGAGCAGAAGGCACGGAGACCGAGAAGGAGAAGGACGTGCCTGTCCAGTAGTCCTTGAGTTGTGTATACGTTTAAAAAAAACAACAACACGACAGCTCATTTGTTTTCTGTTGTTTTGCTCCGCTGCAGAAACTGCCGTGTGAACGCAAGTGGGGCTGCACGACGCTGTGCCGGTGCTGACATGCTCAGCGGCTTTGTTCGTGTGAACGCTCCACACATTTTGCTGCGGTGCAAAATATATCGCAACAAAATACATCGGTGCAGGGCCGGAGCAAATGTGTGCCGTGTGAACACCCCTTCAATGTTGCCTGCAGCTGCGCGTTGTGCGCGCCAGCATCACCGTGTGCGGCTGGGAGCACGAGAGCTACGCAAAATTGCTCACGAGCACAATTTAGAGGGAGCATTGGCCATGCGGACATTTGGCGACTGATTCACAGCCTCTTCTAAGGAAAACCATGCCTGCAAGCTGAATTCTCGCAGTATTTGTGAATTCACACCAACTCCAGAATCCATCCAATAAAATAAAAATATGTGCCATCCTATTGTCAATACCCATGATAAGTTATTTTATGATAAGATATTTGATTAATTCGGCTTGATGCACTCAGCAGGAGTTGGCCACCATGTGCAAACACGATGCCGTCTCCCAACGGCTTTCAATTCTCGCACACATTTTATTCATAAACTCCTGTATGTAAGTGTTCTGCCCACAGTAAAAGTTTCGGGCCATTTCATTAATAGAAATCGTGTTTAGAATATTCATTTAGTTATCGCGGTGCATTGTGGGTAGCAGACGCCGTGCTGGTAGCAGACTAATCGTTCCAGAAAGCCCGATTGTGGTCGTTGCAACTGGTCCTCCTGAGTTATATTCCTTTCGTTTCACCTTCGAAAGCAATGGCTGTAAGTCTGCTTGTGCTTAGAATTATTTAGAAATGTGTTTCGGAGATCGTTTTTCTTCAATTGTTGTCATTGAAACTCGCTAGCTCAGAGTACAGTACTGCTAACGACATAGCGATGATGCTAAATGAATGCTAACAACATAGCGACGATGCTAGGTCGGTGCTAGCGAGCTAATTAGCATGCGAAAGAATCGCGAAAACGCCTTGTTTACCGTTGTTTGTCACACTTCGAGCTGCATTTATGTCTTTGTTTAGTACCAGATGATTTGTGTTGTATTTATGTATACGAGGTTAGTGTTTAAATCTGTTCATTTCAGTTTCACTCTACATTTCATTGAGCTGATGTCACAGTTGTTCACTGTATGTGTACACATTGAAGAGATATGTCAGATCGTTTTAAAGTGCTATTTTCTTTGTCCAATTGTAATGGTCAGACAGTTTAAAATTATGCTAAATGCAACGTTTATTTGTGCCTCAACAAAAACAACTGATGAAAAGTGGCTTTAACGAGCCTCGAACCTCTCTTTTGTGATGTATACATTTTTCTACTTGTTTAAGTACAGTACTTTTGGATCTAGACAATGTAAAATGTAATGTAGACAAGAAAAAAATTCTATGTCCCTTCATTGCGTTCTATTGAATACAATTAAAGTTTTGCAAAAATGATGGTGGATTTTGGGTAGGACTGAGGCTTTACTTAATTTGGGTACTGTTATTATTAATTGCATTTCCAATTTTAATCGGATACATTTAACCAAATCACATGGAAATAATAGGAGTCCAACACAAACTCAGAACAAACACATTCAATAAAATACATTCCTCACAAAAAAATTGAATTCACATAACTTGTAAAGGTCTTTGAAAAACAAACAAAAAAAGCTATGATGGCCAGTCCCTCCCACCCCCTCCAGCCCGCCCTGACAGCACTTGGTAGCTCCTTCAGCCAGAGACTGTTACACCCGCGCTGCAAGAAGGAGAGATACCGACGCTCGTTCCTACCGACTGCTGTCAGGCTGATGAATAAAAAATAACAATCATAATAATAATAATAATTAAATGATGTGAAGGAAAATTGTAAATAGTACTGCGATTTATCCATTTAAGATAAGATATCCTTTATTCGTCCCACAATGGGGAAATTTACAGCCTCCAGCAGCAAGAATGTATGTAGAAAGAAGAAAGGAGAAAGAGAAAAAAAACCAAACATCTTTCAATTAAATACAATATGAACACAAATGGATAAAAATTATTATTTTGTGTTCATATTGCATTTAATGGATAAAATGGATAATTTTTATCCACAAATGGATAAAAATTATTATTTTGTGTTCATATTGCATTTAATTGAAAGATGTTTGTTGTTTTTTTCTCTTTCTTCTTTCTACATACATTCTTGCTGCTGGAGGCTGTAAATTTCCCCAGTGTGGGACGAATAAAGGATATCTTATCTTAAATAACTATTTCTCAAGGTGGCTCTTCAAAGAGCAGCAAGGGGATTTGTCATTTATAATTTTGGTCCAGTACCAAATTTCGACACTAGTTGAAGTAGAGAGCAAAAAGTGTGAAATTGTTGCAGTACCAAATTTTGACACGAGCTGCAGTAGAGAGCAAAAAGTGTGAAGTTGGTGCAGTACTGAATTTCGACAGAAGCTGCAGTAGAGAGCAAAAAGGGTGTGAATTCCCGGCGAAAAATTCTCAACATGGACCCATTCTGGGGACCTTTGGGGAAAAGCACAGGGTACCCGTTTTGGACACTTTGGAGTTGATTTAGAGGGTGTCAAAGTGAGGACCGGCCAAAATGTCCTCACTTCGTCAAAATGTCCTCACTCCGTTGGTTAAAAACTCACGCCGGTCCTCACAATGTAGTGAGTACAAGAACACACACACACACACACACACGTACGCACGCAATGGCACCTGTCCACCTAATAGCAGTGTCACATCCTCGGATCGGTGATGCAAGAAGTGTTTTGCTTGAAGTGCAGCGCAGCAGCAGTTGTTTAGGGACCCAACGACTGCGCGCAGTTTAAGCTTCCTGCTTAATGGCGGCCCGGACGAATGTTAACGCGTCCAATCTTTACGCACTGCTGAGAGAGCCGCCCCAAAACCGCTTTAAGGGCTGTTGGGAAAATGCTCAATTGGCATTCGGTGTGCGAAAATTAGCAGCTGCTTTCCAGTGTGCGTTGCTGTCCAACTTGTGTTATTAAAAAAAAAAAAAATTAAGAAAACGGATGAAACACCGAAATGCAGTAGTGGAAAGCCGAAAAGTACACATCTTGGTTACTGTACTTCAATATAGTTTAAGTTTTCTGGAATTTGTACTTTTGTTAGCCTAAATATTTGTTCCTGAAACGGTATTACTTTTTTTTTCTACTGGCTCTAATCCTTTCAGTTCATGTTTGCTTTTAGATTTATTTCTGTTTTTATTGTCCAATCAAATTGCAGCCTCTGTGTTGCCGTGCCACACGGCCCTCAGAAGTTGTAGTGCTGACCAAAGCAATTTAAACCATATTGGCGATGTGACGGTTACTTGAACCGGTCAGATTTCAAATTCGTCCGAAAAAGCCAGTGCGCTTGTTGAGATAAAAAAAAACAAATCTGATTATGGGGTATGGGGGTGAAACAAAAGTGTGTTTAGTGTTTTCCGTATTCCAACTTTTTACGGTTGTACTCAGGCGCATTTAAAATTCTCCACGTATTCTTTTTTTCCCTTTTTTATTGCAGTGTGGTTGTTTAATCAGTACCTCTACCCCCCCCCCCCCCCCCCCACACCCCCCACACCCGCACCTCCCTGAATACTTTGGTCACCCCTGGTGCGTTTCCTGACTTGTGGTGTGAGCACGGCAACTTCCTCCCCCTTGCGCAAGTTTCATTTGGAAGCATTTAAGGTTACGGCTGGCCGTCATTTTTAGCCAATATGAATTTGACGGATGGCATTAGAGATGAAAGGTAAAGAGACCCACAGGTCATTTAAAAATAAAGAAGCGGAATAAAAAGAGAGTCTGTGAAAATGAGCTTTTCATGGGGTTGTTTGGAAGGAAAAAAAAAGAACCTGCAATTATTAATCATTGCGTAGAAACATGCTCCTGAGAGGACACGTGTCTGTTTGCCTTACGTTAGGTTGAAAAATATATTTATTGATCAAAAATGCAATAAGGAAGGCTTTCCTTGTCAACTTAGCAGGATTTGGTTGAAAAGGCCTCTGGCAGACAGCTGGCATCTTCAAATAAAATAAGACTCCTTAGTATTGGACTCTGAAGAGAGACGGCATTGACATATATTTTAAGAGAATTCCACCATTTTTGCTCTATTTTGCGTTTGTTGCGTTGTCCCTCTGGTGTGAGAATAGTACATGCCTCCGAGTATTGTTTAATGACCTCTCCATGTGTTGCTCCACCATTTCTGTTCCCCTATGAATGGATTGTTTTCAATGCACAAAATGGAGTCCTCTTTGTTTTATTTTTAGCTTGACATCGAATTTAAACATTAAAAAAAACATGCCAAGAGAACCTTTAAAATAATTGCTTATTTTGAGGGGGGGGGCATTAGATTTTTCAAAATCCTTCATCCCTAGCTCAAAGTGTTTAAAATGTGTGATGAGATCCTACTAATTTGTTGCAAGGAGAAGAAATGATAGAATGGTCTGATTTTGATTAAAAGGAAGAAGGGGACTGGGGGATTGGGGGGGGGGGGAATCTATTCCAGATCCATAACAACTCCTGAGCCGCTTTTCTGTGTCAACAAGTTTTCCTTGGCATGCCTTCTTTCTTGTGACGCCTGCCTTCTCGCAGTCTCCCCCGCCCTCCACTCGCCATCTCTCTCCCTCCTCTTCTCGCTCTTTGTTGTGCTTTATTTTGCTCTCCTCCCTTGTTTTTGGCGCCTCGCTCTGTGATGTTAGCGTGCTCGGCTCCTCGGCAAATAAAAGGTGGGGGTGGGGTTTGTTGGATGAGCGCCAATCAATGCCTGCTCCTCTTTGGTCCTTTGGGATTTGTCTTCGGAACATCTCTTACCGGAGCGCAACTTATACAAGACCAAGTGAATCATTTCCCCTCTATTTTTATTGATGTATTTTTTGTTATGAAGTCAGGAGCTCAAGAGAGACAATGCTCCCTCAAAAGGGAGACCGAAGGAGGTGATAAGACCCTCGTACGACCGGCGAAAGGGAGTGAGAACGGAGATGTTTGACTCGCTTTTTTTTCCCTCCCCCCCTGTTGCTGGTGAAAGAGTGAGTCACTTGTGGAAAGCGCCCCCGAAAAAAGGGAAACATGGGAACCGAGGAGAAAAAGAGGGAGTGGGGCAGGGGGCGGTTCGATGAGGGAGGGGAAGATATACGTGCCGGGGGTGAGATGGAGGAGGAGCGCTGCGCTTTCAAAAAAAAAAAAGAAGAAACGGCTCGTTAAGGAAGTGGGAGGCAACATCTGGGATTTGTCATGAGGCCCTTCGGATAGACGGCGCGCCCCGTCCTTGGCTTCTTTGGGGAAAATTCACACCCAATGTGTGACTCGTCTGTTCATCTCCAAACAGCACACGGACAAATGTTCAGTCACGGCGAGACAAGCAAAGTTTTTTTTTCCTTTCTTTCCTCATCTCATTTTGCGTTGCTGTTGTGTTAATGGTGGGTGGTTAAAAAAAATAATAATAATGAGGGGGGGGGGGGATGACCTCAGTCGTGTTGACTTGTCTGTAAATTTGTCGGGAAGGACTGAGGATCTCTGATTTCCTTCCCTCCTTCTTTTGTATCCACTCCTTTTTGGGCTGCCAGGGTGTGGCCTGTGACCTCCTGACCTTCTACTGTGCACGTGTGTGTGTATGAGAGAGAGAGAGAGAGAGAGAGACGAGATGTAAGGGTGAAGTTTCCCAGCTGCACACAGAAAGGGTGAGGGTAATGGGGAGGGACCATACATTTTCTTCCCCTTCCTTCCTCCCCCCACTTTTTTTAAAGAAAAAAAACACAGCCAGAAAGAATGAGAGCTTTGTGTGTGTGTGTGTGTGTGTGTGTGTGTGCTTTTGCGTCCCAAAAAGGGGGAATAGAGCGACTGTGAGCAATGTGCTTCCAAAAAAAAAAGAGCGACAGGGTGAATATTAAAGAAGTCAACAGATGGAGGGAATCATTTTAGAAGCTATCACAAACGTGAAGGAAATTTTCCAAGGTATCAGAGAAGAAGTGCGACGTTAGAGTTGACAGGCGGGCAGGCAAAAGTGCGATGTCGGCTCGCGGAGATGAGAACAAGAGCTCAACTTTTTTCTTTTTTTTTCAAGTTTAAACCGCAATAACAGTCAGGAAAGCGCAGACCTCTGTCAAAGTTCATCTGTGTATGTGTGGGATTATTATTTTTTTGTTACTGTAAGGTAGTATGACACTATTCATAAAGAATGAGGACTGTACCATTTTTATTGAAATGGTGGGGTGGGAGGGAACGGTTTCAGCTCGATTCTTAAAAGTAAAAAAAAAAAAAAAATTTCGAAAAAAAAATCACAGCACTGAGTTGATTTTTTTTTGTAGTCAATTTAGGTTGCACCTGAGGTTGCGTTAAGCATCCACTAGATGGAGCCGCGCTAAGAGGAATAAAATACAATACCGCTTAATTTATACTGCGCTTTCACAACTGCTGCAGCTGGAACAAAGCACTTTTCATAGCATTTACCAATACCATGTCCTAGTAATCAGAATATTGATCCATGTAGAAGGCGCATCGGATTATAAGGAGCACTGTCGGCTCTTGAGAAAATCGAAGGCTTTGGGGTGCGCCTTATAGTGTGGAAAATACGATAAATCGATTGATTATACCGATTATATTGCAAAAAAGAAATTTCAATTTATTTAAAAATGTTAATCGGTAAATATTGCTCGAGTATTTAATTGATTGTTTTCAGTTTGGTGAGGACTGTAGAGGCAAAAAGAAAATACAACTTGACAAAAAGATTAGCGTCAGCCGCGACATTTTTCCGCAAAAGAAGCACACACGCTGACGATACGGTATTTTTCGGACACACTTGAAATCCCTTAATTTTCTCAAAAGTTCATTTTATAATCAAGGCTCCATTTAAAAGTCAGCAGGCAGACAAAATGAAGATTGGGGCCGATGATAACGGCTGCACCATGGTTGTCATTTCAGTCGGCGAATCAGCTTATTTTCACCCATTAACCGATGCCCAAAGCCGTCGGGGAAAAACACGATCCAATAACACAGGTGACTCACGTTTACGATAAACAAATTCATGCGGCTATATGTGTGTAATGTCGTATATCGAGCTTGCAAAAATGTACTTCGGCTGATTAGTTTTCTGGTCGAATGATAAAAGAGCAGATAGCGTTGGCGGCGGCTGTAAACGATACGCTCACGAGGAATGACCGCGTGTCCAACTGTGCATGCGATTATGGCTGAGACGGGATGATCATAATCATAATAATAATAAGGCGCCCGCTTCCTTCCTGGTGTTTGAGGACTTATATCAGCAGTCTGTGTGGCCTTTCAGCCCACGTCAAGTGACTGCTACGGCTAAATTGATTTTCTCCCTTGGCCTTTTCTTGCTTTTTTTTGTGTTTTAAATCAGCTTTCGAAAGCCGATTTTTTTTTTTTTTTTTTTTTTTTTTTGCTGTAACCGCACAATTGATGCTTCCGCTGCATCCACTAGAGTTGCATGTTTGGACAAATAGCAAAGATTAATTATTGCTGCCATGTTGAACCAGAGCAGCATGGAGGTACAATATGTGCAAGTTGGGAAAACATTTTTCACTTTAGAATTTTTTTTGCTGTTCCACTGCTGTTTTATATGCACAGTAAATACATATACTGTTAAAAAAAAAAAAAAAACATAAGAGATCACATAACAAAAAAAAAGGAGGGAGGGGTATTGCGGTGGTGCGAATGATGATCCGCGATCGAGTGGGCAACGCCGTAATATCTATATGGCTTCTGTTTTGCATCGCCACGTGCTGCCGTTTGCCACGTTTGTCAATAAAGATAGAAGCGGTGGACACTTGTCCACCGATCGGATCTGAGAACTGCGCCATCAGATCAGAAGCGCCTGCGAGGTGGCTGAGGAGCCGGCGCGCAGATTTATCCCATGCTTGAATCGAGTGCATCTTGGCCCTGCCTGGGAAAATGCCAGGAGGGCTCTCCAGCTCCCTCCTGTTCATACTTTCGGGGAGGGGCAGTGGGATGTAGGTGAATGTGGGTGGGGGTGGGGGGCTTCACTGTAAATCTGTGGCCGCCCCTTCTCGCTCCCCCCCTCTAGTGGCAGTTAGGGAGCCCTGTGGACTCCCACTAAGCCTCTCAATAACCGTCTTGCCTCCCTCCTCGAGCCTCATTCACGTCTAATGAGGTGCTCAAGTGTCTGCGGTTTAACATGAGGGTCAAAAGGCTCAGAAATGGGACCTTTTTTCAATAAATATTGATATATATATATATATATATATATATATATTTAAAAAAAAAAATCCTCATCTCACCCCTCGGGTGGTGTCCGTCCCTCATTCAGCTCGGGTCCTCTACCAGAGGCCAGTAAGCTTGAGGGTTCTGCGCAGTATCCTTGCTGTTCCCAGCACTGCACATTTCTGGACTGAGATGTTTGGGGGTCACTGCCCCGAGTGCTCCGACCACCACAGGCACGACTGTCACCTTTACCTTCCAGGCTCTCTCCAGCTCCTCTCTGAGCCCTTGGTATTTCTCGATATATATATCTTTTTAATAAACACCCATTTACATCTTGCACTCCTAAATGCAAACATGATAAATTGTGCTGTGCTATTTGAGAGTCTGTTGACCTCATTGGAGGAGGTCGGAGAAATTGGACGAATATACATGTATATATGTATTTATTTGTTTTTTAATGAGGTCGGAGAAATTAGACGAATATATATATATTTGTTTTTGCTCAAAAACTCTTTTTAGTGCTGCACGGGACCAATGTTAAATATAAGTTGATACAATATTGAAAAAACATTTGTTTGGGGAATTAAATAAAAAAAACGTGCTTCCAAAAAAATACCACGATGGGAACTACATTTATGTTTGCCAAACGTACTAAAACTCACTATAATTATTGCAAAAAAAAGGCTTTGTTGTCATCTTTTTCATTTCATACTTGAGGTTTGGTTTATTTTATTACACGTACACTTCACAAACACTCAAAAAAAACCCAAACAAACTAAAACTAAAACTAAAACTAAACTAAAAACGGAATTTGCATGTAACATTTTCAGAATAAAATAAAAACTAACATATCTGCTGTCAAGATTAATTAAAACTGACTTTAAAAAATCGCCCCCGAGTTGCCGGGCTCGTTCTTCGACCGTGACGTCCAAGTTTACGAACGTCAACACACTTCCTTCAGCTGCACGTTGCGTAACGACAATCAAAGGCTGCATCGCTTTATTTTGGATCCACTCAAAACGTTAGCGTGCCGCTTCCCAATCAACACGCGATGTACAGAGATCGTGCTCAAAAGCCATAAAGGGAGAGATGCCATACGTTCGCTTGCATTTTTCTCACTCACGGAATATTTAACAGTAAACTGTCAATAAAAGTTTTCCCTGCGCGCGCACAGACTTTTTTTTTTTAATTGGCTAAATTCACGCAGAGAGGAAACATCATAAAAGAGAAGCGTAAAACTGACACGATGGCGGCGATACACATTTTTTTTTTTTTTTTTTTTAGTATCTCATCGGTTGGGAAGCGCTCTCAGCAAATTAAGCCAAACAGAGTCGAGCCATTCAGAGGAGCCATAAACTACGCCGCTCGTAAATTGACTGCTACAAAGTTGATTGATGTCTTTATTAAAGCACATCGAAGGAATTCATCAGGTGTTTTATTTTTTTATTTTTTTGGCGTTCACGACAATCAAGTGAAAATCTACCATATAATTGATGGCCACTATAAATGCTTTGTGAACTCCTCCCAAAAATTCATATATATATATATATACTGTGTATATATATATATATACATATATATATATATACATATATATATATATATATATATATATATATATATATATATATATATGTATATGTGATTTTTTTTTATGTATGTATGTATGTATGTTTTCAAAAATGTAATGTACTTGCTGTTAAAAAAAAAAATCACAGTGTTCAGCAGCAAGAGTTTATTTGGGCGAAATCTGAGAGGAGATCCCAGACGACGTGCGAAAAAACAGCTCAGACACCACGTCCCGTTCATTTATTCATTACTGGCGACTTAGGGGAGAACACTTGGCACTTTGCATCCATCCACTCCACATCCCCGACATCAAAACGGATCGCTTTGTGTGTGTGTGTGTGTGTGTGAAGAGCCCCAGTAAGTGACTGTCAAATTAGAAGGGAGTGACTGGGGAAAGTCGTTGTTAGCGTTGGTGCGATGCCAACACACAAACGCATCAAAATGGAGTGGCTCCGCATTTCGCGCCATCTTTCCCCCGCCGCTCCTCTCTCTCCAGTCGTTTCAATTGCGCCCGCCGACTCCGCATTAATACAGTCGAGTCGCCGGCGAATTATACATTTACGCCGTCAACATGCTGTCACACGATCTCGCACGCGCTCGCCGCGACTGTGATGCTTAATCAATTAAACAGTTTATCGCGTGCAGTCTGTCCTCTGGCTCCGCCGAGATGATTATCTGTGCAGTTATTTTGTTTTAATCTGTAAAAAAAAAGAAAAAAAACAACATCCTGTGTTTGATTTGAGCATGAGACTAAGTGAATATTTGAGCTGTGCCAGCGGGGGGTTTTATGTTTGTATTTTATGTTGTTTTCAATTATTCATTTTCCCTCTCAGTGTGCCCATGACAATTGCTTCTCCTCGATTACGTCATGAAATGGAGACCAAAACGTATTTCTGCCTCTGTGTCACCTCGCCCGTTCGGTCTTAATGACCTCATTATTATTCGTATTATTGTTCAGAACTAGAGCCCGAGCCGAGTTGGCTTTAGGGATTTATTTAGATTGTTTGGGGGGGGGGGAATGGCCCGGTAGTCCAGTGGTTAGCACGTCGGCTTCACAGTGCAGAGGTACCGGGTTCGATTCCATCTCCGGCCTCCCTGTGTGGAGTTTGCATGTTCTCCCCGGGCCTGCGTGGGTTTTCTCCGGGTGCTCCGGTTTCCTCCCACATTCCAAAAACATGCGTGGCAGGCTGATTGAACACTCTAAATTGTCCCTAGGTGTGAGTGTGAGCGTGGATGGTTGTTCGTCTATGTGTGCCCTGCAATTGGCTGGCAACCGATTCAGGGTGTCCCCCGCCTACTGCCCGGAGACGGCTGAGATGGGCTCCAGCACCCCCCGCGACCCTAGTGAGGATCAAGCGGTACGGAAGATGAATGGATGAATGAATGATTCCAGTTTGTTGTCCACCTACAGCATATTTTCATAGACTGTGTTGGCCGGACATTACGCTCGTTTGACCTGTTCCATCCATTTTCATAATCGGCTTATCCTCACACGGGTCACGGGCGTGCTGGAGCCAATCCCAGCTGTCTTCGGACAATTAGCAGGGACACCCTGAACTGGATGCCAGCCAATCGCGAACAACCATTCGCGCTCACACTCACACCTTGGGATAATTTGGAGTGTTCAATCAGCCTGCCATGCATGTTTTTGAATTAAGGGAGGAAACCAGAGTACCCGGAGAAAACCCACGCAGGCCCGGGGAGAACATGCAAACTCCACACACGAAGGCCTCCGTGCTGCCCTTCGCGCTTTTGTTCCACTTGCAAAAAATCCAGTGAAGCACAACCTCTGCTCAGATAGTTCCTGCGAGTCTTCTGTTTTTTTTTTCTCCTGCACCCCAAGTCAAATTCCCCCGTTGTCAAAGCCAAGAGAGGAAAGCAAAGTGCAGAGAAGTAACGAAGGGGAAGTTGTTTGAGTCGAGGGAGAAAAAGAGAGAGAGCTGCTCAGCCGCCCGCTTTTTCCCCCCTCCACTTTGACCTCCACGTTGCAGAGGTGGAGCTCTGCTGACTGCAACTTGACTCTGCCGCTTCAATTCTCACTCTCGCCAAAACAAGACGACTAGGAACCTTTTGATCCTAACTGGTATCCCCCCCCCCCCCCCCCCACCCGCCGTTTGTTTTTAACACACATGCCATCGTGCGTGTGTTTGCCCTACTGCTATACATTCGAAACCTCTCCAAATGCAGACACAACCTTGGTGCCTTTTTTTTTTTTTTTTGCCTGACTCACCCTCAGAACTATGCAAGCAACTCCAGCTCAATCGCCTAATTGATTCCAGACTTCCCCCACAAGCCTTCACTATCCATTCGTGTCCTCCTGGACTCTCTGGGACTCAGTGCCGAATTCATGTTTCCATTACATGGTGTCGACTGACTTTATGGAAACATGCTTGTCCGTGTACAGAGTGTGTGCGTGCATTTTTTTTTCCTCCACAACATCAATGTGGTCTTTCAGGTAAAAAATAAAGCTCTTTATTCAGTTGCCTTGTTTTGGGGATAACTTTATTTGTAATTTTGTCCAAATAAGCTTCAGTGCTGAATTGCCAGAGTACATTTTTTTTAACTTGCTACCACAATATTAATAAAATAATACCCACATGCTCTCCAAACGAATGGTTGTAGCAAAACTGGATACCGGATGCCCCCCCCCCCCCCCCCCACACTCAGGTTTCCGCTGTGTTGCTAAGTTGGCTTTATGGTACCTCCCCAGTTGCCATGGTCCTAAAAACACAATATATTTGCACGAGACAGAATTCCTTCCACCAAATATAACTCCACACACCTCCTATTTTATTATACAGCAAATGGAGCCTTTTGATTCTCTATTCAGAATCAGAATCATCTTTATTGGCCAAGTAGAGCACACAAGGAATTTGTCTCCGGTATAACACACTGCATTAGTATCATCATAAACAAGGACGTGACAAATTCATTTCTCATGAGAACACGAAAGGAATACTTGGAAGTTATTACACCTGTTGTGGAAAAAGTGGCTTTGAAAAACAGGTTGCCAACATCTCAATAGGTCGTAAAGTACTTCATGAGGTTGAAACAAGGTGTAATTTTTTTAACACCTTGTACAACTGCTGATGCGTTCAGAGGCTTGGTAGCTGCATCACTGGACTGAGCAAACAGCGCTTACTGAAATGAGAAAGGTTTATGAAAGGTGTGCTGATACACATTTATTACACTGTTATTACACACAAGGTTCAGCGAGAGTCCTACCTCCATATCAAATTGTGTGTGTGTGTGCATGCATGCAGCTGAGTGTAAATGCACATACAGCCCGCGAACAATATTTACGCACTGCTGGATAAATTCAACCTCATTAGTGTGTTGCTACATGCTATTGACCTTACCTGGCCTTGTCATAATCATCACACTTGATGCTTATGTGAGCAAAATTGGAAAACACCTGGAGTCAGACAGAGGTGGGGGCACCAACTGCACTTGTGTAGGCTGCAGTAAATCTAAACCTGGCTCCACATGACTGCAGAGACGGGCCTAGTTTGGGGCAACAGGTCGGTTCTTGAGCTGTGGTTAGTTTTGATCAGAGGAAAATGAACCAATGAGAGAGTTGTAGAAAGGGAAGGAACTGTTCAGGGAGAGGTCGCCGCACATTATCGGCCTTTGGAGATCGATGGCAGCTTTATCGTGTAATAAACAGCTGCAATTCGCTCACTATTTGGCAAGTTTAATAGTGACACACTAATGTATACAATCTGTCGCCCGACCAAGTGTTGGAAGGGAGCCTGGTCGTCGAGCATAAACAAAATAACTGATTCATGAAAAATGAGTTTCATCGTCTAACTTATATCGATGGCAGGTAGCGGCTCACTATTTGGCACCTGCTGCTGCCCTGACACAAAGTGACCACCCAGACAAGCAGAAGCTTCTTGAGGCTAGATCTGTCACGCAGACTTGCAGATTGTAGAACGCCACACGCCTCTTGAAGGCACATGCATATACGGTCACACATTACAGTACGTACAGTATTTTTTCGACATTTTATGCTTTTTCAAAATGTTTTTGAGTGCGTCACTGAGTTTTTAGCGAAGCTTCAGATACTGCTAAACGGCGGTTTACTGTGGCCTTTTCGTCAAGTCGTTCCCATTTTAAATACCGTTTTTTTATTGTTGTTGTTTTTTTTTTTCTGACTTTTTTTTTCTCCGCAATGCCTCCCCCTTGTTTTCTGTGATCATAAGGAAAAAGCCCAAATGACTTTAATCTAATTGAGAGAGTGCGGCTGATAACATGCGGCCCATTTACATTCTCCGGGGCGTTCTGCAGTTGGCTGGAGCCGCGTCTGTGATGAATGACGGATCATGATGCATTAAAGCCCTATTGCACTCAGCTGCACATTTGAGTCTCTGCAGCACGCTTTTCCCTCGGGCCATCTGTTTTCCTCCCCTGATTAACAGGCAGTAAATCTGAAAATGTGGCGCTCAGCGACGCGCTGTTGCTACAGTGACAGTGGCGCCGTGTTTTCCTCCAGCCTACTTACACAATTTCTCCAACTGTTTTGTTTGACACCGAATGTTGATTTTGACTGGGTTTTCTTCCGCGACTGGAGCTTGTGTTGATGCGTTGCCAACTCTAATGGGGATTGCATATTTGTGTGTTCTAAATGTGTTCCATTACTACTGTTCATAAAAAAAATGGTTTTACTGCTGCTGTTCTCGGAAAGAAGCAGAGAGAATCCCATCCCATGATGCATCACTGCACCGATACTTACTAGACAGCAGTTACTACTTTCCTATTAGCCCGAGTGCTGGCGCCATCTAGAGTGTTACGGAAAGAGCACAAAATTATGAAAAATGATTTTCACTACAAATAGATGGAATGCGCCAGATACTGCTACCCTAATGCTAATGCTAATTAGCATCCAAGTTTCAGTGCTGCACCGTCAGCAGTGGTTGGAACGCAAATGTTGAAGCAACATGTAGCTGGATGATGTAACGATATTCACACTCATATATTCTTTATCTGTACATTGAACGTCGAAGAATAGTGCCGTACTGATGAGTTCAAAGTGTAGTTGACATGTTAATCTGAATCCCACTTGCGTTCAAGGCAGGACAGGGCCCCCGCCTCAATATGAACGGCCGCTGCAAAGAGAGTTTGTTTTATACTCACGGCTCAATGAACAGTATATACCCGTCTGGCTTATATTGCCCCCAAGGGGTCCAATTGATGTAGTGTGATAAATATATATCACATATGTATTTGTTTGAATTATATTTAAATTTAATATTTATATAATTACTGGGTATTTTTTTAATTTGCAGAAAAGTGCTACATTTTTTTTTTTTGGTATGGTTTGAACGGATTAATGGCATTTGCATTCATTTCAATGGGAAAAGACGATTTGAAGCAGCACCGAGTTTAAGACTATTCAAGAAAAACAAGCGGAGTGGAACATTAAAGTAGAACTAATGACAACTTGCATTGCAATTTTTTCAACTCGTAGAAAAAGAACAGTGTTAATTCGGCATTCACTTTTGTTGCCTTTTGGTCGAGACTTGTAGCAAGGTGCGAGAAGACGAGATTCAATCTAAAAAATAAATTTAAAATGCCATCCTGTGGGTCGGGTCCAGCAGTGGTGGGCTGCAAAGTTGGTCTTTTCAAGAGGTGTACAGAAAAAGAAGAGATATCAGGAGAGCGGTGAGAGCTAATGAGCTGGATTTTGCCAGAGACTTGGCATTCTGCTCATCTTGCTGCTGTGTTAGATAGAGCGAGCTGGCTCCAGCGAGCTTCCTGTCTGCGCCCTCAAGCAGGAGTAAATGAGGGCTGGGTGTCGGGGAGGAGGATGGGGCGGGGGGGGGTGGCTGAAGAGGGAGGAGGAGGCGGATAGGGTGTTGGAAGCAAAAGAACAGAGGAAGAAGGAGGAGGAGAAGCAGAAGGAGGGCACGCTGTTGAAATTGAATGCCAGGACGCCATGTTCTCGCGCCTGCGTTTCCATGGTGACATGGTAATTCTGGCGAGTAAGGAAATTTCATTCACCCCCGTTAAGAGGCAGACGGGGGGGGGGGGGGAATAGATGAAAATATTAACTGAGCACAAGGATGGGAAGACACATGACATAAATCTGAAATGGAGAATGAACCCCCCCCCCCCCCTCCCATGTGGTCTTTGCATTCCTCTTCTCTATGATGATGCTGGGGTTTGTTTGACCCCCCCAACGCAAACACAACACCCACTCGGCACACGCTCACTCCATCAGCCCTGCAGGTACTGTATATGGCACAGAAAAAAGGCAAGCACTGTTTTCTGGCTGCTCTGTGGTATACAGTATGTAGTTGTGTGTGTGGTTATTTGGGAGCATGTGCTGCAGCACAGCTAGAAACACACACACACACACACACACACACATTTTCATCAAGGGAAATTTGATGCAGAATCACCAGCTATTAGTGAAAATTTGCAAGATGTAATTTTATGTCGTTTGTCATTTTTGTAATATGCAGTTCAACCTGTATGCTGGCAGCGTCTGATAGAATTACTCAATGTAATACTTGAAGCTGTTTACTGCCAAAATAAACACAAAAGAGAGAATTATTGGACGTGTTGAGTATTTCAAACAACTCCACGGCTTAGCCTTTAGTCCGCTTACTTAAGGCTAATGTTAGCATTAGCAATGATTAGGAGCTATGAGGCTGTGTTATAGTACTTTACGCAATGGATATTTCAGCACCAATATACAGTATAGTACATACAATATACTCAAAACGGTACTCGCAGTAATATACTGTATTATTTATCCTCTGTGAAGAATGACTAATTGACTCTCACACGAGTTCGAGACGGCGGCCCGGTAGTCCAGTGGTTAGCACGTCGGCTTCACAGTGGGTTCGATTCCAGCTCCGGTCTCCCTGTGTGGAGTTTGCATGTTCTCCCCGGGCCTGCGTGGGTTTTCTCCGGGTGCTCCGGTTTCCTCCCACATTCCAAAAATATGCATGGCAGGCTGATTGAACACTCTAGATTGTCCCTAGGTGTGAGTGTGAGCGTGGATGGTTGTTCGTCTCTGTGTGCCCTGCGATTGGCTGGCAACCGATTCAGGGTGTCCCCCGCCTACTGCCCGGAGACGGCTGGGATGGGCTCCAGCACCCCCCGCGACCCTAGTGAGGATCAAGCGGTACGGAAGATGAATGAATGAATGAGTTCGAGACAGGACACGCCCCGCAGCAGTGTAATGGAGTAGCTGCCGCAACCAGGCAGGAAAGGATTTTTTTGGGAGTGAAAAAAGTTTAATTGTGGGAAAACTGTTTTTTTTTTTTTTTTTAGAATATGTTGAAGTTGAAATAGTGAGAGTACAACCCCCTAAAATTTTTGACCCCACTGTTGTGTATGAGCTACCTTTTGTTATTGTTGTTTGTATCCTTTTTTTGTTTTTTGTTTTGTTTTTGCCCGGTGGGGGTTTAAGCAAAAAAAGGGACCGGCTTTCAACTGGACATACATGTGCAAGAACCTGAGCGAGCGAGTGGCGCGAGTGCCTCCGCGAACGCACGCTTGCTCTTGGGCTAAGCGAGTCTGACAACTGCCCTGGGCTTGACTGGCCTGTCGCTGCAGCCAACCTGACACTTGCCCCCCCCCAGCACACCACGCGGTGACATTGCAACACACAGTCTCATCCCTGAGCGTGATTCCCGATATGTTGCGCAGGTTTTTCCTCCTCAGCACAATGCAGCATGTGGTGACGGAGCGCACCATCAATAAGCGCGTGTTGTTTATAATCCTCAAGCTGGCGTGTGCAGATGCTTCTCAGTCTCTGAAAACATCATTACTGTTGCCACCGAGAGGGATTATAAAGCGGCGGTTGGTAATAAGGCCGTATATTGAGATTTTATAATTTGATGCTTTTTTACTTTCAGTGGCCGAGGAGGGGCTCTGGGAGTGCGGACTTTCCTACGAGTGCAGGACCCTGCTGTTCAAGGCCGTGCACAACCTGCTGGAAAGGTAATGAGAAAGTGAATGACTAAAACGTGCAACATGTCTGGGAAGATGGTTTTATTCTTAATCATGCAAAAAAAAAACAACAACAACAACCAATAATAATGGAAATGAGATGAGCCCCGTATATCGTGCTGATACAGTCCAGACCAACCCACAGTTACTGAAAATCTGCGGTATCGAAATTTTACACATTGAGAATGAGAATTTAACAAGGTAGCAAAATGTTCAACCAAAGCTTTTGACTTTGTCCAACAAAAAGTCTGATAGCTTAATGCTAACTTCATGTGAAATGCCATATAGATGCGAATTAGCATTGATGTCATGGTGATTGTAAAACCTTCAAACAATCGGGACGTTGGCATTTGTTTGAACTCAAAAACACTTTTTGTCGATGTTGAAAATTGCTGGGTCGGTTACCCAACTCAGAAAAAAAAATATCCTTCAATAATCGAATGCGCGGGTGCTGAGCCGCGAGGATGCCGGAGTACACTGTATTGTCTCAGACCCATGCTGATGTGTTTATTTTTATTTTTTTACTTTTCATCCCTAAAACCTACTTTTGAAGATATTTAATTTTTATTGGACTATGACGACAACATTTGTCTCGTGAGTACCTTTTGAAATATTCATCTTCCGTACCGCTTGATCCTCACTAGGGTCGCGGGGGGTGCTGGAGCCCATCCCAGCTGTCTTCGGGCAGTAGGCGGGGGACACCCTGAATCGGTCGCCAGCCAATCGTAGGGAACACAGAAACGAACAACCATTCGCACTCACACTCACACCTAGGGACAATTTAGAGTGTTCAATCAGCCTGCCACGCATGTTTTTGGAATGTGGGAGGAAACCGGAGCACCCGGAGAAAACCCACGCAGGCCCGGGGAGAACATGCAAACTCCACACAGGGAGGCCGGAGCTGGAATCGAAGCCGGTACCTCTGCACTGTGAAGCCCACGTGCTAACCACTGGACTACCGGATCCGGGCGCACCCCAGCCCAGTGTCGAACGGCGTTCCGCGCGGCCGGAGCCGCTAACCTTGACCAATCGGGGGGCGGCGGCGCTACGGTGCTACCTTTTGAAATAATACAACCTAAATACATGGCCATCAGTCTCGTAGGTCAATGTTAAAAGATATTTCAAGTGTGTCCCCAAACAAAAAGTGTTCAAAGAAAACATTAAAAAGTCACCGTTAGACAACTCCACTTGCCTTCTGGCATCCTCACCTCACTGAAATTAATAATCTGAGCATTGAATCATTTGCCCAAGTACCCAAAGCTCTCCTTTCTGAGCCAGAGCCATCTGTTAAATGAAGCAGCACATATTTGCTCTCTATTAAGTGAAGCATCAGCGATCATCATAGGGGGGGGGGGGGGCAGGCGGAATTAACCTTCCTATTACCTTGAAGCTAACTTCTTTTATTGCTAGCCGTTTCGGCGCGAGCGGGAATCGCCTTCTCCTCCGCCACGAAATCAACTTTTGTCGCCGGGCGCCGATTTTAATTTTCGGCTCCGCTCGAATGAGCGTAAATTTGAGTCGAGTGGGTCTTAAACAAACAATCACAAGCGGAGCGATTAGGAACAATTTAATAACGTGCGCAAATCGCAACCGAGAGGCCATCAGGGCCATTAGAAAAGGCGGAGTTGTAATTGTTTGGCTAAATTAGCGAGCTGACGGCGTGAGGTTGTGGTTGTTGATATTCAAACACGGTACACGCATACTGACAATCGGACAGAATTTGAGCAAAGGCCCGATTATCAGATGTTTCCGGAAAGATTATCCTGTGGTGCGGGCTGCTTCGAAAACATTCATTCATTCATCTTTCGAACCGCTTGATCCTCACTAGGGTCGCGGGGGGTGCTGGAGCCTATCCCAGCTGTCTCCGGGCAGTAGGCGGGGGACACCCTGAATCGGTTGCCAGCCAATCGCAGGGCACACACAAACGAACAACCATCCGCACTCACACTCACACCTAGGGACAATTTTAGAGTGTTCAATCAGCCTGCCACGCATGTTTTTGGAATGTGGGAGGAAACCGGAGCACCCGGAGAAAACCCACGCAGGCCCGGGGAGAACATGCAAACTCCACACAGGGAGGCCGCAGCTGGAATTGAACCCGGTACCTCTGCACTGTGAAGCCCACGTGCTAACCACTGGACTACCGGGCCACCCCTTGGAAAACAATCAACTGTAAATAACAGGATCGCTGATAATCGGGATTTATTTCAAAATTTTCTCCCCTTGGCATCCTTGAGTCCCTCTTAGAAGGTGCGATACAAAGCGAGTCATACCACCAAGGATGATTCTAATTATTCCATTGACGTCTTCCATTCTGTCTGTTCTTCTCACCGCTGCAGATGTCTCATGGACAAAGGCTTTGTGCGAGTCGGCAAGTGGTTCTTCAAGCCGCACCAACTGCAGGAAAAGTCTCTGGGCAGCAGGTGAGTGGCATTCACTCGACAGCGTGTTTCACCAGCTCGCGATTGCGGAACACAGTCAAACGGCGTCTTGTCACAGCTCGCGGGAAGTTCCTTCATGTGCTTCGTCCTGTCCGCTCGTCCTCGGGGCAACGGCAACTTGCCCCTGCCGGTGGGAGGCCATTCCAAGGTAGAGAGGCGTTCATTTTTTGGCCGGAGTGGAATGCGCGAATGTGCGCGCGAGTGAGTGCGAGTGTTGCGGGGCTCTGGTGACTGTTGTCTTGGCCCGCCTCTCACAGTTTACCGCAATTGGGCAAGGTTTTGCTTCTCTCACCCTTGGCAAGCCCAAGTGAAAGCCTGCATGGATGTCAGATTTATGAGCAAAGCTAAAATAGGGAGGAGTGACAGTTGAGTTTAGTCTGTTTGTGATACAGTATATTGTTAGTTTAACTCTGTAAAATCTTCGACTTACACAGAATGCACTTAATTAACAATCTAGAATGTATCCTGAGCAGGAGAATATTAATTTAAAAATTAATTTAAAACAAAAATAAATCAATAAATACATTTAATAAATGTGTTTATTATGTATTATTTATTATAATGAATAAATAAATAAATAAATAAATACAGTTAATAAATAAAAATAATAAATTTAAAAAAATATATGGCGTGTTTTTTTCCCCCCTATCCCTACCTACAAATAAAGGATATCTTAAATGTTAATTATATATATATATTTTTTTTTATTTAAAAAAATATATATAATTAAAAAAAAATATGTATGGCACATAGGCACATCACTAACACAATCGTGACATATGCCTCAGTATGACCACAGTCAGTTTCATTGGGGACCCTCCGTGTCGTAGGTGTTCTAATCGTTTTGTAAATTTTTTTTTTTTATATCAAAAGTATCACTGGGCAGGTCTGAATATCCAATGTACTGAATGTATGATGCTTGAAAGCAGTGTACACTGTAAATCTCCGTACGGCTACAGTATGTTGTCATGTGCCTCTACCACCCCCCCCCCCCCCCCCCGAAACAAACAAACCCCCTCCCGTCCTCGCCTCAACGCCGAGCCACTGCTGCCTCTTTGAATTATTGAGCATCCTACAAAGAGGGATAAGGCGGAATATCACCGTCGCTTTCACTGTCCCAAATCAAACAGGGCGGGGGGGGGGGGCTTTGTGAGTGACACTGCTTGTGAACGCCGTTCTGCTTGCTCGCAGTTCTCATGCGTGTACATCATTCCATCCCTCTTTTCCACAATAGCGTTGCAGCAGCCTGAGGAATCCTCCCCCCTGCCTCCCCTTGCGCCCCCCCCCCACACCTCCTCACGCCACGAGGGAGCATTGCTCAGTTGATGTCATGTGACCTCCCGCCTCAGCTTTAACCAGCTCCTTTGTCTCCTCTGCACCTCCACTTTGTCCGTGCCTTTTATCGCCAACAGAGGGCGTCTAAAACAGCGCGCGCCATCATCATCATCATCATCATCATCATCATCACCATCGCCCCCCCCCCCCCCTTTTCCGCCTTTGTCAAGCTTCCCCGGTGTTTATCTCACGCGTGTCCCTGGGGCCATAGTAGCGGAGAAGAGCGGCGCATCCAGGAGAGGATTCCGAAACCTCCTCCCTCCACTCTCTTTGTGTCGGAATGAGGAGGAAGCGCTCTGGGTTGGGAGCGAATTGCATCAGACGCTGAAAAGGGGTGTGGGGTGGTGGTGGCGGTGGGGGGTTACTGGGAGGAAGAGGGATGAGAAGGGGGTGGGGGCTGGAATGATGGTCATAAATTAATCATTACTACAGACGGCTGAATTGATGCATTACAGTCTGTCCTTCTCATTAGTTCAGTCAGTTGTATGCATGCCAATTACAATGCTAAATACATATATAGGGGGCTCTCGTTTGAATCCATGACCAAGGAAAGCACAGCATATTATATTCTGATTTCAAATCAGAAAAAAAAAAATCATGCTGTGACCGACTATGCCGAAGAAAAGTTGTATTATCTCCTTAACAATACTTCATCGTAAATACACGGCGCACAGATGCTCTGCTCTCCTCGGGTGACATTGAGCTATTAGCCGTCGTCTTGGCAACAGACACTCGATGCCCGGCCATATCCCAAGGTCATATATGGAAGCAGAAGGGAAACATTTAAGATTATATTTATTTGTTGATATTTGACAAGTGAGTCCTTTTTTTTTTGGTACAAGTGGGAGTATTTATCAAGTTTTTGGGGAAGTCGTCTGTAGTCCAGAAGGAACTAGTCAGGCACGAAGATATGTTTGCGTTAATTTACGCCTATTACATTGTCTATTTAAAAAATTCCTCAAAGTAGTGGATTTGGAGATGCGAGGATTCCACCTGACGATTATGATATATCGTACGCTGACAAGTGTCATTAAGTCCTAAAAGATGTCCAGACATTAGGACAATCCTTGCTAATGGTAAACAGCGAGCAATTAATTGGACTATAAATGCGGTTTCTCATGCAAATGTGCATGCATCCATCAGGAGAGATGTACGCGCACTGACAGAATTTGCAATTAAAGTTGGCGTTGAGAGCCCATCGTTTTGCGTCGCGGCCAATTTATTTGGAAGCGATCTCGTTAAATACGCCGCTTTATCGACGCACTACAAACATGTTGTACTACACGTGTACTGGGACCTTTCCCCGGAGAGGTAGAACACAAACGACGACATTTTCCGCAGATGTTTGCTATCATTCTTACATGAGTAAGTGAAACCCCAGTGAGAGGCTGAAATAAAATCAAGGATCAATGGAGGCGATGGCGACACATCAGAGTCACATTAGATTTTCTTTTTAATTAGCATTTAGGAGAGAAAAGTATTTTTATTTTATTTTTCGGGGGGGAAAAGGTTTTTTGCTGTTTTTAACCACAGTGGCAACCCACTCTTGGCGCCAGTTTGTGTTGCCTGGCATCTTATCACAACTACTATGAGCTGTAAGATTCCCCCCCCCCCCCCCCCCTTTGCGTTGACATTCCAGCGCAAACTTGAGATGGTGCAAGTGAACCCCAGTCAACTCAATTCACAATAAGCAACCGAAACGGATCCCAAAAGGGGCTTCAAGCTATTTCACGCCACTCTCGCTCGAAGTAAACCGTCACGCGTACCCATGAAGCGTAGCGAATGGCGCTTTGTGTATTTAAAACGAAACAGCTCCGCGTTATGAAACGGCCGCTTACCTTAACACGACGAACGGTGCAAAATGCCATCGCAACCGTTAGCATCGATCGTCGCGCTTTTCCAAGCAAGGGATATTTGACAACAAAAACCACACAGAGCTGAGAAATAATAATACTCTGAGGCATATATTCTTTATCTTCTTCGGAAAATGAATACAATTCAAATCATAGCAAATGTTCACCCAACCGTCAAATTACGAAATATACGACATAATCTGCGGAATAGCCACGTATTCGATAGAGACAACAAATGCTTCAAGCTCCCATTTGATTCATACTCTCAGATGATTTACGTAGTATTGAGCTCGCCTCTCATCGTTTGCAATGAAGGAGCGGGCGGTTTTGACGACGACTCGGTGTGGTTTCACACCGCTGCATCGACAGTCATCACCGTAATGTTCGATAACAGCATCTCAAAAAACAAAAACGAAACACTGTTGCGTTGAGGGTGGAGATCCCTGCCTGCCGCTTGCTCGAATCCATTCAGCGTAAAAGGTTGCGAAAACTTCACTTTCACTGATATGTGTGCGGCAGTTGCAGCAAAATGTGCGCGCGCGCGTGTGTGTGTGTTGCTGAATTATTCACTCACAGCACTTTCTCTCAGGCTGGCTTTGCTCTCACTCTATATTTCAAACTGTATGTTTTTTTTTTTTTTTGCCTATGCCTGCCTCGGAGCTTTATGCTTCATCCTGTGCATTTGCTTTTCAACAACCAGAGGTTGTTTTCTCTCTCTCTTTCTCTCTCGCTGTAACTCTCTGTAACGATCACTCTTCATTTGAGTACCATCCGCACATCATGTTTACTACTATTTACCCCCCCTCCCACACACACACACGCCGGGTCTCAGAGGAATGCGAGAAGTGCTGTGTGTCCGCATACTCACGACCGCTTACGGTGCAGGAAAATGCCCTTTGCTAAAGGACGTCTACATATGTGTTGGTCACAGGTACGGCTCGAAATTATGGCTTGAAATTCACGTCGTGGTCAAAATGATGTTTGTTCACGGTGACGGTGTCAGTTGAAATGTGAACACGTGTTTGAAGTGCAAAGTATTGCTGGATGGGTTGAATCAGGGTTGGGGAATTAAAATTGCATGAGAAACTAGGCACCATGTGATTTTTAATTTTTTTTTTTTTTTTTTAAGCATGAAACTCAACTTTGACGTTTTTCATTGGAAATTCTTTTCCAGGCCTTTACCACAGCCTCTTTCAGTTCTTGTTTTTTTTTTTTTTGTCCCTTCTGACTACTCTTCAGAAGGCTCTATTGGGTTAAGGTCCAGTGACTATAGACACACACACACACACTGTAGCTAAATAGTTAACGGAGCGATTATGCATTTACAGTAAGCGGATTCACTGTTCCAATGGTGTACCGCAATGAAAACAAGTTTGACACCGGTGATATCGCTCATGTTGTGTTTAATTGCGCCTTTTTTATTGCTGTGCCAACAGTGTGAGAGTGTCATCATGATCGCACATTACATTTTGGCCGCAGCGATTTATTTTTACCCCCACCGCTGACGGCATCATGCAAGATCCGTATCAAGAAGACAATCGAGCTTGACGGACGTTGTTTTTATGTCTGTACTTCGCTAACGGGTGTTCTCGAATAGAATGGCATGTCACTTGAATGTATGCTGAAAACGGTCCATAATCATCATTTAGATTTTATTCACCAATGCAACGGTTTCATATACAGTATGCACTACTGTTCAAATGTTGGCGGTCACTTAGAAGTATCCTTACTCTTTAAAGAAAAAAAATATGTGTTGGACATCATGTTATTTGAATTAGTAATTCATGAGAGGCTGGGAAACATTGCTGTCTGCTTTTGTTTCTCTGCCCCAGAAATTCATATCCAATCTGGGCC
Organism: Hippocampus zosterae; assembly: GCF_025434085.1. NCBI lineage: Eukaryota > Metazoa > Chordata > Actinopteri > Syngnathiformes > Syngnathidae > Hippocampus > Hippocampus zosterae. Next base: position 11,085,767 of record NC_067468.1, read on the forward strand.
TCCCTTCCCTCTGAGTGCACTCAGTGCCATCTGGAGGCCATTTTAGGACAGTATTTAACAACTCATCTTTCAGCTTGGCCCATTAAGAGCAGAACTGGCTTTTTTTATTTTTTATTTTTATTGAATTTGATGACCCATTACTGCTCCAGTGGGGGTCCAGTGCCTTGGGGCAAAGGAGATATTGCATGGGTAGCAGGGTAATCACAAGGAGATCACCCTACCTGCTGACTTTATTGTCATTTTGATGTATATAACCAAGGTTATAAGGAGCTTTATAGATTAAAAATATACATCACAGAAGCCTCTGTGACGGTTAATGGCGCACAGGTTGCCCGCTGCTATGTAGATGGCAGTAAGACCTAAATTATTCCCCCGTCTGTGATTGTTTAAAAGAAATAAGTATACATGATGGACGGTCTAAGGCCGTGTGATAAAGAGATAAACATGCAGTGTGGAATAATCGGTCGTTAAGCAAATGAGGATTCATACCTGCAATAAGATGGCCGTACGAGGACAATCATGGATGCGTTTGGGTAAACTGGACGACCCACAAGCTCTTTTGTGCATTGTCGCAATTTCTGTTTGAAGAGGTAAAATGCTCACGTTGTAGAATAGAACAGAGTTGTGGTATATATTGGCATTGGTTAGGGCTTGATTCATTTAATGGCGAGAGCCGGTGAAATATTTTTTTTAGTCAGACATTTTTTTTTTCAGAATGAAGAAACCCATTTTTTCAGACTGTTAAATGATAACATTACTTAAAGCATGGGTGCCCGATATGTCGATCACGATCGACCGAGACTTCGTGGACTGGTCCCACGTCGATCGCGAGGGGCGGGGCTAGGGGGAACAACCCAAAACATTTGTGTGTCTCTGTGCGTGTTATTAATATTATATATATTATAATATATATATATATATATATATATATATAATATTTTTTTATTAGCGCACACTACACCCTTAGCTTCCTTTCAGTCTCATTTTCACAAAAGGTATTTAAAAAATTTAATCAAATTTAAAAAGCAGGTCACCTGTTACCTACGGTGTCACGTGACCTTCACCACCGGAAGTTGTTAGCGTTCAGCAGTCTGTAATTGCAGTTAGCGATCAGAGCTGTTGCGCGAAAGCGTTTGTTATTATTCTCAATTAGAGTTTGTTTCATGTACAATTCAATTATGGGGGACCGAGAGAAGCATTTTAAAACTGTATACGCGAGCTACGATCGTTAACGCGTTGTAAAAGTGCGTTCCATGCCTCCGCTTCAGGTCTCGTGATGGCTGTTGTTTATTTTGGCCTGCGTGTGTTCGTGCGCGCGTATGCGGTAGCGGGTCCATGGCGGAAGGTTGCTTGATCGAAAAGTACATTTTCGGTCAAAATCCACTGATTTGAAGGGGGAATTTCCATGGCAAAAACGACGAAAAAGGCTGGTTGATCGAAAAAGTACTAGCACGATTTGAACGTGACCAAGGCTGTGCCCTTCACTTGAGAATCTCAAACATGCTCATTATGAAAGTTGCGTAGTTGTAATAAATTGTCTCGGGGAACAAATATGCAGCATCAGCAAAATAACTCGAACACCACCAGTCCTGGAAACTTTTTGACACACCTCCTTTACTGTCTGCTTGTGGCAAATGAGGGAATTTTATGTCTTCACATCAAAATGTCGCCCACCTTCCCGCAACACTTCTGCCCTTCTTTGGCTGGTCCTGGCTCTCAAGGATGTAAACCTGTGTGCTCTTCTGTCTCCTCCAGTGAGCACCTCTCGTGTTCCTTCTCCTTCTTCCTGCACGGGGAGAGCAACGTGTGCACCAGTGTGGAGATCGCCCAGCACCAGCCTGCGTACCACATCACAGAACAGCACATTCACCTCGCACACACTTCCGTCACGCCAATACAAGGTAACGCACAGGATAACTACGTGGGAGAACATCTATTGTACACTGTCACCATAAGTTGGGGGTGAAATTTCAGGTCAGATCGAATTGGCCTTATAAACGTCTTTCAGATATTACATTTGGCTCACTTAAACTTGATAATGTGTCTTTTATGTATTCATCGTGGATTAGATTGTATCAAATCACCATGAATTGTCATATTTTAAATCGTTGCAGCCAACGTCTGCTAAGACAGACATGATTTCATCAATGATGAGTATGCAACACAATTGACTGTCACTTCATTGGTCAACCCCCAAATATGTCATCTGCCGTGATTTGCAGTGATCCTAAGCCCCTACGGTCTGAGCGGTACTCTGACGGGTCAGGCATACAAAATGAGCGACCCGGCAGCACGTAAGCTGATGGAGGAGTGGAGCTACTTCTACCCTATGGTACTGCGACGAAAGGCGGGAAGCAGCGAGGAAAACCAAGAGCCGGTCGATGATCGCAACGCTCACGTGGCAGTGGAGGTGGTCGTCGGTATGCCGCAACTCCTCTCATGTCGCTTCAAAATTCACCGCCGCGCATGTCTGCTGGACTGGAATCCCCCTGAAGTCATTTTGGACCACGTTACCTTTGTTCTGCCTAAGCAAACACCGGCGAGCAGCATCCCATAAATTAGCCGCCGCTTCTCTTCCATCTCTCTCACTTTCCTTTTATTTACCGATGCTCTTGAGAAGCACCTTCACAGCCTTTTAGCCTGCCGGGGAAAAAAAGAGCAAATGATGTGGAAGGAAAAGAGGATGAATGAGATGACAGGAAGTTCAAATTGGGACGATGAAATCCAAGCTCCCGGGAGTTTTGTCTCATCTGTATGATCTCTCAGGGTTGGCATCATGACAATAAAAAAAAAAAAAAGCATTCCAGCCATTTCTAAATGTGACGTTTTTCCATTTGAGCAATAATTAATACAATTGTTTTTTTCTGACACTCGTGGAAACATGCCACATACAAAGTCAAAAAGGCAGTAAACAGCCAACCCCTATCCAAGATGGTCATTTTGTATTTTTTTTCCATTGTGCATATTACAGTTGATACACCTTCAGTCAAATGCTTATTAGCAGATACGAAAACTGCAGTTTAATTTTTAAGTGGGTCTACTGCATTATGGAGTATTCATAATGATAATAATAGTCATCAAAAATAGACACTTTTACATTGGTTGAAGTTAACATGCTTTCGTCAATTTTTACTGGAACAGAAACAACCTGCGTTAAAAAAATCCGATATGCGAAATGTGAGCTGTTGAAATCATAAAAGTGCTGTTCAAGATGTTGTCGACATCCATTGATTTTTAAGCAGGTACTAAAACCGGGAGTGAACAAGGCCCATACGTCTCTGCGAGAGGCAAAAGATGTGAAGCCACAGCCTCATTATGTCCTTTTCGCTCTCTTTAGGTGGCGTACGGATGACCTACCCAGCTGCTTTTGTGCTGATTGGCCAGGGCCAGCTGCCGTTGGAGCCACCTCCACCTGCGCCTGCAGCTCAGGGCCTCGCCAGAGAGCAGAATCACTGCAGCGTGCCGCTCACGCCGCCAACATCGCCGGAACAGCCCTGCTCGGGTAAATGACACCACACAAACGCCATTCCTCCATATACGCCGCCAGCTGTGTTGTGAGATCTTCGGTTTCTCGGGCAGAAAAAAAAAAACAGTGAGCAAAATTGGCATGAAGGTACATGACCCAGGGAGCAATAACGGCAATAAAATTGGAAGAAGCACGGCCTTATTTTAAGAGAATCCTTTGATGATGTTGGCCGAATGCGCTGTGGTTGGTGCCAGCCTCCAAACCACGAGCTTCGAGCGTTCAAACATTCTCTGAAATCTGGAAGACGCACAAAAAAAAAAACACATGAAAGGAAGGTATATTTGTTCCGTTTATATTAGCAAAGGGAGCACACTGTTTGGCGAGCATAAAAATCAAGGCAATGCTAGCTTGTAAGCAACTTGCGACATCTGATTTTTTTTTTTCAGTATGAGCATTAAGGTAATAAAAGAGGAAATGGTGTGCACAACCGACAGTAAAAAAAAAAAGTTTTCTTTTTTAATTTTGTATATCGGTACTTCCAATTTTCTGTAGGATGAGTACTTTAGTAAGACACCGTTTGACGATCTGCTTCTTATCTTTCCAGCGGACAGCGGTTTCGTGACCTCGGCCTCGAGTGTCCCAACCCCAGACAGCGGTCTCGGGGTCACCAGCCTGAGCCCAAAGCATTCTGGGAAAAAGCTGACTTGTCAGGTGGTCCATCAGGCCTGGAGGGAATGCTACCTCAGCCAGCCTCAGCACATGTAAGTGACGTCAGCCCACTGCGGAGGACGGACCCGAATGGGTAAATTTGTTTGTTCTTGGCAGACTAAAGCAGCCGTCCGACGTGACGCCAAAGAAGGAAGTGCCAAATGGAGTCACCACGTGGGATTTCAATGACGTCGGGGCGCGAGCGCCGTGCAGCTGCTCGAGGTACCGGCGAGCCGCTCTCAAGCTGTTCATCGACGGCGTTGCGAGAACTTAGTTTTGCTAAAAAAACATCACGCCATTGTCTCGTTTCTATTTTCAGGCTGAAGCAGCAGAAGTTGACAACCGCCACGAGCATCTCCAACCCTCAGAACGGTGCCAATCCGTCCTCTGGCTCATCATTATACGCGTCTTCCATACCCAAACACAAGACCAGCGACAAGACGGAAAAGGCCGACAAACAATCCAAGAGACCGGCCATGATCCCCTTTCACCACCGTGTATGCGCCACCCAGGAGACCCCTCTGGAGCAGGACTCACCTGGGGGGCCCCAGCTCAGCGGTCTGGTAGCACTCGAGCCACCGATGGAGCCTCTGGCCACTCTGGCAAGCTGCAAGTATCCCAAACAGCTCTCCAACGGAAGGAAAGCTCCGGAGTCACTTCTCTTGTCGCCAATGTCTCCGCTCCCTCCCACGCTTAGCCCGCACCCCCGGGTGCAGGACCCGGAGGTACTGGAAGGGCCGCTGGACATTCACGTATGTCAGGAGGCCGCGGCGGGCATGGGCGTGATGACCAGTGAGACGGCAGTGTACGCGGCCTTGCTGAAGCAGAGGGAAAACGGGGCCGGCTGGTGGAGAGGCTTCCGGACTCCCAGGACTGATAAGATGGATTTCAGACCTCCAGAGGTCTCGGCTGATAAAGTAGAAGAGGCAAAAACGGAGGCGGTCCCTGAGGGAGCCTCGCTAAAGAGGTAGGAGCGATATCGTGCTCTTGGTGTGCGATAGATAACCAGATACTGATACAGACAATGGGAGGTCACAACAGAAATGGATTTGTCAACTTTTGCGTCCATTTTTTTTGTTGACATGCGTCGACTGAGACACATTTGGAGTAGGCGCGAGAATAGCTATCAATTTATAAGAAGTGATAAAGAAATGTTTGGAACCGCTTCACGGGAGTAGGGATTCCCAAATGGAGGTGAGTGCCTTGCAGGCGGCTGCGCTTGGATTAAAAGTAGTTTTGGTCTGGTATATTTAGCAAGCACAACTTTAAAATATATCAACTCCAATTCGTTTAGCGTTAAATGTGTTTTGTCGTCATTTGAAGTCGCTGACAGTGTAGGTTTACACTCGAGTGACTTTGGTTGAAAACACTGTGAGTTCTTCCACTCTGGGCTCAGGATTTGTTGACGGCGCAGCTGGGCTCAAGCGTACAAAGTGCTGTATCTCGATTTTCTTGCTGGTGCAAGCCTCGGTTTGCCTGTTTGGAAATTCGCCATGATTGCCGTTCAACGGGCTCACCGAGCGCGTTTCCTTCGATATGCCTTGGCGCGCCTGACAATTTGGTAGCCGAAAGTAGACTAAACTTGACATCTTACTGGAATCATGTCGAACTATTGGCACAGGTAGAACTCAACAAATGCATTATTAAGACAAGTCTTTGTTATATGTAAAAATCGCCCACTTCTGGACTGCAGTGAATCAGTTTGTGCTTCCACCACATCAAGGACTCTACGCCTCTTGTGCGGCTATTTCACAGTGAATGAGAGGAGCCGCTTAAATTGGCGAGAATCAAGTCGGCTCTGTTCACACCCACAACGGCGCAAACTGTGCCAAATCTCCGCTGCATAAAGACCAAAACTTGGGCTTGGACACCCCCGCGCAGATTTATGCCACTCCTCATGCCAGACCCGGAGACCTATGCGATCATGTTATGCACAGAGGCTGTTTCTGTGAGGACTCGGAGATGTTCATGGCACTGACCGAGATGCCATTTCTAATTAGAAGCCAGTGTAATGTTCAAACATTTTAAGGTCAGATAAAGAAATGAAATTCTATCTTTTGTAATAGCCTGCAAATGTCTCTCACAGACTTTACACACAGGCGCACAAGAGATTTAAAATCTCAGACGAGAGATTGCGGGAGCACGTCCAGGCACTGGGCCTGCTCCAGCAACCGGTTGCGGAGGTGCTGCGCGAGCCAGGGGAAGACCCCTACGACTTCAAGGAAGGTGACATCGAGTACACGTTCTCCACTTCCAAGAGATTAAAGAGTCAAGGGCGGGAATCCGGCAAGAGAGCCAAGGTAGGGAAACACGGGGCGCTTCTATTAAAAGTGGCTTCACTGCCATTAGCCTGCGCCGCCTTTCAAAGTCATCCTTTAATATCCATTAAAAATGGACTCGCTTGACTCGTTTTTCCAAATCGCTCATCAGAGTGAAGAAATCACCAGCAATGGCCACTTGCCAGATGGGAAAGACGCAATGTCCATTTTCAACTCTGCTCCCAAATCAGGTGGGACTTACACTTCAACATCATAAACCAGCTTTTCTTTTTTTTCTGTGTCCTTAATTTTTTAAAGTAATTTGGCCTTGTGTTTTGCTTCAGATGAGTCCAGTCAAGACGACGCAGCCGCCAAAGCCAATCCTTCTCTGACCCGAGAAAAAGACCTGGTGGTCAACATTTCAGATCTGGACAACATATTTGATGAAGATGAGGAGGAGCTTGGGGTGAGGCATCCAAATTCCTCTTTGCGGAAAGATAAGGAAGTACCAACCGATCACAATTTACAATCCCATCGTGCCTTCTGCTCGAATAAATTAGTGAAGCGTATTACAGAGTGTGGAAAAATAAAAATGCCGTGTACATTTTTGTTATTGATAAACTATATCGGCCCAATCCTCTAATCTGATGTGTACTAATTTGTAGACGGTTTACCCCAACCAGCACTCAACCAAAGTCACAGTATCCGCTGAGGATCGTCCTCTGAGTAAAGAAGGCAGAGCGGCAGTTCCGTATCCATCAAGTGAGTTCCCGTCCATACGCGGTCGTACACAACGCGCCCAAAGCGTCAATGCCCTCGTAAATCCACTTTTTGTCCATCTCAGCAGTAGCAGACCTTCAGCGTATGTTCCCCACGCCACCCTCCCTGGAGCAGCATCCGGCCTTCTCTCCCATCATGACGTACCGGGACACGCCCAGCCAGGAGCCCCCCGCCCCCGCCGGAGTGCCTGACCACCTTCTGCCAGTCACCTCCAACCAGCTGCCTGAATTCAGGATGGAGCTTGAGGAAGGCGTGGCTAGCCCCTGGCAAGAAGACTTCAAAGTAAGGACATGGAAATGCGATTCACAGTTTGCCGTTCACAAATTCAATACTTTGTCTTTGTGGAACGTATTCTTTATCCTCTACGTAGAGGTACAGAGATTAGTCTGAGAGGAGCTGGGACGTCTAAATGAAGCATTAATCACATATTAATATGTGACATATTAATCAAAGAAGCGCTCTAAACATCGCGCAGGATATGCCCAGCCTGCGCGACGCGATTGGCTGCGCATCCAGGCGGGTCTGCCTAGAACCCAGTGGGATTTTGGAGTAACTAGTCCAGTGGTTAGCATGTGGGCTTCACAGTGCAGAGGTACCGGGTTCGATTCCAGCTCCGGCCTCCCTGTGTGGAGTTTGCATGTTCTCCCCGGGCCTGCGTGGGTTTTCTCCGGGTGCTCCGGTTTCCTCCCACATTCCAAAAATATGCATGGCAGGCTGATTGAACACTCTAAATTGTCCCTAGGTGTGAGTGTGAGTGCGAATGGTTGTTCGTCTCTGTGTGCCCTGCGACTCCAGCACCCCCCGCAACCCTAGTGAGGATCAAGCGGTTAGGAAGATGAATGAATGAATGAATGGTTTATATACCTTAAGCACAGCTGGATTCTTTTTACTGCAAGCGCCCAGCAATAGCTGCGAAATGCTAACGAGAGCTAAATGCATGCAACTCTTACTACTCTGCTCACCCGCGCAGGAACATCGACAACACTTCCAAAACCGCTCAGTCTTTATGTGCCCTCCGTCCAGACGCAGGTGGTCTGCTCCATGTTCGCGCCACTTTCCTGCCTCCCGAGTCAGAGTTTAGCACCGCTCAAGATTCCCGAGCAGTGCTACTACCGCCCGTCCTGGGCTCTCCTGCCCAAAATGGAGCACATCCCGGCCGCCATGCACGCCCACAGCAGCAATTTCGTCAGGGACGGATACACGTGAGTAAAATGCAGTGACAATGTTAGTAGCGCCACGCTTTAGCTGACCACCCGGTTTTGAAATTGGGGCAAAAACAGCCCCGACTGACTTGATGCTTTTACCCGGTAGAAGTGCTTGAATAATGCTTAACTGTGACCCCGGAAATGGTGCATGAGCATATTTTTGATGTCTTTCAGAAATATCCCAAGTGTCAGCGCTCTAACGGACCAGGACTACAACCAGATGAGCGGCACCACGGCTTCGGTGAGCACCACGGTGGGCATCCTGCCTTCCCCGGCCACGCCTCGTTTCTCCGTGCCCACTCCGCGCACCCCTCGCACGCCGCGGGGTATGAACCCCGCCAGCTCCGGCCAAGGTTCCGTGAAGCAGGACGGGACTGAGCTGAGCTCGCCGGCTTCGACCCCTTCCACCAGCCTGCCCCTGAGCTCCGTGGAGCCCCTGGCTCGACCTCGACCTTGCCTCCCGGAGAGCCACAGCCTCTACGCCATTCTGCTTCTGTCGGACTCGGTCCTTAACGTCTTCAAGGACCGCAACTTTGACAGCTGCTGCATCTGCGCCTGCAACCTGAACGTCAAGGGGGCGGACGTCGGGGTGTACATCCCCGATTCCACCTGCGAGGATCAGTACCGCTGCACGTGTGGCTTCAGCGCCATTGTGAACAGGCAGCTGGCCCACGGCACGGGCCTCTTCCTGGAAGACGAGTTGGATATTTACGGCCGCTCCTCGGAGGTCGGCCGCGCCGCCGAGAGGAGGCTGGCCCTCGGCCGGCGGGAGCCGACGATGGGCGACCCCCGAGCGAAGCGTCCTCAGGATGCGGCCCCCGCCTCGCCAGCCGTCATGGTCTTACTTCAGGAGCAGTGCTCGCAGCCCATTTCCTCCCTCGCCTCGCTGCACCTTCCCCACGCTTACTCCAGCTATTCCCGCAAGGGGGCGCTGCTGCAGAGTTGGATGTCGGAAAAGCAGTGGGCGGACGGGAGCGACGCCTGCGTGGAGTGTTACAACGCCCTGGAGCAAGGTCTGCAGTATGTGGACAACTCCACGGGAGGGAAAGTCGATCCGGCTGTTGTCCGAAGTACCGCTCTGCATCCCTGGCCTCACACCAACGGTAAGGACGCAAATTTGGCCGCTTAAAAACAAATTCCTGTCTGCTTAATGTGTTTTCTGTTTTTTCATTTGTTTCCTCGGTGGCTAGGCCCTTGTTAACATGTGCGTATCTGTCCCGTGTGTGCGTGCGTGCGTGCGTGCGCGCTTGTTTCCGTGTCTGTGCTCATCCCCGCAGTGGTGGACATGAGCATGTTGTCGTCCCAGGACATGGTGCGCTTGCTGCTGTCCCTGCAGCCCTTCCTGCAAGATGCCATCCAGAAGAAAAGAACCGGACGGACTTGGGATAACATCCAACACGTTCAGGGTCCGCTCACCTGGCAGCAGTTCCATAAGATGGCGGGAAGAGGCTCGTATGGTAAGAACAACAAAACTTTTTTTTTGTCTGATTAGACTTACGGCTCATGGTGGAATTCTGCCTTCAGGTTCTGAGGAGTCCCCGGAGCCCTTGCCCATTCCCACAGTCCTGCTTGGCTACGACCGAGAACGGGACTTCCTGGCACTGTCCCCTCTTGCCTTGCCCTTCTGGGAGAAGCTCTTGCTGGAGCCTTACGGGGGTCAACGCGATGTAGCGTACGTGGTACTTTGTCCCAATAGTCCTCCCCTGCTTGCTGCCGCCCGAGCCTTCTTCCAGGAGCTCAGCGCCGTTTACGAGGTAGGAGATTGTGCCAAATTGATTTCCGAGTGCCTCAAAGAAAGTGCCCTCACCGAAAGCGACGTCATTCTCAGACGTGTCGGCTTGGGAAGCACCGTCCTCTGGCCAAGGTGTCCCGGGATGGCATAATCCGCGTGGGGGAGGACGTGGAGTCCCAAAGGGTGGAGGAGCTCGACGTGGACCAGTGGTTGACTGGTCCCTGGGCCGGAGAGCACCACGCAGACAACCTCAGCAAACTGAAACTTTACGCCTATGCCTGTAAGCTGCAGCTCGGTAAGAACCTGCAGCGTAATCTCCCAAACACACACACACACAGTCCAATCAAAGCATCTTTTACAGAAACCGACTTCTGGCGCATGTACAAATTCTGTCCTCACTCTGCAGGACCCCAGTTGTCAGTCCTGCCTTTGGACAGCACGCTTTTGCTGCCATCCAAAATCCAACCACCCAACTCGTCAGCGCAACCTGCCCCCTCTGGACAATCTCAAGCATGGACGTCGGACGCAGAGCCAGCTCCCGGGGCTGCCGCTTCAGTGAACGCCTCCACTCCATCTGCAACACCCTCAGGCCAGACGGGGGAGACGACGCCCGGAGGCTCCAGCGAGTCCAAAGGACCCTTGAACACACCAGCAGAGAACCCCGACGTGTAAGAGCAAAAATCACGCGCTCACATCCTATCACCGTATTTGGGTTTGTTTGTTTGAGCGTTTGGATAAAGCAGTTCAGATCATGGATGGACGGAGGGACGTTTTTCCATTTGTTCATCAGCAGGCTCATTTCGGACTGATTATGAAGATATATATTTTTCTACAGGGCGGCCCGGTAGTCCAGTGGTTAGCACGTTGGCTTCACAGTGCAGAGGTACTGGGTTCGATTCCAGCTCCGGCCTCCCTGCGTGGAGTTTGCATGTTCTCCCCGGGCCTGCGTGGGTTTTCTCCGGGTACTCCGGTTTCCTCCCACATTCCAAAAACATGCGTGGCAGGCTGATTGAACACTCTAAAATTGTCCCTAGGTGTGAGTGTGAGCGTCGATGGTTGTTCGTCTATGTGTGCCCTGCGATTGGCTGGTAACCGATTCAGGGTGTCCCCCGCCTACTGCCCGGAGACAGCTGGGATACGCTCCAGCACCCCCCCGCGACCCTAGTGAGGATCAAGCAGTACGGAAGATGAATGAATATTTTTCTTCACTCCTCATGTTGATGTAGTCACTCGTTGCCAGGCACACGAAAGCCTCTCAGTTTCGCTTTTGAGCATGTAACCTCTGATCCAAAGTTCTCAAATGAGCAAGATGGATAGAATACCATCACTTGGCTTTTATCACCACAGCGCCATCTGCCGGATGTGCTGGAACACTGTTCCAAATACAACCATTACACCCTTGAACTAGTCCACAACTGATAGTGTGTCCCCCCCCCCCCCCACCCCTCCAGCACCGCCGAGCAGTACAGAATCGGTATCCCGACTGGCCCCGACTCCACGGACAGCCGCACCAACCCACCGGCCATCGTTGTTTACGTCGTGGACGCGTTCCTGAGTCCGACTGGCACGAGGAGTGAAGGAGGGGAGGAAGAGGAAGGTGACGAAGTCGAGGCAGAGAGCGTGTGGCTGCTGGGGCTTCTTCGCTGCTACACGGAAATGCTGCATACCTTGCCTGAGACCATTAGACCTGCACTTGTTCTACAGGTAAACAGGGGTGGCAAAATAACTTGTCGAAGAATGGTTTTACTGAGGACCTTGCGACTTTCGGCTTGTCCCAGCAAGCCTCCGAAGCGAGTTACACCATCGGTGCTTAATTTAGAAGAATAGTTTTGCTTGCAAAAATGGCTAAATTATCTAGTCGTAGGCGTAGTCTTTATCTGATTAGCTTTCATTTCAATCTTCTAAAAAAAAATCGAGAAATTCTTGTTGTCCGAAATTAAAACTAAGGTATGAAGCTCGCCCAAAACGAGAAAGGTGACTGCTCGGCTTATTTTGCCTTCATACTTCAGCACTTCATGTTCATCACCTAACAAGTAGTCAAACTAATAAGCCAATTTTGACAAAGCGTGTCGTAGAAGGGACTGATAGTCTCTTTTCAAATGTTGAGAAAAAGCTGCCAGAGCTGAGAGCATGGCCCTCTTCCTGCAGGTGGTGCCATGCCAGTACCTCCTCCAGCCCGCCAGTGGCGAAAGCCATTTATACCTGCAGCACCTGCGCTCTCTGGCCTTCTCCTGTTACTCCCAGTGCAGACGCCTGCGGCCCCAGCACACGCACATCAAGTCCCTGACCGGTTTTGGCCCCGTGTCCACCGTCACCTCGGTCCTCAAGAGTCCAGAGGTAAATGATAAAATGAATCGTCGTCATGATAAAAACCCACCGTGACCCCGATACATGTTTGTCTTCCCTCAGCATCCCAGCCCTGTGCATCTCTATTCACCCCCCTTCATCCTCGGGCCCACTCGGCCCAAGCAACCAGAGCAAGGAGAGATTTGGGCCGAAATCCCTCCCAGGTACAACGTGCTCTTTGTTGGATACTGCTTGTCACATGACCAGCGCTGGATCCTTGTGTCATGCACGGACCAGCATGGAGAGCTGCTGGAGACGTGCATCATCAATGTCGACGTGCCGAACAGGTTAGTGTCAAATTTACTGCTTTAATCTCTTTATATTCAAAATTTCACGTACCCCCCCCTCCCCTCCCACCCTCTAATTCAGGGCTCGGCGCCCGAAGGTGTCCGCTCGGAAGATGGGTCTGCAGAAGCTGTGGGAGTGGTGCGTCGGCATCATCCAGATGACCTCACTGCCATGGAGGATTGTGATTGGTCGGTTAGGGAGACTGGGCCATGGCGAACTTAAAGGTGGGTGACGTGGCTTCACTTCATGGACAAGCGGTGAGCGAGGAGCAGAATTATTTTACTGGCCTTTGATTATATTTTCTAAAGAATTACCCCCCCCCCCCCCCTTTTGAAAAAGAAAAGCCGCTCTCTATAACATGGTACTTTATGAAAGCTGCAGCGATTGTGAAAGCGCCATATGAATAAAGCTATATTGTAGTTTATTGTATTCTTTTAGAGTAGCTCCATCTAGTGGATGCACAACGCAACCTCAGCCGCTATTGTAGCTTCTATTCTCTGCACCTTATAATGCGGTGCGCCCCATATTTGAAAACAGTTTTAGAATAGGCCATTCATTATACTCCGAAGCACCTTGTAGTGCGGAAAACACAATACTGACTCGGTTGGTCAGCTGAGTTGAAGTCGGTCATGAAGATGATGTCTTTACTTAAGTGCAGGAGGAGTCATTTGGTCACGCCACTTTGTCCTTTTCTCTCCGCCAGACTGGAGCTCGCTCCTCGGGGAGCACTCGCTGCAATCGATAGGGCGCCAGCTCAGGGAGGCGTGCCGCATGTGTGGCATCTCAGTGGCGGACACCCCCTCCATCCTCAGCGCCTGCCTGGTCGCCATGGAGCCGCAGGGCTCACTCGTGGTCATGCCCGGTAGGTAGAGACCAACGCGGCATAGAACTCTTGAAGTAACCACGTGAAGGTGATCATGGAGTTTAGGGGGTGTGGGAGTGTGTGTGTGTGTGTGTGGGGGGGGGGGGGGGGGTCAAAGTGAGCCTCCCTTACAAAACGGCTTGGACACCTTTTCCTTTCCACTTTGTAACCCTCCTGTTAGGTGGGTTTGGAAGGAACAATAGTAATGATCCTGGGTCAATTGTTTTCAAAGTGGGTCATTTAGACCCACAACATAACAGGAGGGCATCACAGATAAATATATAAACAATTAACAAATCTTTGAAAAAGAAATACCGGTACACAAATAGATACCAAAATCTTAAAACGAGAGTGAGTGAGTTTCAGGTTTACTCTGGACCAAGTCTGAAAAGACGTTCACAAACGTCTTTGGGATTGAATGAGTAGAAGCCAATGACTTTTAAAAAAACTAATGCAAATATATGTAACTTCAAAGTTAAATACAACTGAAGTGTACTTTACCGGTGATTATTGTGCAAACCACTAGAGGGAGCCCTCGTAGCACTAGCGGTACACAAACTGATCTAATACTTTTGTAAAGTGACACAAAATCACTTTTTAATTTATTTATTTTCCGGGTATCGTTTGCTCTCAGACGCGGTGACGATGGGCTCCGTGTTCGGCCGCAGCACTGCCCTGAACCTGCAGACGTCGCAGCTGAACACGCCTCAGGACGCCTCGTGCACACACATCCTCGTCTTCCCGACATCCGCCACCACCCAGCTGGCGCCGAGCTCCTACCCCACTGAGGACAATAACGGTACTCATTAGCTTTTACTGGATACCGTCGTGCCAAGGTCGCGTCTTTGGACAACCATAAAGCTGCACATGCACAGCCAGTGAAATCATGGGCCGGGCTGTTGGTGGAACAGCATAAAGCTTGGTCGACCGTTACGGATAGTGCAGTGAGAAAATATTGAACAAGACATTAAATATCAACAAAAGTGGTAATAAAAGGGGGGAAAAAAGCCCTCGAGTCCCAAACCAATGATGTCTAAATATAAAATAAGTATCATGAATTTTCTGGAAAAATGTCAGGTTCCAATGTAACAATAATACAGGAAGCAATCCAAAGAAACATGGAGTTGTTTTTACTCTATTTCACCAACAGGGGGCAGGATTGTTCCATCTCAGCAGCAGCACGCCTCGTGCGATTGTTTTAACTTTGTGCATTGTGCACTCCAATCATGTCACGAAAACACAACAATTGTTGCCCAAATTCGGCAAACCAATGAGTTGTGTTCCCGTAGACGACATGTTCGACCTGCCCTTTCCTGACGAACTGGAGAACGACATCGGCCACGACATGATGCTGATCACGGGTAACCTCCACCCTTCCCCCAACACCTCCCCCGTGCCATCGCCGGGCTCTCCATCCGGAATGGGGATGGGGTCCCATTTTCAACACACCAGGGTGAGTGAAACATAATTGCTCCCACCTCTGTCCGTATTCAAGGTTGGTGAGTGCTTTTGAAGATGGAAATTGTGCTGTACTTAAACCGTGAGTCTTCCTCGTCCCACTTTTTTTTTTTTTTGGGGGGGGGCGCTCTGTTTAAAAAAAAAAAAAACGTCACTAATGAATTGGTGACTGAGAGAATATTTCTTCACCCGGAGAGGTATTTAGCAGCATGCCTGTTGAAGCTCAGATCCACGCGATGACATCTGGACTGACACTCCACATCACACGCATCACATGCACCCAACAGCATGTGAGAGCGAAGAGCTGCCAAACGTGGAGGAATTTGTCTCCCGGGGCGAAAAGGGGCGAAGACAGACGCGGTGACAGTTTCTTAACGGCTCAATCGCAAAGTCGAGAGAGCAGCCAACTCCCAACACGTTGCAGGTGTCGTCGGCTCACCTGAGGGAAGAGATACGAGTCGACTTCAGAGCGCCGCTGCTGATTGGTGGGGAAAGCTTGCGCGTGCTGAATCAGGAAAACCCGAATCCAAGTTTGAACCCGTAAACACTAATGCTCATTGGAAACCCTAACTCAACTTGAAAAGCCTAATCCTTGTTTTAAACACTACTTTAAATACCGAATCCCAATTTGAAACCCTAACCCTAGTATAAAACCTTAACCCTAGTTTGAGACACAAACCCTACTATGAAACCCTAACTTTAATTTAAAACCGTGCTATGCGATCCTAACTAAAAATTTGAAACCCCAACTCCAGTAGAAAACCCTACCATAAAACCCCTAACCTAGTTTTAAACCCTAACCGTAGTTTCAAATCCTAATTTTGAAATATTAACTCGTTTATAACCCAACTTACTTTGAACCTTATTTTGAAAACCGAGCTCAGACATTCTGTTGCTTTCCGCTGCTGTGCTATAAATTGAAACCCTAACCCTACCTCAAAACCCTATTTTGAAACCCAAATACTACTTTTTTTTTTTTTTTAGCACCGAGACAGTTCCGCTGGCCTTACAGTGACGTGTTTGGTGGCCGTTTCTGTTTAAGTTAATCAAAACTGTCCGTTGCCTTTTGAATGGCTGCACGTAAACAACAATTACGTTTTTTTTCCCCCCCTCCCACCATAAACATCACACGCAGGCCTGCCAGACGGACGGCACTCATTTCCTTGAAGTATCTCTGATGCATCTCTCTTGTTTTTGCGCGCCTTCGCCGTGCACGTGGTCCAGTAATTGAATTTCCTGTTTTTCCACAGAGCCAGGGCGAGCGCTTGCTCTCCAGAGACAATCCGCCGGAAGAGCTGAAGCAGCAGCCGCTGGCTCTGGGCTACTACGTCTCCACGGCGCAGGCCGGCGGCGGACTCCCGCACTGGTTTTGGGCTTCGTGTCCTCAAGCTGAGAATCAGTGTCCTCTGTTCCTCAAGGTCCTTAAAACATGACTCTTGTATTTGTTTCTCATCAAATATAATGCGAATAATCAAATAAATAATTCAGCTATAGAGGGGTGGGGGAAAAGTAAATAAATATCACACCACAAGGGGGCGCCCATTAGTAATTATATTGTATTGCAAAACAGAGGATAAAAGTCATTTATTTTCAGACACATTTCCACATTTTACAGAGTTTCCAGTCTGAATGATTGTTTGCTAAACCATTGTTTCACTTTGTGGGTTTTCTCCAGGTACTCCGGGTTCACACATAGACGAAAAACCATGCACACTCACACTCACACCGAGGGACAATTTACTGTGAGGCCGGCGCACTAACCAGTCGACCGCCGGACCGCCTCTACGGCTTCAAATGTTTTTTTTTCAACCTTTCAGACGACACGGCCGATGCTGTAAATGACCACTAATCAATATTATCGACAGAAATAGACAGCCCCAAAACCACATTTTGTTCAGAGGTGTGGGGGCCAGCCCCACGTGATCCGACGCGCGTGTGACAGAATTCCAGTAAAAGAGCCGGCGATTCCGAGTCGACTGGAACGGAAGTCTCATGACGCCGTCGATACTCGCGTGACGCCCTCCGTTGCTTCTCCGCAGGCCTCGCTCCACCACCACATCTCCATGGTCCAGTCAGATGAGCTGGTGGCAGACAAGACAAAGAGGACCCCTCACCCGCTGGACTCCAAAACCACCTCTGATGTGCTCCGGTAAATATACAACACATGTCGGCTTTCCTGGCTGCGGGTGTCGAATGTGGGATTCTAAAGTGACTCCAGAAGCTGCGTGGCTCCAAAGCCACAATGTGCCATCACTTAAGGCTGATGACACGTGAAAAATTGTTGCGAATATTCCACATTTTAACTTCTTAAGCACACAAATATTTACTCACATAGCTGTCTTACATGTGGCCTTTGAGCTATTTTATGAGCACCACATTTTTTTCCTATATGAATTCAGACTGCCAAGGTTAGAACATTTTCTAAAAGCTACAAATCTTTTTTTTGGGGGTTTAAAAAAAATTCACATCAGTGCACATTCCATATCGTATCAATCATTCTTAGTATTTTTTTACATAATCTCTGTGACAAAGAAAAAAAGACGTTGGAATTTGATATCTGAATTGAAAAACAAGCTCGTTGCAATAAAGCTTTACATTTCTCGCTGATGTAATGTAATTTTAATTTTTTACTACAAATTTCCTGAATGCACGTAAAAAAATATTTTTAATAAGCTTATATTTATATTTATTAATATTTATTAATGTACTTTGTCCCTTTCATAATTTTGCTGCTGTAAATTGAGAATTTCTCCATTGCGAGACAAATTTTTAAGAAAACCTGTGACAGAAACTTGATTCGGCTTCATGCTATTTCCCCCCACACCCCACCCCCCTCCCCAAAATGCAGATTTGTATTGGAGCAATACAATGCACTCTCCTGGCTGACGTGCACGCCTGCCACCCAGGACCGCCAGTCTTGCCTGCCCGTCCACTTGGCCGTGCTGGTCCAAATGTACAATGCCATCCTCAACATGCTCTAGCCGTACGCACCTCCTATTCCGCAGCTCTGGGCCTTCTCAGCGTCCCCCCCCCACCCCCTCCCACTTTGCAACTCCTCGTCTCAGAGAGGACTCTCCCAGGGCCTGGAATGTAAATCCGAGTGACAAAATGCTAAGCCAGTGCAAAAGAAAAAAACTTGGAAATGGCTGTCACGGTGCTTTCTCATGGAGAGAAACTCGGGTGGCATTTTGAAACAAACGTCTGCAGACCTGTAATATTGTACAACCAGCAAATTTGCATGTCAACGCACACTCGTGGCATTGTTGCGTCGTTTTAAATTTTGTACAAAAAAAAAAAGGCGCTGTTGAAAGGTTCTTTGAACTCTTACGGGGGAGCGTTTTGCAAGCGGCACTTTTTCTTCACCTTTCAAAGGGTTGTAGATAAGCAATGGCGGTACAAAAAAAAAAAAGATGAAGACAGGCCGGGGTGTTCATAATGTAAAACATTTGCAAAGAATTTAAAGTTATTTTGTCATATTTAAAATGAAACAAAAGGGGGGGGGGGGGAGAAAGGCCTTTTTTGTTGCCATCTTTTGGGATCTGAAATGAACGTTGACAATTTAATGCAATATTTATACAAATTATATCATGTCATAGAATTTGATATCTGTACGTATATATCTAACAAATATATATTACCTCTTCCAAACAGGCACTTAATGAAAATAAAGGGTGATGGACACAGAATGAACATCAGTTAAAAACAAAAAAAAAAAAGGAAAATCTATATATCGTTTGTTTTATTTAATGCCTTTCAATTAAAAATATGCAGGAGATATTAAGGCGAATCCTTGAACGAGGCAATCGAAAATGTTCAAATGAAAATATTTAAGAAGGACACTTATGATTTCAAGATGATGTCAAGCAAACCACGCGAAAGGCCCCGCCCCCTTTGCTATTTGTTACAATCGGAGCATGTTTGTATGATACACCATTCGGCTGTGTTTTTCTGGAATTTTTTAAAAGCTGTACATTTCAAGCTGTTTTTGTTTTATTATTATTATTTTTTTTGCTGTGAGCTTTTATACATATATATATATATATCTATAAATATATACAGTGGAAAAAGTCATTTACTTCCAGCCAAATACGTGGAAATTGCCAAGTGAGTGTTCACGAAATTGTACAGACAAATGCAAGTTTGCAAAAGACTTTGTTACGTCGGTCATCAATTTGAATATGGAACAGATCCACACCAAGTGGGAGATATCTGTTACTTTTACACTATTTTTTAAAGTAAATTATTAAAAGCCTTCCAAGTGAGAACGCGTTCACTTGTGCTCTTTCTCTTGTAGCGTTGACACTCGGACATTTAATCCGTTTTTAAACCATCCTGTGCACCCTGTAACCTGATAACATGATAAGCTGTCCACTGTAGTATCCGCTGTCACTCATTTGAAAAAAATGTCAAACTCCGGGCTTTAAGGGCTTGCTATCCTTCACGTTTTTTTTTTTTTTTTTTTTTAGATGTTTCCCTTCTAACACACCTGATTCGATCGATCAAGATTTGTATCCGGCTCCTACGGAGCAGCTGATCATTTGAATCAAAACATGCAGGATGGTGGCTCACGAGGACCAGTTTGACACTTGTGCATAATGAGGCAACCCTCTGCCCCCACCCAATTTTTTAAATACATATATATATAATATTAATCAGAATTCACTCAAAATATGCAAACTGATATGCTAACCACTTGGTCACCATGCCCCCAAGATTTACACATGCCTCTGATGGTGACTTGGAAATTTCTCTCTTTGGGCTGAAAGCACTTTTTCATTTTTACGTTTTCGTCCCATTTTAGCTATTTCTACAAAAACTCTCGCATGTACACTCAACACACATGCTAATGAAATTGATGTTAGCGTAAGAATGCTAACTTGAAGCTAGCTAGCAACCCATTAACACTAGAGGGAAAACTTCAAGCTTTCTGTGAAATATATCAAAAGGTGATTGTACGGTAACATAAGATGTTAACACGTCTTGTAATTTATCTAACAGAACACCCGTCACATTTTCACATCAATCAAAACTAGCTTGTCATGCTTTAGTCAGTAAAGGACAATGTGTTAGATTATTAACTGTCACATTATGGTCATGACGGAAAGGAACATCCACCAAATGTCTGGCAACAAATTATTCCCAAACTATGTCACACATTTTGAGTTGGGGTTATACTAGTAACGTACGAATAGGGATTGTGCTCTGAGGCAGGGAAACAATTCAGGCTTGTAGAAAGTGAACAATGAGGCACTACTAAGTGTAATTTTCAGCATCCGCATGGCTTTTCATATCAGATTTTGATGAGTTTCGATTGGTTTTATTCAAACTTTTTTTTTTGCGGTTTGCGGCCAACACTGACCTTAAATTAAGGTCCCCCGGCAATGTGCTAAAGGGGAATTTACATTTGAGGAGCATTTGTGACTAACAAAGTGAGTGCTGAAGAGGTTGGAGCCACCACCATCAAGGTCATATGAATTGACTGCGGGGCGCAAGTTTTTTTTTTTAAAGGGTCCAGATTGTATAGGAAAAAGCAGACAAAAAGTCACGGTCGGAAGCAGCATGGAAAGCAGAAAAAAACAACAACAAAAAAACCCCCCATGAGTGGTTGAAGAGTAAAAGCCAGTGAAGGGTCACTTGTGGAGCCGCCTGACTAATGGCCGCAGCCACTCGAGGAAGCGGCCTCTTAAGTGACCGCATTGTGTTGGCCGCAGATGGCATATTAGACCACGGCCATTCAACTAGCACGTGACTCGGACGCAGCCAAATGGCCCGTGGGCAGGACTAGGAGAAGGCCAGCGTCGGTCGAGGTATTAACGACACTAACTCGGAAAGAGTTGGAGGTCGCTGGTGTTTTATCTCGCTTTTCTTCCACCGTGACATCCCATGACTGGAAAAAATAAATAAAATGAAAAGGCCTCACATAAGAAGGCTAATGAGGTCAAAAAAGGGGGCCGGCATTGAAAATACAGAATATGGATTTAAGTGGACTTGACCAAAGTCTTACCGAAATTATTTCCAACTACTGGAACATTAAGCACAGTTACTGTGCTAATTTTAAATACAGTTTAGGAAAATTAAAGTGAGGAAAAAAAGACTGTAGTAGTTTAATATTAGGCAGTTTAAACATTAACATTGTCCCGAAATATCAGAAAATGACCCAAAAGTGAAAAACAACTGAAGCGAACCATTGATGATAGTATAACACGACTGACCGAAATAAACGTTTCAAAACAAACACTTCCAAATGATTAAATGCAAAGTTATACATTAAATGCAGCTGGACTATTTTATTTTCATTTGTGTATCACTGATGGTACTTTTGGTAACTCATAAATACGTAGCCTACATTAACATGAAGCACAGATTGAACATTAACACTCAGCTTAATATCAGGTAAGTAAACAATTGTACTGAAATAATGATTCAACGTAAATGTACAACACGTAAAAGTAAAACTTAATGACGGCTGAGGTCCAACTAGCTGGCACACAATACCATCAATAGGTTTCTGCCCACTAGTGAACAAGTAGAACAACTACTTGAACGATTCCGTAAGCTTCAGTCAGTCGTTTTTCATCGAGGATAAAGAATATATGCCTGCACGTATTTTTTTATCATCTGTCTACATGCGCGGTTTGTGTAGCCGTTGTTTAAAGGATACAGACCTAACAGCTATCAATGCCATTTGTTAGCCCGGCTATGCGGTTTTGCCTCGCGTGTTAGCGTTAAGCTAGTGGTTGTCTTGCGCAACCTCTCCGTCTCTTTTGTCACTAAGTCATTTTAAACAAGAAAAAAAGCTGAAAGTAGATATAGATAATATGTCAGGGTGAGTGTTGCAGCCATACTGTCATTCCAGATTACCCCCCCCCCCCCACCCCCCGACTCTCCCTGTGAAGTGGAGGCAGCTGTCGGCTATAACGTCACACTGCCTTGAAGTCGGCGGCAACACCATTCTTTGTTCTGAACTTCAAGACCGAGCGAGAGAAACACATCCCCCTTGGATACATTGCTGTCTGTCTGGCGTCTGTCAAGGCAATCGGAGGTGATGCGGGCTTTCGGGGTGGGGGGGCCCGTCCCCGTACGACGTGGCGGGGCCTCTCGCTGGCGGGTCAGGGAGGGTTCGTGGCTCCGGGACGCTGTGGGTGGCACAAGGTCATATGCGGCGATGTTACAATGTGCGAGATGTCAGGGGTGAAGGGTCACAGAACTGAAAGCTTTCGTGTTGGTTGCTCACAACAAGGGGCGACTGAATCAATTAAAAAAAAAAAAAGACTCCTCTTCATAGTTTCGTGCAGTCAACTGTAAAGCTGCGACTGTTTACGATCATTTTTCAATCCGTTGGTCTCGAACTCTGCCGTGATTTTGTCATCACAGCAGATGATTGTCGACATCGTTGACTTTGCCAATTCGTAGTCTCGGCCGCCCCTTTCGAAAAGCGAGAGACAATTTCAGCCGGCGAGATTTGCCTCCGTTTATTGCATGTTTTTGTTTCACCAAGGACGGTGAGTTACGTAATGATCCATAATAATCCATCCTACCCACACCCACCGCCGACTAAATGGCACTTGAAATATTTGCGAGTCCGCGCCCGACCAAAAAAAAAAAAAAAAAAAAAAAAAGAAGCACCACAAGGTGAAGGCTGATGAACGCATGAACGCTTTCAGAGGAGAGTCTTGTAAGGACACGTTGAACACCGCTCTCCACAGCGCCATCATCAAAGAGCGCGTGAGAGATGAAGAATGATGTTCGGCCCTCCGGCACGCTCGTGTTGAATGGATGCCGAGGTGCACTGGAGGTGAAGAGTAGCGGTGGGCCGATAGCGCCGCGTTGACTTGGGAGTCTTTCAAACGTTTAGACATTTTACGGCCATCAATTGTTTGAACGTTTGAAAGTCGGCTAAGTGATTGATTGCTAGATTGTTGAATGACTGACTGGATGAGCCCTCCCGCAAAAATAGAAAAATGAATAATTTTAGGCCCCAACCCGAAATTTTACTTGACTGGCGTCCCATCACAGCACAAGTGATATTTTCCGGCGACATGAAGCAAAAAGCAAGCTCGCAACTCGCAGCGGCTATTGTTCCAAGGCACTGCTGAGGCGAATATTTGATTGGGTCCTTAGAGGTGCGGGGGGGGGGGGGGGGGTGGATTTAAAAGAAGAGGCACTGACAATTGACAATTTTGCCAGTGCAAAATTTTGGAAATTTTTTTTTTTACTCTGATGTATTGCAAAATCTCTTGCATGTTCTGTCTGTCATTCAAATCGTCATTGCTGCCAAATATCAGAATCAACATTGGCCTAAAAAAAATCTTCGGTCAGTCTCTAGTCTAGTCTGGATCCCGCTTTGTTATTGTTTTTAAGAGTGAACGGATGTGACAGCTGTTTTTCGTGATCTCCGACATATGAAAGTAATCCCATTCATTGCAAATGAATGCGCTAAATCAACTCCTCGCAGACCGGTTTATGATTAGCCTTTGTGGTGTGATTATTCCCAAAGACAACACAATAAAACACTTACGCAACATGTTTCTTAGCGCGTCACAATCAGCACTCGAGTTGTTTTCATGTAGAGGCGACGAGCCATCGTTCACTCGGGGGGGGGGGGCCCCACTCAGCCCAGGCGACGAGGCCTATCAACGCCTCTGAGATGTAAAACACGGCCTCTCCAAGGTCAATTCTTTCATTGTGAGATGAATGAGTTGACCTAATTATCGAGAGAAAACATGTTGGAGGCAGCTGTCAAACGCCACGCACCTGTGACTCAACCCTCGGCAATTTAAAAACTTGTGGTTGGAGCTAATTATTTGATTTAATCGTTGGATACACAAGGAAAATAATTTTATTTTGCCTTAAGTTGTGCGCTTATGTAAAAGTAAATTATCGGCGTGGCTCGCATTTGATTAAGCAATATATTTTAAAATTGTACTGCTGATAATGTTTGATGTTTTGTAATGTCATTATCACTTGGTAGTGTCATCTAAAAAAAACACCTTACTATGCATGGTCATGTTTATTAAAAGAAAAAAAAAGTCTTCCAATACATGGTCATCTTTTTCAAAGCACATTACAAAAAAGATGGTGTTTTTTTTAAATCACATGAGTATACAGGTCGTTTTTTTAAATGTGTGGGGCATTTAAAAAAAAACAAAAACGATCTTTTCTAGTAAGGCGTTTTTAGCAGAAAAAAACGACCAGGGATAGTAAGGCTTTTTTTTAGCCGCAAACCCCCCCACCCCCGACCTTGGTTACAAAGGCGTTTTTTGCCGAAAAAAAACGACTGTGTATATTAAGGCGTTTTGAGGTGAAAACAACAACCATGGATAGCAAGGCGTGTTTTTGCAGAAAATAATCACCCATGCATGGTAAGACGTGTTTAGGCAAAAAACCAACCATGTATAGTAAGAAGTTTTAAGCTGAAAAAAACCCTGACCATTTACAGTAAGGTGTTTTTAGCCGGAAAAAAAGACCATTGATAGTAAGGCGTTTTTAGCCCCAAAAAAACGACCATGTATAGTAAGGTATTTTTAGATCGAAAAAAAAAAATCTAGTAAGCCGTTTTTTCCCCCCCAAAAAATGACCATGTCTAGTCAGGCGTTTTTAGCCCGAAAAAAACGACCATGGCGGTTTTAGGCAAAAAAACCAACCATGTATAGTAAGGCGTTTTAGTTGAAAAAACCCACCATGTATAGCAAGGTGTTTTTAGCCGAAAAAAGCACCATTTACAGTAAGGCGTTTTTAGCCGAGAAAAACTACCATGTATAGTAAGGCATTTTTAACCGAAAAAAAACAACCATGTATAGTAAGGCGTTTTTAGCCGAAAAAAACGACCATGAAGAGTAAGGCGTTTTTAACCCAAAAAAACGACCATGTATAGTAAGGCATTTTTAGCCGAGAAAAACTACCATGTATAGTAAGGCGTTTTTAGCCGAAAAAACGACCATGTACAGTAAGGTGTCTTTAACCGAAAAAAAACAACCATGTATAGTAAGGCGTTTTTAGCCGAAAGAAACTACCATGTATAGTAAGGCGTTTTTAGCCGAAAAAAACGACCATGTACAGCAGGGGTCTCCAACGTGGTGCCCGCGAGCACCAGGTAGCCCGTGAGGACCACACCAGTAGCCCGCCAGTGCTAGGATTGTGATTTGCTCGTAGAAATTATGATTTAAAAATGCAAACATGGGCAGTATTATAGATTCTATAGCTACTTATTTAGCTATCTAACTAGCTAGCTACAGTATACGTCTAGCTAGCTAATGTTCTAATATTATTAAATTTAATTTGTACAAATGTTATTTCAGACGCGTATCAATTTGGTAGCCCTTCACACAATCAGGACACATGAAGTAGCTCTCACTCTCAAAAAGTTTGGTGACCCCTGATGTACAGTAAGGCATTTTTATCCGAGAAAAACTACCATGTATAGTAAGGCATTTTTATCCGAGAAAAACTACCATGTATAGTAAGGCATTTTTAGCTGAAAAAAACGAACATGTATAGTAAGGCATTTTTATCCGAGAAAAACTACCATGTATAGTAAGGCATTTTTAGCTGAAAAAAACGAACATGTATATTAAGGCGTTTTTAGCCCCAAAAAACGACCATGTAAGGCATTTTTAACCGAAAAAAAATTATCATGTATAGTAAGGTGTTTTTAGACACAAAAAAGCCCGTATTTAGCCGAAAAAAACCGACCATGTATAGTAAGGCGTTTTTACCCGAAAAAAACGACCATGTATAGTAAGGCGTTTTTTGCACCGAAAAAAACGACAGAATAGTAAGGCATTTTTAGGCCGAAATAAACGACAGTATAGTAATGCGTTTTTGACCCGAAAAAACCGACATAGTATATAGTATGGCGTTTTTACCCGAAAAAAACGACCATGTATAGTAAGGCGTTTTTAGCCGAAAAAAACGACCATGAATAGTAAGGCATTTTTAGCCGAGAAAAACTACCATGTATAGTAAGGCATTTTTAGCCGAGAAAAACTACCATGTATAGTAAGGCGTTTTTAGCCGAAAAAAACGACCATGTACAGTAAGGTGTTTTTAACCGAAAAAAACAACCATGTATAGTAAGGCGTTTTTAGCCGAAAGAAACGACCATGTATAGTAAGGCGTTTTTAGCCGAAAAAAACGACCATGAATAGTAAGGCATTTTTAGCCGAGAAAAACTACCATGTATAGTAAGGCATTTTTAGCCGAGAAAAACTACCATGTATAGTAAGGCATTTTTAGCTGAAAAAAACCGACCATGTACAGTAAGGTGTTTTTAACCGAAAAAAACGACCATGTAAGGCGTTTTTAACCGAAAATAAAATTATCATGTATAGTAAGGTGTTTTTAGACACAAAAAAGCCCGTATTTAGCCGAAAAAAACCGACCATGTATAGTAAGGTGTTTTTAACTGAGAAAAATAACAACCATGTACAGTAAGGCATTTTAGCCGAAAAAAACAACCATGTAAAAAAAGGCATTTTTAGCGGAAAAAACCCGACCATGTACAATAAGGTGTTTTTAACCGAAAAAAACAAACAACCATGTATAGAAAGGCGTTTTGAACCGAAAAAAACAAACAACCATGTATAGAAAGGCGTTTTTACCCGAAAAAAACGACCATGTATAGTAAGGCGTTTTTTGCACCGAAAAAAACGACAGAATAGTAAGGCGTTTTTAAGCCGAAAAAAAACGACATAGTATAGTAAGGCGTTTTTATGCCGGAAAAACGACCATGTATAGTAAGGCATTTTTAGGCCGAAAAAAACGACAGTATAGTAATGCGTTTTTGACCCGAAAAAACCGACATAGTATATAGTATGGCGTTTTTACCCGAAAAAAACGACCATGTATAGTAAGGCGTTTTTAGCCGAAAAAAACGACCATGAATAGTAAGGCATTTTTAGCCGAGAAAAACTACCATGTATAGTAAGGCATTTTTAGCCGAGAAAAACTACCATGTATAGTAAGGCGTTTTTAGCCGAAAAAAACGACCATGTACAGTAAGGTGTTTTTAACCGAAAAAAACAACCATGTATAGTAAGGCGTTTTTAAGCCGAAAAAAAACGACCATGTATAGTAAGGCGTTTTTAGCCGAAAAAAACGACCATGAATAGTAAGGCATTTTTAGCCGAGAAAAACTACCATGTATAGTAAGGCATTTTTAGCCGAGAAAAACTACCATGTATAGTAAGGCATTTTTAGCTGAAAAAAACCGACCATGTACAGTAAGGTGTTTTTAACCGAAAAAAACGAACATGTATATTAAGGCGTTTTTAGCCCAAAAAACCGACCATGTAAGGCGTTTTTAACCGAAAAAAATTTATCATGTATAGTAAGGTGTTTTTAGACACAAAAAAGCCCGTATTTAGCCGAAAAAAACCGACCATGTATAGTAAGGTGTTTTTAACTGAGAAAAATAACAACCATGTACAGTAAGCCATTTTAGCCGAAAAAAACAACCATGTATAAAAAGGCATTTTTAGCGGAAAAAACCCGACCATGTACAATAAGGTGTTTTTAACCGAAAAAAACAAACAAGCATGTATAGAAAGGCGTTTTGAACCGAAAAAAACAAACAACCATGTATAGAAAGGCGTTTTTACCCGAAAAAAACGACCATGTATAGTAAGGCGTTTTTTGCACCGAAAAAAACGACAGAATAGTAAGGCGTTTTTAAGCCGAAAAAAACGACCATGTATATAGTAAGGCGTTTTTGACCCGAAAAAAACCCGACATAGTATAGTAAGGCGTTTTTAGGCCGAAAAAAACAACATAGTGTATTAAGGCATTTTTAGGCTGGAAAAACGACCATGAATAGTAAGGCGTTTTTAGGCCGAAAAAAAACGACATAGTATAGTAAGGCGTTTTTAGGCCGAAAAAAAAACGACATGGTATAGTAAGGCGTTTTTAGGCCGAAAAAACGACCATGTATATATAGTAAGGCGTTTTTAGGCCGAAAAAAACGACATAGTATAGTAAGCCGTTTTTGACCCGAAAAAAACGACATAGTATAGTAAGGCGTTTTTAGGCCGAAAAAAAAACGACATGGTATAGTAAGGCGTTTTTAGGCCGAAAAAACGACCATGTATATATAGTAAGGCGTTTTTAGGCCGAAAAAAACGACATAGTATAGTAAGCCGTTTTTGACCCGAAAAAAACGACATAGTATAGTAAGGCGTTCTTGACCCGAAAAAAAATGACATAGTATAGTAAGGCGTTTTTATGCGGAAAAACGACCATGTATAGTAAGGCATTTTTAGGCCGAAAAAAACGACAGTATAGTAATGCGTTTTTGACCCGAAAAAACCGACATAGTATATAGTATGGCGTTTTTACCCGAAAAAAACGACAGAATAGTAAGGCGTTTTTAAGCCGAAAAAAACGACATAGTATAGTAAGGCGTTTTTATGCTGGAAAAACGACCATGTATAGTAAGGCATTTTTAGGCCGAAAAAACCGACATAGTATATAGTATGGCGTTTTTACCCGAAAAAAACGACAGAATAGTAAGGCGTTTTTGACCCGAAAAAAAAAACGACATAGTATAGTAAGGCGTTTTTAGGCCGAAAAAATCGACCATGTCCCAGCTTTAGGTTATTGGAACAGACATTCATGCTGTCACTGGACAGGGTTTGAACCCGCGCATGCATCTCTACTACCAGTGACTGTGACTGGTCCTGCATATATAGGCGTATTTGACATGGACTTTCGAGGGTTTCCAAGAAAAGGTGTTGAATTTTCAGACAACTTGAGCGGGGTTTGAACCGGGGTTGCCTGGACCGAACACCAGCATGTATACCTCTACACCAACAGGGACTTGTCATGCACTATAGGCATATATGACATGCACTTTCGAGGGTTTCCAGGAAAAAGGAAGCACTGTATTTTCTCACATAACTGAGCAGGGTTTGAACCGGGGTTGCCTGGATGAATGCCAGCGTGTATACCTCTACACCACGAGTGACTGTAACTTGGCCTACACTATAGGTTTTTTTGAGATGTACTTTTGAGGGTTTCCAGGAAGAAAAGGATCTGTTTAATTTTCAGGTATAACTTCAGCAGGAATTGAACCTGGGTTGCCTGGAGCGAACACCAGCATGTATACCTCTACACCAACAGGGACTATAACTTGTCAAGCACTATAGGCGTATTTGACATGCACTTTCGAGGGTTTCCAGGTAAGTTGTAGTTTCACACATAAGTGGACCGAAAGCTGGCATGTGGAGCTCAACACTACCAGTGGAAATCGATTTTTCGGGCTAAGAACGCCTTAATATACTATGTCAATTTTTTCGGGCCAAAAACGCCTTACTACACTATGTCGTTTTTTTCGGCCTAAAAATGCCTTACTTTAACATGGTCGTTTTTTATCGGGCTAAAAACGCCTTATTATACTATGTCGTTTTTTTCGGCCTAAAAACGCCTTACTATACTAAGTCGGTTTTTTTCGGGCTAAAAACGCCTGACTATACGTGGTCGTTTTTCCGGCATAAAAACGCCTTACTATACTATGTGGTTTTTTTTCGGCGTTGAAACGCCTTACTATACTATGTCGGTTTTTTCGGCCTAAAAACGCCTTACTATACTAAGTCGGTTTTTTTCGGGCTAAAAACGCCTGACTATACGTGGTAGTTTTTTCGGCATAAAAACGCCTTACTATACTATGTCGGTTTTTTCGGGTCAAAAACGCCTTACTATAC
Organism: Hippocampus zosterae; assembly: GCF_025434085.1. NCBI lineage: Eukaryota > Metazoa > Chordata > Actinopteri > Syngnathiformes > Syngnathidae > Hippocampus > Hippocampus zosterae. The sequence continues at coordinate 11,115,566 of NC_067468.1, forward strand.
TATGTCGGTTTTTTTCGGGCTAAAAACGCCTTACTATACGTGGTAGTTTTTTCGGCGTAAAAACGCCTTACTATACTATGTCGTTTTTTTCGGGCTAAAAACGCCTTACTATGTTGTTTTTTTTCGGCTTAAAAACGCCTTACGATACTATGTCGTTTTTTTCGGCTTAAAAACGCCTTACTATACTATGTCGTTTTTTTCGGCCTAAAAACGCCTTACTTTATATGGTCGTTTTTTTCGGGCTAAAAACCCCTTACTATACTATGTCGTTTTTTTCGGGCTAAAAACGCCTTACTATACTATGTCGTTTTTTTTCGGCTTAAAAACGCCTTACTATACATGGTCGTTTTTTCGGCTTAAAAACGCCTTACTATACTATGTTGTTTTTTTCGGGTCAAAAACGCCTTACTATACTATGTTGTTTTTTTCGGCCTAAAAACGCCTTACTGTACATGGTCGTTTTTTTCGGGTCAAAAACGCCTTACTACACTATGTCGTTTTTTTTCGGCTTAAAACGTTTTTTTCAGCTTAAAAACGCCTTACTATACTATGTCGTTTTTTTTGGCCTAAAAACGCCTTACTTTACATGGTCGTTTTTTTCGGCTTAAAAACGCCTTACTATACTATGTTGTTTTTTTCGGGTCAAAAACGCCTTACTATACTATGTTGTTTTTTTCGGACTAAAAACGCCTTACTGTACATGGTCGTTTTTTTCGGGTCAAAAACGCCTTACTACATTATGTCGTTTTTTTCGGCTTAAAACGTTTTTTTCAGCTTAAAAACGCCTTACTATACTATGTCGTTTTTTTCAGCTTAAAAACGCCTTACTATACTATGTCGTTTTTTTTGGCCTAAAAACGCCTTACTTTACATGGTGGTTTTTTTCGGCTTAAAACCGCCTTACTATACTATGTCGTTTTTTTCGGGCTAAAAACGCCTTACTACACTATGTGTTTTTTTTCGGGCTAAAAACGCCTTACTATACGATGTTGGTTTTTTTGGCCTAAAACCGCCTTTTTTTCGGCTAAAAACGCCTTACTATACACATGGTCGTTTATTTCGGCTAAAAACGCCTTACTATATATATGGTCGTTTTTTCGGTCAAAAACGCCTTACTTTACATGGTCGTTTTTTTTCGGTTAAAAGCGCCTTACTGTACATGGTCGTTTTTTTTCGGTTAAAAACGCCTTACTATACATGGCTGTTTTTTTCGGCTCAAAACGGTATTTTTTGTGGCTAAAAACGCCTTACTATACAAGGTCGTTTTTTTCGGTTAAAAACGCCTTACTATACATGGTCGTTTTTTCGGCTTAAAAACGCCTTACTATACTATGTTGTTTTTTTCGGGTCAAAAACGCCTTACTATACTATGTTGTTTTTTTCGGCCTAAAAACGCCATACTGTACATGGTCGTTTTTTTCGGGTCAAAAACGCCTTACTACACTATGTCGTTTTTTTCGGCTTAAAACGTTTTTTTCAGCTTAAAAACGCCTTACTATACTATGTCGTTTTTTTTGGCCTAAAAACGCCTTACTTTACATGGTCGTTTTTTTCGGCTTAAAAACGCCTTACTATACTATGTTGTTTTTTTCGGGTCAAAAACGCCTTACTATACTATGTTGTTTTTTTCGGACTAAAAACGCCTTACTGTACATGGTCGTTTTTTTCGGGTCAAAAACGCCTTACTACACTATGTCGTTTTTTTCGGCTTAAAACGTTTTTTTCAGCTTAAAAACGCCTTACTATACTATGTCGTTTTTTTCAGCTTAAAAACGCCTTACTATACTATGTCGTTTTTTTTGGCCTAAAAACGCCTTACTTTACATGGTGGTTTTTTTCGGCTTAAAAACGCCTTACTATACTATGTCGTTTTTTTCGGGCTAAAAACGCCTTACTACACTATGTGTTTTTTTTCGGGCTAAAAACGCCTTACTATACGATGTTGGTTTTTTTGGCCTAAAACCGCCTTTTTTTTCGGCTAAAAACGCCTTACTATACACATGGTCGTTTATTTCGGCTAAAAACGCCTTACTATATATATGGTCGTTTTTTCGGTCAAAAACGCCTTACTTTACATGGTCGTTTTTTTTCGGTTAAAAGCGCCTTACTGTACATGGTCGTTTTTTTTCGGTTAAAAACGCCTTACTATACATGGCCCCCGCGACCCTAGTGAGGATCAAGCGGTACGGAAGATGAATGAATGAATGAATGGATGAATATACATGGCTGTTTTTTTCGGCTCAAAACGGTATTTTTTGTGGCTAAAAACGCCTTACTATACAAGGTCGTTTTTTTCGGTTAAAAACGCCTTACTATACATGGTCGTTTTTTTCGGCTAAAAACACCTTACTACATTATGTCGTTTTTTTTCGGGCTAAAAACGCCTTACTATACGATGTCGTTTTTTTCGGCCTAAAACCGCCTTTTTTTCGGTCAAAAATGCCTTACTATACATGGTCGGTTTTTTTCGGCTCAAAACGGTCTTTTTTTTGTGGCCAAAAACGCCTTACTATACAAGGTCGTTTTTTTTTTGATCAGTTGATTAGTTCTTTCATTGTGAGATGAATGAGTTGACCTAGTTATCGAAAGGAAACATTTTTGAGGCATTTGTCAAACGCCACACGCCTGAGACTCAACCCTCGGCGACTTGAAACCGCGCACCGATGGAGAGCCGTTGGGTGATTTGACACTCCTGTGAACGTGTTTGTAGCCTAGCAACCACAGCGTTTTACATTTATCCCCCCCCCCTTCCACGGGGCCTTTTATTCATCAATACAGATGGTGATTGGAGCTAATTATTCGATTTAATTGTTAGACACACAAGGAATTTTTTTACAGTTTTCAAAACTTTATTTAAAAAGAAAATCGACTTTTTGGGCAATTTGAATTACATATATCGAATTACACAGTTTACATTGTGTTTACTAGTCTATATTTAAGTTATTGTACAATTTTAATGTATAATTTTTGAGTGGGTACTGGGGGTCCTTGTGTTTTTTTAAGGTGGTGATAGATAAACAGACGAAAATTAAAACCAATGGAAAATGTCGACTGCGTATTTTATGCAATACCCAACATTTCCACAGAGAGGCGATGTGACTCAAAAGATGCAGCATGCCAACTGGGCATCCAAGAGGCTCAAAAAAGAATTTAGTGCTTATTTTTCATCAAAATATCAGTTTCATTACATTTCACATGGCTTAGTGGAACAAGTAAGAATCCTGAAAAGTGGGAAGACAAATAATTGTCATTTGAACATGTTTACTTTGTGTCTCTCCAAAGACATTCATTTTCAAAATATTTTACAATGCTTATTGTACAGGTGGTGTTGGACCTTGCATCATCCTCATCCTAATCGGCTCTATGCGTATTTGCTATCAAATATATTTTTTCATGATGACTTGTAAGCCCGATAAAATGTTAATAAATCAACCCCTCGTGAATTGAAACAAGAAGCAGCTTGGTTCAGATCGGGAATTGGGACCAAATGATGATTAATGACATTTTCTTTTGAACGTATGTATGTAGAAAACGCATTCTTATACTGCTATTTAGAAAGAATAATAAATAATAATTATACTCCTATTCCTACTATCATGACTTAAAATAATACGACCCGTAATCCTACTCCTACTACTAACAATAATATTAATTAAAAATACATCTACTACTCTACAACTCCTGCTACTACAATAACAAGTTTCTATGGGGGCGGGAAACGACTACTAAAAGTAATAATAATGATGATAATGGTCTTACGACTATAACAACAACGAATAAAAGAACTCCCGACTATACCACTGCTTACAAAGCAACTTCTACTGGTGCTCCACTTCAGCTGCTTAAAAAAAACAAACTCAACTTTCAGTTGCAAGGGATTATAATGTGACGTTATTTTCTATTTTTATTTTCCGAAAAATAAAATACTCCCAAAGTTATTCAAATGACATATGTTAAACACGTTTTAAGATGTCCGAATTAAGTAAATCTAATGGAACCAAGGATTCTTTTTCAGTGTACTACTATAACAACTACTACTACACCTCTTCTACTACTAATAATAATGATCGTAAGAATTAAAAATAATCACAATTCAGCTTTTGTACTACTATTAAAATTAATACTTCTTGCATGTGCTCTCCTCGTACTGCAATGACTACAACGACTACGAATAATCATTTTCATCAGAATTACACAATAAAGAGAGTGGTCGAAAGAATCCGATTCTGACGTATTTGTCTGCTTGCAAGCGGATCAAAATAAAAAAATCAACGGCAAAACGACAAGAGTCCTTCCTTCATTAGATCTCCAGAAGGGCGATTGGCGAACCCGGAAAGACGATCAACGCTCCGTCCCGGGCCCGCATTAAAAAAAAAAAAAAAAAAACTTGACTGAAGCTGCCAACGTTTTGCTTGTCACTGTCACAGCTCGGAGCCGGCGAACACGTTTCCAGTGGAGTCTTCTCATTGCGGACGCTTTGACGCTCATGACAAGTGACACGCTAGCACGCAGCGCAGCGAGCCCTGGATGTGGCGATTATCCTTAAAATAACAATGACAGCATTCATCTCGCTCCGAAAAAAAAAAGAAAATTGGCAAAACAAAGCTTCGCTGGCTCCCGTGATGCTCACTGAACAGGTCACCCCCCCCCCCTGCCCCCTCCCTAACGCGACCTCTCTGGTTCCAATTTAACCATCCTAATCATAAAAGCATCAGGGCGAGTTGCTGTAGCCGATTGAAAACCGACCAGGTGAAATGTGGCCCCCACCTTTCAAAATTGCATTTTCACTCAAGTGGACCGCGGGACCAAGACCACGCAAGTAGGGGGGGGGGGTCGAGGGCGGAGGGGGAGAGACTGCTCAAGGGCACAGCAAATCCGGAGAAGCAGACACATGCCGTCTCTCCTAAGTAACACGTGACTCCGCACCTCCAGGGAGAGAAGAACATTTTGCAGCTTTTCCGACTGGTCACTTGAGACGTGACGACCAGGCAATCTCTGGCCGACACTTTTCCACTGGGCCGCTCCTTTGCCCTCCACTTCAAAATCAGAATGGCGAGAAGCCGCCCAAAGCACGCACAATGGCATTCCACAAGTCCAGGGATACACCACCACACATTTTACACAAGAAGAGACTAAGGGCAGCACAAAAGGGAGCACGGCAACAAAGTGGAGATTGTGGTGTATCCTACCCATGCCCAACAACATGGTAAGCTAACCAAACAACTTTTGGGGGTTTATTTTACATTATCAGTGATTCATTTGTATGTCATTCTCAAGAAATTAATTAATTTGTTGATTTGCAAAAGCCAATTTATGTTGTGGTCGATTGGGACAACATTTGCAACATTTGGGACGTTACATTTCAAGGCTTTGCCCAGGTTTTGTTTGTTTGTTTGTTTGTTTGTTTGTTTTTTAATATAAGGAGCACGATCAGAGGCTCTTCCTTTGTGATTACATTAGCCACAAGGGCTCAAGGGCTGGCAGGCCTCCGTGTCTGCATATAATTCCAGTCATCGCTCTCTATTTGGACGCAGCAGATGTTTCCTCACGTCAGCACGCCCCTGACAAAGCGAGATGGGGAAACCGTCCTTCGAGTTCAATGGCGGCCAAGCAAGCCCCTCGCACTGCACCGACTCTTCACCACCGCAGTACAGCAGTCAAATGCAAAAGGGGGGGGGGGGGGAACCCCAACAGCCTTAAGGATGGTTTTGTGTTGTGAGATGCAGGGGGTGAGACGCAGGATTGATGACTTGCTTTCTATCCTCTCCTCAAATGAGAAAATAGAGTGATTCCATGCTGATGGGTGACAGTGGCCTCATCACAGACATGTGGGCGATTTGACACATCCTCATTTTTCTTCCGCAGTCATTTGGCTCCTTCTTTATAGGAGAGAGAGACAGACAGACAGACAGATAGATACACTGAAAAAAATCGTGTATGGAATTTATGGTGTTTGCACGAAAATAAAATGTCGATTGATCCACACACATTTTTAAAAGTAGACTATAAATCTACTCAAAAAATTTTTAACAAAAACTCTTTTTGATGTCGAGCTAGCTAGCTAGCTAGTTAGAGCAAATCAACACAGACCACTAGAGCTAGCGAGTGAGAGCGAATAAAACACCGTGTTCAAAATACATTTAAATTCAATTATTCCGAAAATAAATCATTTTATAATGATGATATTATTATTATTGCTATTGTTCATCGTGGAATATAAAAATTGGTGACATTGTTTTCATCTCACAGGTTTACAAATGGAAAGAACAAAATAAGATAAAATCCGTATATTCCTCCTGCTTCAACAGCTAATACAACAATTTACTTATTTTATTCTTTAACAAAAGTCCTCGAAATATGTGCTACAGTTCAACTTTGAAAATAATATAATTAATAATCACGCCAAAGCGTGTATTTATCAAGTGTCCAAATATCACGTGCTCATTTTAGGAAAATAACGTGATCAAAGACGTCACATTTTAAAACGGAAATGAAAATAACGACGACGCCTAACTGGCAAACATATTTTCAGGCCTTTGGGGCACGTTAAATGGAGATTGCAAACTGAACAACAAAAGAAAAAGATCATTAAAAATAAAATACGATTTTAAAAAATGAGTGAGAAAACAAAACACACAAAAAACACCACCAAGTATATTAAATACATTTTCATTCGGTTTTAAAAAAAATCAATTGACACGCGTTTGTAAATTTTAGACCGGTATATTTTAGTGCAAATAAATACGATCGGAGACATGCAGGAGGAGGAGAAGGAGGAGGAGTGGACGGGGACAGCGCTAACGAGAGGTGACATGTTTTTAAACTCCCTTCAGGAGTGAGGCGCACAAAAGCGCGCCGAAGACAAACCAAGTCTTCAAAGTCTTCATAAAACGTCTCCTCGGCTTCTCAGCGAATTATATATATATCGTTAATAATAAAAAAAAAAAAACCCTTATCGTGGAAAACCGGGGAGCACACACAGTCTCACACTCACACACACACACACACGCGGCCCACGCTCACGCGTAAGGTTGGGATGTTATTGTATCAATTTTACTGGGTCGGCCCCAATTAGGCTATTAAAGCTTTTCCCCCCTCCCCAAAACGGATTTGTGGGGCTAAAACGATTTGGATTCTTGACATCCACTGAAAGCCAAGTTTATTTGACTTTCTGACGTGATGTATGCAAACTTACGTCAAATCAAAGTGGCCGCGGGAACCGAGTGTGTTTTTTTTCCCCTCCTCCCTCGTCTTTTCGCGTTATTTGCGACGCAGGGCGGCGGAAAGAAAATAAACAGTTTGACAAAATAATCTGAGATTTATCATTTAAAGGTTGAAAGTGGGGTCGTGTCGAGGGGTGTAAGAATTGCTACCTCGCTTTGCAAGAGCAAATCAATCTGCAACGCGTTTTTAATTTTTTTTTTTTTTATTCCAACCACTGAATGGCGCTCGGGACCTGCAAGACATCCTGACATAATGATTTGCTGTGCAATAGAAAAAAAAACGTGAAGAAAGAGCGCTGACTGTCTAAAAATGCCTGTGTTACTGTCGAGTCGCTGAAGTGAAATGCCGGAGAATGAATTACAAATGTAGAAGCGAAGGTGGAGAAAATAAATACATACATCAATGAATAAATAAAAGCATTATACATTTTATCATAGGACATTTTCAACATTTCCCACTTGAGGATTTTCTGGTGGAAAACTATGAAGTTTTAAGATTTAAAAACACATTCCTTCATTCACTTTCTTGAGTTTGTGCGTAAAAGTGTGTGTGTGTGTGAAATCCGTACAGGTGAAAAAAAAAACTAATAAAAAAGAGTTCTCAGCATGCTTGAAATATTTTGATAACTATAAAGTATGTGCACACTCATTTCCATCCATTTTGTAATCGGCTTATCCTCAGGAGGGTCGCGGGCTTGCTGGGGCATATCTAGGCTGTCTTCGGGCAGTAGGCGGGACACACACACACACACACACACACACACACACACACACACAGACAGACACACACATTAGTTTCTTATACAATAAAACACAATATATGCTGATTTATGTATCTTTCTTATTGGAGCCACAAATCAACCACTGCATCTCGAGACTTCCACAAATGTCTTTTTTTTTCTGCCTCCATGTTGAGATCCAGTACCGTTGCCCCCCACCCATCAACACCATCCCCATCGTACCGCACCCCAGGAGAACGGTCTGGTCTTGAGCCGCCCATCCGGAGAAAGCTCTCCTTGTTCTGTCCATTCTACTCACATCATCACCCGACACTTAGACTTGGCCTGAACGCCCACTCTCACTTAGCGGGGAAATAAGGAGAGGAAAAAAAGAAAAATCCAATTTGATTATTCCCGCCTCTCATCAAACTGAGACATTTTTGCCGGCTTTGATGGGATTTACACGCCCAGCCCAACACTCCCTCACTTCCTCACTGCTGCCAGCAAGTGCATGAGGATCGGTTTCATCGCCATTGGGCACTTAAAAAAAAAAAAGACTTTTCGTCTTGTCATTGGGCTGCAATTGTTCAATTTGCATGTCTTTATATTTTGGATCCTGATGGTACAATGAGTCTAAAATTCAGCCCCGATCTGAGAGAATTGGAAAAATAAATGTTGAGGACTTGGTCACAAAGGCCGATCCATCTACAAGTGGTCCTGAATTGGGCCTGAACTAAATAGCAAACTAGTCCACTTTATTATTGATGTTCAACACTCCAAATCGACTAGTCACAAATCATTTGTTTTGCGTAGCTCATATTTCAATCAGCCATCTGTCAGCTGCCGTCGTCGGTAGTCGGGCACAACAAAGCGCCTGCTGTTACTCCTGTTCCTAACTAGTCCTTCCCAGCATGTTGTGACGACTCTCGACTAGTAAGTGAGGGGCGGTTAGGTTCATGACTGGTGAGGTACTTACATCTCTGGAAACAGATCTGCAAATATGAACCCCAAATAAAAGTATGTTGATGGGAGGTGGGAAGAAAAACAGCAATGTCTCTTTTTTGTGAGTGCACGCGCAAAACTGCCTAAGTCGTCAACAAATGCGCGTGGGCTCACTGGAGGCTGGGGTCTTTCGCTTCACTTTCTGCCCACGTGCGGACCATAGAACTACAATGCAACATCATTGAAAAAATTCTTTTCCTTTTTTGCCCCCCCCAAAAAAAACTCTTCACAAGCAGAGAACATCCAGCAAGGGGCGCCAGTGAGGCCTCACCTCACTTGCCTCCCCTGACTGCACATCCATGCTCCGAGTGACCCCTTGCTCTCTTTCCCTCTCCTTCCTCTGTGTTCTGCGTGCAACTGCTAACCCCCCACCCCCCCACCAACTTCTCTGCACTGTCAAGAGATGACACCACACATATTACCAAACCACAACTCTTTGAAGTGAACAATGAGGTGCGGCGAATCTGACACCAGACTCTGACACCGTTAGCAATAAGATACCTTGCTACGTTATGCGATAGGGTCTGCACCCTGCATCAAATGGAGAATACATGTAACCCCAAATTTATTATAATGTTTTCAATTTCCTCCATTAAAAGATTAAACTACAAATATTCCAAAAAGTAAGGACCAAAACACTAACATCACCGGAAACTCGTCTTTCGTTACGCCTCATAAAAGTATTACAGATCATTTGTGTTAGAAAAGACATTGTACCTTACATGCAGTTGTCAAGTCTATCACTTGTTAGCGTGAGTTTTTGAACAGCCACTCGTCGTCCAAAAAAAATGAAACACAAGCGGGAAGACTCTCAGTAACTTCCGCTAACAACCCAGGCTAAACTTCTCTGAGCTACTCCCAGACAGACAAAGATCGTTTGTCCCTCACTCGAGATAGATCACTTGAACATACTTCCTTGAGAGTGATTACTACTTTCCTATGATCATCAGTGCCATCTTGTGGGCATTATAGAAAGAGCACAAAAGTACACGTCAATTTGTGATGAACAAAGTCACTGCCCAATGGATCCAAATTGTCTTGAGACTTCAATCATAAACCAACAACAAAAACTAAACAATCGTTATGCCATGGTTGTGATTCTGCTTTGTTGGAGGTTGAAGCTCTGCTTAGTGACATCCGAAACTCTACACAATGACCCCCCCTGCCCCTTCCCCTCCTGTTGTTTTGCATAAGGGCCTGAAAGCCATCAGCTAGTGGTCCTGCACTATTGTGACACCTCAACCATCCGAAGCATCAGAGAGTGGCACAACTCCGCGGCTTCTTCAAAGAGGAGATGCCGATGCAACGTGACAGCCAAATGGAAAGTCTTAGGCACACTTAAAGAGATTGATCTGAGCGCGGGGAAATTGAAGGCATCGTCTTGAATAAAATACAATTGAAGAGAAGATGGCACTAATTCGTCCGCGGCGCACGATCTTCCGTTTCATTGGCTACGGGCGGCGATCCGTCTTTTTATCATCCCTTGTTGACATTTCAAGTGTGTTGTTTCTGAAGATGACACATGTGACCGACGAGGTGGCGTGCCTTTTTAGAGACCATTTGTTCCCTATGTAACATTTAGCGAAACAATGAGATAAAACGGATAGCGAAAGCAAAGGATATTTGAACGCAAACAACGGACAAACACTCGTAGACAGATAATATAACAACACAGGTGCGTGTATTCTTTATCCTCTGCGAAGAAAGTTGAAAAAGCACCGCCATTCATGGGGAATGATGATTCGAAACACAGCGTGTTTCAAACAAAATATCAAGAGGGCATCACAATATTTTTCCCCATGCGACTAATGACGGATGTGCGCGACTTCAGCGGCGCACCTTCTTTGAGGGGGGGGGGGGAATCAACACCCTCATTACTTCGCTACACTACACTTCACATTTCCAGCGAGCCGCTTCACGGACAAAACAACAACAAGTTTGAGGCTGACACGCGGGCGCATCCTTCCCTCATCTGTGCAAGGAAAACACACTCGGGCCCTCAGCACTCGGCCTGATCAAAGACTGACATGTTCCACAAGCACCTGCCACCGCTGTGCCAAATGCGTACGCGGCATTATGTTTATATTTCACTCGAGTGTGTGCGCATGTTTATTTTTGTATGCTTGTTACTGCACACATTTGTGCAGGCGTTTTGCTCTTCCTCTCATTGTTGCCTGCCACACATGATTAGAACGGAGAGCAAAATAACGTGTTGCAGCCATGGGTGGTTTGACAAATGCCACCCTACACTCTTGGACTTCACTGTACATAAGAATAAAAAAATACAGAAATAACGCAATGAAACAGAACGTAAAGAGTTCAACGGTTTGTGGATCATGAGGTCATGCATGAATTCAATGAGCATTGTGTGTCTTGGCCACCGTGGGGCAGTGTAATACAGAAAGATGCATTTCGTGTTCAAACCCAAGAAGACTGTCACGGTGTCGTGTCATTTTTTGCAGAGGATAAAGAATATGTGCCAGGTGAGTTGGTATTTTTTTTCTGACTGAATCTAAAAATCATTATTTTATGACACAACAATGAAAATTTCCCATACAAATTTTAGCAAGGGTCATGGAAGGTGATGCACGTGATTGACAAGCCACATACAATTATGGCCAGGTCTGGAACTCCAGAATTTAAATAATAAAAAAAACAATACAGAATGGTCAGAAGTACTGTAGTTTAACAGTTTGGGTACATTTAAGATGATTATTCTTGCTTTTTAAAGCTAACAGAAATTTTAGGACTAAATCTGGCCATTTTGACCACCTTTCCCCCAAAATATCCAACTGTCAGGACAATAGCGCTCTCTGAAATAAGGGCACGTGCATTTCCCTCAATCTAAACGAATCAACCCCAGAATTATTGGACCGTATGGATCTTATGAAGTGCTGCCAACCCCCCCACCCCAAAACCCAGGCATGTTTCTGGGCCGTAAAAGTCAAGTGTCAAGCAGCACCTTGAAAGGAACCGTGCAAGTGAGTCAGTACTTCAAAGGGTGACACACGTTCACCTGCATCCCTAACGGGACATGAAGATGACGAGACCAAACATACAAGCCGGTTGCTGGACTACTACCCGTCTTTGTGTAACCATTTTGGTGCCATACATCACTGTGACAGATGTCTGCATTGAATACGAGTCGCGCGGCTTAATCCTCGCATTAAAAGTGCGGAATACGATCTCTGCCAAGCATTGTTAACTTTGGGGAAAACTTGGAAGTGATCCACGCGCGTACTAATAGACCATTAGTTTATTGTCAAATATATCATATCGGGGGTGCCGCGACATCCTGCCAAGCAGCTGAATGAATGCCCGTCTTGGAAAAATCATGCAAATAATGTCAAACATGAAGATGAAAATAATCAGATATTAAATCGCAATCGCCGGATTGAGGGGGGCAAAAAACGGACATTAATTTGCAAAATCACTCAATTTGAAAAATAAGTCATGCAGATGTTAACTGCGGAAGAAAAAAAAAGAAAAAAAATTGAACTCCAGCGTTCCACTGTCATTTCAAGCGTGTGAATCTTGGCCGCATCAAAGCTCTTCTCTTTTGTTGGTCCTCTGATGGACTTCTGAGGTCAACAATGAGGGAACTTGAAAGGCTCCGGCGACAGCATATGGAAAGAAGCATTGTCTTCACGAGTGTCTCTGCTAATGCTGTCATTATTCATATGTCTGCGCGGCGGTCGCCGCTCGCAATAATTGGAAATGTAAGTGGCGCATGAGAGTGAAGAGGAGCACACAACAAGTGAGCATAAAGGAGGCTAAAAGCATCCCCCCCACGCACCCCCTCACCTCTCTCCACCACTCTTTGTCTTTGCACTTGAGGCCTCAGGGAGATAATGAGGGCCTTGGCTTTGCAAACATTATTTCTGGCATATTGCAGCTGCCATCAAATGATTTCGACAGTCCGAATTTGAATATTGCGCGAGCCGATAGCCTCCATTGAAAAAATACAAACGTGGTCAAACGCAGACGACGACCTGCACTTGGCGAGGACGACGCTCGGCGGGAACATCAAACGCTCGCCCCATGTGCATCTATTGTACTGATGTTGGTCCCCGAAAAGCAAAGATGGAGAAAATGATGGGTTGGGGAAGAGGGTGACGCGATGGAGAGTAATGACACTCCTCTTGAACTGAAGGAACATCGGAAACACTCACACATATACGTATATCTATACATTAGCAGGTCAACCTCAGAGTACAATGAGTCTCCGGCTCCAGCTTTCCTATGTGGGGTTTGCATGTTCGTGGCTTTTCTGCGGGTACTCCGGTTTCCTGGCACGTTGCAAAAACATGCATGGCAGGTTGATTGGGTAGCCCAAATTGTCACCAGGTGAAATTGTGAGCGCAAATGGTCGTTTGTCTACATGTACCCTGCGATCGGCTGGCGGGTCTACCCCGCCTAATACCCGAAGAAAGCTGGGTAAGCTTCAACATGCTCGTGACCCTTGTGACACATCAAATAAAGCATAGACAGCATTATACGACCCACCCAAACCAAAAGTCCCAAAGCAGTGAGTCCAGCAGCTGCTTGTCACCTATTCCTACCAGTATGTAAGCTAACAAGCTAACAGGCACTTGGCAGCAGGATCAAGGTGAGTGCAAGTTCAAAGGGCAAGGTTCACTCAAGTAAGCAACCCCGCGCTGCCTCACACACCCCCGGGCTGTCCATATTTACGAGGTGTCATTTTTATGCGAGCGCCAGGCAACAACAGGTTTAAGAGGGGCAGCGTAACCTTCCTGGGGGCCCCTGGCTGACCCGCACCTCAGCTACAATGCTTTCCTTGGGCCACAATTAGAAGCAGGGCTTCTCTGAGTCACCCCAGAGTTGGGCTTCTATTAGAACGGACACCCCCTCCTCCCCTTTCCCCTCACTTGCTGAAACTCTCATGCAGCGCCAACGCTCCCTCCACAGTTGATGGCCTATTAACAAGCTCATATTAATATGGGATGGTGCTTTGATATGACATTCATTCCGTGAATCAAAACACTTCATTGAAGTGAAAGGAAACCAATCATTTGTTCCATTGTAGGGAAAAAAACAAAACAAAAACAGCTTATGACTCCCCATGATTGTACTTTACATCATTAAAAAGAATTTAAAGAATTAAACGGGTTATATTATATTGTTATGTGATCTGTCTACATGTGTTGCTTCACCGTTTGTGTTGAAATATGTGTTGTTGTCACCATGTCATAATACCAATGCTATTTGTTAGCTCATCTCTGATGGTTTAGTTCAATGGACTCTAGTGTTTTTAAATACACAGTCTAGTTCTCTTTGTTTTATGTTTAGTTTGGCAGAAGCTGCCACTTATAGAGCTTGCAGCCTCATTTCTGTCCCTGCCAAAGAATACATATTTATATTTCCCTTACCGATTGTAATGACCTTGGATGTGGTAAAGTAGAGACATTTGCAGAATGGATCACCAATTCTTTTGTCTACCCCCTGAAGCCAAATCTCGCACACCCCCAGTTTGAGAACCCCTACTCGGCCTTGGCGGAGGTCTGCAATTTTAGAGCGGCTTGTTTTCTATCAACGCTTCCTTCCATCCTTATCCTCACCGCCTCGCTGGCCCTTTCTCCACCTCTCTCACTGGCGCTTGGCCGAGCTGTGACAGTCGCTGCCGAGCATGCCCCCGCAACCCAGTGAATGCGCAGCACGGGCTGGCTGGCTCCGGCCACGCAGACTTGTCAGCGCCACTCACCGTCAAAGCCCAAACTACCAATTAACTCCTGGGCCCACCCCCACCTGCCCGGAGGCACAAAGATCCACCCCACCCCACCCCTTCCGCCAGTCCACACGACACCGTCCCTCACGACCGCCACTGCTACCGCCGGCCTGAAAATACTGTTGCCTTGCTCCACGAGAGGGCACGTGACTCGGTGACATACACGCGCTCAGAAATATTGTCCCCGCCATCTGGCCAGGTCTGTCCGTCTGTCAGACCCTTGAACTTTGCAGAAGAGGATAAAAGTCAATTTGTCGGTGTTTGTTTCACTCCGCGGTGCTTATTAGAGCTCCTCGTATGCTCGGGACGAAGCGGGTGATGAGAGGCTGCAGTGGATGGGGTGTCAAATGCATTTTCCTAGTCTGGGTTTCTCTCTTTCTCGCAACTGACTTCACAATAACAGTGATTTAGCAGATAATGAACAGCTCTTCCAAAAAGAGGCTTCAAGATGCGAATTGCGACTCCTAGTTGAAGTTTGTCAAACTAAACATCAAATGATTGGAATGCAAATGAATGATGATGAGTTTTCGTTGGCTGTTGAATCACAAAATGGCTTAAATTTGATGATGTATTCTTTGTTAGTGGAGAAGAAAATATTTATATTTAAATGCTGTAATAATATTGGCAATGTAAGATACTTCATATGCATTGGTTTCTGATTTGTAAAATAAATAAATAAATAAAAATAAAAGAATGAATAGTATTTATTATAAGAATATTATATTTTCTGAAAAATATGTAACTATGCATTGGTATAATGTGAAAATTGTTATACCTACATACACACATTTATTTATTTATACAATTCAAGACCGGTATATATTAAAATGTAACTTTATTTTAAATTGGTACGGTCAAATGAAGCTTGATTTTCCGTGACTATTTTCACCCTCACAAATTTTAGAAGAAGAGCCCATTTGTTCACAGCAGTCGGTACTGCCCACTTTCCTCTCACCCCCCCCCCCCATCGAAAATAAAACATTGTGAAATGTTTGTGTTCCCGTCGCCATCACAGTTTACATGACCATACATAGTCCTTTTCACCAAATATACACATACACACGCATTGTTGACGGAAGACATTCTTTTCCCGGTGTCACGCGGACGCATTTCCTCCAGTGGCGAGTTAACCGTGGCTGTCTACACGCTTTCTGTGAAATCAGCAGCCTCGGTGGCTGTGGGGGAAAAATGCTTGACCTCAAGTATCATGAGCAAACCGCTCGCTCTGAGGGGCCCGGCGGGCCTTGGTCCCATGAGGGGGGGCGGCGTGTATTAACGGAGGGCGCGATGACACAAGGAACATGGCCGCCAACCCCCCCACCCCCCTTTCCTACTCCCGCCGCCGATCATACTCCCCGCCTTTCACCTTCTGTGCGGTCCCAGATTACAGGATCAGAGAGTGACTTCCTCTCACGGTGCAATGTTCTCACATCCTCATATGTGTTTATCAAAGAATTACAGCGCGCAGCTGTTTTGCGTTGCACGGCGTTCGTGTGTCTCGATTTGTGTACACGCACACTTTCCATTCATTGTCGGATGAAAGTCCTCAGAGGAAAGTTCTTTGGATTTGACCGGTCCCCCTGCAGCTTACTGGGTCCATTACAGTACGGTAGTTGTGAAACTCTTCTTTGTTTTTTTTTTCTGCACGATTCTACATCACCCTGGTGGCCATTTCCCCTCTTAAAAACTACATATTGCAAAAAAAGAGAATGACAAAGAATTTTGGAGACGAATGGAAAAGGCCAAATGATGACATCGAGGAAGAAGAGCTCCCAACTTCCAAGGGAAAAAACTATCTATGAAATCTGTGGTCAGGTGATTCTCACCCGGCTCACAAACAAGACTTAAAAACTGCCCCCCCCTCAAATAAAGCTTCTATTTCCAAAAAATATATTTTTTTGTGTGTGTGGGGGGGGGGGGGGGGGTCCTGTATGTAACTGGCAACCGTCACAGTACCGCCATAATGGTGCCCCTTGATTATTTATTGCCCGTCAGGCATCAGCGCGCGATGGGGTCGGCTACACTGTACAGCTTCCTGTGACACGTACTTACATCAGGCCAAAGCAGTAACTCACTTGAGGTGATACGCCAAAGCAGAAACCCCCGTGCGTGAAAAATGAGGTGCAGTCTGGCACGGAGCCCGCATTGCGGCGGCATCGGATCACAAGGAGATAATCCGCCGGCCCAACTTGTCTGTTTGACTTTGAAAGGTCTTATTTAGAACAGGACGCCGTCACAGAAACGCCGTTCGCGGCCCTCGCCAGTGGGACACACGATATGGAAGCGATATGGCATTTGGAAAAAGGGATTTGTGGGGCCATCGATTTCGGCCACTAGTAGTAATTATTAGTCATCCGTAGATCTGCGCTAAACTAATGACGGCAGTCGCTCTTGATTTGTGCGGCGCAAAATGTGAAGTTGGAAGGGCTAAAAAAAAAAAAAAGTTTAGAGTCATCCCAACCCTCACCTATGGTCACGAGCTATGGGTCGTGACCGAAAGAACGAGATCCCGGATACAAGCGGCTGAAATGAGTTTTCTCCGCAGGGTGTCCGGGCTCTCCCTTAGAGATAAGGTGAGAAGCTCAGTCATCCGGGAGGGGCTCGGAGTCGAGCCGCTTCTCCTCCACATCGAGAGGAGCCAGATGAGGTGGCTTGGGCATCTGATTCGGATGCCTCCTGAGCGCCTCCCCGGTGAGGTGTTCCGGTCATGTCCCACCGGGAGGAGACCCCGAGGAAGACCCAGGACACGCTGGAGAGAAAATGTCACCCAGCTTGCCTGGGAACGACTCGGGATCCCCCGGGGAGAGCTGGAAGAAGTGGCTAGGGAGAGGGAAGTCTGGGCTTCCCTCCTAAAGCTGTTGCCCCCGCGACCCGGCCCCGGATAAGCGGTAGATAATGGATGGATGGGATGGAGGTGTCCTCCAATGCATCTGCTGTGACTCTGAAATCACTCCGCCACCCCCTGTCGGGTGCGCAATATATTACGACGTGAATGCGGCGTGCCAAAGGGCCTTCACACCCCCCCTGGAGAAAACCAATCACCTCCGGCAATCACATAAGACGGTCAAAGCGGCATCTTCTGGCGGCACCGCGAGATCCCTCGACTCGTCGACCGGTCCGTTCCAGGTCGAGAGAACGAGACCGAAAGGCAGCGGCCGTGCGTCAAAAGCAGAAGCAGGAAGTTCAATACAATAGACGAGACCTTTGATCCACGACGAGGGGGAAGACTTCCCTTTTGGGGTGCAAACTATTATCGAGAAAGTGACTCTGCCCATGGCACATTTGTTACGGAGAATAATGGGCCTAAAATTAGCACACAATGGCAGGCAGAGGGGGGGGGGGGCACTAGTACTCAACCATGCGCAGGAAGGGAGCGGGAGGTAATTGTGTTAGGGATGAGTGATTGGGCGAGGTTGGGACGGCTTCTGAGGAGCGTCAGCTCGTCTGCCTTAGACGGGACGTGGAGGACAGGGAGGTTGAGCGTCGACCGCACTTAACAGGGAACTGCGGACGCGTCGGGGAGACATTGCGTGCTTCTGTGCCGCTGTTTTGGCTAGCTACAGACTTAACTTCACTCCCAAAGACGTTTTTAAACGTCTTTTCAGACTTGGTCTAGAATTGGCCGGTACTGAATGAGTTAAGAAGGGATACCCGGTAAGGCATTTATTTTTTGGGGGGGGGGGGTGAGTTTAAATGGACGATCTAGCCAGCGAGCGGTTTTTATTTTAGGCTAAAATCCAATTTCACTTGACGTGCAGTGTATTCGGTAGCAATACACTCTGCACCTAATTGTGTTTTGGAGATTCCGATTATTCTCTCAGAGGAACCTCGGTATCGTGACATGTTGAATTTCATCGTCACCTCACGTCATGTTTGCCGACCGACCTTTCTCGCCAAAATCCCACATCAGAAGAGCCAGGCAACAGCACTTAGCTTGAGTCTTTGAGAAAACACACATACACACACACGCACACACACACACACACACGCTGGCTATTTTGATGGAAAACATATTTCATTTGGAAAGGTTTTACAAGTTAGACCAAAAAAAGGAGTGCAAAAAGTGTTCTGTTGTACATTATTGTTTTTTGGGTATTTTTTTTTTAACGCCCCTCCCCTCCAATGGGAAAGTTTCTTAAATAGTGTTTATTGATATAATGTTCACCATCCCAAGAAGCCCTGCCAAATAGAGACAACAATAACATATTGTGTTTGAAGTGCACTTGTGCCACTGAAGCACACAATAACTTCTGCTTGGGGGGGGGGGGGTTGGAAAATGTACACGTCAGACTAATCAGGACAAGAATAAGGATCCACTGGCGCGTTGTTTGTTTATTGTTAACACGACAAAGGAGGGCATTTGAATGTTGTTTCAATTCGTTTTTTTTTTTTTACATTGTTTTCAATAAACAACGTGAATTTTCCGAAGCAAACACCAAAAGAACCACAGCAACCCCCTGAATGATTTGTTTTACTTTCCCATGAATAGTCTCGTGAAAAGTTCCACGATGGAAGGACGACGGTTTTGATACAAGCCCGTTTGCTTGCCTGACTTTTTTTTTTGGTTTTTTGCTTCAGCGTAAGAACAAATTAAGAATACAATGCCTCAGTGAAGCATTCCTTGGAGGGTGTCGGTACCCAACTGTACCCCATGAAATTTCTTGTGCCGTCTTCTTTTTACACTTGTATGCCAACAATTTGACCGTGGAACACATATTTGTAATATTTTCAACAGGGCGAGTTGTTTCCAATCGGCGGTTCAACCTTTCTGCTCTTAGGGTGTGTAGACTTTCTCTCCACTGTATATGGAGAAGGTCCAGGCCAACGGCATTAGGCTATCTTATAAACATGTAAACACCGGGCGTCCTCCAGCTCATTAGGTGATTGCAGAAGCCGCTTGCTCTCCATAAATCAGAGCCCAGGTTATCAAGGCCTCTGATCTTAACTGTAGCGGGCGCCCAGCTGTCTGCAGCCGCACCGAACGGGAACAGCAGGCTCGGAGGACTCCAATTCCACCCGCCACTTCCACCGTTCTCACTTTGCAAATAAAAAAAAAAGGGGGTGGGGGGAGATATTCTCGTAAGGTGCCGCATACAGACGCTAAGCGGTCATCAAAGCCAGTCAAACGCCGCCCGCCGCGACGTTGACGGCGGGCGGTGTAAGGTCTCTTTTTCTTCGCTTACGTCAGGTGAGCCGTCAGGTATTTGCGAGATCGGCATGACGGCCGGCTGCCGTTATACGTGTCATGTTTGTTATAAAAAAATAATAAAAAAAGAAGAAGCAAAGGTTTTAATCACGGTCGTGAGAAAAAGCGCTCTCTCCCCGGGCCGAGCGAGCCGGAGTCAAAGATGAAAAGTCTGGAGAATTAAAAACGGCTGTGTCAGTTTGACTTGAGCCCCCTCTCATACCACCATAAAGGTTACTACATGCCAGGTTCAAGCGCAGTATCACCCCCCCACCCCCACCCCTCGCCTTTAATGTAAAACACACTCAGGGCCGCATGCTAGCCTACCCACTAAATGTTACACCACCGACTTTCCATGCACACACACACACACACACACACACACACACACACACACACACACACACACACATGCCTCCGCTTTGGGGATTTATTTAGGTTTGTGACGCGTCAGCTTCCTTCAATGATTTCCTGCCGCATCACAATGTCCTTTCAAAACAATACGAATGAATAGAAAGGTGACTGCTAATGATGCTAAAATAAATGGCAGTAAAAATGAGCCTTGTAAATAGCATTTCCATACTTAACAGGCAAATAAAAGTAGAAAATGGAGTGACTGTCTCATTTAAAAACAAAAATCCAATTGATCCAACGGGAATAACAGCACTCTAAACAACAGTTAAATGTGAAATGTAGCCACACGGCGTTTATGCTAACTGTATGTCGACACGTAGCGCAGTGAAGTGGTAGAACAAAAAATATATCTACAGTATATTTTAAAAAATATATCATATCAAAATCATTTAGGGAACAGGACCGAGTTATCGCGGTTATGTTTGCATACAGTATTAAAACCGTCTCGCGCTGGCTTCTGTGTAGTAGAGTTGTATTAGCGCTGATGAGATTTCCTACGTTTATTGCATTCCTGAAGTGACACGCTTGAAGGGCTTGTTCCAAATGAATGGTGAGAGAGAATCAGGTGGAACGTGGAAGTGTTAGTGGTCCGGGAAGAGTGATGGAGCCTCCTTTGAGATTAAAATCTTTTTAAGAGCACCATTTTTTTTGGGCCCACTTGGGCCTGAAAGGCTCCCTTCATGGCTCGGGTTTCTGGGTGAGAGGTGCTGAATGAACCTTCATCTAAATGGAGCCCAGGAGACTTTGCCATGCGGGGGAACAGGTGGATGGCAAAAGTGACGACTCACAATGATGATCGCGCTTTGCTTGGATGTGCAGTTTGAACGTCCCGTGCAACCAACAGCGAGACCAGTTTGGAATCCGGATGGATTTTTTTTTGGGGGGTGGGGGGCTGAATAAAATCATTCATTACACGAGGAAAAGTAGCTTAGATGAGATTAATATATTTTAAATGGTTTATCATTGTTGTATTTGTTACAACTGTCATTCCTACATAAGTGAAAGGATCTGCACCCACCCCCCCCAAAAAAAAAAAAAACTTTAAAGTTTTCTGGCCCCATATTGATTTTTAAACCATACCATCGCTCTGAGAAATAATTTTTAAAAAATCAGAGAAAGAAAGTGTGAATCATTAATTGCGAAAACACCCCCATAAGTGTTGCTGAAACTATGGCGGAATATCCAACTCCAGAGGTACATTTATCATCTCTTGACTCTCAATTCCAAAACATAAAACTTCAAACCGATAGCAGGTTTTACACTCCACTACAATTGAGTAACATTACCACTGTAGCTTGTTGACAATGCTAATGCTAGCATAGTACTGTAGTGTTAATGGTGCTTTTTGGCTCAAGCTAAATAGGCGTTATCTGTGACTATTCATCGCAACTTCGACTACAATTTCATTTCAACGACACACTTCTTTCTGAATAGGCCTTTTGGAGAATTGAATTGAGGTGGGGAAGCGTTAGTGACATGAGACGAACTGACTAGCTTTTCACCACCGCAAACCCTTTCGCACCTTAAAAATCTCGTAATGTATCGGATCATACTGTGCATATTTCCACACAGGAGCATGAAATACAGAATGCTCATATTGTCTTTGCTTGCGGGTTTCAAGCCACGCAGCTGTCCAAATTCAAACAGCTGCTGTGATATCACCGAAGGGGTGTGGCCAAAAGTGCAACGCGCATGTTAGTTGGAAAAACAAATGGCAACGGCTAATCTGCCAAATGCGCGCCGTAGATCAGTGTCGCCCTCCTTACTGTACACTGAGCCACGGCACGTACCCATTTTTGGCAGACTTAAAAATAAATGTTCGTTTTTTAGTGAAAAACTGAATGGGCCTTTTTTTGAGGAGGAGGACACAAAGCTATGATTGTCTTGTATGAATGGCGACAGGTGGCCACGCAGGTTAATTGTACCTTCTGCCATCTCACGGCCGCAGAACAAAGACACATTATTCCAAGTAAATAAACAATCATTTTTTTGGGAAGCAATTAAGTGAAATTGGATAATACCCCACCGTCGTCCTGATGACCTCTCACGGCACACTGGCGCACAGTTGTTAGGAATCGGCGCCTAAGATCCATGACTTGCAACACCGCAATTAAGTTGTGTAGCCACCTGTGTCCAGGCATACAACGAGATGAGTCATGCGAGTCTGTTCCGGGGTTCCCGCGGATTGGCAAAAAGTCTTAAAAGGCAGCGAGTAGATGAATCGGGGGAAGAAAAAAAAAAAAAAAGAGGACTCTATTGGCATTAAAATGTCTGAATTTAATCTTTCAAAAGTCAAAAAATGTTTCATAGGATTTGATGACTGTATAAATAGTCTCAAGACTCAGAATAAATGAACACCTACAAAAAAATAACACCGGACAACAAATTTTTCCTTTTTTTTTCACCTTTTTTTTTCTTTAGCACCTAAGTTTTTCAATATTTATAAAATCAGTTCGCCAACAGGTGGAATTCTATTTTAGTTTATTTTAACTGAAACATCATAGCCAGGATGATAAAATCCGCAAGATTTTATTAGCCAAATTAACTCAGAAGTCTGATGCGCTAGAAAAAAAGGAAATACGCTTTAAAAAAAAAAAAAGTCTAAAAAAAAGAAATACGTTAAGGGTCACATAAAGCCATCTCCGATTAAAATCTGTAATCTGAATTAAAAATTAAAAAATTCCCGAATAGCTCTTGCCGTCACGTCACACAATCACAACACCAGAAGCAACAAAACAGTGATATGGTTTTAGTCGACGGGCAGATGGACGCCATTTATCGAGCGCAAGCAAATTTGGACAACGTGGCACATTTGGGAACATTGCGCGGTCTTAAATTTCATTTAAATGGACTTTAAATGTCTTGCCTTCAATTGTAGGAACCCTCAAACGGCTTTGCGGTCAGCCGTGGGTAAATTTGCGAGTGCATTGAGGGACAAAATCATCATTGCGGAACTCTTTGAGATGTTTTTGGTGGTGTGCCTTGAGATTTTTGGAATGTAAAATATGCGCCTTGGCTTAATAAAAGCTGGGAAACGTCGATGTCGTTCGCGCATCGCGTCAGAACGCACGCTCGCATTTTTTCCCTTCCCCATCCGAGCACCCTCGAGATGACCACGCCACGTTTTCCGCAAGTCTTCCCACCGCCGTTGTCTCATCGCTTCTCACGGCAGATGTGAACCGGGCGGGAAATGAAGAGTTTTGCTCTAATCGGAGTCGGGGGGTGGGGGGTTGGGGGGTGTTGCGGAGAAGATGAGAGGCGGAGGAGCGGCTGATATTAACGTCGATTGACAGGCCGGGAAGGTCGTGGCTACTCCTCACCTCTAATCAGCTTCTCCCTTTTAATCAAGCGCGCTTCCCAATCTCCCAACTAACTGATGAACGGCGCTATTGAGTTACTGGAGTCTTAGTTCACACACCGAAGCCGAGCCAGGCTCATCACCCCCCCTCACCAAAGAGGCTTTAAGAAACATTCCTTCCCTACAGACACGGGACAGAGTGTGTTGGTTCAGCGGGCGACGTGTAATGTGTGTAATTTGATGGGAGGCTGCAAAACAAGGAAGCGGCGAATATCCTGGCCACATCTTTAACCTATTGAGGCGGGGATGATGTCATGATTAGAAGAGGAAATTGGGATCCCTCCAAAACCTAAACACCCCAAGGCTGTTGAGCCAGCCGTCCAGACGGCTGCAGGGATCGGGATGGGGGGGGGAGAGAGGAAAAGTGTGGGAGTGAGGACGATTAAAAAAAAAAAAAGCGAGAGAAAGAAGCTCGGATCAAAGCGTAGCAGCACTCCGCCCGACAAGGAGGAGCACACTCCTGGGATGAGTGCCTGAGCGGAGATCGAGACTGTGAAACTCATCCGGCCTCTTCACCGGGGGCCCTCGTGTCAAATATGCTGCCCCCGTTCATGGTATCGCTTCCTCCCGTCTCTTCTTCTTCTCCTTTGGACGGATTCATCGTCTTCCATGTACGCGCGTTAAACACACACACACACACACCTCACGCGGGAACTGTTAAACGCATCAGGCCGCCATGCTCTTCCGTGGATTCCTTCCCCCGGCCGCGGTGAGATACGCGGAGAGCTTGATGAGGTGAAGGAGACGCAGCGCAGAGATGTCAAGGGAGGGGGGTGGGGATGGGGGGGGGACAGAGAGGAATTGTGCTCGCATGGGATGCCCTCTCATGCCCCCCTCCGAACCCTCCCCGCCAACGCATGTATCGCAATGATCACGTGCGAAATCCGACCACAAGGCGCTCCGTTGAGATCTACGGGGAAGAGGGCTGGTGCGTGGGGGGGGGGGGGGGGCAACTGACGGGGTGTGCGGACGAGGGGTGTTTTGTTGGTTCTTAGCAACACTAAATCTCCCTCACAGAGTCGTCAGTTGTGCTATTATTCTCCCCCCCCCCCCCCACCTCCTGTGTCCGAAGACTCAGCTGAGTCCTATTGGACGGGGGCCAAGGTAGGCACAAGGGACTCTGCAAGCTCAAACTTCTCAGGCCCAAGTTTCTTTCCAGTTGTCCGGTTATTCTTGTGGGCTGCTACTGGGGCGTTTTTGCTGCCATTGACTTGGAATTTGCCAGTTTTTTTTGTTTTGGGAGCCAATGCACCTATTTTGGGAACATTTCAAAGCACACCACCCCTAACAAAAAAAAAATGTCACCAAAAAACTTGAGAGGTGGACTCGACTTGACTACTCTCGTCTTCCAGTTGGCGAGTTGACAGAGGACTTTGTCAACTGGTCAAGCACGTGCATTTTTGTCCTGGGAGGGGGGTAAAAAAAGTGGCCAATTTCCTTCCTTTCATTCATTACAAAAAAAAACCCCAAAACTTTTTGTCATCAATTTGCGTTTTGATATTTGAGGGGGATTTCTTTTAGTCCTTGGGAGAGTTGCACATATGCAGCGACCTTAATACAATGAGAATAATCAGAAACACATGAACTGCTGATTTATAACATTATGATTTATGATTTTGCATGAGTTTGAATGTGATTACTTAGTTCCGAACACAGCCGCGTCCTCATTTATAAGAGGGTGTGGGCACTTGTGCAACCACGTTGTCTCAGTTGTTTGCTTTTAGTTCCCCCTCTCATTTGTTCCCCAAACAAGTTGTACGGTTTATAAATGAAAAACGTTTCAATGATTTATGTTGGTCTCATTTTTTGAATACCACAAAAACCTACCATTTGAACATGGGGATGTCGATTTTTTTTTTGCTTGTATTAACAGGAAAAAAAAAGACAATTAATCAGACTTTGTTTTCTACCTCACGCAGCAAAACTGCATCACTTGCGTTGCGTTCCGACAAGGACATCTGGACAAAATATTTGCCCAAAAAATGACATACAATAAAAGCAAAATGGGAAACAGTGAATCTGAGAAATGCTTTTTTTTGTGGGGCTTCTGCCAAGAACACAAGATGAGACACTATTTACGACAACCACAATTAAGCATCACACGAAGTTGCGTTTTTCACCATTTGCTTTCATTGTCTTCATTCAAACCCTGATGAAATCATCGATCTCGGAAGTTACAGCCTGCAAAAACGCAGGAAGCATTCCACCAAAATGGCGTCGAACGGAGTTGCACGGGAGGACAAGGTGAATGGTTTCCTGTTTTCCTTTCCCTGTTAATCAAGTTGATTTTCGTGTGAGAGCAGGATAAGCGGCCGTCGCTCTGCACTTTGCGTTAGATGTCAAGCAAAGTCATCACGCGGCGCTTGTTGCCGACGCAATTTTGCGCTTACGAGGAAAATGGGGGCCTCTGTTCTTTGTCCGCTTCCTGGTATAATTGTCGCCGTGGCAACCCGGCCACAATCACGTCCTAAAGCGAGGAAAGGCGGGTGTTAGCAATATCCGCGGTTACGCAACTGGCGACGTCTCTGGAAAATAGTTGAGACCAATTTCAAGTCAAATGATGTCGAGCTCCATCTTTTCAAGTCGCGGTGTTATTCAAAATACAGTTGCGTGGTTTGATGTGCAACAACTACAACAACAACAAAAAATAAAGCCCCGGCGCTATTTACACTTTTCATCAAGGCGCGTAAAAGCAAACACCTCTGCACAAATCGCAGCCCGGATGATCGATGACCGGGGCTCCTCGCTTTGTTTGGATGTGTTGAAACGAGCTGAGGCTCACTCCCTCGGGGCGAAGACACTGAGGGAATCACTTAGAGAGCTTTAAAAGCCTCACACGGCCCCGCCTTTGCACATACAAGTCGACTGCGACACCGTTGAACTATGCTCTCGCCTCCCGACTTAAGCAAACAAGTCATAATTCTTCATCAATAAGACCTTCGACAAGCTCAACGAGGCGCACGAGTGGCTTGCGAGCCACAGAGAAGTTGGACAATTTTCTACTGCTGCTTCTTAAGCGGCTGAACTCATCCGGACACTCAAAATAAACAAATACGTACATTAAATAAATAAAATTGAGACGACAATTATTTTTTTTTTTTTTCATGAAATTGCTGCCCTCGCCATGCAAAAAAAAAAAAATGTGGATTTGACGATGAAAAAGTTTCTATGATATGCGCAGATTTTCACTTGACCGTACAACCGGTCCAAACTTATAATGGACGCCCATGAGCTCGGTTGCGCTCAGCTGCGGTCCATCCGTCCGCTCCTCTCTCTCGAGTCCGCCGGTGTCGATTCCGAAGGCGAGCGAGCCATGATTGCGACCTTTCGGAGGGCCGCTCGTATGGCATCCGAGCAATGTCGAGCCGACTGGCACCACAATGCCAAATTAAATGTGCCTCTTTTTCCACTGATATTAGTCACAGCCTACTGATGTAATGTCCCCCCCCCCCCCACCCCGGGAGCCTGATTTGGTCGTCCCTCTATGATTATGTCGGCGCACTTGAGGAGGATATCCAAGACTTATAACGCCGCAATCATCGGAGGCCACCTGATCTCTTTCGGAAGCACTTAAACGACCCGCACTCGCTGGCATCCTGAGTTTGTTTAGGCCCTAATTTCACCCCTCCGCCCCCACCCCCCTCCTCACTCAGGCGCGCGCGTGTGTGTGTGTGTTTACTCGTGCCATCTCCCCATCCATATGTTAGCATCTACGCGTAGGCCTGCACTTAGGCCGTCACGGCCTCGCCGAATGTCGGCTGATTGCTTTGATGCGAGTGCAAAAATGTGTCAGCCACAGGGTGACCCTTGTCCTTTTTTCCAGCTCGGCCAATTTCACCTGAGACCCTCGCGCCGGTTACGGGCGGCGGTGGCGGGGAATAATGGGGCTTGGCACGGGCTCTGGAAGCCATTTGCCATCAGCGTACGCTGATTGGAAGCGGCCTGGCGGAGGGAGAGCGCAGAGGTTGCCGGTTGAGGTTGAAATTAGCGGAGGCCACCGGGGGCCTCTGGTCGGGTGTCAGGCCTGATTAGGTGGACGCCGGCCTCGCCGACACGCGGCGGAGAGCGAGTACCCCCCCCCCCACCTCAAAAAAAAAAAAAACATGTGCGTGAACAGTCCCAGGCATGTGCGCCCGGGACGCGGTGCCAAGGACTTCAATGAGAAGCAATCTGTAAAGAATAACTTCAACCTTTGAGAGGAGCCCTCGGCGTGCCGCTGACAAGGGTTGGCTCCGAGTTGAAGGAGAGCGATGAAAACCAAGGACAGAAATCCTTCATTTTCCATAAATCCCCGTTTCAGATCAATGCGGCTCTGCTCGGCTGAAGCTCGCATCGGCGCCGCCTTCCGCCCCCCCCCCTCGCATCGCCACCCTCTTCCCCTAACAGACGAGCGAACGGGAAAAGGACGCAAGGTGTCATAAAAAGCACCGTTTTGTCAGCAAATCCTAGAAAAAGCTTTTTACGAAAAAAAAAAAAAAAAAAACGCGACGGGGCTGCCAAATGGAATATCACTCCTGACGCGTGAGGTGAGTGCGCTTCAACGGTTTGCCCATCAACTTCCCAGTTGATGTCATGCTTGTCGCGATTTCATGACACATTAAAACCATTTCAGCGACGATGCCCCCCCCCCCCCACGTCACCCCCCTTTTTTCCTTCCAGTCGGCAAGCGCCAATCTCTGTTACTATAAATAAGAGTTGGGTTTTGCCGCAACTGAAAATAAAGTTGGTTTAATTTTGCGGAGCTTGGCATCGTGACGGTCCTGAAAGCCAATAATGGAAAAAAAAAACCTCAAACATGTTAGCATGACCCTTTTCGCGTCATGCTAACAAACAATGCAAAGCAACCATCGATGGGCTAATGAAGAGCATCCGCGCCGTACTATGATCAGCCTTTCAAGCAACAAATATATCAACGCCGCGACAAATGTAGATAGGAAATATGACAAGAATCACGGGCATGTGGTCTTTATCCTCTGCGAAGAACAAGTAATACTCACGCTGCTTACTGAGGAGTCTCCGTGTATTTCTGGATTATACTGGCCTCACTTGGCCACACACACGCACACATTCATAGCACAATATTAATTTATCTTATTTTTTCTTTTTTTAAATATCTTATCTCCTTAACACATCCACTATAATAAAGGATCTTGATATTTTACATTGACTATTGACTAGGCATGAATTGGAGAAAGAAAAAAAAAAAGAGTATGAATCATTTTCATCATATGATAAAGATCTCAGATTCACAATCTCTTGAAGAGATGTTCGACAAGTACAAATGGACGGATTGGTTTTGCCTGCAGAAACAACGAGACAAATATCATCATAAAAAGAAAACGGCAAGGCAAACGGATCCAAAATGTCAGCGGGACTCAAAGAGCTTCTCGTCTGGAAATCAAAAAGAGCTTTTCAGAAGAACAAAAAAAAAAAAGAAGTAACCCAGCCGCCAAGTACAATATCACTCCCGACGCACTAGTGGAGTGCGCGTCCAGCCGTTAAGCCATCAGAAGCCTGCCTGATTACACTCGTGGCGATTACGGCGCACATTACTGCCATTTCTGCTCAGACGCCAATCAAATATGAATGGCTTTCCTCTGAGAGGGGGCGCCTGGCCGGGCTAACAGCTTCCTCTGGAAAGAATTTTGGAGGTGAAAAGTTGTTTTAAGGGGGTCGCTTTGGCTGAAAGATGAGAGTTGACGGAGGGGTGAAGATGACCCACTAATGTAGGAGGGGAGTGGTGAGAATGGGTTTGACGTACGGGATAGAGGAAGAAAAATGCCATTTGCAGATACATATCTGAAGAATG
Source organism: Hippocampus zosterae (assembly GCF_025434085.1). Classification (NCBI taxonomy): domain Eukaryota; kingdom Metazoa; phylum Chordata; class Actinopteri; order Syngnathiformes; family Syngnathidae; genus Hippocampus; species Hippocampus zosterae. Next base: position 11,145,022 of record NC_067468.1, read on the forward strand.
GAAGCCGGGGGTGGGGTGGGGGGTGGGGGGATATTCACACCTATGTTCCTTCAGGGGTTTTTTTCCCATAATTTTTGTTTGTTCTTATCTTGTCAACTTGGACAGTGAATCATGTCGCAAGTGCAGCATGTGCCAATCAAATGGTATGAGTCAAAAATGGCCCCCGGTCATTGTCCACCAGGGTGGGGGGATTAAAAAGGTATTTCTAACTATGCATAATCTACTTAATAGAATTAATATGGAGGTTTTTTGGGGGTGGGGGTGAAATGGCCAAGTTTCAAAAACCCCTATGATTTAAATTGAGGGGAGGAATGAATTCAAATTGATTTTATTTTAATGTATTTTTAATTGATTGTATTTATTTACGAAGGAATAACGATATCATGAACATACTGTATGTCTCCTATGAAAAAAAAACGGATCAGAATATTAATGTTTTTGTCCTAGCCCAACTGATGACAAGGCTTGTTTTTTTCCTTCTTCCAATTCTTGGACAAATAAATAAATAAAAAAATAAATAAAAAGAATGTTAAAACAAATCCGGATCATGAGATTTGGACAAATTGTCAAAAACATGCTGTCAATTTTACTAGGAGGCGACAAAGGCCAAGAAAAAGGCGTCCCATCACATGCTGACTTGTCACTGTCACACCGAGGCAGGAAATCTTCCATTTTGCACGGACAGCTGGCAAGTCAGGCGATAATCCCGTTGCCTTTCCCACCAATTGCATTTTGCTTGCCCTGTCCAACCAACACTAAAATAACCAAAACAGCCTTTAAGTGAATCAACACAGATTTTTGCCCCTCAGCCCCCCCACCTTGACAAAAAGCTGACATTTATCTTGAGGCACCTGAAGACATGCCATAAACTCTTTGCGAGGTGAGCAGAGAGAAACATTCCACCCCCTCACCCCCCCCCCCCCACCCCGCAACAGATAAACGCCAAAAACAGCCCCCGGTGTCAAAATGTCTGATGAGCCATCATAAACAAATTTTCAGGGTCTGAGTCAGGCGTTCGGCAGTCAAATTGTCCAGCTGTCAAACCAACAGCACACGGCCACGCCGAGGAATCGGAAGAGTGCACTGAAAAACATTCTTTACATTCCCTCAGCGAGTATGTTTGACCCCATATTCTTCTTTTTATTTAATTTTTGCATAGTCACTGTTGTTAAGATGTATTTTATTGTTCTAAAGAAAATATTTTGGGTGGTTTTTTTTGGGAGGGAGGAAAAAAATAAATAAAAATTGGCACTACAATTTTTTTTTTCTAGGTTACAAATGGGAGGGCCGCACAAACACTCTTTCTTCAGCCAGTCACTCCGTTTCAATCATCATCTCATAAACAGGAAGTGCTTACTGTATCGTCTCGTGTCTTTTTTACCCCAATGAATGCCGACTTGTTCTTCATTCCCTTCCGGAGGGTTTTTGATGGCACGCGAACCGAGTCACGAAAGAACTCATTAAACTTCCGAGTAAAATTAAGCCAATCGATAAATTTTCCCCAAAAAGTGACCCCCCCCCCCCCACTGAATGCAAATGGTGGAGTCCATTTTTATTTGACTACGCCCACACCTTTGCACACATATTCTTTCCACTTGGTTTGACTCTTCAAGGTAGCACGTCAGCCCTATAACACCCCCCCCCCACTCATGACGCTTTTAATTCTTCTTCCGTCCTTCATATCTTCCATGGGGAGGGACGGTTAAGAAGGCGTTAAGAGTAATGACTCTATTCCAGATAAACACCCATGTGTCAACGCTCTGCAATTCTCGCGGTAGACTTTGCACGGAACATGCGTGATAATGTGGAGTATGTGAGGTATTTCGCAGATTGACACTGGTGATCGGGGGCTTTTTTTGGGGGGGGAGGGGGGAACCAAAGTGTTTGTTTATGACACGAGCCCGCCTGTGATGATCCGTGTTTTGCAATTACCATTAGCATGTCGCTCGGTCTATCTAATGATTAGCCAAGCGACGGTCAGGCTGCTATTTTCAGCTGCTCTCTGGTAAAAGGCTGAGCCCTCAAATCCAGAAGAGTCTGCGGATGGCGCCACTAGTAGCCAGTCAGTCTCACCCCGCCGCCGCCGCCCCTCCGCCTCCGAGCTCCCCAGCCAGCAGCACTCAGAGCCAAGGTCCAGGAATTAGCGCCAGCACCCGTCCAGACAACAGATCAATGGGCCCCGGTCCCGTATTGATAGGGCCACTTGGGCTCCAGAAGTGGCTGCTAATCCCTGCAGTTTATCAGCCGCGCTGGCTGCCAGGATCCGTTGTCTGCTACACACTTCCACTTGTGGACACCCGCGCGCTTTCTTGTAAACATCAGGAGTTCTATTCACATTAGCTCCAACAAGCACTCATGATAGAGCCCCCCCCCCTACCCCACCCCCAACCCCCTCTCTCATCGTGTTGCCCTTTTCCCTCAAACGTGGCGTCAACTGCATTACGCCGGGTGTTAGGGCTGCGGCTATAGAGTTGCCTTGTTTGAGTTCGCCTCGGCTGGGTGGCTGTAACTGTATCCAGTGTCCCTGCATGTTAAAGGGGGATGCGGAGGGGGTGTTCGGCGGGAGGCATAAGAGGCATGCTGACTGGTAGACAGAAAGTCTGACCGGAGTGTGGCCCATTGATTCTAATGGGCATTTTTAGGGGGCCTAATGATGGGAATCTATTCACGCCTCACTTGTCACGCCTTATTAAGGCAAAGCAACAATGAGTCCATTCACACTGGCTCCAGTTACCTCACTCAACCCTCCGTTTAGAAGGCGGCGTTTGCTCATTTTGACCACGCACGCATCAAGAGGGCCGGAAGACAGAGATGGGAAGGGGTCTTCTGGGTTGCTTGTCAACTGAAAACGTCACATAGCTCAGGATCATCGTGCGACTTAAATTCGGCATCATCGAGAGGTTTTCAGGCATGCGGTGGCCGGAGGTGCATATGTTCAATGCGGGGGTCACTGTTCACTTCCTTTTTAGTATTAGATCACCAATTGATATTGAACCATGGTTGCAAAGTTGCCCCCCCTCCACCCCCCACTGACAAGAAGTTTTTCTGTTGAGCGCCAATTTGTGAAGCTTCATGGCCATAAAGGCCGACTACAATTTACACTATTCATGGAAATGTCCAATCTCTGCCAAAGTACTGAAGAGTGGCTTCCTCTAAGGCCATTGGCAAGGAAATGAACTGCAAAACCTCAACTGTCAACCGCGGACGGCTTCACATCTGTCCGAATGATACCTGAAATAACATTGAAAAAAAAAAACGGGGAGCTGTATGGGGACACCGTGTACTCCTAAAAAACAAAACAAAACGGAACAGCATGCAACTGCACCGCAGACTGTACATCAAGCGGCACAGCAGAGATCAATTGAATTTCAAATTCTTACAATGTTTCGCAGTTTCAGGACCAAAGGAGCGGCTCAGCAAAGGCTTATTGGGATCGTGAGGCTGGCAGGTGTCATCAGGCCAACAATCCAAAAGCTACAAAACCTGGACAAACCAGTCATTCCAACCTGGCAGAGCGAAAACTAAAGAAAAAAAAAGTGTTCGCAAACAAAGGAAGTGACTGATGAGGTGACGAGGGATTCGGATATAAGTGAGAGGTGGGCCGACACGGCAGGCAAACGTGAGCAAGCGAACTCCGAGGCCATCTGGTGGACAGGTTGGGAATGATGAGTTTGGGAAGGACGACAATTAGACATTTTGTATCACGTCTACATCTGCAACACGTTAGCAAATCTATGAATGATAAAATATTTACATGCGTTACACAGAATTCAAGTCGTATCGTTTGAGAGCAATATGCAACGTTGAAAACGTCCCCCCCCCACCCCCCATTGGGAATAGCCACATGTGTCAAAAAGCAGACACGCGAAAGGCCCAATGAAATGTCACATATTATGAATTATCTTGTCAGCACTTGATAAAGCGCGATACGGAATCAAATAAGAACAGCGCAGACAGTAAACTATGCGTGCCAAATAATGAGCTCCCACTGACCTCCGCTGCTGCGCTCAATTGTTGGTTTTGTGTAAATGTCAGAAGCTATAAATTCCAGACCGTCTATTTCTTTTCATTTTGCTATTTTTCAAATGGTAGCAGCTGATCGTAACTGTGAGACTTTAACAAACTCGTGTAGTGTTTGATCTTGCCAAATACTGGGGCCAAATACTTTGACGGAGTCATCTCATTATGCTACCGACCACAAAAGTACGAGCGAATACTTTTTGGCAAAATATACAGTATATCGCCGGGCCTCAGTTGAAAATTTAAACTCTACGCTCCACTCCAGCACACGATTGAAATGCCATTCGCAATTGTGTACAAATGACATCTAAAGCGCTTATTATATTAAGATGAACCAATTTACAAACCTTCATTAAAAGGAAACCTATAGCGGAACGAGAAGTATATAAGTGCTTTGGAAGCCTGTCGATGGCAATTTGTCCTTTATTGACATGACGCGAGCGTGCGAGAGCACCACCGCCGCATTTGACGCTTGAACCCGCTTTTGCTGCGCGCGCACGCGCACCATTTGGATTTCCAATCTCTGCCAAGGTCATGAAGAGTGGCTTCCTGTAAAGCCGGGGGCCATATATCAGGTGTGCGACGACGCCCGGCAGATAAACGGCAGCGCAGCCGCCTTGTACTCTTTGCCCCGTTTGCGTGTACGCGCGCGAGCTGTCTGTGTACACATGCTTTTAGCCGGCTACTTAACAGCCGGGATTAAGTCGGCATGGAGATAATTGCTGGGCGAATGCAGACGGCGGGGGCCGCGGCGTGCCACTCAAAAGATCCACAGACACCTTTTGTCAACCTTTACCTTTTGTCTCAGGGCAGAATGTACTGCGAAAAAAAAGGGGGGGGGGAGTGTGTGTGTGTGGGGGGGGGGGGTAGAGAAAGATTGTTGTCGGGGGAGGGCTGGACATTACCTTTGCTGGGAGGCCCTGTTTGTTCGTTGTGACATGAATGCCGTCTAAAGAAGAGGAGTGTCGGTAAATATTGATCTGCACGAAGCGCTCTCCTCGCGCAGACGGATTCAACCCTGGAGTTCTGCGCTATTGTTCGCCATGTTTGACGTAAGGGACAACAGCGCAGATGTAAAAAGAGCAGTATGGATATGCGGCTTTCATAACAGGCCAAAGATGGAATATGGAGCTAGACCAAAAAAAAAACTCCCCGGATGATTTTAAGAAGACTTCTGTTGGTTAGTGTAAAACGTGTCCCAGCAACAAATACCTTTTTGGGTGTTTTTTGGTTTCAGTGTAACAGAGAAAGTCTACAAACTGGACACTTGATTCCGGGACCATCACCTGCGCCATCTAATGAAATTCAAGATCCATCGAGATCTCAAACACGGTTGAGTTTCCCTCCGTCAATCAATTTCTTTGTTAATATTGTGTCGTCCGCAAGTCGGAAAAGTAAAAAGGGGAGAAAAGTTGAGATTTCTGTTTTTAAAAGTGGGGCGTAAAAACAAAGTCATCAGGGGGAAAAAAATACACATTCACGTGAAGTACTGATAAGCGGAAAAGTCCGATGACAAGGTATTTGTACTTCCTGACTTCCCACCGACGCAAGCTAGGCTACGTGAGTGTTGACTCCAACCCCGTTCCTTATTCAACGGCATGACCGAGAAGTTTAATGATGGCCGCAGGGGCCCTTGTGCTGTGCGCTATAATCTCTTACTGGCAGTCTGTCATACCCCCCCGGCCCCCCCCACTCTTTCCTCATCCTGGCCCTGAAGGAGGTTGGGGGGTGAAGTCACGGTCAGGACCTGCGAATGGAGGCCAACGTTGCGCTCTCTCTGCGCACCACTCACAAGATCTGCCTTTTTTCAAACGTCCCGCTGCCGATTGCGATGACATACGGCAGGGGCCTCCGACACACACAAACGCGGCGCTCTGCTTTGCCGTACCCGCTGACGTTTAAGTGCCACCGCGCTCCGTCATGTGCCACCGCGTGTCACATTTCACATTTGCCGTCTCGTTTTCTTTCGACTGCGTGTGTGCAAACAGAAGCCCAAACACCAGTCGGATGAGCCCGGCCATAAAAGTGTCTAAATTATTTACACGGCGTGTTAAAATATGCATGCAGCCTGGCAGTTCAACAAAAGCATATTTTGAAGAGGCTCTTCAGACAGAGTGTTTTAGTGTGACTTGAATAGAACTTTAGAGCCGACGTTCATATTCCGCAATACTACTTCTATTTCAAGGTGACCTTTAAAATTACATTTTGTTGAAACCGTTTCTTAACTAAGTCGTACATCCCGGAGGGCTGCGCAATTAACCAAATTTGACTCATGATCACAATTATGACTGCCATGATTAAATTAACCCGATCCTCAGCAATAATTTGCCAGCTCAATGCACTTTCTCAACTAGTAGTCAGCCAACCACCAGGGGGCGATGGTTAAGGTTTCATTCTGTTGCCTCAATAACAAACACCCAGTACTTCAACAACCGACATTTTTTTAAAAAGGTGCTTCAAAGAAATGACCAACATTCATTTTTGTCATTTTCCATCTTAAAATTGCTGGTTTAAAAATGCAATCACCCAGGGCTGGGTCCAAAAGATCCAATGCCGAATTATTTATAAAAAAAACTAGCTCAACTCATGAGTTAAAGCTACCAGGAAATGGTTTGATAGGTTATCAGTATAGCTATGGTTTGAAATAATACACATTCTGTTATCAATAAATTCCAAGAAAAAAAACTAAACAAAACAATTTTTGCCCATCAGGGGTCACCAAAGTCAAAATCACTCGCATGAAAGGCTTGGTACAGCTTTTACACTGGAACCCAACCATTTCTATTCAAGCTTGCTCAAAATTCACAGCGACCCCAGCCACAGGGAGAGGGAAAAACAACCCAGATTTTTTTTTTTACCGGCTTGTAAACCAGCAAAAAATGTGCGAGACAACAAAAAAAACCTACACTGCAGATAATATCTAGAGTAATTCCCGAAGTACATGCGGTCGTAGCTACTGGCATAATAGTTTACTCGAAAAGTCACTCATAATCTGCAGTCAGTGAAAGACACATCTCAACCGTCAACCTCTGTTACCATCCTTACATAAGAATTCTGCATCAGGGGACTTTTTGGTGGTCCCCCGAGGAGGTCCAAACAACTTACTGAATGCCGCCTTTGAGCGGGCAACCTCCCCCAAACACAAAGGCATCTTTTTTTGGTGGCTCGACATCATGAGAATCGTTGACAAGCAACACATTGAACGTCACTGAGATCCCGCACTTTTAACAATAATCATTTCATTCCCGGCGCTTATCTCATCTGGTAAGAACTGTTGCTACCTCAAGGCATGGCCGCAGACCTTTGATAGACCAACTTGATGGCTCTGCGCACGCTCATGAAGTCACTTCATCGATGTCATTGTTTGCTAATGTAGCAGTGTGATGATATGTCGTCTTTTACTGTCTTTCTACACAGTCCAGTAAAACGAGACTCCAAGCTTTTAAAATACTTGATGTCTCAGAGGGGCCTGAATGGCTACTTTTTGTGTGTTAAAAAAAACCCAAAATGAAAACCTGACACCAAAATTGCCCTTTTTAAAATTTGGGTTTTTTATTTTGTTTTTGCCAAATCTTTTTCTATCTTCGTTAAATGCTGAAGGACATACAGTCATCTGTAATTCATATCTTTATTGGTGTAAGCATTAAGGGGTGTAAAAAATGCAATTCACCATTTCATTTTTAATTAATCGACCGATTAATCGGTAATCGAAATTTCACCCTGCCTCATATCAGAATCTGATTTCATTATATTTTTCTGCGCATTTTGTTTGCACTATAAAATATGGGTTTGCCTTAGGAAAGTCTACTTAGTGGCTGTCTTTCCAGCAGCTCCTATATTTTGTTGTTCTCCTTCTTCCTTTCATAACTTTGCTGCGGTGAATTGGCAATTTCTCCATTGCGAGACTAATAAAAGTTTTCTTATCTTGGGAAAATGATGAAACATCATAGCCAAACTAACAAGTAGCATCTGTACGTTACTTTGTTAAGAAGTCTATATTTTAACAGATATTGTTGAGCAAACATGCGAACAAACATAATATTCACAGGTGTATTTTAAATAGCTTCTGTAAATAAATAAATAATAAACGGAGAGGTTTTGAGACTCTCCTCCATCTCCGAGACCGATTCTATTTGCATAGTTTATTTTTCTTCCTCGTGTCATATTGCGGTCACCCAAAAATGCTTCAGTTATGCTTACAGCAAAATGGGTCAATTTATCGTTCCCAGACTCAGTCAGTTCAGTCTTTGATGTGACAAAAAGAAAAAAGAAAAAAGAAAAAGAAAAACAGTAAAAAAAATCTATCAGCACCACGCAGTGAGCGTATTCGCAGCTGTCTCAGCAAAGATAGCGGCGCCATGTCTACGCGGCCCACGGAACATGACATCCCATCCTTGCGTTTTCCCGCCTGACAGCCTCTGCTTCTTTTCACTCCATCGCCATCCCCGCCCGCTTTCACAACCCGTCGGACGGCACATCACGGGCCCCGCTCGGGCCTTTAGGTGCGACGCTAGCGCCGATCAACATCGCGTGGAAGCTACCTGACGCCCGAACCCGGCAGCTCACCTCCATCACTGTCACGCTCTCACATTCCAGTTTCTCCAGCCCCCCCAACCCATCAGAAGCATGATTAATAGTTTGGACCGTTGGCTGTGCGGGGGCCAAAGACTCGGAAGACTTCCTCTAGTTCCCCTCAACGCCAAAACTTCAAGTATAGTATAGTATTAATATTTTTGGGCCATAGAATAAAAACAACAAATCATCTGACCCACCAGAGGTGTCACGAGGCTTTTTGGACGGGGGAGTCTTCAGTCCCCGGGAAATAATCGGCAGAGCACAGGGGTGTCACAAAAGCCGATTTAAATGGGAAAATCAGTTGGGATTAAAAAATATATATATATTTTAAACAAACATCCGATATATTTACCTGCCTGTGTGTGTGCAAATATATCAATTTTGAGAAGCCACCATTTCTCCTTATTCTCTGCCTGCACCTTCAAATTTATTTCAAATTAAAATAAAAGTGTTGTAAAATCTCTCCGTCCCGATCCTAATTGCTGATAATGGCGGCCGGGCCACGCAGCCCGAGGGTTTCAAAGCCCGTAAACCGTCTTTGTATTTTGTTGTCGTTTTAACAATCGGGGTTATCTTGATGACTGAACCCTTCCGTGGTCGGCGGGGGCACGCTCGAGCGCTCTATAGCCATCGCCAAGGTGCGCTGCTGCAATCCAGCGGCAGACGCTCAACAGGCCGCCGGTGACAGATAAGTGGTGAGACGGGCCCTGACAGGTCACAGCTTCTAACGCCACGTGACACCTAATAAGGGCTGCTTTTTTGGCTACCGCCGCATGCGCCGCGGACCAGCACGCGGACCAGCACGGGGAGAAGAAAGGCGAGAGGTGGCCAGCCAAAACACCAGCGGCGGGAAGTAAAGTGCAAATGTTGTGACTTGCCACCGCTGGTATCTTGCAAGGATAAAAGGAGGATATGCAGCCACATTCCCATGGGCATTTTGACATCAATTTCAGTGGACAGCAGGTGGCAGTAGAGGACAAAAAGGATTCTTATGGATTCTTATGGATTCTTATGAATTCTTTTGGATTCTTATTTCACATGTAGACTCGACAAGGCACACAGAACGCATTATTGCCAACAATTTTTTGGGGGGAAGTACAGCATGCGAGTATTTTGGGAGGCACTTCAGCCACCCGCAAGCCACCATATTGTTTTTAGGTTGTTTTAAATAGTTTCCATCATTTTGTTTTGGTCCCGTTCAGAGGCACCGACAGATCATTTCTATTACGCCTGACGCCACTGCTTCCAGTCTGTTTACACGGCCTCGTGCGAGAGTCGCAAAAAGTCGGAACAACAGCAAGCCAAGCGAGGATCGTGTTATAAAAAGAGGCAGATGAAGGCCTTTTGTTTATGCTGACTTTTGAGTCATTGCCATTGATTTCCCGAGGTGCACTGGAGTCCAGAGAGGAGGTTAGCGGCTGGTCATGTCTTATGCAGCACTTCACATGATCTGGCGCGTGTGAATGGTGTCGTTTGTTGGGACGCGATGGGAAAGGGCCCTTTGTCAAATATGGGAAAATTTTGAGAAGAGGGCACCGACTTAATTCCACTGATGCAAGAGGAAGATTTGTGGTCAAAGCCTGCCTGTGTGCGAATCAGCAGCAAATACTTTTGTCTAATGTGGGAAGCATTAAACGTGTTGTTGGGGAATGTGTTTTAAGGTTGAAACTGGGTCTTCGTTCAAGTTTTGCGGTCGGCATTCCTCATTTCTGCCAGTCCTCTTGGGAATTTCGGATTGAAAGCGATGAAGTGCAAAGAGCAGAGACAAAGGAAAGACATCGATTTCCGATGAGGACTGCGACTGTAGAGGTCCGAAGTCAAGACAGTGGAAAGATATATTATAAATATATATACACACAAACACACACACAGGTAAATCTTGACATTTCATTTTAAATTAATCTACAAACACAAAGCCTTTAGGGGACATTTGTGGTGAGAATAATAATTCTGACGCGCATCAACGACGTGATGTAATTTTTAGCAGACGTTTCCATCCAATGATGACATGGAGGAGAATGTACTTGTTGCTCGTCCGGTTATTTACCTCCGGTTAGTAAAACCAAAAAGGGTGAAACGGAAAGCTCTCTACTTTATTTGCCGGGTTATAAAGTTGGTGTCTGAGGCGCAGACGTTTGTTTATTGACGGCCGCATAGAACTTCGACTCAAAATTTTTTTTTCCCTTCTTTAATGCCTCCGTTGCCACAGAAGCTTTCATTTGGAATGTATGGGCAGCCAAAGAGACATTTTGCGTGGTTGGGGAATGCATCTTTTAAAACGTGTAGCTGTCAGGCCAATTTAGCCACCAGCGTCTCAAGACGTAGCCCAGGGGGAGCTGCGCTTTCTGGGCCAGTGGAGCCCTCGCTGATGTTTAGGGGCCCGGCGCTCCTACGTTAGCATGTACACATCTCGACGCAACGTTGTCTTGCGTCGCTGTAAAGTGACTCAATACGCTTCAACACACGGATCTGGCAGGAGCAGCTGTGATTTAAAAATTCGATGGAGCTCATTCTCGTGTGTGTGAGATTGAGAGAGAGTGTACAGGGGCATACAGATGCATAACTACATTTGGGGAAAGTTTGAATGGTGCAAATAATCACCAAACATGAAACTGAACGCCTTCCCGCATGCTTTCGGACAGCAGCAAGATGCTTGCAACGGGTCCAAGCGCTTTCCTTCGGAACAGGTGTCGGCCATCAGATATACCAGACAGATTAAAACAAGTTTGTGAGGGATTGTCAGTCAAAGCGGAGATTTGAAGATTACACACGTAAGACAGGAAATCCATACTTTAATCCTACCAAGGGGATATAGCAGGGATGTAATGACTATATTGCAAGATATTTTTTTTAATTGTATTTATGAGTATGAACTACAGTTACATAGGAAATACTGCCTTATCCTTGGAGTTTAAGACAAAGCGGACCTGTAATGTTGCTCAAAAATAATCTGGTCACGAATCTGATATTATTTGCTATAGTGGTGCCTTGAAATATGAGTTTAATTCAATCTGTGACCAAAGCTGTAACTTCAAACAGTCGTCTTTCGAATCATGTTTCCTCAGTGTAATGAATGGAAATGCTATTAATATGTTGCTGGGAAAAATTTATATTTTACAAAACATATATCGTATTTTCACGACCATTCAGTGTATTTCTGTGTTTAACGCATACACATGACGCATTGTATTATTGGATGCAGGCGTGGTCAAACGTATGCTAGCTTAAAAAAGATACGGTAGCATGCATGCTAGCTAATGTTTTTAAAAAGTCAGCGGGAGCAAAACTGAGTTCGGTTGTAGTCACGTCATTTTTTTGATCAATCGTCATTCTCAAATTCATCAAGGTCCTAATCTTCTGTATCCGAAATGAACATTCGGGCAAGTTCAGAACCAAACACGCCAGGTTCCCTCACGTCATTGTCAGAGTCAGTCTCTTTGTTGTACGGCTTTTGCGAACTCTCCCTTAAACCTCGCCATAGATGCTAAATGTTAGCCTGTGTGCCTATGATGCTTTGCATTGTATGTCAGCATTAAGCTAGCCGTGGCAATGTAATTGTTTTAAATACACAATATGCAATTGTTTTTATGTTTAGTTCCACGGTAATCCGTGGCAATATTTCGTTTAAACATCCTTAAAGTATGTGAGGATCTGGACTCACTATATTACGTCTTTAATTGTATTTTATTTTGTTCTATGACGCCCCGACTTATCATAGGTGGCTAATTGCATCCATACACACTTACATTTAATAACATTTTCATTCAACTAATTGGCCGCGCCTTGCCTATTTATAGGACTGATGCCTTTATTGAGGCCGTGTAGTCCAAGAAGGTCAATATCAACATATTACTGAGCAGTGACCGAGCCGTGGAAAGTCACAATGAGACGGAATCAGCGAGTCAGCAGCACCTGCCACTGTTTGCGTGGGACCGAAGACACACACACACACACACACACACACATACACGCACACACTACACGTGCAAACACTGACAGGCACAAACGGAGATGACTAAATACACAAGGACACTGGCACGTACACACTGGTGCCACTACCCCCCACCCTCACCGGCTTAATCTAATCAAGTGCGATGGCTAGCTCGATTAATAAAGCCAGCTATTGACTTCTAATTGGCGCCGCTCTGCTCTGCTAATTTCCTGGGACGAAGTTACACTAATGCAGTTTGCCTGATGGACTACTTATAGTTTGCTCCCAAGAGAGCCGGGCCTTTGAGACGGATAGATGGCAAGGTTGAAGAGGAGGGAGGGAGGGAGGATGTTAAAGTTTGATAAAGATCACAGGCTGTTGTTTCAGTGCAGACCATTTTCTAATCAGTGGCTTGTTGGAAATGTCATCCAAGCTGGTGTAGCTTTACCGCGCCACGACACAGGAAAAGGGGAGGCGGGCGAGTGCGGAGGGTGGCGCAGGACAGCTCAAGCTGCCGCCTTTCACCAGTGCAGTGTAACACTAGCCACCTGTGCACACACTAATGAATTCCCCGCAAACCACTCGGACCTCCAAGTGCCTACACGTTAGGGCCCGGCACACTTGTGGGCCCTGATCACATTAGTTCTGGTGAGCTGACCGCAAATATCTGCTCACATATATAAAACAGATTAAAAGGTTTTAAAAATAAACTAACACATGCCAAGATATTTTATTTTAAATCTCAAGTGAAACCTAGACATGACATGGGAATTATTTTTTTTTTTTTGTGGGTTGCAATGTAGATTTGCAGTGTTCATAGCAAAGATGAGTGTAGATGTATAATCATCAAATAGAAAGTATATTCACATTCAAAGATTGTTCTAATAGTTTTCTTTGATCCTCAAATACAAAAAATGTAAACAAACTCCGCCTCAGAGGGTTTTTTTTGTTTTTGTTTTTTTCAATGCCAAATCAGCCAATCGAATCGGCCTATCGAATTTTAGTTTGTTTGGCAAAAAAGGGGCGTGGCTGCCTTCCTTTGAATCCTCATCACTCGGGAAAAAGTGAGGCTATCTTCACATAACAGCTACTGTGGGAAATGGAATTCAACAACACGTACATATCTGCAATCATTTAGAAGATTGGTGACTATTTTAGTCACGTGACCTTTTGACCTATAATTCGACCTTGTGGATCATGTGACCCATAATTTTTTATTTCAATAAATGTAATCGCTTGTGTTCCATAGAGCAAAAGTTTCAGAGGTATAATTTTTGTTTGTGTAGCAGCAGTAAAGTGTCAAAGTATACGTGCCTCTAAGAAGTCATAAAATCATTGAAAGTTGAACGCTCACAGAAACCAAAACAAATATTTGCGAGCACAAATTCAAAGTTTGCATGAAATATTCAAGTGAATACTTGTGCAATGTACCGTTGTTAACATTGAGAATGCGTTTTTTGAGGGGAAAAAAAAGCATCCTGTTCACCTTTGGCACACCACACCAACCTTTTAACAACAACAACAAAAAAATGGTTTTCCTGTCCAAATCTGATCAATCAGCACTTTGGATTAAAGCACCGTTGCCACACTTCAAGTGCTGAAACTTGTTCTGAATGAAAGTGCCGAAATATTTTCAAGTCCAGAACTGCCATCCCTTGCTGCCTCCTTTGCAATAATCCCTACCAATCCTCAATCAACACACACACACACACACACACACACACACACACAATCATAATTCTGTTTTCTCATGAAGGGTATTTTGATCAAAGCATGCCAACAGATTATCCGGTGAATTTAGCACTATCTGCGCCTTATTCCAATCTTAATCTTCCATATTTGCAATCTCAGTCTGACAGTAATTCTTCTGATGCCGCGCTAACAATCCCACGGCGACACATCCCGTAATCCCGGGTTGACACGTATTGCGTTGGTCGAGGCACCTGTTCCACCTCGACGTCGGCTTTCACTTCAACCGCATGTGTTTTTGCTTTACGGATTAGGATAGGTCATGTAAACACACGATTTGGGGGTCCTTTGCATGATATGATTTGGGATAAAATCGGGGCATCACTGGTCCGGATGCAGAAAATATTTCTGTACAAACACAATTAAAATCCAGAAATCTTCCTGCATTGAAATCTTTCTTGTCCCTTGTTTTGACCTGGATTGTGGCAAATTTTCTTGATCCAGTGTTAAGATCTCGTATTAGGGAAGGGATTGGTGTGTTTTTAATGCCCCCAGATTACCAGGAATCTTATCTCCTCAGATTACTCAAGAAGGGGAGTATGCAGGCGTTGAGCCAATTCAGACTCCCTTTCTTGACATCTCGCCGAATTAAAAATAATGAATCTTTTTGCACGAAATGAGCCGAGGAACTTGATATAAGCGATAAGCACGTTCTCGTAGTCATTTCCTGTTTTCTGCCCCTGCTTTTGTACCCGCAAATATAATCTCACAAATGCTTTTAAGCACACCCGCTATTAGCGGACGCTGTTCTATTGAATATTAAGCATAAAATACAGAAGATCGAATTAAAGTTTGCTTACGAGTGATTTCATTTCATTTTGTCCAGATTTTTTTTTCCCCCCCAATAATGCAAGCCGATTTTATCCTCCCCAAAAGCTACTTCTAAGTGGATTGACAGTGGAAAGGAGATCTACATTTATTAAAATAAACCAATACGTGCTCAATTCAATGTGTATTGAATTGGGGGGTGGGGAGGGGGGGGGAGAAAATCCTGCTTTATCTGTTTGAAGATCTGTTTTCCTGATGGAGCTCACATGACGGCTTGATTTAATCTCTGGAAAAGACAAAACGGTAGTCAAAAAAGATAAATCAATTTCTCAGCATCCGTCTCTGCAGGCTCAGTCCAATTTGAGAAAACACATGACGGCAAGGCCGAGCGAGATCCTGCACGTAGGTAGTCTCACTTGCACCAACACACAGACAACCTTGTGGAACGAGATAACACACACACACACACACATAAAAGCAACGGACGCAGGCTCTCCTTGAACATGGTCCAAGCACACACTCGTTCAATTAGCCGGCACCGCCGGGGCGACGTCAAAGCGGCCCTCCAAACAATGAACGTGGGGGATTCGTAAAGCGGCCGGGAGGAAATATGAGCTAATGCCACCTTTCCAATTAAAGCAACATTTGTTGCCCCGTGACACCTAAATGTGGCTCTCGGCAGCTGCTGCTGGCGCAGGCACAATAGGAGGTGTGCGAGGGTTAGGCCTCGTTGTATTGTTGGCTGAGCGATTGTGTGAAAGGTCGAGGGCCGCGGCTCTCTCTCGGGAAACCAGGCTACTTCATCATACAGAGCGGGAGGCTTTTGTTTTCTTTTTTTTTTTTTTTCAGGGTGCTTTCCAGCATTTCCTGAACCACAAAAATAAATCTTCACTGGTAAAATACATCAAACAGGCATAGATATGAAGAGGGAGATATGAGATGCTATTTTAGGCTGTGTACTTACAGAGATGCTAAGCTAAGGTGGGACAAGTCGCCCCTGCCAACATGGCCGCCACATATGTCTGCGCATTTCCTGTGATGGCATCATCTCAACTGCCAACATGACGCGAATTTTAGCCTGCTCTAGTCTACTGCAAATCCCGTTTATGATGAGCGCGACCTGGAAACATGTGACCAGTCTCCGACTGTTGATGGCACCACAGCGCCATTCACTGCCCATGTGGTGAATTGCGGCGTGACAGTTTTAAACAGCGACTTTAGAAAAGGGGGTCATGAGTGGAACGGACACTATTTTCTGTCCGTTGAATCCGGTTAAATCTAAATAAGTTTCCACTGCATGTAGCTTCTGCAAACTAAAAGAGGGATTTTAATTCTTCTTCAGGTCACTATACATCACAAGCATAGATAGATTAGAATACATGATCTGTAAATAATAATTTTAATTATTAATATATATATATATATATTGTTATTTATATATTTTATATATAAATAAAATATTTTATATATTTTATATATATATATTATTATTTATATTTATTTATATTTTATGTTGTATATATATATATATATATATATATTTATATATTTTTTTGTGGGAATCAACAACATAGCCTTCGTGTAAAAAGTCACTGGCAAAACACTTTTGCAGCATTGTGTAAAAACACACACACACGCACACACACGCACGCACATGCACCAAGCCGAAAGCGACATCAGTCCAGCTTTCCTTGCGGCAGCTGCGGTCGCCGTCACACAAGACGAGCAAGCGAGACGCCAGTGGCCTCAAGTCAGCTTTGCGTCACTTGCAAGAGCCCAGCCTGGGCCAGCCCGCTCCCTTTTGAGCTCCGGGAGACTACGCCAGAGCCGACCCAGCCCAAATCCCGAAAGTGGCCGGCCTCACAAACCACCAAAAAGCCCCTGCCTGCATCCATGTCACATTGAAGTGGTCAGATGCCAACATCAGAGGAAGCCTAAATATAAACGATGAGGTCGTGCAATCAAAGCCTCAAGTGTGTCTTTCATTTTCGCAAACTGCCGACAGGGGAACGTCGGTTCACAGGCGCTGTGGCGGAATTCTTTGAAACAAAACAATAGGCTTGAATTTCTGCGCAAATTAATCATTTTTATGCCGCGCGCTTTGAAAGCAAGCGAGGCGTTGATGAAATCCAGTGGTTAAGAAAAAAAAAAGAAAAAAAACATCTCTCATCCCGGGCAGGCTAACCTGATCTCATGATGTGAGCACTTCCTGGTGTCCCGGTAATGATTGTTAATGATGTCACCTGATCAGCAGAAGGGGAAGTTGTGTGGCTATGTGTGGATTCGTGTGTGCGCCGCTGAGATTCACAGGGTGAAGATACCTCACCAGATTAAGAATGCGGGTCATTTTATGTGAGGGAGGGAGGGAGGGAGGGAGGGAGGGGGCCAGCCAGGCACAGGAAGTACGTTGGACAATGAACTCCAGTGTCTGTTCATACAAACATGTCTTCATCTTGTGTCTGAGCATGGGATCTCTCTCACCTCCCACCCCCCACCTCCCTCCGCTTCCAGCCTAATCCCCCGCACCCCTCCACCCCCACGGCCCTCATCCATACTTATAAATCCCCCATGGCCCCGTCCTTCCAATGAGTTAGCGCAAGGGTCAAATGGAAATTACTGTTCAGCTTTTTTCCTCCCCACTATAAACCTTTTTCAGCTTCTTCAGCGCAACAAGAGGCAGGATTACAAACCATCAGGGTGGGCGGTGGAGAGGCTCCAAACTTGAAAGGCGGAAAAGGCTTTCTGACAACAAGTAGCTAATTCGAGAAAGGTTTACATGACGGTGGCCTCGACTTTGCCTCCCCGGTAAACATTCATCTTCCATATTTTAATGTCACAGACGGCAATGTGTACTGGACGCGGGTTGTGTATACACGCCCTGTTTAGCCCGTTCCCACGAGAATTTTGCACAACATATGCAGCAGGAAACGGGGATATTTTTGGGTGGCATCAACATTTCTCAAGTTCCGAAAATGAACAATCGTCACATGAGATACGTGTGACCCATTCTCTGACGGTAACCGTCAAACTAAACATTAAGAGTATTATGTGTTGTACAGTTTAAAAAAAAAACTCATAGCCTAGCTACCTTAATGATTTTTTCCATTGGAAAAAAAAAAAATGCTCACTTTTTGGCTCTTTAGTAATCATGAGTACGGTTTAGTTTTGCCCAAAACATTGGTTTCTGATCAAAAAGAGGAGAAAAAAAAACACTTAAAAAAAATTAAAAGTAATGTCAAACAGCCCATGAACTTTAATCGAAAAATGTTCATTTTGGGTCACCTCAAACTATAAAACCGAGAAAGGCCATTTGATGGTAAATTAATCATTTATTTACAAATATGCAGCCTTAGCCATCCTGATTCAATCCAAGGCTCGAATTGAACGTTTTACATTGTGCGCCGTTCTCTCCATGAACTGCTGATCGTGACACACACTTTCTTCTAACTACCATTACATAATTATTTTTACGCCACACCGCATTTGTCCAGTTTACCATGTGCTGACATTCTTCTCCCGTAAACCAGCCAAACTCTCACCTAACTTATCTTCCTCTCAAAACCTGTGCTGATCTCAAAATCCAGAGCGATCCCTTTTGTCATTTGGAACCCGCATTTCTAAACTAACGATTACACTAACGGTCATACACACTTATTCCACGGCTTTTACACGTCAGTCAAAACACATTGGCGCCTAGTCCGGGCCCAGCCCCCTCTCCCCCGGCAGGACGCCGGCGAAGATAGCCGCGCTGTTAGCCTAAAAGCTGCATCCGCCTCACACAAACAATGCTTAATGATTTCCTCGTACAAACATAAAGATGTGGCCAGACAAAGCATTATAAAAGCCTTGCAGATAGTGCTAATGGAGCCGTGGTTGTTAATGGGCCGGCCGCACTCTGAGTGATAAATGATGCTTATCTGACTTTAAGCAGCAAAGGATTTGTTACACGTCTCCCTCAGCCCATCCTTTGATGCAGCCACTGATAACAACCCGAATGACGTGTGACGTGGAACCGTGGTGTCACTTTTTTTGTTGTTGTAATTCGCGAAATGCGCTAAAGGATAAATAAAACATCCGCGCCCCCCCCTCATCATGCCCACTGCTCGTTCCACAGTGTCCAAGGGTCAATCCGACCAACAAAGGTGGGTCACGGTCCTTGTTTGAGTGCCCTTGTCTGGGGAGACACGGAGACCAGACCGCATCCACTTGTCAGTCCTCTGCGGCTCGTCCGCGGCTAAACGGTTGTAATTACGTGATGTTTGGATCCTAATACAACTGGTGGCGGCAGGGGGGAGGCTGGGGAGGCGACCCCTCCACTTCCAAAACATGACCCCGGAATGTGGACAAGACGCCAAGAGTCTCGCTTTGTGACGATGACGAGCACGGCGACCTGGCTAACGGGCCCCCGTCTTCCAGCGCTCATTTGTTCCTTTCACCTTCACTGAATGCCGTGCGGGCGGCAGGCCGCGCGAGAGATTAGCATTTCTGCGCGATTGTGCAAAAACAGGCATGTCGACTTCATTTAGGACTGTAAAGGACACACCGGTCTGTGAGTCTGAATGCTTGTTTGGAAGAGATTGATCAATTTTTTGGGAGGCTGATTTTAATTCTGATACTTGGCAGAATAAATTTGTGTGAAACTTTTTTTGTTCCTTTAAGTTTGGCTGGACAGATGAATCTGCCAACCGATTTAATTAGCTGTTGTTAGATTTTTGTTTGTTGTTTTTCCACATTACAACATAAGGCAAAGGACATTTTTCCTTTCTTTTTAAAATGTAATTAACATTTTTAAAGAATTGAAGCATTCAATCCCAGGTATGTCGTTATGTTTTTTTTTACATTATTATTATTATTATTTTACATTTTTTTTCACACGGTAGAGTAAGGAAGGGTCAGAAAATGTCTGCCACTGAATGAGTTAATGACATTCATCGCCCCCCTCCCCAAAAAACGAAGTATGTAAAACAATCAAATATTCATCCTGATAAGTTTTAAACCCATTAAAATAGTCTCTTAAAATCCACGTAGGGGCTGTTGAAGCAAATCTGGGTACAGCGCAAACACACGACATTAACTTCCTGTTTGTCGCTGAAGGCACAATGTACTTGTTACGCTTGTCCTAGAAAGAGACGCCTCTGGTCATTCTCCACGAATCACTGTCAAAATCCTATTTATGTCGCGCCAATTGGCAACAAAAAGCTACAAAAAAAAAATGAAGCGGGCCGACAAGAACCACATGACAGTAAACCAAAAGAGCCTTGCAAGTGAGCAAGCGCCTCGAACGTAGCCTGCTAACTATTAAACACACTAACAAACAAACTGGCGACATTGCCCGTGTGGTAAGCGGATTGCTTGCCAAAGCTCCCCACCATGTCATGTTTGTGTTAATAATACACAGTGTGTTTTGACATTAAGAAAAATGATCGCGGCTAAGTTTTTGGGTGTATTGTGATGATATAGGGTTGATATTTTCACCCGGCGCTTTTCGATCATTATGTCATCATATCAAGATTATATTGATTCGAAATCTTTTTTTTTTTAAACTTATGGAAGCTCTGATCATTGCCGCACATTTACTTTTGATGTCATTACTGATCAATTTTGATTGTTTGGGAACCAAAACATCTTCAGCTTAGCAGTGCAATTGGCTATATACATTTGAAAATGAAAATGATCAGGAAAACAAAAAAAAAAAATGTTGTTGCTGTGACCTCGATGCTTTTAAATGTAAAAGGCAAATAAACTGTCGTGAAGAAACGTCTTGTCACATTTTATTACAATACGCACTGGGCCACTTCCTGTTTGGTAGCTTAGCAACCCGTGCTAAATATGGACATGCTTGCGCCGGGCGACCGTGGTCCTCGTTCATCCTGCACCCTTGTCCTGCAGCTAAGGCCAAAAAAAACAAGTGCAGTGCAAAAAGAGCTTCACAAGTCTGTTTATTTTACTGTATTTTTTATTTTATATATATATATTTTGTGGTCATTTGTAAGCGCGAGAAAGAGTGCTTAAAGAGCTGTTTGGAGTCACGCTGAAAGAGTCCACCCCACCTCAGATTCAAAACGGGAGTTCTTCGTGCTGTACGTGGACGTATATAGTGATTTTAACGACAAGATTTAAATAGCAGTTAGCGGGACGTGACCTATGTATGCGGTTTCAAAATAAAAGGCCTCGCTCTTGTCAGAGCGCACATTTACAGAAACTGTCGTTCACCACATTGTAGTCGAACAAACACAACCAGCCTTTTTTGGCTTTATTTTATTTCATTTTTTTTAACTTTCATGAGGAGTTCAACTCAAGCAGTAGCCTCTTGCTTTACGGAATAATAATCCAGTTCTTTTTGTGTCCGTACACACGGGCAGCAAAACACTTTATTTATTTTTCTTCTTCTTCAAAGGCTACGCTGTCTCAGACAATGTTAAAGTCCATGGCTCATAGGATTCCTGCAAAATGACAGAATCTAATACAGAGCACGAAGCGCACATCCATCAAAATAACATTTGGAGGGCAACCATATATCCTCATTAACCTGCAACTGGCCCGGGGAATTTAAGCAATTCCCAGCTAATGCGGACGTCTTTTGATCCCAGTCATTAACGCACCATTAGGACAACTTTTTATGTACTGTTTCATGCAGCACTCACTACCTAAGACCTTATTACGAGGCCACATGATCAATATCCAGATATCCGCGGCTCCGGGAGGAGAGAGTGTCTTTTTAGTTAAGGCCAAAGTTTTCCGTCAAAGCGGTAAAAGACATCTCGAAAATTTGCGCTAAATTAGCCACAGATGTGTATGTTTGTAAAGTTAAATTGAATTAAAGGCTAGTCCCTACTTTGTTGCCCAGACTGAGTGTCCTCAGTGGCCTTCTAATCACACTGTCCGCGATTTAACTGGCTTCAACAGGTAATGCTGTTTAAGGGGAACTGAGGCAGGCAACAGGAAATGAAACACGGTCGCCTTAAACGTGGATTGTCAGAGTGCTTTGACCCCCCCCCCCACCTCCACCCCTGCTCCCCCGTCAAGTACCCCAACCCACTTTCTCCTACTTTAGCCCTGTCCGCGCCCGCCGACTTCAAGAAAACCAATTAAGCCGCGCAGGAAAGTGCTCTCGATGGAATGTGTTGGATTTGCCCCTGTCTATTAGTCAACTGGAAGAGAAAAGGGGGATTTTATACAATTCCTTCTAATTAGGATTTTTCTTTGATAATGTTCAGTACTGTAGGGTAATAGTTTTCTAAATACAAAACATGTTACAAAACAAAAAGGCTATTTTTTTGTGGGGTTGGAACAGATTACGGGCATTTCCATTCATTTCAATGGGGGAAAATGATTTCAGAGATGAATGTTTTCAAATGCAAACATAGCCAAGCAGCAAATGAAAGCCGCAAGTCAGGTCTCCACTTTACTTAGGCGCGGCTGACGCAATTTGGTTTTTATATTGCTCTCAACCGGGACAATTATTGCGCCGCGGCAGCTTCAATTGCTTATCTTCAGATTGGGCTCAGGCCTCATCCAAACGCGGATTCTAATCTGATATGTATCAGATATCAGTCAATAAATGCACAGATCGGATCGAGCCCGACAATGCAAACACCCAAAAAAAAATAATTCAAAAGAAAATACACTCACTCAATCAAAACTACAGCGGAAGCGTATAGAAAATCAAAAAGAAGCTACATTAGATGTGTGTCCATTTACTTTATTTAAACAGGAAAGAGTCAGCCCGGGCCAACTAAATCTTGTGTAATATTTTAGGCAGTCAAAAAAAAAAGAAATAAAACAAAATTAGGACACAGGCATCAAATGTGAATCGGTCACATGGACCTGCATCATAAATGAGCCTAATAAAAAACGAGACGGGAGAAAGCGACTGAGCATCAGCCGATTTCGCCAGCCACGGCTTGAAAGCGAATGAGGACATGCAGTCAGTCAGTGCGGATGAACCTCCGATCTTGTGATTGTGGGAACTTCAGTTTGCCATTTGTGATTAGCGGAAAAATTCCCGCTTCATGCCAACACCACAAGTTCCGATCAGGACTGCTGGCGGCGTTATGCTGAAAGTACCGCAAATTAGATTTTGCACGAGACTAAAGGATTGAGCTGAATTTATTTATTTATTTATTTTTTGCCTGATTTGATGAGTATGTGCCACATTTGCAGAGTTGGACAATCTACAACAAATGGACCGGGAGCGAGCCACGGACCATTTGGTACCGGGTCGCATAGAGACAGACCCACAAAATTTTTATTTTTTTTGCAGAGCATCAGCAAAGCACAACCCCACACCCAGTTCATTACCCTCTAAAAGACAAATTGTCTCCGAAAGTATGAGCCATGCTCGTACTGCAGTAACTAGATGTGACACATAAGTACAGTGAGTCTTTATGAAATGTAAGGGTACCATCGGTGCTACAGTACCGATCGAGCGCAGCCGCCCAAATGATGCACAGAGTCATCGAGCAAAAAAAAAAAAGTTCCGTGGTATTTTCGACCAAGTCTGAAAAGACGTTTAAAAACGTCTTTGGGAGTGAATGAGTTAAAATCCAAAATCTCAGCCACTCGCTCTCCAGAAAGTCCGCATCAACGGGAAGGCCCTTCATAATTCACAATCAGCTCTGCCATTTTTCACCTTTGTCTAAAAATACAATGGAGGAGGTGGTCCGGCCGAGGGGTGTAAGGGAGGTGTGGGGGGTCGGGGGGGCTGAAAAAGATTACTCAAGAATTGCCGGAACAACAGGAATGAACTCGGACGAGCTAAAAATACGGCGCAGCGTGTGAATAGGGTTTTCGGGCCGCACGAGAGGACGCTGACAAAGCTTTGCTGACTTTCAAGTGGGAGAACAATGCCGCAGACACTTTCAGGGCGTCGGGCAGCACACTGTGGCGGCTGGATGGGCCGCGAAGCAGGATGTCAACTGCCGCCCCCGCCGAGAGAATTATGATTTAGCGCATGCAGCAATTTGTGCTGAGTGGACAAAAGTATTGGGACGCTTGACTATGACACCCTCAAGGAAGTCAAAATGGTGAAACATACAGCCGCAGACGGCAGCTTTCACCATCTTGTTTCATCCAGTGACTTTAATTTTTTTTTTTTTAAGGAACAAATCCAAGTTCAAATTGCCATTGCTCAACATAAAATGCAGGGGGTGTGCGTTTGGTTTACGATGTCGTTTGGTTCCTTTGGCGGTGACACTAAGCCAATTTGGACGTCGGAATGCGTGCAGTGTTTTGCTTACTGGCTCTAACGTGAACACCGCGGCTAGCTTCTCTCGTTCCGATTCAACCAGAGGACGGCGGTGTTGTTTCTGACCTTCTGAAATGTGTCCGAAATCGGAAAAAATAAAAAAAAAAACACAGCTAACTTCTACCTAAGAACATAAACTTAACAGTGATTAAATACAGAAAAAAATGGGAAAATATAATGATAGTCGTTGAATGTATTGAGACGTTAGGAGTTGTTCCACATATCTTGCTTTAGGCCATGTATACTGTACTTTTTTTTAAAAGTGGTGTGGCACCAATAAATAGATGAATAAATAAAGTGAACGCAGATAAAGGACAAAAAACAGAGTTGAAATCTAGTCCAAGCAGTGCAACGTGAGATGGGCCTGTGACCTCTCATCTCATTGATTCAGACATGGAGGTTCTGGACTTAATTAGCCTCAATTCACCCCCAGCCATCACTTTCCCTGTTGATCACCTTTCCCTTCAAGTGCATGTATATGTGTGTGTGTGTGTGTGTGTGTGCGTTTTGGAAGAAAGAGAGCAAAGAGGAGGTGTATGTTTCCAAGGCCGCTGCGTTTGTGGTTTCCTGAAAATTATGGGCTGCCTCATCTGTAATCTGATGTCAATGGCAGTGACTTCAGAAGGCGAGTCAGTCACGCCGCGTGTATGCATGTGTGCGTGCGCGTGTGTGTTAGTGTATACGTGTCCGCCCCTCTGCAGGAGGTTAAACACTTACAAGGCACCACTCAGTCAGTCTGTCGCCCCCTCGCACCCCCTCCTCCACCTCCCCGTGAGGCATCCTGGGAGCGCTTGATTGGATGCGTTGCAGAGAGTGGAGTCAATTAGACAACATGGAGTCATGTGAGGCGGCCGGCAGGGAGGAGGGAGAGGAGGAGGGGGGGTGATGGTAGGGGGGGGGGGGAGTGGATCATGTGATCACAGGCTAGCAGCATCAACAGGTAGCTAACCATCAGGAGCGAG
The DNA here is from genome assembly GCF_025434085.1 of Hippocampus zosterae. Taxonomy (NCBI): domain Eukaryota; kingdom Metazoa; phylum Chordata; class Actinopteri; order Syngnathiformes; family Syngnathidae; genus Hippocampus; species Hippocampus zosterae. Next base: position 11,170,274 of record NC_067468.1, read on the forward strand.
TCACATTCTCGCTGTCCGATGGAAAGCCTCTAGGTCACAATTTGCTATTTTTCATTAATTGGTCAATACCCTTGTCGGGATAAACCAATTTAAAGTTTGGAAAATAGCTTGAGAACAAAACGATTAGCGCTCTCGGGTATTAGAAGTGTCGTAAAACGCATCATTTTTTTCCCCCTTTTATTCAGACAATGATGAGAGAAAATACTTGAGATACTTTTGACCGAGCCTGTTTTGTTCAAAAGAGATCGCCGTGGAGGAATCGTATCAGCCACGGGCAAAGTATGTACAGGTTGATTTTCTTCCATTGAATCGTTTAAGTCGGCTTCTCGTTTATTGCCTGACTCATGGCTGCGAGACCTTTGGAAATGTGTTTGCAAAGTGACTGTAGTCAAGGCGCCGCCACATTTCAAGTACAATCAACTTATTGCTCGGGTGAAGCAAGTCATAAATCAAGTCGTAAACTTTTGCCTTCCTTTGAAAAATAGTCTACACGTTCAAAATCACGTTGCTTTGTCCCCGATTGTATTGTCTATTACTTTGTCGCTCAGCTAAGCGTATAACCAACAAGAAGCGGAGTTAATGCTTCACTAGTTACCAAGTTAAGTCTGAGTCAAAGAAGTCCATTATATGTTTTGGCCGAGCAAGTCCTGGGTCCAAAAAAAATGTGTCAAGTCTGACTCAGGTCATGTGACTCAAGTTCTCGACCTCTGCCAACTGTTCTTCGCATCCTGCAGATAGAACCACCGCTTCACGGTTTATTTTGACCCAAACACAACGTTTCCAAGTGCCAATCAACAAGCTCATGATTACGTTGGCAGAAACGGAAGTGAGAAAATAGACACTAGCGGCGAAACGCTAAACAGCCCCGCGCGAGGGAGGGACAATCAACAGCAACTCCGAAACGAGGCCTGATTGCCTCACGGGACCTTCCTTTTTCCCAGGAATTAGGCCTGTCCAACTCTCAACACTCGCTCGCACGCACGCACACGCGGACGGGCACGCCAACGCCGCCGCCATGTTGGTGTTTACCGTAATTAGCGCCAGTTCATTTGCGGTCCGCTGACCCGGGGTGACCCGCTGGAGGATCTGGGTCAACGGGGACGGACTGGGGCCTAGCGTCACGACCGGGGTGAGACAGCGTGTCCGGCGAAAACGGAAGGTGGACGTCTGGTGGCTGAGGGGAAAGTGTGTATAAAGTGTGTGTTGGAGTGTGCGTGCGTGTGTATACGCTGACGGATGACAAAAAGCGACTTTGGCAGATGACAAAAGCCGGCGTGTCTGTTTGTGCGTTTGCGTAGGTGTATCAGCACGTGCGTGCGACTCCCTAATTGTGTGCGTGTGTATGTGTGAGCGCGCACTCCTCATTGTGATGGACTTCAGAGGCCCAAACGTCTCCTGCTTCCTCTCTGAGGCAGTGGGTTAAAAATAATGTGGTGTGCAGTGAGCGGCAGGGAGCAAGGCGCAGACAGCTAGGAGCCAGAGCCTCACGCTCACTACCCCTCCCCGCGCCGCCTCTCCTCTCCACCCCACCCAGACCTACTCAGACAAACACACACACACACACTGAAGTCATAGAAGCAATGCTATATGGATTTCTTTTTTCCGTTTTATGGACATCTCCCATCGGTGACTTCATATCTCCCATTAGCGTTAGCATACACAAACACAAATAGATGGTCATCCATCTGCCCACGTTCGATTTGAGCACATGAAAAGCAACGTCGCGGACTTTCTGCTCTTGAATCCTAACACATCAAGTCACGTTTGACGCTTGGGTTGGGTTGGATCTGTTTCAATTAAATACACAGGAAATGGCCTTTAGACACAATATTAGGGACAGTTGCAGTTCCGAAACAGTCATATTTTCCGAGGGGAACGGAGGCCGAAATAGTGACCCCCCCGCAGCCCCAACATGTGATTGGCACCCCGCTAAAAAAGGCCATACTGGATTCATAGTTTCACCTGTGAGTATACTACATATCGTATGAGGGTCCCGTCAATTAGGCCGCGCGTGTGTCCCTAATGAAGTGTCCACAAGTTGGCCACCGGTTGCCCCTGTGACACTTGAGCGAAATCGTGCAAACGAAAGAACGCAAGGTGGCACACTGAGGGCATCGAAGGTATCGACGTCAGCCTTTGACCTACGCATGACACGTGCCAGTTATCCAGGAAGAGAGCACGGGTGACTCACAGGTAACAAGCCTATCGCATATACACTCCTCCACAAACAGAAACACACGTAAACACACGCACACACACACACATCCGCCTTCTCCACCCTCCCTCCATTGCGTGAGGAAGCCAGGGCGGCTGCAGTCTTTCTCCGCCCCGAGATAAGACTGTCTCCAAGCGGCCTCACACACCTCCTGTCATCTGTCTGCTCTCCTTATCAGCCGGCCGCCGCCGCATGCTGGTGTTGATGCTCTAATTAAACCCACGTTGTCATATCTGCGCCGCGCCGCCGCCACTCGTAATCCGGGATGCTCGGCAAAACTCCTTTGTTGCATTGTTCGGCGATTTTGTTTTGCACTCCGAGGGAACTTCTTGTGCGACGCCGTGCGCTGCGCGGGGGGATGGCCGACTGTACTATCCATTGTATGAGTGCAGACAATGTGCTGATGGGAATACTGATTTTCATGCACAGTTTGAGATAAAAATAAAAAAAAGTTGTCATCATGGGTGAAGAGGATTTGGCCAGTACGGCAACAAGTTTGAGGCCGGGATTAGCTGAGGGGGTTTTGTCATGTACAGCATGAGGAAGGGCTCTGAGGGTACATTTCACGGCATGTTATACAAGTACATCATTCATTGCGGTTGTGTGGTTCCTTCTGGTGAGAGATGTCGATTTTCACTGAGGCTAAAGAATACTGTATATGCCCGTGGGTATCGTTATATTATCTGTCTACGTGTGTTGCTCCACTGTTTGTGTCCAAACATCCGTTGCTGAAAGGGTGACAAAACGGCGATGTAGATGCCACTTGGAATATGACGTTTCGCAATGCCATCATATGTGGCGGTTCTAAATTCTCTTTGTTTGATGTTTAGTTTGACCGTAAACTTAACCGGCGCTAGCAACAAACAACTTGTTAGCTCTTTTTTGAAGACTTTTTCGCTGCTTGTTAAAACTGTTGAGGTCACTGCCACCGGACTGGTGATTGTCTCACAGATGTTTGCGGGCAAAGCAAAATAAATAAATTTATTAAAATCGTCTGTCCTGCTTGTGTCTGGAAAAACTCAAAAATCGGTTCACTTGTTTCAAACTGGATGTCTTTCCTTATTTGGTTGGTTGTTTTCTGATTGTATTCTTTGGACAATTTTAACCCCGCCCACAAGTTATTTTCAGTCACGACGCACTACCGCGCCAAGCCCACGCGTGCGCGGCTGATCTCACAATACGTTTGGCTGATATTTTGTTTGTATTTTTGTGCAATATTTGGCTCGCGTTCATCTCTCAGAGGCTCATGGGTCAGACGCCCCCTGTGACAGCTCGGCTAAATAGTCTTGATGCTTGGGGAGTCCACACCACTCAACATTTTTTCCTTGGGCCCTTATCTGATTAAAGTGTTTACAAAGTGGGAGTGCTGTAAAAACAGGTCCGGCCGATTATTTTATTATATTCCTCTTACTCGGAACAAACCCGACCTTGTGTCTTGTTATTCGAAGCACTGTTTTCACACCTTTCGGCGGCCTTATCAGCGCCTTTTGACCCACAGTCATTCAACAGTTCAATCAGGGGAGAAAGAAGTTTAAATACATCAGTGCTTTTGGCGGAATGACTCGGATCTTAACAAACAGGTTACGTGGGTGCCGGCAGCTTGTTTTGTCTCTGTAACTTTGACATCTTGTGTGTGTATGATAAGAGCAGACTGAACTAGTTCCAAGAGATACTCCAGCAAAGAGTTGTTCCACAAAGAAGGGGGGCGGGTGGGTCGGGGGGTGGAAGCCATACCCATAAATGTTTATAGCTGGCCAGTAAACTTTGCTTTAGATGTTGAATGTGTCAGTTACTGATAGCGGAGCCTGTCAGCTGATTTACTGTCATGCCCAAAATTGCCTTAGTGACGCCTGGAGAGGATGACTAACCAACTCAGGTAGGGTCAACAAGCGCAGGCAGTCTGATAAGAGAGCGAGGCCGAGACACTGAGGTAGATCGAGATAGAGAGCGGCAGAGTGAACCCGGCAGAAAAGAGAGAGAGAGAGCGAGAGAGAGCCCTTGGGATGGACAAGAAGAATGAGGGTCACTCCACGTAAACATGGCAGACATCTCTTGATCTACCCCGAAGACATGAGACCAGACGCAAACTACTCTATCTGATTGATTCTCTCTTTGGCCCGAAGATCGCTATCAGCGACGCACACTTTCACATGTATTCAATGTTCTCGAGCTCGTTAAAGTGGATTGAAACGGCTGCCAGGGAAGGGCAACTTACCCCTGGCACAACACTTAAGTCGCGAGCATCGTAGCGTCAAAAGTTGTCAAGGGGTAGTACGGTAAAGAGGGGCGTGCGCATACGGATTTAATAAATAGATAGATGGAATTAGTTGATATGTGCCAATCGAATTGTTTGGGCCTTCCTTTTTTTTTTAATGGAGGTTGAAAAAAGTAAACATGAAACATTCAAAAAGCAAAATACAGACATGTTTTCTAGTAGCTAGTAGCTAGTAGCTAGTAGCTAGTAAAGGCCATTACAAAATCAACTCAAGTACAGATATTTGAAAAAGTCAAATAAGAAAGCACTTCTACTCTTCCTTCCCACCATTGCCAATGTAAAAAGGGAACCTCAACTGAACTGTGCTGAACCGCTTGGCGAGAAAAAAAAAAAAAAGGACCCAAGAGTGTCCTTGCTAGCAACTTATCCGGTTAGGTTTAGCCATCATTAGTGCTCTCTTAGCGTCTTTTCCCCAACTGGGACATCAACAAGCATTCGTCTCAATCAGCCTCCCATTTTCATTCAATATTTAAAAACAGTGGCTCCAAGTCGAGCCATAAAACACGCGCGTGAGCGCACACCCGGCCGGCCCGCCGGCGCGTCTTGCAGCCACCCATCCCGGCGTAATGCCATTTAGAGTAATAGCACTGCTAGCAAATAACAGTTAACCGCGTTAACGTCTGACTCTGGCGCGCCGGGCCCCCCGCGCGAGCATCTGTCATCTTTATCAATGAGCAGGGGGTTTGACGTGAATCTAATTTGGTCCCCCCTCCAAACATCTCAACCCTCCCCCCCTCCACGCCGCATCACCCTCATGCGTCGTTAACAATGATGTCACAGGTGCTTGTGCGTGTGTCTTCCTCTTCCTTCGATTAGATCCTAATCGTACATGTACAATCCCACTTTATTGAGTCATTTGCGCATAAGGTCATTTGGAATGTTCTTACGTCGAAGTGCAACGTTAACGTTCAAACTGAGGGTGACGTCGCAGCGGCGAGCAAGAATAGGAAATATTATTGTTATTGTAAGAATGGAACCGAGTCAATGAATTCGACACTCGCCTCACTTTGCCGGAGGCGGCGTGGGTTAACCGAACCAAAACGTTTTTGAAGATGCGAGTGTGTCGAATCGAACCGAATCAAAGCGTCCCACTTCAAAACCTACCGAGGCACGCGTGGAATCATCTTTTACTGGAGAGATGTATCTGAAGGAAAGCCCACAGCACGTTTAACAGCAATGACAAGTTGCTGCTGGATGTAGAATGGCAACTGGGAACTTGTTGCGTCATACTCGAATCAAATCGTATTGCAACCCAAACATAGAGAGATAATCGGGGTTGGGGGGTTTAAGTTGTTTTTATTACACATTAAGGAATGTGTTATAGACCAATTTTTAGAGACACTATTAGGATTTTGGACGGTGGGTTTTCAAGTGTTTAGTTTGAGGGTGGAGGACCAAAGTAACCCCCCCCCCACCCACCCTTCCACCTTTCCACCCTCTGACACTGACCTCCTGACCCGCTTGACCCGTGTGGCCGGGTGGACAAAGGGAGCCTTTCCCTTTTAATTCTGCCCAGGGAGCTTTATATGGGACCTGACCCGGCGCTCCTCTTAACCTTTTGGACCTCCGGCCTGATGTCCGTGATTTAGGGCAAATTTCATTACGCGCATTCTCCGGATGAGACTCTTGGGCTGAGGGGATGTGGCAGTGCAACAACTCAGCCTGATTAAAATGTCAGGTAGGGCGGACAAGACGCGTCGCTAAGCCCCCCCCCCTCCCCCCTACATGAAAGAGGCGTTAGGGTGTGATTCCCGGCGCTACGGTCGCCGCCATCATGATAACTAAACTGTACATAATTACCCGCCGACACAAAGCCGGCACTGAAACCGCAGAGCATCCATTGCATGAAATTAGCGGAAGGTACGGGAGATTCGATCGCATGCGCCATTCACGCGGCGGGAAACGTGAGCTGCGGCTCATTCAAGCACTATGAGTGACAGGCACGGCGGTGTCAGTAAACAAGCCCCCCTTCCACTCCCCCCACCAGCCAGGGAACTTGTGAAGCTGTGACCGGGCGGACGGGAAGACAATGCCAACACCGAAGGGGACAAAAAGATGAGTGAGGAGCACTAGAAAGGCTAAACCCTTGAGATGGCCTGCCATCCAAGGCGCCTGGGCCCGTGTGTCGTCTACCTGTCTCTCTTCCCCCGACTGCCATGTTCGTGTCTGTGTTGACACCCTGTCAGACCCACCGAGAGCAGGCGGGCTGGTTAGCAAGCAAGCAGGCAGGCTGATGGCTGAATGGGGGGCTGACTGGGCTGGGCGGGCCGGGATGGAGCCAGCCTTGCAGACGTAGACAATAGTGGGGCCCAAGGCCGGGGCCTGAAACCCGAAGCCCCGGCTTGGTATTTTAAGAGGCCTGAGTGGCTCTGGAGCCACTTGTCAATCAATAGGTGCACACAATCAGACGAAAACAAGACCTGGAATGGCGGAAAAAATTGAGACGATGACAGGGGAAATGAACATATTGAAAGATAGTCTCTTTTTCTGCGCATTTTTGGTGATGTGGTGTCGAGATGTGTTAGGGCAACGTGGAAAAGAAGGGGGGTGGGGGGGAATCCAGGACTAGCCATTTCTTTTCACAAGAAAAAAAGTCACAATGAAAGCCTTATTATGAGAATAATGTTGACTGGAAAAAAAACAGTATTGTCACAAGAATAAAGTATGATGAGAATAAAGCCGTACGACAAAGTCGTGAGCTTCATCGCATATAGTCACCAAAGTCAGATTTGAAAGTTGGAGAACCCCCCCCCCCTCCCCCCCAACAATTTCAACAAACAACGTTTACAGATTTCCATGACCTGAGTGACTGACAATCTACACAGAGGTTAAGGAAAAAAAATCACAATTTTTAGTGGACACATTGCTTTTTTTTTTTTTTAATTTAAATTATATAATTACTCAAAGTTTCGAATGACCTCTGCAATTACGCGAGTAGCCTAAGCAAGTTAGAAATGGAAACAATATTTGGGCTATAAGTCAGAAAACTGAATGTGGTCATATTTTGAGCAATAGAAGTGCAACGAAAGATTTTTTTTTAATGGTATGCATTCACAAGATTTTTATGTCTGCATTTATTTTTTATGAATTTGTCTATTCTTCAAGTAAAGTAGCAATTTACTAGATTTACACAGATGAAATGCTAATAATTAAAAATACAAACGAGCAACAGATATAGCAGAAGCATTCATTTTGAAAAAGGATTATTTCACTTCCTAACTCCGAAACATTCTAACGTCCCCACCTTTTTGAGAGGTACAACACTCCTTTGTACAACATTAGACACGCGCACATAAAGCATACACTATACACTACTACTTTATGGGCTTCTGAGTTGTCTCTGTCCCCACTTCACTTGTCCACCCTCCACTCTGCGTGCGTGCGTGTGTACACAGATAGCAAAGGCAGCACAATCGGTCTTCCTCCTCCTTTCACAAACACTTGCATCACTTGCCTTGTCGCCGTTTCTTTCCCCCTTCGTGACACCTCGCGCACTTCTGAAGCGGGTGGTGGTGGTGGTGGTGGTAGCGGGGAGGGGGGGGGGGTCAATAAACAAGTTGATGACGTAGCTTTTGGAGCCATACTACGGGGGACCATAAGAAGCCGCCGAAGGACGTGGCAGGGCAGAAAGAAATAACACTTTCGAGGTCTTCTGGGAATTTAGTTCGGCGGGTGTGCCCTCATATGTCAAATACTGCCCTTAATTACCCTTGCGTTATTTATTACATGCACGTGAAATTTTTTTCCCCCCCTCTGGTTAAAAAAAATAAATAAATAAAAATGTGTACCTTTGTGGTGAATGTTAATCACAGAAAGTACGAGCGTGCCAGGGTGTTGTGTGTAAAAAGTTGACATCCGGCTCGTCTTTAAAACGCTTCAAATCGCATTGCGACAGCAGAGAAGGTCAATTTGGCCGTTTCCGACGGTTATTAGTAAATATAATCACACAAATGAGACACATGCAGGCTGGTCTCCAATTGAGTTCACCGTGAAGATAGTTAAGTCATTACTGCCAGAATCTCATTTGAAATCTGGGCTGCTCTTTAGATTTACTCTTTTTAATAGTGCAGACCTTTCGGCGAGACCGTTTAACATAGCGACAAAAACATGCATGATAAAAGCCTACTTGCATGCAATATCCGTGAATTCTGATGAATCAAAAAGAGCTCATTCTAGATGTTTTTTTTTTTTAAATGTGTGGTACAAAAACAGAAGTTCTATCACCCGGAAAGCAATTTAGTCAGTCAATTTAAAGTCATGCAATTATTTTTCAAGGTCCTCATCTCATGTATGTTTTATCCAATTGAAGCATCAACAACAAAAAAAAAACTGTATTACGTTAAACAATATCAGATTTATTAGCCATAAATGGTTTGGGTTTTATAGGTTAGGCCTATGCTAAAATAAAGACAAATGAACCATGAATTGGACATATGAATTAGTAAGAAAGACAGTTTCGGTATATACTTCAATTAGAGATGTTAACTTACTCCATATTTTGATGAGCAGCCTTTTAAGTGCTTACTGGAGCAGTGTTGTTGTTTGGCTTTTGTTTTTTCCCCCCTCAAATTGCCGCTTTTGCGTTTTGCAAACTGCATTTCACTACACTGTGATTCACTACACTGTGATCGATTTTAATTTGATAAATTGCTCAGCCCAAACAAAGGTACGGGTAATTTAGTCCATCTTTAACAAAACAACGTCTTCCAAGGATAGATTTGCAAAGTCTCACGGCGTATAATTAAATCGTGAAGTCACCTGATGCCTATAGTCACTCGTTTCAGCTACACTGCTGACTTTCAAGCTTGTATTTCCTCATAGAGTGGCTGGCGGTGTTTGTTTATTCAACCCCAGAGAGGAAGGAGTAAGGAGGGGAGGGCCACAGTCCGACAGATGAAAATGAAGAAGGGTTTCACAGCTAAGTGACCCATGTGAGTCGCCGTAATAGTCACTTTTTGCCGAGGATAAAGAATATATCCCTGTGAATGTTGTTATATTGTCGGCCGGTGTGTTACTGCACCATTTGTCTTCCAATGCCTCTCGATTTAAGTTTCATAACGCCACCAAATACATGTTATTGATTAGTCCATTTGTGGTCACTTCCTTAGCATGTTCGCCTCAAGCTAGCTGATATTCAAAGTGATGTGGTTGTTTTTAAATCGGCTACACAATGTTTGTTTTTTTTCTTCCTCCTTTGACAGCAAATTTCAACTGGAAGTGGCAATTCAAGACATTTACCATTTTAACTACTAATATCGGCAATTAGAAACTTTATGGCAAGCGATTGTAATAAAAGGATAAGCGATCTAATAAAAGGTATACAAAACTGAAACAAATCAAAGTAGATGGCTGAGGATGTTTATGACCTCCCTCGGTGCATGAACTCCTCAAGCTCTAGCAAAGATGCCAGCTATCAGGAGATTAGTCAAAATATCCTGTCAAGGTCCAATCGAGTCGGGTGGCTGAGATTACACACGCGCACACCCGCCCGCGCGCACGCACCCGCACACACGCCTGAGTCCTGACTGGAGTGTTGCATGTCTCCCTTGTCAGCCCGATGCAGATTAGAAGTGACCGGCGGTACCATCAGAGAGCGGCGCCTGCCTCATGTTTTCCGGTGAAGCATGCGTCCAGACACATCTGCAAGCAGTTGACTGGGCTTTTTCCTGCCGCTCTGTTCCTGAGAGGTCTGGAAGGGCGACGCTCCCATGCTGACCTTATTGTGCCCCGCTTGTCACTTAACCTTCGTGTTCGATGTCGCCCCCCCTCGCCCCCCCAGGCCCCCTGCCGCCGACGCTCGAGCCGCTCCGACTCTGATGCAGAACACAACACGTGTAAAGCGGCCAACCTCCAACATGCTGAAGAGACGGACGACAAGAAGGGATTGAAAGACGTGTGAAGTCATTCCGGCTCGGTTTGGTGTCAATCGAGAAATGGGGGCTGCTGTTCTTGTGAAGTGGCGGTCCCCAGCAAACGGGCCGGACACGGACTGAATAAAAAGACTTCGCCGGCGATCAGAGGCCGAAATAAGTTTTATTTTGAAATTTAAGAGCTTTTGCCTGCACTTCTGTCCCCGCACACTCACAAAACTGAGTCAAGACAAAATCTTTGGAAAGTTTCTCCGGAAAGGGGAGAAGGCCACATGAGACTACAAAGAGCCTTCGAGCTTCCGGGAAGAAAAACGCTTCATTTAAGAGACAATATCAGGAGTTAAAAGACATTTTATCAGCTGCTCTCTGTAATATATGGCAATAGGCTCGAAGCTAAGCCTTCAAAACTGCTTCGGTATGTGGACTTGGGCTGCTTGTTGAGTTCCCAAAGATTTAACCCCCCCCCCCCAAAAAAAGAGCACAGAATTTCTTGCTGTCCTCCTGTCGTCATAAATCAGGATTGTCTGTGATGACTGCGACCAAACCAAAATTGCAAAAAGGTAGTCTGGACACAAGCAACACACTTTGGTAGTCATTGTCTGCAATTATCTCCAACTCGCTTCAAAGAGAAAGCAGTGCAGGACTCCCACTAATTACAACAAGTACATAGTCTAAGTTGTATTTTTCATGCAGTGGTTGCAACGAATACAAATGCCTTTTTATCCTTTCCAGCCTTCCCCCGCTAAAAGAAAAATTCCTCATGTGTATTTTAATGACGAAAAATAGCACTCCGTAACAATGCACCTTGTAAAATCCGACTTCAACCGAATTCAAGAGAACACACTTCAACGATTGCATGCTACTCCTTCTGGTGTGCCCACGTTGGCCACCCGGGGGCAGTATAAGACAGACGCGAGTATATGCGGGTCATTGAGGCGTGATTATGAACCCCACTGGAGTTCCAGAAAGCACTTGGGTGGATGCAGCAACCAATCACATTGCAGTGGTGCCTATCCTGCCAAGAACCCTAGTGGGATTCGTAACCTTTAGACTCCCCTCTCAGCTCATCGGTAGAGCACCAATCGTAGTTGTTCTGCGCAGAAGATAAAGAATATGTCCCAGTACGGTGTGATTGTTCGCCGCGTTTATTTTCCACGCCATTTTTGTTTGGTCGCTCGAAGGATTAACGTGCCAAACATGGATGCTAATTAGCGTTAGCATTAAGGCGGTTGTTTTAAATACAGACGATGTCATTTTTTTTTTTTTAATCTTTCGTTTGGCAGTAAACTTCAACTCGGATCGGCAATACACAGCTTGAAGCCTCTTGTGATGAACTGTTGACTAATTTATAAAAATATATATCTGTCAAACCACGGCTCATATCCCGATAAACTGTCGAGTCAGTCGTAAAGTCAAGGCACCATTATGATTTGCTTCTATTTGTTGCTATGCCCGTCTGCTCGAATATTTTGCTCCCAGTACCACGAAGTGCCCCAAAATGTGTTGTGGACCGTTGGTGTAAAGGATGAATCTCAAACCCCTGCAAAACAAACACGACTTCTCGCCCAAAGTGTTTATGATCCCGAACCTTTGAAACCAAGCGAGTCACCGTGATAAACTGTTTCAAAAAGTTTACATTTTCTTTGCCTCTAGAGCCTAAGAAACACAAGCTCGCGCTGTATAAATCTGTCAGGGCTGCAGCGTTGAGCGTATACAGAGTCATGATTTACACGTTCCAGATGGGAGATTACAGGACGGCAGTGAGGCGCTCGGAGCATCACGCACTCTCCTCTTCATGCGCCCACTTCCCCGAAAGACCCTTTCAGCGCCGCGAGCGCATTATGGGGTAAACAAACAAAAGGCCTAACGTATTCAAACATTGGCTTTTTGCTGGAGACGCGCGGCGCAAACAAAACTAGAAAACGTAGCGAGCTGGCGAGATGGTGAACATGAACGTCCCAGATGGTGAAAATTGAAAGATTTCGCCTTAGCTTGACCACAATAAGACATTGTTGATGATGTATTCTGCACATTTCTGCACAGTCGTCTCCTGGGCAACCTTGCATAATAACAATTTGCGGAAACAAAGGACTTATACAGAATGAAAGAGACACTCGAGTCCACTCAACTCGTGTGCCTCTGTGCGTGTGTGCGTGTGTATATTTGTGCTTACGCGGTGTAGGCAGCATGCTTTGCTCCCCGAGGCTCTCACCCGGGGTGCGCAAACAGTGATCCTATGGTGCTGGGCAGAACAATTCACTGTCAGGGAAAAGGTCAGCGATCGCTGCTCAGCTCCATCAGGTCAGGGGGGGGGGGGGGGGGATAAAACGGCGAAAGAAAAAAAAAAAGGAGGAAAGAGCGCAGCTAAAGTGGCGAGGGCCCGGAGAATATGTTTCCAATAGACCCCCGTCAGGCCGCGTTAGCATCTGCGTCCAACACATTCACCGCAGGGATCGTGACCCTCCACTTCCCCTTCCCTCGCACTCCCCAGTGGGCGAAGCGGTCTGCAAGGTCACCGCATGGCACAATATAAACTGACCCCCAGCAACTAGCCTAGCCATAAGCACCCCCCTGCCCCCACCCCCCGCCTTCCCCTTTTCACATCCAACACCCTGTGGACATTTCCAGCGAGCACCAAAGTACCAGGCCCATCCCTGGCAGAGTCACTGTCAGCCCGTAAAATCACACCAGGGCCCGAAGCATCACCCAAACGGGTCCGAGTCTTTAAAGGCGGGGTAGAATCGCGCGAGGATGCGCCGGGAGGACCGACGAGTTGATCAACACCGACGCTCGCGGTCCTGTCGGCCGTCATCATGGCACGCGGGCGCCGAGCTCAGCGTAAACACGGATGGACCGCCGAGACCTTTATCCTGCTTTTACCTGCAGTAACTGGAGCCGCGCGTGGCATTCTAAGATCTAACACAACCTGATGGCACTGCAGAGAGGATCACCATCACTTGTAAAAAAAAAAAAAAGAAATGTTGTCTGGGTGCTTGGAGAGGGACCGCGTTACAAAGATGGACTTTCAGGATCGCGGCTGACAAAGAAACCTCCTGAGGAATCCGGTCTTAATGTTGAGGGGTTCATTTGTAATGCATTGAATCCCAAACCATCGTGCCGCGGTGTTCTGAGAGAGATTATCAGGTGAAATCCACTTTTACTTGGTCAAAAGATATTTTCGCAACAAATCATGTATTTTTGTTCATTTAATAGCTGTCCTCAAATAGTTTCTTAGGTCTTAATTGATATTTGTTTTTTTCCGAATGCATTTCAATGGACATCAATTTATGCTATTCCAGAAATCTGTCCGACACTTTGTGAATGGTACAGTGACAAAGCCATATTGCCTGAATAACATAATTAATCCAGTAATTGTGCCCAGCCAAATATCCCCAACTTTTTGTAAGTCGTGTAAACCTAATTAGGTATGGCAGAGGGAAAAGTGTATGAAAAGGATGAAGCGATACACAAAAACTATCATCACAAGACATTGCAGAGAGAGAAAAAGCTCCGCTACGTACTCTCCAAGCAGATCCACTTCAAATTCAATTACACACAGACTTCCAGTTACCAATCTGCTCCGTACGGATGTAAAGGGTTAAATTGACAACATTTCATTAACCTTTGGTATTTTTCTACTATTACTTATCTCCTAATGATGTCATCAATGTCATCATCCTCACTATTAAAAGCCCATCCAAAACAACACAAGATGTCAAATAATGAGAAGGGGAGGGAGAAAAACATCTTTTTCCGCTTGAGAGAGGGAAAATAATTATTAATTAGGAAGAGACGCCTCATTTAATTAGTCCTTTTGTTAAGACAATGAAGGGAGATGAGCTTGCATTGGAATATGTGTATTTTTTTTTTACCGCATGACAATGACGGGAGGAGGAGGGGAGGAGGAGAAAAGAACAACATCCCTGGCTAATTTGAATACAGTCCTATTAGTCTAATGACCAGAGTCTGTGATCACTACTCATCACCATTAATGCCACAACTCTCCTTTGCTCTGATTGCCCAAGGCCTGGCTTTTTCCCTTTAGCCCACATTCGGCCAAGGAACCAACGCTTTTCCCCTTCCGCTACACATGAAATGTGACATGGGGACACTAATGTATGTGGAAAGGGGACGGAGAGCAGGGCTGCTGAGACACCGCGCGCTCCTCCTTTCGCAGCTAATGACATGACGTGCCACACGGAAACTGGGGAGAAAAAAAAAAAAGAAAAACACAACCTCTCGTGTTTAAAAGCCATCGGCACCGAGGCATGCGTCTTATATGAATGCTCCTCAACACGCTAATAGGTGCAACCTAACGAGCTTTGACCTCACCTCCGCCGGCGTCCGTGCTCCATATTGGCATCAGAGTGATGAAGATGCCACGCTGCGTTCAAATGAGTTGGAAGATTGCAAATAAAACGGAGAAGAGTCGAGTCGCATTTGCAGTTGCACGATTTGCTCCGGTTTTCTGCTTCACAATGCACAACGGATGCCTATTATTTTAACCACATGTTTTGTATATAAACAAGTCATGCAACGGCCACTATGGGGGCCGGTGGGGGGCATGCTCTGGGAAAAGCATCTGGAAATTGTGATAGATGCAGAAATGTGCCGAGGAATGTTAAGGGAATATTGGATTTAAATATTGGAAGGACATTCTGGCATGCTGGTCAAGGTCGGATTTGTTCGGAAGCAGAATAAATGTTTCTCACAAGAAATATTGTTGAATGCATTTGTTCAAGGGGATCACCGTGAAATATTTTAAGTAACATTTTATCATCCTTACCTGTTATACAATTTAATTTATGTCAAAACAAACACGGGTTTCCAGGTATTCCGATGATTGAAAGGAAAGCCAATCAGTAAAAGTAAATAGTTCTTAGTAATTAGTTCTTAACAAAGGGTGTTTGCTGTCATAAAACCGCTAGCAAGACTTGACATCATACATCCCTTCACCCTCTCAAGTCTTCGCCATTCACCCCTGCACACAATTGTGATTCTCAGACTTGGCTCTTAATAACATATAAAACGTGTCGTCATGATAAATAGTCCCAGAGAGCGTGCATGGAGCGTCAACAAAACAGCAGTGCTAGCATTACTGAGCTAGCATTAGCAGTATGCACTAATTAGCCACAGCTGATATGCTGCTATCATGTTATGGGTTTCAAATTTTATCCTTTGGAATGTACAAGCCATTAAAAATCAAAAACGCGCCCACTATGGTGCTAAAACGATTGACACCTTGTCGTCGACATTAGCTAGCAGGCGTAGCCGTAATGGTCTGCTAAATTAAAAGATAACCCAACCAGACATGTGAGAGAATTCCTTGCGCCACCCAAAGTATCCCGACGCGTGTTTACAAACATTCTAGACTGTCTTATACTAAACTGGGCTCCTTAAGCACAATTTGGTGGTTTATTTATCCCATTCGGATTTGCGTGACCTTGCACACACAATTTCCCTCTCATTTTAGTCTCCACTTATCATTTATCCAATTGAAATCATGTCACATGGACTTGAAAGCGAGGCCTTTTGTTATTGTAATGCTGCTTTTTCATCACTCTAATAATGCCGAATGTATTCCTCCCGCTCGGTTTTATTAGATGCTTCTGCCCCGCCAATTGCTTCATGACACCGCTGTAGAGTGAGAGAGATGTCATCAAGGGCAAAACTCAGATGAAAGAAAACCTCGGTCATTATTACAGCATCAAATGAGCATTGAAGTCATTTGGACGCGCGGCGCCTCCATCCTCCTTTCGCACATACCGGCAGCACATGACAAAACAAACAGGTCACCGAGCATGAGGTGAAAACATGTAAGCCACACGTCTAATGCCCCGGCATCGTCGTCACCCGGCGTGATTCCACTCTGCCAGACAAAGTGGCACAGCTGGCAGAGGAAAGAGCAAGCGCAAAGCAAGCAAGAGTGTTAAATGACCCACGGTGCTCAACAACCTTGGTGACTGGGGAAGGCCAGCACTAATTAACGCCGGGCGGCCATTTTGGCTGTCAGGGGAATCATCACTGTGCTCGCAGTGCTTGGATTCACCCCTTTGGACATCTTCGTCACTCGCCCGCTCCCAGGCTGAGGACTTTTTTTTTTTTGCACCCCTCCACCCTCTAACCGACAACCTCTCACACGCAGGCCTGACCCCACCCCCAACCCAATGCTAACGAGGGGAATGTTTGTCCGAGGAAAAAGCCGACCACAAACGGTGTCGATCAAAAAAAGCCGGCCTTCCACTTTGTTGCTACAGTCGCCTCCCCGTCGGGCGATGATTCGGCATACATTCTGACGCCTTAGGAAGCTTAACCCTCAGAAAAACGACTTTATCGTGGGTTAGAATAGCATGCCACATTGGCGGCAACCTCGGGGATCATGATTTAATACCTTGATGCTTTTCTCTCACATCTACAGGACAGACCGGTGCCTTTTGGGGACTAAAAAAAAAAAATGCACTCATCCATTTTCTATTGGAAGAAGCCCCAGGCATGACATTAGTGGGGGGAAATGGAGGTCAGCTTCTCTAGACACAGTGAAGGAGATGTAGAGGCCGGGCTTATGTAAGACAATAGAGAGGGATTTCATTTTAGGCTGAAGATGAACGGCAAAGGCATACCAGCATTTCAAGCTAGTAGGGGTTAAAAAAGAAAAGACACTTAAGAAGATCACGTATCGCGGGTTTTAGCAAATGTACAATCCATTAGCTTACCCGGACAATCGCAATTGTTTTTGGCAGTAATCAAATCTACAATTTAGCTATTTTTGTGCTCACAATTAGAGATTGTTTTTCAAAAGTCATGTCTGGGCCCCATATTATCGCACTGATGCTGTTTGGGGTCTCGAGACAACTGCAGCATGGGGGGCTCACCAGTCAATTGCAGGGCACTCGAGAGTCCAACCTGTGCAAGCTCCAAGGACGCCACCTATGTTAACTGCGACACTTCTAATTGTATTGCAATGTAGTTTTCGCTCTCACGCATCCCATGCAGGGTCACATGGAGGCTGAAGCCTGTCCATACTGACCGTAAGGCAGTTGCACCCTCAACCGGTCATCAGTCAGTCGCAGAATCACTGAGCAGAAATTGAACCCTTGCTAATGCCAAGACAGTCATCGACGTTAACCACGACATTTCCAATGGCCACAGAAACATTTATTTTCTGTCATCGAGTGACTTGGTGTGATAAACACAGTCTTACTCCCTGAACTGGTCACCGGCCCGTCAGGGATCCCTGAACGTCAGCTATGTCAACCCCGGTACTTCCAATGTGGGTCCAACCAGGGTTGCAATGTTCTGGAGCGTGGCCTGAGCCCACACCCTGCACTGATGGAAATTGAGTCTTCTAGTGTGAAATGTGTTAATCACCCAGTTCACGCCACCTTTAAATCCAACATGGGCTAAATCGGGGTGAATCGTAACTCGTGGCAATCAATGCTACGGAACCGACATCAAAGGTTCCGGTGACGAGTCACGCTGGCTCACTCTCCCCCCCATCAGACTGTTGCTCCACAAAGTGGGTTGTCTCTGCGTGAGCGCTGGAAGCGAGAACATCTTTTGCAGCCAAACATGCCTATCAATCATTCATCTGGATTCTGACGCGCCGCCTGATAAAACCCTCAAGTTCTGTCGCCTTTTGCGGCCCGATCTCGTGCTATCACATGACAGGAGCGGGGTGGAATGAATATTCATCGCTGGCAATTTATGGATTCATTTATCACCCGCCTTCCTACGTGTTTCTTTTCATCGGGCCCCGGGGGGGGGTGCGACCGTGGCCTTGGCCAGCCACCAGCGCTGGAGCTTTATTCCTCTTCACACAGGCCTAGTGTTAACGCCGCTGGCCAAGTTCACAGATTTGACTGACTGTAGACTTAATGCCGCTTGCCTTGTTTTCAGCACTTGTCCCTCCAGATTTGCCACCCTGGCTGCACAATTTCCTCCAATTCTAATTATTCATCAGCTCGTTATTCCCGTGCCTGGGCGCCTCCCCTAATTAGAGGCGACGCAGGGTTTGGTCCCAGGCTAGCCCCGAGTGAGGGAACCAGTTCAGAACCAGTCTGCGGCGTGCGCCCGTGGAGGGACTGGGTAAGTGCCAGCCTCTCCGAGTACACGGGCGAGGAGAAGGGCCCGTGTCTTGACAGTGTGATGTGACGTCCCTTCAGAAGTCTAACACAAACACACACGCCATGGTACTGCAGTGCCCCATATCTGTTAGCATCACCTCAAGATGTTTATAGCAAAGTCTTTGTTTCGCTGGTGTTATGTATTGCAACATGAGTGTGAAGTTGTTTTGTTTTTTTTTTTCTCCAAATGTCGATTTGTTTTAATGCCGTCAAGTCAGCCCGCTGAGAACAGTGTCAGTGGGCAGTGTAGACAAGCGTGAATTATTAAATCATTGTTCCCTAATTAACATCAGCCCCCTTTAGACACGGAATAGCCTCTCGAGCGAAGAACAATAGAGCGTGCCTGTGGTTATTTAAATGAACATTTTCCGCAAACAGAAACAAACAATGGCCTCATGTACGCCTCCACCGGCACCGCTGTTTAGATTAACATGATTTTTTTTTTCTTGCCGCAGAAGCAGGGCGAGTGGTGTTAGCATTAGCTAATAAATGACAATGTCAGTGTCAAATGAAAATATACAAAACACAGGAATGAGACACAACAAGAATAAGAACCCCAGCTATCCATTGTTCTCAGGCCAATACCGTACAATACGTCTTTATTTATATAGCGCTTTCACAACAACTGCAGCAGTCCAAAACTGCGCAATAGTAACATCATGCTAACCTGTCTGGTCAAAGGTGGAATTTAAGAATTAAAAAAAAAAAGTTGGCAAACAGTATCACTTTTAAATAAATGAGCAGTTGTTGACATGGTAGCCAAATTCAAATTATGTTGCGTTTGGACGGAAAAAAAAAAAAGAGTTGAGGAAACTAATAGCAATTCTCTGTGTGTCTTCTGAATAACCAACATCTGAAAGTACCAAAGTTACGGTACGTTAATAAAAATATGTGACAAATATGCAAAGGGAACTTGTCGGTTTTAGCATCGTATTTTAAAACAGCTTGGCTTGTTTGTATTTCTACCGATAAAAATTATCCGCGGTAGCACAAGCGGTAGCCTAACACACAACAGGTTAAAGTAGCTGCCAAGAGGAATTTCAAAGACAATACTCCTTGTAAAAATGTTAAACCATCAAAAAAATGTATTCTGATAAGGGTTTTTTACCCTCAGTTGACCACAAACTTGCCACCATTTTCAAGCTAGCTTCCTAACACGGACGGTTAGCATGTTTTAAACATCACTGAACAGTTTAGTTGTTCTTCCCCCTTAAAAATTCCACGCCTCAGCTAACAAACAACATTTCCAGTGACCTAAAACACAGTTTGCGTGCGGGCGAAAGGCAGAAAGGTGGGAGGAAAAAGGTACGTTCTGAAAAATACCCGTGTCCGTGAGGAAATGACTTGAGCCTCGGGTTATTTAACGTGACCCCCCCACACCCCCACGTGTGTCATCTTTGCACCTATATTTATTTCTTTATTTCTGATGCATTCGCACATTAGCAGATGTGTCGAGTGTAATTCTTTGTGCGCTTCCCGTCGCTGACCCATTCCATTCGTTTTCGCTCATTTTCTCACAACTGTGTTGTCGAAAGATTCTGGACTCAACACGGGGAAGCCTCCTAACAGTCAAGTGGCTCGCGCTAATGCATATTCATTGGCCCCCTAGTCCTTACACACGCACGCGCGCACACACACACAAATATATAAATACAGTACAAGCATAGACAGTGTTGTACTAATTAAATCCCTGTGTGTGAGCGCAGAAATATGTAATGCTGACATTTAGTCAAGGGAGATTTGGGGAGATGAGGAGAAATTCTAGCGTTGGTCTGGAACTGGGCCCGGGGCGAGCTGGCAGACAAAAGGACAGCGGCAGGCGGCGAGACTGGGGATCGGGAGCGGCGGAAAGGTCATCTCCGTGAAAAGGCTAACGTGTCAGTGCTTTTGTTCCTGGCCCTCGGAACATATGTTTGGCCCTCCTCCATGGCTGCCCCCGCTATCAGGGTGAAATCTAACCTCCAGCCCCCTTCCAAACATAAGATGAGACACTTTGCGCACGCATCAACGCACACATCTACACATTGTGGGTAGCGCTTAAGTTGCGATAGCACAGTTGTTTTGGATAAATTGTTCTATCACTCACGTTGGGGAGAGGGGGGGGGGGGCTTACACCGTCCAAGAACACCTGTCTGATTTGATGCATGCGCGTGAAAATAAGCTTGACGAGTGAAAAGGAGCAAAAAGCATCATTGAGAATGAATGTCATTGATTTATTGCTATTTCTCACCGAGGCTTGAAGGGGAACGTCTTTGAAAGAAGATCGGCAAATATATATCAAAAACGGTTGACAGGGTGTTGCACACAAACGGCTAAAAGGATAAAAACCCACGCCAATGAAAATAACCTCCGCGGCGGAAGTAATAAAATATCAGCCTAACATGGGGAAAGTCATTTAATCTTCGCTTGGCCAAATCTATAGCGCTCGCCATGAGTTTGCGCTGCGGGGATATGACTCATCCGCATGAGAAACATATTGGCAAGACATCTTTCACCTCCAACAGTGAAAAAGGTGAACTTTGTTGCATATGTGGCTTATCACCCATGCAAACGTCCTCTTCCTTCCCCCTACAACACATCCAAGGAGCGGAAAGCAGTACGGTATTTTCAACAAGGGTGTCAGGAAGAAAATTTTCAATTTTCTGAAAAATGCCTTTAAGAAACTATTTGTGTGAGAATTTTAAAAAATGTTTACAAAAATCAAGTTTTTCCCCCAAGGCAGCTTTCAAAAGTTGTCTCATGTAACCACATTCCAGCACTAGTTTTGACAACTCGGGTAACTTCACACCTGGAGAAATATGCATGGAAGCAACACCTGTACGATGCCGTAATAGCCCTTGGCCTCAATGGAAACCATCAGAAAGGGAAGAACGGGAGGACTCTATCACCTCTTTTTTGGACCAGCGCTATTTAATTCCACATTCGTTTCTCCTTCGAGGGCACGCAAAGTCAATTGTGTGGAGGTTGTTCTTCCATTGATTTATCCCTCTCAGGGTGGCAACCGATTTGATGTCATGGCCATGCGCGTCCTCATGTATGGAATCCAAATAGCTTTGCTGTCACGCTAATGCTATTAAACGCGCTAATATGTATGTTGGGGACCACCACTTGTGGTGGTATGCCAATGGCAACGGTAAGTTTTGATACGCTGCGTTCACTGTCTATCATCGACATTACGCTGTTTGTTTTGTTTCCCGACTATATTGCGAAAATCTGCAGTTCACAGAGGTCACTTTTTAGGGCCTTATACGGTAAACGTACTGCAATGCCCTTGCATGTGGGAAAGGAGAGCCAAGGTCGTCAATACACTTTCCAGAGGTTAACTGAATGGCAGGAGAAGAGCAAAACATGAAGCGTGAGCCCAGCGGAGGTTCAAATGCGATCTCAAAATTGCGGATTTTCACCTACGGGGTTGAAGATCAATAATTAATCGTTGATTAATCGACTTTGACTTGACTTTCAGCGCATTTGCATCGACTACAAAAAACAAATCTTCACTCATTCAACCCCAGTACATTCCAGTTTGCAGAATGAACACTCAAACTGCTTTGGGAAGTCTGATGAAATAACAATCATCATAATTCCAAGTGTCCCTGAAACTGTACTTTTCTCCCCTTAACGATGCTTTCATTTATTATTTTCTTTCGTTTGAATGAATTATATTCCATTGCTGTGCACCAGGCAAGCCAACCTTCCAACAGTCTGTCAGGGTGCATCAGGTGAGACCATAGCGACATACAAAGTGCGTGTGTGTGTGTGTGTTTGTCAAGAAAGGAGAAAAGACTCGAGGTCATTCTCATTAGTGGAAACGAGAGCCGCTGTCACTTCTAGATTGTAACAAGTTGCCAGACAACTTGCATCTCGGCTCTCTTAACACACACTCACACACACACACATGCTCACTCCCCCCCCAACTTGATCACAGTGCCCTCTTCCACCAAGTGCATGTGCCAAGCACAGTGACCCACATTTACATGAAGTCCCCGGTGACACTTTGGACTGGTCCATCCACTCTTCCGAGTTCAGCACTGGTCAACACAGTCAAAGCAGGTGAAGAGCGAGAAGTCACCGAATGCCGCGTGACAACTATTTGCCTCTCTAACTTCTATTCCTGGGCCGTGTTTGCGCACGGGTCCATTTTGTGTGGAAGAAATCACCACCGAGTGACACCCACACAAACACGGAGACTCGCCCAGTCGTGAAAAAAACATGGTGCTGAATGGAAAACAACACTCGAGAATGGGGCGGATAAATAAATGATGGTGTCGGGGCGGAGTGCGAATAGCAGCCGCGAGGATGTAAAAGGAGAGAGGAAGGGAGAGTGATTAAGGCTTCAGAGCGATGGCGATAGGCCTCTTCCCGGTGGTCTCTGCGGACCCCGCAGATGAGCCTGAGAGCGCGCAGACGGGACAGCAAACCTCTCAGCTCGCTTCGAGCTGTCGCCGCCAGTGATGCCCGACCCAGGAGACTACGCTGCGCTCAGAGATGGGAAAAAACTCATAAAAGCTATTATTGCGCAGATGGTTTGTGCTCTTCTACCTTAAAAAAAAAAAAAGCGGAGCAGATCTTGACTTCTGGAATTCACATCCACTCAGGCTCATCTCCGAAACTATGTTTGCAGCGCCGCCCGCGTATCAACGTGTCGCATACGCGACTCAAAGTGACCGCATGTTTAATTCGTTGGGCACTAATTCTGCGGCCACGTCGCCGCTTGCCGCTCACACGGAGATATCTCACAATCAGGGCGTGAAATGCTCGAGAGCTTCCAGGCAGCTCGCCTGCTGGATGGTGTTTTCTCCCAACTGGTGTTCATTTGACATTTAGTAAATCATTACTGCGGCCGTGCCCTTGAGGAACATCACTACACACGCACACACAAACAAGTGCAACCTTTATTAACACTGTTTACATGTGAAGTGACCTGATTTCATTCATCGCCAAAATGACACATTCACCACAGAAGTGTGTGATCAACGCCCCTGAAGCGGGATGTCAGCTTATTAAAAAAAAAGTGTGGAAATCATAGTTTATATTTAGGGTTAGAGTCCTCCCCTGCTATATTGCGATTTTTCTTTCATTCCATGTTATAACATTTTTTGGGCGGCTATTTTTTCAGCTATGTACTGCAATGCTTCACTTAGAACACTAGGGGCAGCATGTAAAAGGAATACGTAGATATGAGACGAGGAAGAATGTCGAGTAGGATGGATAAAGAAGGAGGAATACGGATGCCTCTGTGTCTCAAAAGTATCGCCAAACTGCTCACCTGCTCTGAAAACATACTTTAGTCTGGTCGAGTGGTATTGTTGTCAGAGTATCGGCACCATTTTTCACATACTAGAGCGCACCGGCGCCAATTCCGAAACTGGTATTGATCCATCCCGAATAATTACTTTCAGGAGAGTCGCAGACGCCAAAGCGTTTTTCAGTCGTTAACTGAACGCCGGGAGAAGTGAAAGCGCTATATAAATCAGCATGTATTGTATTGTATTGTATTGTAGAAGAGCAAAACAAACACAAAGAGCACATTCGCAAGTTGCGGACCACAGCTCACAACCAGACACTCGCACGCCGACTCGCTTGATTTTCCCCACTCGGCCCCTCCTCTTAAATGCACATGCATGTCCACAATTTTTTTATGATCATCTGTGTTTCCAATGGATATAGAAGTATGTTTTGCTAAGTGTTTTTAAATAATGTGGGAGGATATCTCGACATCCCAGATTGTCAACTATTGTCTACCGAGTTGGTACAAGCTATCAGAATCTCGTAAATTCCACTGAAGATGGCGACGTAGAATCTTCCGTCAGCTTTGAAGGCGCCGTCAGGCTTTCACACATCTCCCAACATGTGCTAAACTTCCTCGCGGCCCCTCTAATCATCGGCCGGGCTGAGGGTTGAAAGCTGATAAAAATAAAAAAAAAACCCAAGCGATACAGCGGCCACACATCTGTCTGCTTGCCTCTCGTCTCTGTCGACAGCTGATGGATGGCTGATGGCGAGAGATACGTGGCGGCGGCTTGGGGGGGGGGCAACAGATTGTAGATGGACGCGAGACATTTCTGACGTCTCCCAGTGTGGTGAATTTTGTCACAGCATGTGGCTAACGTTGCCCTGCGAGGATGACACGCCTTAGACTCAGTGGTCACCTCAATCTGGGAACTATTTCAATGTTGATGCCTACATATAAATATAATGTTTTACGATTATAAAGCTCTGTTGTGTACATGGAGAATGTTCTCGCGCCGCATCGCGATCAATCGTGCGGGTGTATGTTTTGGGAGTCCAGATCTATACGGCATGAAAGCAA
This sequence comes from Hippocampus zosterae, assembly GCF_025434085.1. NCBI lineage: Eukaryota > Metazoa > Chordata > Actinopteri > Syngnathiformes > Syngnathidae > Hippocampus > Hippocampus zosterae. The sequence continues at coordinate 11,195,067 of NC_067468.1, forward strand.
ATGCACCTGTAACACTTTTGTTCCGTGCATCACAATGTTTTGTAGCAATGCTTGTCTGTGTAATTGTCTCGCAAAGAGCTCCTAATGTCTCATCGCGGCACTCACACATCATGCATCCCTCCTTTTAAATCCATAAGCTCTTAAGGCGGGCTCAGACGGTCAAACCCCCATAAAAGGGCACCGACGGCATGCCTCGGCGTTTCACACGCACGCTTTTCATATCAATGAGTGCGCGGAGTTTAGTGGAGCAATATCCACCATCAATTAAAGATGGAACAAGGAAGCAAGAGTCGCGCTAATGTCGGCCTTGAGAGGCAGAGCGAGCGATGGATGCGCAATCAATAGCCTTAGAAAAACAGATTGTTTGCGTGACACTCGCAAAAGGCAAATGAGAACATCTGTGATTTTGTGGACGCCTGCGAACAATACCAACCAAACACATTCCAACCGCTTCTTTCCAATTCAATAAATTCTTACTGGATTGACTCATGATTAAGTACAAATACTCATAAGCACATAAAATGGCCCAATTCTTTTTTTCAATTTTTCTTTTCCACAAATCAACACGAATAGTCCTTTCCCGCTTCGTGTGGTGTTTTTACACACTATTAACCAATTTCTGTCCCTGAAAGAGTTAAATTAGCAGTAGGTATATATCAAAACCTGGGGGGACCGAGCCTTCTCTGTCGCCGCCCCCACCCTCTGGAACGTTCTACCACAACACATCCGCAACTGTACTGACCTCCAATCCTTCAAATCATCTCTTAAAACTCACCTGTTCCGCAATACTTTTAATACCTTTTAATCTCTTTTACCCATTTTACTTTTTGTTCATCTAAATGTGCTTTTGTAAACGATTTATGCTTGTTTTAAGTGCACATTTTTATCCTGTGTTTTAAGCTCTTGTAAAGTGTCTTTGAGTGTGATGATAAGCACTTTCAAATAAAATTATATATATTATATATATTATATATACTGTATTTATATGTATGTATGTACGTATGTGTGTCTGTGTGCCTCCGAATGTAATTTTGTTGTAGCATAAGAGTGACCCCAACAACCAGAGACAGATTTCCTGTGTGTTTTTAACATATTTGGCTAAGAAGAATATAATAATATTGTTAGTTAAACAAATATGGAAATGGCACTTCACTTTTCTCAAGTCATCGAGACACAAAGCGAAGACAAACGCACACACACGTGCTTACGCCGCGGACGTCTTTGGCCTTTTGCCTCCGAGCACTTTTACTTGCTAGCGCAGATCTTACATATTCAAACTGCGCCTAACCCTCGCTCCACCTTGACGCTCGCCCGCCCATGACACCTCAGCGAGGGACAAACGCTGAGACGATGCCAGGGAGAGGCGAGCTTGCCCGCCGTCTTCTCGCCTGACAGCCAACATGTTTACTTTTGGTGGCTCTCTCCACGCATGCCATCGCACGCTCATGAAGAAGGGACAGGCGACGGCATTGCAGCGCCGGAGGCGGGATGGAGGGCAAAAACGACGTGGGGAGACGCTGCTGCTACTGCGACGACTCACACGGCGTTGACCTATTGTGTTCCCCCTCAGGGTGTCAATGAGCGGGAACGAGGGGGTTAAGGCATCTCCGCTGTGGCGGAAGTAACCAGGAATAGGCGAGGGGAAAGAGGAAAGGATGTTATTAAGATTATTGTAAGAGGGCATGCGCTGAGTTGTCAGCGGTCGGGAAGCCTATTTCTAAAATCATCCCACTTGGGTCAAAATAAATAAATCATAATAAATCCACAGAACGTGTTCGGAGGCGACATGTGCCAAAGCCACAGGTGGTGCTAAAACTCGAAATTGGAGATCTTATTTGGGTCAAAGCTTGATTAAAAAATCCGAAAGAACAACCAAACAACAACATGGGCAATGACGGCGAGGTAAAACTTCAAAAGCAGAGGTGTCGGTCTCAATCATCCGACTTGACAACAAACGGTGAACTGCATTGTTTCGCAGCATTTGAACGCTATCACGGACCAGCTAGCTAGCTAGCTAGCTAGCTAGCAATCACAGTATTCCACTGTTATTTGTCATTAATGCTTCCCGTTTTCAAATCAAGCACATTTTTCTTGAACGCTCGCTTTGATAAAATAACCTAGCAATAACACAGCCAGCAGAGACGAGCCACCCTACCGGATAACGTTTATTTACCGCCATATAGCAAACCTCACTATCAAGAGCCATTCGGTGTTTCACGTATTCTTACAAACATGATCAAAAATCACAAAATCATAACGTTGTTGTTTTTTTTTTTTGTACCGACAGTCCACTGGCAGCGCTAAGCAGCTAGCAAGTTGCCCATTGTCCACTGCATCAAAGAAAATATCAACAGTTATCTTTCAACTTCAATAAATGACAAATGTTCAATACGCGTGGAGTCGTACCGTAAAACGCTATTCAAGGAATGACTCTCGTCCGGTCATATTGCTTGCTCAGAACCAACCGGTTGGATAATAAAGCCTTTGATGATGGCGGCAGTTTGACCCCGGAATGCTACATTTTCTATTTCTGCGATTTCATCTTGGACAAACCGGTTCCGAATAAGAATGAGCTCATTCCCGCCTCATTCGTCATCGACATGACGTACAAGCCGGCGTTAAAGCACAGAGTCACGCCGTGAATGAAAACCCGTGTTGGTGAACTCAATATCGTGACCTCTGACCTGCTCCATGCTGTGCGGCGGTAGCCTTTCTTGTTACATTTTATAGGGTGAGCAGTTCACAGCCCATCCATCAACGTCTCGAGCGGCGTGAAGCTTATTTTTAGCCAAACTGAAGAGACTTGAAGCAGATGAATGAAATGAAGATTTATAGTTTTGGTCACTTAAATCCCGACCAACGCGGGCCTCCCCCCCCCCGCTGCTTGACCCGAATGAGTCGGTGCCAATGTTGCTTTTGCCCTCCGGGGTCAAAAAGCAGCACTCCCTGGGGTCACAGCAATATTATTTCCAGCTCCGAGTCTGCCGTTAATGATCTAACACACTTTTAACTAAAGCAGCCACTTGCAGAATGCACCTGTTGTTGATTCTTGGCTTCCAATGCCGGGGTGTTCAAGGTTAATTTAAAAAAAAAAAGATCATCTCGCTTTCCATTCGACGCCAGGACTTGCATATACGTGCGCACAAATGTAAATGAAGGAATCAAAATGAGGCCTCAACAAAAAGGGGTAAAAGAGTTGAAAAATCAAATCCCTCTAATCTCGTTCAAGTCCCCAATTCAGATTTGCGAGATTGAAGAAAATAGCTCAGGACACTGTAACCCTTTTTAATGGGATTTCCCTTTTGATCTACTTGAAATAATCCAGCACAATTTAAAAAGTACAGGTTGGTCGCATTACTGTTATTTGCGAAATAAAACGGGAGCGATAGTCCGCAAAGAGAGGGACTTTTTTCAAATGATGAATGATTTTTTTTTTTTTTTTTGGAAGGCCAAATTGGGAAGAATCATCATGTGCAGGCACACCTCAATACGTCGTAAAATGTAGAAAATTAAAAAGTCACTAGCAATGATGTCAAAATGATCTTCTAAGTTCCCATTCGAGGCCAGAATTCTCATTATGATCAAAAATGACTCGTATTTCTCCAAGTCGTCTTCTTACTTATTGTATTGTCTTATGAGTAACGCGTCATAAAAAAATGTTTTACACCAACGACAACTGCTGGCTCAGCTGTTTCTTTTTCCCTGTGCAGGCATAATCGTCGAACTTTGCCAATAGTCTCGTCAATATGTGTCCTAAATAGTGGCGAGAGGAGACCTAAATGCACTAAATGGACGGAAGTGAGCAGTAACTATTGTCATTTGAACGACTGGGAATCCCGCCTGCATTCTCTGGACTCCTTTTATCAAGAATCAGCACATCCCGGGAGATGTTCAAGCTCTCCTTTTTCTGCGCATCATGACCCATACGACTGCATTTGCATGCGATTTTCCTCACAGGCACGAAAACGTGGGGAAAATGCGGGCGAAAAAAAACCAAGGCTCGGGGGTGGACTCCGAGGTTCATACAAACACGCAGGATGGATATGGAGACGGAGCTACACCAACACCAAATTAATTTTTCATAACATCATGCTCAATACAAAATGCAATAAGTGTTTCTTGTAAGACGACTCCCGGGCACTTATAGCACTTGAGCACGCGGCAAGGTACTCCTCAGAGGTCCGCTCTACATGTTTGTCTGACTTACTTTGATTCCAGGAGGCTGACATCTGATGCTGAGGAGGGCCCGGGGGCTGGCTGGCTGGCTGGCTGGCTGCAGGAGAGGGAGGAGAGGACAGTGCAGTTAGTGATAGGTGGGGACAGTCGATCATCCTAATCCCTTCACAAGCAGATTTCTCCTCCGTTGGAGAGGAACAGCAATAATCCTGTTCTCCGGGAGCATGATATGCAAAAATTGACGTCTTTTCATTATGTAGCCTTCTCGATTGGGCCGCTTGACTCTCATGGGTATGTGCAGTAGGCCTCGCTGCGGGCTTGAATAGTCGGTCATTTTACTCAACGACGCAAAAGCCGAACAATTGATCACATTTCAATAGATATTGCGATGTAGGAGGATGTAATTTGGAGGGGGAAAAAAAATTGTCATTTTGGTCGATTGAAAGGCTTTGTATATATACATTCATTCATTCATTCATCTTCCGAGCCGCTTGATCCTCACTAGGGTCGCGGGGGGTGCTGGAGCCTATCCCAGCTGTCTCCGGGCAGTAGGCGGGGGACACCCTGAATCGGTTGCCAGCCAATCGGAGGGCACACAGAAACGAACAACCATTTGCACTCACACTCACACCTAGGGACAATTTAGAGTGTTCAGTCAGCCTGCCACGCATGTTTTTGGAATGTGGGAGGAAACCGGAGCACCCGGAGAAAACCCACGCAGGCCCGGGGAGAACATGCAAACTCCACACAGGGAGGCCGGAGCTGGAATGGAACCCGGTACCTCTGCACTGTGAAGCCGACGTGCTAACCACTGGACTACCGGGCCGCCCTGTATATATACACAGTATATATATATTTTTAATTTTTTTCCAAATTGTTCAGCCCTTTGCCATGCTGATTGATCATCACCTCTTTCAGATGAATTCTAATTAGACTCTGTTATGCACAATTTTGTATTTTTTTTTAAATGGTGCTGACCGATGACAACTGTGCGGATGATCACAATCATCCAAAATTGCCCAAAACAATTGAAGATAATTGATTTCAACATACACACAAAATGGCATCATCCATCCATAAGTAAGATTCACCCCCAAATTGTTGATTTAAGGACATGGAGATGTATGCGAGCGTCCGTGCTTGCTCCGCTATTATGAGCAAAAAAAAAAAAAAAAAGAATGAGCCACTGTTCCGGCACTCATTGCAACGTTTCCCACGGTTTCGGTCAACATTTATTCCGTTGTTTCCACCCCCCACCCCCCCCCACCCCTCCGCTCCCCCTAACCAGGATAACACATCAGCAACTGTGTCTTTCCGCCCAGAAAATTCCCCACCAAAAATAACCTACAAATGACAGTTTGTTCAACTGTTCTCGCTACAAATGAGTGAGATGTTGTACAAAAAAATGTGCGCTACAACGCCTTTTAAACGAATCAATTTTAATGAAACTCATATGCTCCAAACCAGTCGCTCCTTTGAAAATATACCACGTGATGGCATTTTGTGGTATACCAGACACAACTCAACAACACCTGGAGAAAACAAGGAGGGTTAGCGGCAAGTTTCGTAACCTCCTTTCTCCTTTTCATAAGCAAACATGTTTGCGTGTTCTCGCTGCATTCCAGAAGTACACAACACAGTTAGCTTTTTGGCTAATTAGCATCGGTTGCAATGAAGTCACCACCGGCATCTCGGGATTTGCACGGGTCAGCTGGAAAAGGCCTTGAGGGAGGGAAGCGACATTGACATGCAAATGATGGTCTCAAACTTTATTGAGCGGCTTACATTTAAGTTAATTTGCCGTTGGGAGTGGCTAATTGAAGTAGGCTCCTCCGGTCATTCTTAAGGAGTCAATGTTCCTGATTTAGAGGAGGCCTGCTCGTAGATCCTGATTGACAGCTCGGTTAACTCCGCATGTGACATGAGCGCTGCGGAGACAGGAAGTGAGAGGTAAGGGAGCGTGTACGCTCCTTGTTAGACGTCGAGGCGACCTTGGAGCGCCGCGTGGTTCTTATGTCCGGGCCAATGTGCTCGGCGAGGCGGTCGAGTATCAGCACCTTCAAGGCCAATCAGAAATGTGACGGGGGACATCTGATGAAACGCTGCCGATCCCTTTGGGAATCAAGCATGTTAGCGTGGCGGCTTGCGTAATTAGAAGGATCGCAATACTGTACACAATGAGCCAGATTAACATCCATTTCATTTTCCGCTTCATCCTGAACTGGTCGCCAGACAATCGCAGGGCACACAGAGACGAACAAACATTCGTCGCACAATCACACCGAGGGACAATTCTGAGTGTTCCATCGACCTGCCAGGCATGTTTTTGGAATGTGGGAGGAAACCGGATTACCCGGAGAAAATCCACGCAGGCCCGAGGAGAACATGCAAACTCCACGCAGATAGGCCGGAGCCGGAATCGAACCCTGTGCCTCGGATTTCCGAACGGATTGGTGAACACTTTGTTCCCACTTTCACACATGACAATTTCACCAAGCGTGGAGAGTCGTCTCTGCCACCATGAGTGTCAACAAAATCATGAATACCGAATACCTCAAAACTTCATATAAGGTTCCCCCGGTGAGAGAGTGCGAGAAGGCCACGATTCCCACCTCCCGCTACCTGAATTTAGCTTTTCTCTTTCTCATGCAAATGCCACACTGCTCGCCTCTCGCCCTCGACTAACAGCAAGTATAATTAACAACCATGACGACTTGGGGCAGAGCTGCGGGGTTGTGACATGACAAGTGGTTACATAGAAATGCAATACCAGACAATGAACAGCCCACTAATTAATAAGCACTAGGCCCCGCCCACTTTTTTTTCTCATGTTAACAGTCTGACCTTAGCAGAGTAACACTGAAATGACAACGGTGGCCTTCCACAGTTTACACGGCACACTCTTGTCATCACAAAACCGCTGCCGGTCGACGCTATCGTGTGTTCGTGCCTGGACAAATGTTTTTTTTTTTTTGTGCGTGAAACCTGCCCGTCTGATCACACTTAAACCCACTTATCCATATCGAAGAGTGTGCGCCGCCGGTTTGTCCTTTTGCAGACGTGTGTGAAGGACCGAGTGGAGCGGAGGTTGGGAGGTAGGGCGGGGGGGCCTTAAAGTAAAGCGTCGGGCCATAATTGGGTTACGGGGTCCAGTGATGGATTAAAGCGCGGCCAGAGAGCCGCTGCAGCAACATTAGGGTGTCTGAGATGTCAGAGGCAGAGCGCTCTCATTAATCGCCTGGGCCCGTACATTACTGCATTAGCTGTATTAGCAGCTACGACTCGCCAAGCACTTTGGGATTTCTCGCTGAGCCAGGCCACATTCTTGTCTTACACTTCTGGTAACTGTACCGAGAAGTGGGCGGCGTCTTTCACTTTGCTCATCGACGAATTGAGGGCAAGACAGTGGGAACAATTAGAGAGAATCAACAAGATTATTAATTCATACCTTGTGATCTAAGAACAAGCGTATGGAAGTGCAGCAGTTTACTGAGCAATCACATTTGCGTCGCTTGATTGTAGAACTTCATAGTTTGATAATAGAAAAAATGACCGCATTTTATTTGGGACACATTTTTCGTCTATGGCTTAGTCGACGCATCCTTTGCCATTCTTGATGTAAAAGGTGTGACAGAAAAGTTCCAGGACTGGTGTCAGAAAATATCCATTGTTGCTCAACTCTACTTCGAAAAATGTTTTTGCATGTTTTAAAGACTGAAACTTGTTTCACAGGAAGTACAATAATGCTCTCGATAAGAGTCGCTATCCTGTTTGAACGATAGCATCTATTAATAAGCATAATTAAAAATTTATTTTGCTGCTTTGTCGACTGTTATGGAGATCTGTTTGGAAGCGCAGTGCGCGCATTTTTTTTTTTGTAAATCATCATTTGACTGATGGAGGCCATTGGGTGGGGCAGAGGTCACGGGTGAGGGGCGGAGCCTAAATGAGAACGTATGAGCTAGAATGCTCAACCTTCATCCACTCAGTCTTTGTGAAGTGAGGGCGTTGTGTCACTCATTGCCCTTTGCCGTTGTCACCCCCACTTTGCCGCCGCCATTCCCCCACCCCGCAGCTAAAATCTCGGACTTAATCATAGCTGATGAGCGGGGCATGATTACCTCAGAGCTGGTCGTTAGGCTCAGCTAAGCCGCGGTGTCGGGCGCTGGCAGAAATGTCCCATCGTATTATTTAAGGGCCCCGAGTTACGAAGTTTGCTCAGCTCTTTCCTGCTTTCTTACATCAGCGCCCCCCCCCCCTCCCTCCCCAACGATCAATCTATATCCCGTCACGTTCATTCCATTTGCAATCGAGGTTCGTTTGCTGTCTCATAAGCAACTTGGCAGATAATCACTTCCTTTCATTCATAAGATGCTTCCAAGAACATGTTCACTTACTTCTTTTGCCTCTGGAGTGAAAGACAACAAAATTGCTTGAGAGGGAATTTTGAGTGACTGGCACAATGTCGAGTCCTGCTTTTGGCAAGAAAAGTGGCTGACCAAAAAAATAAAAGACGATTTTGCTGGGACCATAGATCACTTTTTTTCTGGCCAAGCCGCACGATGCCAAGTCGGGCAGCGAGGAGCTTTGCCGAGCAAGCCTCGTTATTGGATCACGCTCGCCTAAGAGCACAATTTCCCATGAGCGTCCTTTGGTACCTGATCTGTGCTAGGGAAATCGAGAACTGGACAACCTACCCGCCCCCCCCCCCCCCTGTTCTCACATGCAAAAGCGCATGCACACACACACAGGTATCTGTTAGTCTAGCGAGCGCCCTCCATTCACAACACGGAAAGGGGGTTGTCTTCCAACTCCGGGATGAGGTATTAGCTTTCCCCTGTGGGAGAGTTCTAATTAGGTAATTGACTGATGCATAAAGCAGGTGCCCGTATCCGTTACGGCCAGCCCGACCTGTTCATTATTAAACACTGACCCTCTCGGCCACTCGTGCCAAAGCTTACGGGCGAAGGGGAGAAAGTGGCCGGCGGCTTTCACGGGGGATAAGGGACACAACTAATGACACTTTGCTGGTTACCTGAGTGCTGATGCATCTTGAATGGGGTGCCTGCAACTCTAATTCCCCCTGAATGAGAAGACCGGCTCAATGTCACACCGTCAGGCAGGGAGGAACAAAGTTCGAATTTAAAATACGTTTTGTTTTTGCTGTGCTCCGCTGAGGTGTATCTTTTTTTGATGTTGATGTTTTTTTTCCTTACTTTGTCAAAATAGGTCAGTCAACCGCGGTTCCAATTTAAACACATCAAGTTGTGCATGTAAAAAGGCAATTTGCCATCCACTTATTTTTCATTCCGATTTTTAAGAACTGCTAAAATAACCCTGAATTGAAATGTTAAAAATTAAGAGGGGGTTGAAAAAAGGGCCGACATTTTTTTAAAAAAAAGCACAAACGGCTATGGAAACAGGGGTTTGTGAAATAAAATGACGACAGGACAGATACCATCTCGCGTTTTTGGACCGGATAGTACGTCAGGTGTGGTCACAAAAAATACCGGCGGATGTTGAAGTATGTTTCGAATATTTGGAGGCAAATCCCGTTCTAGGTCGCAGGGTCTTATTTAAAAAAAAAAAATGCTGCCCTACACACCAATAAAACATCAAGGACGATTGTATGATGTTAAATAATGAGATACTTAGATAAAAAATTGAAATAAGCATCCTGCAATGATGACAAAGACAAGAACTGCATTCCTGCTCAAGTGTGAGTACTTTCGCCACCTCTGCCGTCGGGGCGCTATTAAAGGCGGAAAAAGCCCATCTGGGGAATTGGTTTCGCTGAAAATAGCATGCTTGCATGGCAAACCACGCAACGCCTCGCCCTCGCATGTCTGCCCATCGACGGACGAATGAAACCGGAGCTACGCTCCTCCGAGAGGAAAGGAAAGGAGAAACTGGGGGAGTGCGAGCAGGCAGCACTTCATTCTGACATTTTGACACGAGTGAAATATATAAAGGATTGGGTTGCTGTTGAGCCCGTCGCCGAGTTATTCACATCACCAGGCAAAACGATCCAGATATGGATTGATAGCGGAGACGAGGATTGATTCAAAGTGCGTGCATTTCCACGCGTGTATACGGGACGGCGAGCTGCAAAACGAGACCCCGGACGGTCCATTTTAATTCAACGAGATACACATTTCATTTACAAGTGTGTAAGTTACAGATGCTTTCAAGCTATTTGGAGCGAGTCAGACGGCTGGAGGCAAGCCAGCCCCGTAAAGTTTTGCCATCAAAGACCATAAATTGGATTATACTCTTACGATTGACATTTTGATCATTTTAACTTGAGTTCTGTCATCTGGTGTAAATGATGAGATCCTGTGCGCTGTGGCCAAAAATAATTTCGACACTACGACACATTTTTACATGGTTGTGGACAAAGATTTTTCTGGATGTGGCTTCTCGATAAATAGTTTTACCATTTGAGTCATGATGGAACCATTCGCCCAACCCATATCGCATGAATCGGAGTTAATGGCTACAAGTCCCAAATCCCGTATTTTCCACACGATAAGGCGCTTCGGATTATAAGGTGCACCTTCAATGAATGGCTTATTTTAAAACGGTTTTCATATATAGGGCGCACTGCATTATAAGGTGTATAGAATAGAAGCTACAACAGTGGCTGAGGTTGCTTTATGCAACTATTAGACGGAGCTAGGCTAAAAGGAATACAATCGTTGTATTTATATAGCGCTATCACAACCGCTGTAGCTGTAACAAAGCGCTTTACAGCCCATTTAAAATATTACGTCCAAGAAATCTGAACATTGATCCATATAGAACGCACATCGGATTATAAGGCTGAGATTGCGTTATACATGCACTATATGGTGCTACACTAAAGGGAATAAAATACAGTACAATCGTTTTATTTTTTAGCGTTTTCACAACACTGCAGCTGTAACAAAGCACATTTAAAATACTACATCCAAGAAATCTGAATATTGATCCATATATAAGGCTCTGCCGATTATAAGGCGCACTGTCGGCTTTTGAGAAAATGGAATGCTTTTAAGGGTGCCTTATAGTGTGGAAAATACGGTAGTTTTAAAAAAAATTGTCATCATTTTTCTCACCCAACGTGAGGAGAGTGGAGAAAATACACGGGGCGGGATGCAAGAGTCCATATACCATCCCACTCGAATAAAGGAGCACGACAAGATGAAAACGTCTTGTGACAGACCTTTGGCCAGTAGATTACCAGATCCCGGCGTCATCCTGAATGTTTATCCCAAACAATCCCTAATCTGATCCAGCCTAATCCAATCCCATCTACAGAGATCACCAGTAGGCAGGTCAGACATTCACAGCGCAACCCATAAAGCCTAAAATGAATATCAGAGTAGATTGTTGACATGTAAATGACCACGTTTTCTATTTTTTGTAGATGGATTTCCACCAAATGCTATACAGATGTGCGGTTATGCCAAAAGGCAAATTTGTTATACAATTCGACCGCCACCATAAATCCGTGGAGCACGGCTTTAAAATGATTATTGGTGTATTAATCCCATTTTCTCCCTTGACAAAAGTTTCTGATTGGACTTTTGCAATCGGACCCCCGCGGTCCGGCTGGTACATGAGTCGTGCGCTGGTCAAGTGCCCACCATAATGGAGTGCTCGATCCAATCACGAAGGCTTAACGGTTACAGTACGAGATGGCTTTCAACACACAGATGTGGCCCCTCTTGTCCACTGAGATGATCAACCCCACCACAAAAAAAAAAGAAAAAAAATCATAGACCAATCAATTTTGCACCCCCTCTCCCTAAAAACAAACAAAAAAAACTAAATTAAAGCAACAGTATGGCTTGTGCTTTTTGATGGGATATTATGCTTTTGGTATTCCATCAAATGCATCCCTCCTTAACAAACATGTTGCAGCCAAAATCCACTTAAACTTGCTCCTGGCAAGACAAATTAAACTGCTCCACAATCTTGTTGGCTAGTTTTTAAGATCTTTTTTTTATTTAATCATCCTCATTTTGTCAAAGAAAACCTTCAATTTAACATCAACAAAAAAAATGCCATCCTGGTGATTTCCTCGTACATAGTTTCTATTTTACTAATTTTTCTCAAAAAAATGAAATAGCCAAAATCATGTGTTAACTTGCTGAATGTTGGAGAGAGATGCTATGCATCAGCCACTGTTGTCACCAGACGACCTTTTGGTGTTTGCGGTGTTACAGTAGGGTTAGGCGCATCCAGTCGGTACATAACTGCCCTACATTTTGTGACAAGGCCATATTGCCTGAATAACATGATTAATCCGGTGATTTTGCCCCTACATGAACAACCTGGGTCTAATTTCATCTTCATGAGCTCATCAAGATCACAATAAATCGACAGCACATGACGTCGCCGTTTTTTTTTTTAAACATGTCCTTTCTTCTTTAATTTTTACTTCCCTCTAATTCTAGCACAAAAACATCCCATGTCTCAGGAAAAGGGACAGGAAGAAGATAAGAGCAATTTTTACTCCTTGCTCCCACTTCAAAAGTGGAAAAATCCAATAAAACTCATTTTAACAACAGGTCGGACAGAGGCGAGGGCTCTCTCCCTTGCGAGCGCTCTCTCTCTCTCTCGCCCCCTCCCCCTTTCTGTCTCTCTCTCTGTGTGAGCCTTGTCGTCATGTTTGGAATTGACCCCACAGTGACCCCATCTTCCTGAACCAGAGGGAAGTCCGTCAGGATGTACAGCAGCTGGTTGAAAGCGCTATAGTCAAAGGTTTAGGTGTGTGGTCATGATAACATACCCCTCCCAAAAATAAATGCTGATTCGCAAGATTTGGAGGCTGTTTAGGAGATTTGGTAAAACAGAAAGTGGTTCATCATCATTACCGCCCTCTACAGGATTGGAGTAAAGCAGAATGGGGGCAACTTAAGACTGAATGCTCTGTCTACCCCATTACATTCATGCAGGACTTTTGGGATTAATTTCACTTCAAAGTGTTGTTTTAACAATATTTTCACTTTGACTTGGGTATTTGTGTGAAGAAGAAACAGTATTTCTACTCGACATTCCACTGGCTATTTTCATTTTTATTGTTCTATCATTGCTTGTAGAGCTATTTATTTCGATTACCATCATGGCGGATCACAGCTAGCCTCGCATCTACGTTCACCTTACAGATGATGAAAATATGTTTCCGCCGAAAAAACTTCTTTTCAAACAGATTTCAGAGTCATCTCAACCCGGTGAAGCTTTTCCACGACTGTAAAGAAAATTAGACCATTTCTTCGAGCTGCAATTGTATTCATTTTGGCTTATAAACTTTGTAGTTTTTAGGTAGTTATATTGTTGGGCAATATCTGACATTTCACATTTGTCTTTTATATTTTGGTCAATTTGATGTTGATGCTCTCGTTAAACTTGCCCTGCCTGCCAGCGTATCTAGCATCTAACCGTTACTATTTGCCTAGCTAGCAGCTACTTAGCTAGCTACCCAAATAGCTGTTTAGCTAGTTGGCTAATAGAAAAACAAAACTGTCTCACATTCTTCTTGTGAATCCTAAACAGAGGTTAAACATTCCCTTTCATCATTTCATTTGCATCGCGAGCGGTGCGCAGTAACGGTGGCGGCAGCCGTTTAAGGGAGCAGCCGCAGAGATTGAACAGGACATCCCAGGGTTTAATCTTTGCCCTTCACATCTACTTTGAAAAAGAAAAAAAAAGGACCACAGCTCAGGAGTGTTGCGAAGTCATAAAGCGATCATGCCAAAGACAGGGCGACACCTCCCCTCTATGATTAAAACAATAAATCTGATTAGGCCTCTCTTTTTTTCATGATTCTCTTTTTCTTTTTCTTTTACAAGGACTCAACAGTGTGCGTGAGCCCGCAAAAGCCATCGCATTTCATTCGTCTCCCCGGGTGTGCCCGTACTGCACGTGAAACCCAATAGTAGATTAAAGTGCCAAAGCCCTAAGAGGAAAAATGCTTTTAGGAACCCTTTAAAAGTGCGTTTAACGGTGTGTTTTTAGGGCACACTAAAACCAACACACGGCACCACATGGCCCAAGATGGAGACTCGTTGTGTCCTACGGAGGATGATGGAGATGAATGGGGGGGGGAGAAATGGGGAGAAAAGCCCCCAACTTGCCCCTGTCTTGACACCCAGCTAGTCTGTCTGCTCGTGTCTTGAACTCCCTTCAAGACACGTCTAATTTCTTATCAGTGGTGGGAAGTAATGAAGAACAAATCCTTCATTATTGTACTCGAGTAGATTTTTCACGTATCTGTACCTGACTTGAGTGTACATTTTCCTGAAGACTTTATGACTCCTGTGCCCCTACAATTGAACACGGTTACAGATACTCTACTGCCTTTTTTCTACCTCTGCAGACAGCTCACAGTTAAAAAATAAAAAAATAAAATAAAATAAAGACAACTAAATATAAATAATACAGATGTAAAGTCCATGTTCCATTCTCAAGTGCAGCGATACACACAAAATTTCAAACTGATCGATATAAAACATCTAAAGAGTCGACCATGAATGCAATGAAGGAAATATGCTATACTTAAATGTTATTTTTATTTTTTACGAGGACATTTCAATGTTGGGTGATGCAGGGAATAAAAGACTGTCGGAACATGCACTCACACATCTCATTTTAAATTTGTACTGTATCCCACCCACCCCCCCCACTCCCCCCACCCACACATACACACACACACACACACTAACTTCAGATATAATTGTGAAGTAAACCTTTAAATTCCTGTCCGCCAGGCCTGCCCCCCCACCCCTGCAACACCCGCTCCCCCCACACCGCCAGGGTGCCCATGACCTCTTCATACTTGTGCTTGTAAAAGCAGCCACAGGGGGTCCCAACAAGTGAAGAAATGGAAGCCATGTGACACAAGACAGTGCCTATAAATATGGTGGAGATCACAGGGGCACCTAATGCAGGGGTGGGCAGACGCCTTTTTACCAGTGCGTCTACAACATCTTAAAAAGGTTCTGTCGTGTCATATGAAACCAATAAAAAAAAAAGGGGGGGGGGGGGACTTCCTCCGCAACAGGGGGAATAAGGCCTTCGCTGAAACTGTTCGGTCCTCCTTTTGCTTTCAAGGCACGCTCACGTCGCATTCTCTGTTGTTGTTGTTGTTCTTGTGATTTATTCACCTTTCTTGCTTTATCTTGAGCTCCCTCCCACCCACCCCCCGCAAAGGGGGTTGCGGGGGCGGAGGGCGGTCATTTTTGGAAAAGAACTCATTGCTGCTGATTCATGATCCGAGTGAATGAGGTCAAAAGCAAATGGAGAGGAGGACAAATGTGTTATACCGTTGAAGCAATTATTCTCGAACCGTCTGACCACCGCATCAGGCACACCTGCAGCGGGAAGACCCGCGGCAACTAAAACCTGCTCAGTTTTTGATCACCGACTACCGGTTGTTTATTATTGTGGTTGGACTTTGCGCTGGTACAGAACTGCACTCACACTTTGAGCTATTTCAAATATTTTGCATGCACACACACAATTAATTTTTTTATGTATTTACCGGTATTTATTTTTTTGGGGTGTGCAATAAATAAATGCAATAAACGACAATGAGATGCAAACTAATTCAAGGATGGTACGTTTTACACGGGGGCAACAAAATGGAGGCTATCGGGGGGTACGGCTATGATATCTTTCACTCTTTGTCATTTCTTGCCCCGTCCCCAAAGGTCAAGATGAACCTGTTCGCACCGGCTAACTCCAAATGGAGAAAGCAGCACGCAGTGGAAAAGGGGTAGTTGGGGGGGGGGCGGTCCTCAATTTGGAGATTTGCTCACTGTCCGAAGGACATTTAAAAAAAATAAATAGAAAGCCTTTAATCGGGCGGCGGCTCGCTAATGAACGCGGGCCGGTCGAGGAGGCCGAGAGGAGAAGCAAAGGAGGAAGGCAATCTCTGGAAATGATTACAGACTCATTTCCTTGTTTATCCTGCCTTTGAAAAGAGAACGAGAGGCCCCCCCCTCCATCCCAATAGGCCCTCCACTTATTGTGTCAAAATCACTGCATGCCGCCCCCCCTCCCCCTCCAAACTCCCATCAACAGCACCCTCCCGAAGCCCCCATTGGTCCATCCTTAATCACTCTGGCTCCCTGCTCTTTCACTTTTGCCCCCATGCGCCGGAAGATTTGTTTCACTCTTTCACTCAACTATTTCGCTCTTTCTCCGCGTCGCCCTCTTCCCTTGTTGCTGTCGCCTATTGTGGAGTTGAGGGTCCCACTTGTAAACAATTTCCCCACAAGATCAAGCTTGGTCCCCCCCCCTCCACCCCCCTGTCCCTTTTCATAAAGGGGCTCCGGCCCAGCCCGGCCGGGTCCTTGTCTGCCTCAAGTGGCCGAGCTGGGCTCGAGGTTAATGGCTGGAAATCTCCAACTAACCTCTCCAGCAGCTGGCTCCAGAGAAACCTGCTTCTCATCTTATCCTTTAGCCCTACCTTCCCTTCGCTTTTTTTTGGGGGGGTGGGGGGCTCGCTCTTCTCCTCTGCCAATCCCAGGAATCCCCCCCCCCCTCCCTCCCCAAACAGAAATCTGGCTTTTCCTCCATAGTGGCTCAAGGCCGGAAGAAAACCAAGAAGCATAAGTGAAAATGGGCCTGTAAGGCCCCGCCACCCCCCCCAACCTCCGCCCCACTTCCACCGGCCCTCCTCCTCCTCCTCCATTTCCCCTCTCTCTAAGCTTGTCTGCTAAAAGAGAAGAATAAGAAAAGAACCTCCATTGGACATGTCTTTCATTTTCAAACACGGGTTCAAAGGCACTGGGGAGATTTTGGGCCCTTTTGTGAGAGCTGGGGGCTAATGACAAGAGGGGGCGGAACAACATCCAATTCCAAACAGCTTCCTGGCCTATTCCGCTCGGACTTTCCCCGAGCCAGCCGAGGCCTAATCAAGGCAAATCTACACGAGCTGTAGAAAAGCTGTTTCCAGCCCTCAAGTGCTCCAAAGTAGCGTTGGAGTGGAGGCTGTCGGATGACTGCTGAATCGGGGGGCCGTCTGCCTCTTTCGCTTGGGCGGCAAACGCATAAATGGAAGGTCAACAGCGCGGCGCCGGCGGATTTATATGAGAAAGCGGTTTTAATCATTCGCGCAACAATGTATTATCATGGATCATTGGCACTATTTTTTAAAATTTCTTTTTTTTTTTGCACGCAGTTGCAAGTAATTCAAGGGAAGACAGTGAACAAAACTAAATCTGTTGGCAGCAAAAAAATAAAATAAAAAGAGTGTCTATTCTTTTGCCCACGCCATTCTGTGTCTAGAAGGCTATCGGGAAAAAATAAATATACAGAAACACAACTGACATTTTGTCCCCCATGTCTGCTTTTTATTGTGTGACTCAACGTATCAAGATTGGGGGGAAAAAAAAGACGTCGGTGGCAACCACGATGTATCCCTCTGGAGATGTTAAAAAAACAACAACACCAATCGGGGTTTCTTAATTGGGTCATCTTAAATCAAACGATTAACTATCTTTTGATTTAGATTTAAATTTTGTGGTGGTTTCATTTTGTTGTCGTTTTGTAATATTAAAATAAGTAGGTCAGCATCACTATGAAGTGCTTTTAGTATCAGAAGAATGAAAGGGAATTTGACATACACTTCAATTGAGTCTTTGAAAATTGTTTTCATTCATTCTTAATGAATTCAGATGTAATACACACAATACATATTCAAATGCATGAAAAAAATTATTCTGTAAAATGATTTCATACATTCTTGCTCCTGGTGTATGCACTGGCTTCAAGCATTAAAGCGATAATACACACAAACAGCTAGCAAGCCAAATTAGAAATGTGTACCCACACACACACACACACACACACACACACACACACACACACAGGCAGGTGGTCCCAGGCCATGAGCACTGATGAGGAAGATGTTGGCCGACATGCCCCGAAAGAAAGAATTTGCTGTTGTCCTTCATCACACCTACCTGTTTTCTTCACACATGGCTTCCTCTTTTCTGGGGCAGCACGAGACGCCTTCACCCCCACCGGCCCCTCCCTCCGCCGTCTCCTCCATCCATCTCTCCCCGCTCGCCGGCTCACATTGTCGTTCGTCCTCGTCCCACCTGCAAGCACACAAACAAACGTCCCTCCTTCATCTTTTCTGAAACCAAACAAAAAAAGAAAAAACAAAGCCATCCAATGCGCCTCCGCGCGTCCCCCCCCCCTCCCGTGCTGTCCAGCTTTTCACTTACAATTAGCTTTGCGGCCCTTCGCACTCGTCAACTGTCGTGAGTTTAGCACCCAGTCATGAGGGGCCTTGACAGATCAAGCTAAGGCACCCTGACACCACGGGTGTGAAAGAAGATTCTAATTCTGGATAATTAGCTGACGAGAGCATGGTAAGGGACTGGGGGGTTGTGGGGGGGTTGTCAGTGGCGCGCATGTGTGTGTGTGTAGTAGCGGTGGTGGGCAGTTGAGGCCAAGTGGCACAGCGTGCTTAGCACTTTTTGTCAGCTCGGTGTTGATCCCTGTTCTCTCTTCTCCTTGTCCGTCTTATCTTCATTCGGCAACTGACCTCGAATCTTACAAGAGCTTGAGAAGAAAAACCGCGGCGACTATCATCAAATATAAATAGGTGATGAAATGCCATTTATGTCATATGATGGGACGATCATTAGGATTGCCACACAGAATATATTTGGCACTGGAAGTGACAAAATATGTATTTCCGTGGTGGTCGAAGTCCACTCCGGCCTCCAGCTAGCATGGGTCATGGCTATCTAAAAGTAAAAAAAAAAAAATAAAGATACTAACGAGTTTATATTTCTATAAAATGCATGTCTTGAATTATAACGCATTTTCAAAACTGGGAGGCAGTCATTTCTTGACTATGGCTTAGTGTCACTTCACACACACACACACACGCACGCGGCCTCTGCGTGTCGGCAATGCGGAAAATCTTAATCGTGTCATTAACACAACATAAAGCAGGCTGAGCCTTTAGAAGCTGGGGCACGCCTCGCCGGCACAAAGATCGTCATGGTGCAAACACAGCAAAATGCTGAAAAGAAACGGCCGCCAAGGGCAGGTGCAACTCGAAAGCAAAAATGTAAGCGCTCGTCAGAAACGACAGTCCGCGCTGCGGTTTAGGGTGTGAAACACATCGCGTGTGTTGTGTACGCTTTTGTCTGTGTAAGCTAAGCTCAGGGCAAACACCTCCCTAATGGCCAAGTCGCCAGCACCTGCGCCGGCATAAAGACGCAAATACATCATATATTGACACCTTTGTCTGACCTGCTGATACACGCTAACATCCAGACTTTTGCTTTTAATTCTCAACGTCGCTGGCATGTTGACACACTGGATGCGTTAGGCCCAATTCTTGTTTTCCATTCATCATCGTTTTTCGTGTTAGCAGCCGGCACCTGGTCGGTTTTGCTTGGTGCTGCAAGGCCAAATTAACGTGCTTGAAATTGCAAACTGGATTAAATATGGATTTATGTTCCTCGAGGGCGGCACGGTGGGCGACTGGTTAGCACGTCCGCCTCGCAGTGCTGAGGTACTGGGTTCGATTCCGGCTCATGTGGAGTTTGCATGTTCTCCCCAGTGCCTGCGTGGGTTTTCTCCGGGTACTCCCCCCACCCCATGTTCCAAAAACCCGGTTCGCAGTTTAACGGAACACACGAAATTGTTCCTTAGGTGTGAGTGTGAGCGCAAATGGCAATTAGTCAATGCGTGCAACCGGTTCAGGGTGTCCCCCGCCTACTACCCGAAGATAGCTAGGATGAGCTCCAGCACGCCCGCGACCTCCGTGACAATAAGTGGATTAGAAAGTGAATGGATGGATGGATAATGTTCATCTCAACGACAGTAAAGGCGTTCTTCACCGAGAAGGATTTTGAGGACTTCATCAAGCGTAGGATAAGAAAGCACAGTATTTGTACTCAAGTATCTGTACCATTCTAAAAGAAAGCTGCATCGGAAGGCGAAACGCGACGTTTCAATTCCATATCGCGAGTTTTCATGCATGCATGAGTCCAAGAAAAAAAAAAAACATTTTTCTTTTTTTTTTTGCCGAACAGCGCGCCGCCACGGCAACAGCATTGGACAAAATAAAAAGCTTTGAAACATAAATAAAATTCAAGTGCCCGCTGTCTGGGGAACCGCTGCAAATTGTACAAAGTGACGCCTCGGTGCGAGACAGGGGCAAGTACGGACACAATGCGTCGATAGATGTCGGCGCCTTGCACGGCGTATGTTCAAATGTGTCCTCTCACACTGGCACGTGGATCCATACGGCGCATGATTGTGCAAACACGCAGATATAAAAGCACACGCGAGCGCACACGATGCCAGGGAGCCCGCTTGTCTTGGAGGTAAGTCTTGACTTAACGTGGGCTTAATCCACTGTGACACTTGTGATGTCACATTCTTTGCACCACCGGCTGCCTTGTTAAAGGCCATTAGAGAAGCTCTGATTGGTGCACAACGTGAACCGGCGTGCGCGAGTGTTTGTTTCCTGTACGTGTTGGTTCCCAACAGTGACACCGCCAATCCCCCTCCCCCCAAAAAAAAAAAGCCGCACTGTATCATTCTGAACATCTCGTCCTAAAATGTAAATCTGCCTCATGGAAGCCTCCGCCATCCCCCCCGCCCGCCCGCCCGCCCACACTCCCACCATATCAACACATTTAACCAGTTAACCATCCGTGCCTGTCTACATATCATCAGGCTGTGACCCCAACAGTTAAGCCCAGCGCCGGGGCCCCTCGCGAGTGTGCGCGGCAAAGCCATCCAACCATGGCCAAGGTGGGGCCCCAGCCAGTGGCATGAGCCAGACGCAACGGGCAGGAGCGATGGTTTTGAAACCATATCTATTACTGTTAGTGACAGCGGTCCCGCAACGGCCGCCTTGACGCTGCCGCGGAGCGACGAGCCGAGCAGAGTGACGCTGATGGCGGCGGGCACAAATCACAATCGCTTTACTGCATCGTCGCCGCCACGTTCTCCCTTCACCTTGGCCCCAAACCTTTGCTCTCCCACAAAAAAAAAAGAATAAAATCCAGCTCAGAGAGGCGGGAAGGAGGTGAAGACGCAGACGCAAGAACGGGAAAAGTGAGGGAGGTTCAAAAACAACCTGCAGAGTCTATCGTTAGCTTAGCAGCATCATTGCCAAAGTCATTTTTAACAATTACAAATGCTCGAAAGCATTTTTTTACCCAGCCCGCTACCGGTACGAATATTCACTCTTGAGTATTCACGATACATCAAGTACTTTTGACATGTAAGATTTCATTTAACACAATGAAAAAAAAAATGCTCACTAGGACCTTTCTTTCTGACGCATATGATGATTCACTGATTCGTTAAACTGGCGCAGTGTCGTGCCAACGACTGTCAGGTTTTGGTGTAAGTATTGGTGGTTGGTATCGGCGGCCTCCACGAGTCCCTAATACCTTAAACTCTTTCACTCCCAAAGACGTTTTTAAACGTCTTTTCAGACTTGGTTTAGAATTGGCTGGTACTGAATGAGTTAAAATAAGGCCGGCACAGGTACGCTGGTGAATGAACAATAGCTTGTTTGCTTGAGACCGCATTGCCCCCTCAAAACAGGCTAGTTTCAGATAGCCCCCTCCCCCCGCCCTCTCCCATCAAAAATTTTAAAAAGTGGAAAACATGTACTGTAATTCTTGATCAGTGGGACAGTTTGACACCTGGGAACAGTTTAAACAGTGAATGAAAGCATATGTCTCCAAGATCAACCGCCTGTTAAAAGGTTTTAAAAAAACAAGAACAACAAAAAAAACTTCTATCCATTGTTGTTCTGGGCGTGACGTACTTCAACCGCAACGCTTCACGTTTTGAGGCCTGTCATCAAACGTTAGGCAAACAACAGTGTTTGTAAATTTTCAGTTGCAAATGGATTCACTCTTGTTCTTGTATCGCACGTGACGGAATGAGGAGATACGGTAAGGCTCAGCTTTCCGAACTGGGAGAAAAGAAAACAGACGGCAAGAACGAGAAGCGGAGTTGCTCATATGTTGAGAGGGAAACGCGCCACTGCAGAGAAACTGCTTAATCCCGGATGTGTTGACATTTCTAGCCTTTGGAATACTGCTCATTTCCACCTAGAACCGAAAACATCTTACAGTGCAGGAAATTAAGGCTGATCCTGTCTAATACGTGTCCTTAACTTTACATATCCGCTCAGGAATCCATTTGAAAACTTTGCAATTATTGGGCAAAAAAAAAAAAAGTCATGTTTTACACAACCGTGGATCCGAGGATAAAGAGCTCGACAAATGCAATATTGCTTCTTGGTGTGAAGGGCTTTCGCTGCAACTTGAAACTAACGTGCAGCCGAAATCTGGTGGGGTTTTCGTCAAGAGAAATCATTCACTTCCACCAGCTACAAAAAAATAGACGGAATCATAGAATCACATTAAAAAAGAATAAACTGATTCAATGAAAGCACGAAATTCAAGATAAATTTGCATCGTTAAATCGGAATCAAGAAAAAAAACAAACAGTCAAATGAAAATACCTTATCAAGCCAGGATGCGATGACAAGATATATCGTTTCTGATTAATGTAAAAGCAGCGACGAAGGACGTTTTCCCAACAGTTTGAGCAGATCTCTGGCGTTCAGGAAACGCGCGTGACAGTCGAGTAGCGTGCAAACAGAATCCTGCTTCACTTTTGTTTGGCTCTGGTTCTGGAAACACTCAAAAAGCTCGCACCCGACAACCCGAGGGCACCAGAAGCCTCACAGGGAAATTTAATATACTGCATGTATGTCATTCAGATCCTCGACGCCCTAGTTTATGACTACTGGAAGTGACTCGGTAAGAGTCTGTAATATTTTGGGGTGAGGATAAAGAATATATGCCTGTGAGTGTAGTTTTGTTGCATTCGTTTGAGGATTACAACCAGCACATTGCGTCAATGTTTTGATCCAACAACTGTTACAGTTAGCAATACCATGCTAGGACACACACAAAAAAAAAAAATTGGAATCGGCCTCAAAAATACATATAGCCATCGCTGATTCAAATTTCCTTTTGACAAGTGTAATCAGTATTGCCCCAGACAATAAATTATGCCAAACGGGCACCACTGTCTGTGTGTAAAGTGAACACATATCTTACGGACACTGACACAGAACCAGAGATGAAGACAGTGGTGTTGTATGCGGCACGTGCATGTCTGACTGCGTGTGTGCCAAACCAACACACTTGCAAGCATGGGAGCACCAGCAGCACACAGCTTGTCGGAAGGAGAAAGGCGAGGTAGTGGCGCCCGTTGAGCTGAAAGGCCTCTGGCCACCATGCCAGCACGATCTCTTCAGCACTTTGGGACCCCCCCCCCCCCCCACCCCCTTCCCACCCCGTCGCTTGCCGCATCCTCGGCTCTCCTGCCCCCCGCCCCCCTCCCACTACCCGCGTTTATTTCTGTCAGCTTCCATATTCTCGTCTTCACAGCGCGTTTGCCCCTTCTCACAAGACATTTCTAGTCCGTGCAGAGAGGCGCGGGCACCCCCGGTAAGATGGTAAACAGGCACACCAGCTTCTGCGGGGGGCGGGCTTCGCGATGGCACTCGGGGCCCGGGGACACGTCGGGTTCAGACGCTCTTCTTATCTTTATTCTCTACAGGGACGATCAGCGGGGCTGTTAGGGCCCTGGTGTGACACCGCCTGTCCCAAGCGATACGCCGACACGGGCACCCGGCACTCACCCCCGCAGTCCTACGGCCTCCATATGCGCACATCACTACAATGAGGGTCCTTCAGTGAAGGCCCCGGCTTTCCTGATATCCGCGATATTATCTGGAAAGATTTTTGCCAGTGGTGAGCAACAAAAGGTCAGAGGAGCATTTGCTGATGGTGACCGTGATAAACGCGATGGGGCCCCAGCGCGACGACCCGGTAACAGTTGTCATGGAACGGCGTGCACAATGTTTACCACTGTCCCTGGACTTTCATAATTTGCCCGGTAGTCCAGTGGTTAGCACGTGGGCTTCACAGTGCAGAGGTACCGGGTTCGATTCCAGCTCCGGCCTCCCTGTGTGGAGTTTGCATGTTCTCCCCGGGCCTGCGTGGGTTTTCTCCGGGTGCTCCGGTTTCCTCCCACATTCCAAAAACATGCGTGGCAGGCTGATTGAACACTCCAAATTGTCCCTAGGTGTGAGTGTGAGCGTGGATGGTTGTTCGTCTCTGTGTGCCCTGCGATCGGCTGGCAACCGATTCAGGGTGTCCCCCGCCTACTGCCCGGAGACAGCTGGGATAGGCTCCAGCACCCCCCCTCGACCCTAGTGAGGATCAAGCGGTTAGGAAGATGAATGAATGAATGAATGAATAAAAAAGGTTTTATAAGACCAGGGCAAATAATGTCAAATAACCTTTTATTGGCATTTTTTAATAGCTATTCATTATATTTATTTTCTTTGGAACAAGAAGGAGGAAAAACCTCCATATCGGGTCATTCATGTTAAATTATGTATATGTATGAATTCAAATTCACGCAAAATGATGAAAGGGTCCAACACGCGCACGCTTTTCCTGCCGTCATTGCACAACAAGCGTTACTCGGCGCCATCGTTAGTAACATAATCATCATCATATGTAATCTCATAACTTAAGCCTGTTTGATCTTATCCACCCCCACGTCTTCCCGGTCGATGGTATATTCCAGTCTAAGCCTGACTTCCTGCCGTCTGCGCGGCATGCTGATGGTCCTCTGACGGACAATGTGGAGCCAGCCGTCGCATCTATCTGCACTCTAATGAGATCAGCGGGAGGGACCGAGGAAGGGGAGGGCAATGACAGCTGACATTCTTGTAGCTTCTCCAGACACATGCTAGTGGGGGTAAAGGTTCCAAGTAGTACATAATGACCCTGCCGACAGTGCACGTATGGTTGGGCAGGTAATTGGGACGACGTAAGGCAATGAAGGAAAACAGACAACCAATGTGACCTAACGTCTGTGACGAGCATGTGTTTGTTTTTGTTGTTTTCTTTGCTTTTGTCCTCACAGACAGATATTAAAAGTTGAAAGTATCAAGGGAGCTTGTTTGTGTTAAATTAAAGTGTACTTTCAAGGGATCATCTTATCATTTTGCGCTAGCTTTTGTTTCTCCGCGTTGTAATTGTGTTCTGGTTACAGGTGACTAAGGTGAAGGGGGAGGGGAGTCATGATTTTTGCACACATCACATGCACTCTGATCTTCGGTGCAATTTTTTTTTTTTTTACAATTATCTGCGTCATTATTTTCACATTTCATAAGGTACAATATTTCTCCTATTTCTCTTATGATGGTATTTTTTCTGGGAGGCTGTAAAAGTTCATGCACGATAATTTGCTTTCACGGGCCACAAAAAAATAAAAAAAAATTAAAAAATCAATTGGTGTGTAAGATCTGGTCCCACGGGCCTTGAGTTTGACACCTGGGATGTAGAGCAAAAGAACACATCAGTGTTTAGTGTTGTTTATGTCAGTGCTCATCACCAAAGTGCTTGGGTTGTGTTATCGAAAGATCACAGTTTAGGTTTGAAAAAGCATTTTTGTTAAGAGTCTGCAGCTGCAGCATCTGACAAAAGAGCGGTCCTGACTAACAGCTGCGATCAAACAACTGCCTCCCGCACGAAATGTCCTTTTTTATGCAGAAACCCGCATCCCTACACTCATGTATTGACCATCGATTCGGATGGTGTGTGACCCAACCGATTCATCGTCCGGTTGATATTAGCACTTTTAAAAAAAATGCAAAAAAAAATAATCGTAATAATTGTATCAGTTGGGCCCTCGTATTGATGATAGTTTTGGATGGCTTGTTGAGTAAGTTCCATCCCTCCATTTTGAATTGCAGCAGAAGAGGCCTTATCCCCGTCGACATGTGACTGGTTGTCAGTCGGTCAAAAGTCATTTGTGAGCGGGAAGTTGGAGACTGATCACGCATCCGCGGCATGAAAGTCAGCTACTGTATGGCAACCACGACATTGCCAAAGGCCCTGATCGGATGACTCTACTGTTACAAGTAACTTGTCATACCACTGACGTTACGTAAATTATGTACGCAGATTATGCGACAATATCTATTTCCGATTGGGATATGCATTTGCTATGATTTTCTAAATCGCCGCCGTCCTGTGAAAAACACGAATGGCCATTTTTGTGGTTTTGTTTTTGTTTTTTTACATAAAAAAATTTTACGTACACATTTTAACATGAAAGAGATGACCAAAACGTGGACAAACTAAGCTTTGTAGTCACATACCGCTATTTGTTCACCTTTGGGAAAGATTGGTGATATTTAAGAGGGGAGATTGATGGTGGTGGTGGTTGTTGGGGAGGTGGGGGGGGGGGGGGGGTATTTCAAATTATTCTGCCTTACTCCCGAAAAGACAACGCGTAAAAGAAACAAAATGAAATTAGGCGGGTGTCCGTGCGGCACTAATGGACTGCGGTGACAAGTCCTTGTGACCCCCACACCCCCTCCCCCTCCTCCCCCTCCTCTTCCTCCGTTAGGTCCTGAACGTGGACCTCAAAAGCCTCCCCACAGCCAGCATTTTCTGGCAGGTCATAAAAGATAATTGTGTTGCCTGGGCTTTTTAAGAGTTAGCCAACGAGTTGCTCTGGGGTGGTCAAAAGGGACGTATCGCGCGTGTGTGTGTGTGTGTGTATGTGTGTGTGTGTTTACCATGACAGAGACAGGGAGACTCGAGCCAGCCACCCAGTCGGCTGCAGATAAGGCATCAATCTAAAGCACCTCTCCAATTTAGGCTGCAAAGGATGGGGAGGAGAGGACTGGCCTCTTTGAGGATTGAATGATGCTCTGTGCAATACTTGGAATCTGGATTCACCTTTTCATCTTGGTGCGCGCATGATTCTGTGTGTGTGGCCGAGACTGGCCAATCTGCGGGGAGTCGTTTCCCGACAGCCTCGACGCTGCTGTAACTTCATGAGGTGTGTGCGGAGCTAGCAGCGTCGTGGACCAGAAGCTCATAATGTGGAGCCAGAGGCCCTTGGCTTGCCCGCCGGCGCAGCCCACACAGGTACCCTGCACTACTACGAGCACTGTACGTAGGCACACAAGTGGCGGGATTTGAGGGGCCGACTGAAAGATGAGGGAGGGGCGGGGGGGCTAGGAAATAAAATTTTACACGATAGTAGTAGCTCAGAGGCAAGTGTTGCTGGAAAATCATAGCCTTGACACACTACTGCACAAGGGTCAAACTCAAGGCCCTGGGGCCAGAGCTGGTCCGCCACATCGTTTTATAAGTACGTTACGTGCCTGGACAACAATCGGTACCAAAATTGCAAGTGTTTTCTTTTAACAACAGTGAAATATTGCAAACGGGATGTGTCTCGATATTATGAACAGACACTATTCCAGGACACTTGCATCTTATGGCCATATTGGATGAATACAATTTCCTTGCAACGTTCTATCCATTTTTCCTCCCTCAACATGTATGGCGTGATTATGAACTATGAATGATGAATAATGTGTTTAAAGAATGTTTGTTTGTCCATTACTGTAGTACAGTAAGTTTGCCGTAACTGTCGTAACTGTAGTACATCGTACAGTAGGCTAATTTCCATTAGCCCATCTTTCGCATCATATGTTAGCATTAAGCTAGCAGAACCTTCCTCGACAAAAAAAAGCATATGATTAGGTTCAGGAGTAGGCAACTCCGGTCAGCGTATCAGCAAGCGCTGTTGCTTGAAAGTTTGAAAACGACCTCGATCATTTGAATGTGATGTATTGAGGAGGGAAACTTCCAAAACAGGCAGGACAGCGGCTCTCGAGGATCACAGTTGCCCACCCCTGATTTAGTTCATCATTTTGCTGTTTAAATGCCCGTTTAGCTCTTTTTTTGGTGTATTTGTGACATATTCAAATTCATAAACAGGTATTCCGTGTAGATTATTGTTATGAACGTCCCCCCCCCTCATGTTAGCAGTTAAAACACATTCTCATCACAAACACACACACCACCACCACCCCGCAAAAAGGGAAAAAAAATAAAAAATACAATAACCAGTTAGCGTGTGCCCTCCTGATGCCTGCTGCCGTGCCGACCGCTTCAAGTCCTGTCAGCACCCGAGACCAAAATGTGCCATCTATTTTAAGGGCGCCCGTGTTTATTTATTTGCTATACGTCTGAACTTGCCCGTCTTGATGTTCTTATGTTGTAAGCGAGTCAGAAAGCAGGCCGTTATTAAATCACCGGGCTCTCCCGTTGGAGTGTGACTATCCTTCAGATCTATGGTAATACACAGCCCCGGGTGCAGGACAATTCCATTAGTGGCGGGCAGGAGCCGAGGCTGATAGCCCCACAGATAGGATCCCCCCCCACTACGACCGAGAGTCTGATACGGCTAATCGGCAACATTTGCACATATTGGAAAACATGTGCCCCTTGTGCGTGATGGGACACAATAGCGTCATTGAGATTATAGGACGAGACTGTTTTTGACATTCAGGGATGTCAGACAGGTGGACGACGTGACTCAAAGGCAGAATTATTTTTTTTTCTGATTGACAACATTTTAAACAGGGAGTAGTTTGAAAAAAAATCTAAAGGTTCTCATCAAGTCTGTAGTCCTGTTGTTGTTGTAACCATGACAACCAAACCACAGCACGCCAGGGTTTGTACAAAAGGGAATGAGAACCACACTGAAAACGGGGGAGGAGGAGGAGTTTAATTACAAGGAAAAAAAAGCTGTAAATATAAGAGAAAAAAAATCATACCGATATAAAAATAAACACGGGATGATATGAAAAAAAGTGTAAAGCTACAATACAATGGGATTGGTAAAAAATGGGAAAGATATATTTGTGAGATTCATTCCGACTGAAGTGATTTTTTTTTATACAACTGCAGTCATTATTTAGCTTTTTTCTCGTAATGTTTTACTCCATCGTTGTAGTTTTTAATTTAATTAAATTTTTTTCTTGTCGGACAATTCTGAGAACTCGACAGAATGGAGCGAAGGCTACGTTTTACCTTTTCTCATACCACTGAGAACCAAAATGAAACAACACAAAGCGATCATATAATTTGGTAATTAATGACGACGGAATTCAACTCGAACCCAAAAAAATTTTAAATCCCATCCCCACCTTTTTTTTTTTCATCGAGTCCCCTACAAAGAGCTGCAGGCCAATTTCCTGTTTCTACTTCCACACTAAGCACCCTTCAGACAATATCCAACATAAATAACAGCCAGATGTATGACAGTATTCATATCCTGATTATGAATATTATTAAAGCACAAGTTAATATAAGACAGATTTGTATGCAAAAAAAAAAAAAAAAAAGGAGCCAAGTTTCGGCTGTATATGTTGCTTCGCGCCACACTCAGCATGCAGACGGGCGCAGTTTACATTTGGGGAGTGAGTGAGAATAGGTCCGGGCTTTGGCTAAAGCCTGCGATGAAAGCCCACCGCTCTTATTTTTATTGTCCAATCTCCAGCGGGCGGAGAGTATTGTGGGAACTGGAGAGAGTTGTGTCTGCTGTTTGATCACACCATGGGAGTCTGACCTGTCACTAAGTGGTGGCAAACATGGCCCACACACGGCGCGGTTAGCGGCCACGCATGCGAATGCTCGCTTGTGCGTGTGTGTGTGTGTGTGTGTGTGTGTGTGCCGTTTTCCCACACACGGCGTCACATACCTCACCAAAGGAGGCAGGTCACAACATGTCAAAGTGTTGAGGATCCATAATGGCCATTTAGCCTTCAACAGCTAATATCAGCGCCGCTGATTTACAAGGAATCGAAATGTTTGCTCGGAGGCCTCGGGAGCGGCTTTCATCAGACCTGTTTGACACGAGCTGTGAGGGATATACAGCTCAGGATGTAAACACATATACAAGAGCGTAATCATAAACCAACGGGCAATATTTGAAGTGCTTTTAAGGGTGTTTCCGTTGGTTTTCTTACCGCAGTCGAGCCGAAGACTAAACACTGCAATAAATTTGACGCAGTAAATTTGAGATCAGTCAACCGGCGTTTTAGGTTCTTTGAAACACTTTGGATTTTTAATGTTAGAATTGATCTTGGAAAAGGAAAGTGCCTATGATGTGTCACGATGTCCATTTAAATCGGCGTGCTGGCCATAGAGCTCTCTCGGGCACAGAGCCTACGCGCGACTGTCATGACGGCCTTCCGAATATTTTCACACTAGTTGCCGCTGAATATCAGGGGAGCACTCTCAATCTGAAAAAAAAAAAAAAAAAAAAAAACGTACGCTCACCTTACTGGAGTTACTAGTTCCAAAGCTCTTTACAAATGACTGCAATATAACATTTTAACTATATATGTTTTATTTTTTATGTACATGTATTAAAAAAACATATCCGGATCCAGATGATTTGATTTTGTGAAGCCCCTCGAAGTAAAATTTAGTCGCTGTTTAAATTTTTTTTTACATAAAAGGTAAAATTTATGTAATTTCAACATAACATTTTTTTTGGGGGGGGGGTCGATTAACTTTTTGGGATTAATTCATTGTCATGCGCCGTTTTGAGCTTCTTCCAGCCATTCGCGTCTTGCCGTCTCATCAATATTTTCGGATATTTAGCTCCCTGCTTCCTTTGAGTCTTTTTTCGGTTCATAGATTCTGCCGATGTTCTTAATTGAGTGTTTCTGATTCCACATGATCTATAAAACCAAGGCATGTATGGATAATAAATCTGACGTCATTTATTTTAATCCAGACTAATTTATTTTTTGTGGTTTGAAAAAAAAATGCGACCTTGACAAAAAAGAATCGCTTGTTAAATCCCAAAACAAAATCAATGTTCATTCCTAATAGGAACACAAACAACTGTTCTACTTGGGCTGCGCGGAAATCGGGCTCTGATTTACCAGCCGCCGGAAACCAGGAGGAGTGACAGGGCACCTCAGGGAGCGACTCAAACTCCAAACGGCGTGACAAGTGACGACGACAGGCAGCCTCATGCACGTCGCCCACCACGACGATGCCGCGGCAAAGCACCCTCAGCGGCAAGACAAGATGGCGATCACGCACCATGCTAGGCTAATAGGCATGATACGCCGCCGCCTGAGTCACGTCTGATTGCGGCTCGGCTCCGTGATCACTGCTGATAGGAGTGGCGGAGTCGGGGCAAGATGAGTCGGAGATGTCAGATTGCATATCCGCCAGGAGTCGACGTGGGCCCTTCATAGCCGCCGAGGCAGAAATCCAAACTTTGTTCAAACTGGGCTACAAATATCGTTTTAACATTTTTCATCCTATTTAGTTTTTATTTTGTTTTGACTTTTGAGGCCATTTGTTTTTACTTTGTCAAAATGCAAATGTTAAAAAGAAAACAAAAGGGTCACTGGTATTGCGTAATAACGTAAAGGCAATTCTCTAACAGTTTGACACACAGCAAGACCAAAATTAACACATTTCAAATGAACCGAACTGGTTCACTAAAAAATGTTTGGTTTTTTTTTCAATGTCACCGTTTGTTATTTTGTTCGTTTTCTTGGGTTCATTCGCGTGAGAAATCTTAAAAAAACGGGCAGCCTACGCGGGCCTCAGCTTCACTTTGACGACAAAGTGTTGGGATGCGACACGCGGGTGCAAATGGAGCCTTTGTTTGGACCGTTGGGCGCCTCTGTTTGTCGTGAAGGAACGGTGTACACATCACGCACGTGAAGGGTGGACGGCACAGACGCACACTCGGAGAGAAGAATCTATTTTGGTGCTTTTCAATCTTGAACTCTTCAGCGCACGCTTTTGCCCTTGTAACCAAATGAAGACCAGAGAGACATTGACATGACCCAGATAATAGGCCCAAAGTCTTGCCTCCACAATTTGATCAATTTGCAGTTTGCGTACAATCGCGGCACTGTGCTGTCCCCCGCAGCGATGGCGTAAGTCCACCCCCCCCACCCTCCTCGCGACCCCTCCCCGTTGAGCCGGCCGCGCGGAGCCATCAGCGGCACACGGCGGCGTGATGCTTTGCCTTTTCTCCCCTTTTCCCCCCAAATCACCACTAAGCCCGCCTGATGCCTGCTGCTGGGACGCAAACGTGCGCCTGCTGCTGTCATCTCCGAGCAAACCGCAAGGCAGGAAAGAGAGGCGGGCGGCGGGGGGGGGGGGGGGGGAGAAAAAACACTGACAGTTTGTCTTGTACCATATGCCACGTGGCAGTAAAGCCCAACTGATACGGCTGAAGTTTGGCCACAGCCAAGGGCTCTCTACCTATCACCCCCCCCCCCCCCCCCTACTCCCAAGTATTCTATTTTATTCTTCTTCTTCCGTGCATGTGCCTGTGTCTTGGGCGGAAATGTGAAACAAAATCACTGTCTGGCCCTCAGCAGGCTGGATTTACTGTCTGGCCCCGGCCGGCACAGAGAGCTGCTTTGATCGTTATTTGTGCAATATTTCAGGCGGCGAGGTGACCACTGATAGCTGGAAGAGCTTCTCCACAGCTCCCGTGAGATTTGTGATGCTGAAAAAGACGTGTCTTCCAACAAGTACTGGAGTTTGGTACACTTTTTTTTTTTTAACCCTCCTCTTTTTCAAAGGACATGGAAAAAGTTAAAACAGCACGGACTGTTTGGGCTGATGGGCTACCAACAGATGAAACGGTATGCGAATTTGATGTACAGCAGACACAAGAGACCAAAAAAAACCAAAAAATAAATAAATAAAAATTTTAAAATGAACCAGCGGTACAATATTACAGTAGGACGGGCCACGTGATGGCAAACCGGACACAAAAAATTCCAATTATCGCCTTCCTAGGATGTAACATAAGCGACCCCATTGTTGCAAATTTGTTTGCCGGTGAGGCTTCTCACTGCAGAAGCCCCCCCCCCCCCCCCCCGTATCCGATGGATCATTTTCGACGCGGTAGGAGGGAGCCCACGCGCACCCCGGAGGGCCAACGGCGATCTTCGCATTGCACAAACCACCCAAAGCTTTTTCTTTTCGGCCCCCTCGAACGCAAAACGGGTGTCGCTTGGTCGTCAATGGCTACGCTGCATTCGTCACGCTCAATTTGATTTGCGAGGTATCAATAAATGTCTTGTGTACGATGCTGGCAGAGAGACAATAACTCAATCATCTGATTTTTGGGTTATGCAGGCATGTACTGTCGTACTTTGCTTAATTTCAAATCCTAAACAGAAACTGAAACATCTGGGGGGGGGGTTCAATCGGAGGCAAAACCGCAAGATGAACTGCTGACAAACGCGCCATGACGTTCAGATGTTCACGATGAAGGCTGCTAAGTCTCCATGAGGCAGATTTTTACGTTGCTTCTTTAAGTTATATATCGCTTCTTTTATTTCAGATTCTCTTGAAATGATGACTTTGCGTGTATTCTTCATCGTCATATTTTCCCTCTGACTATGTGAGGATGAAACAAAATCGCGGCCCTGTTCGGAAACAGTCGTGAAACATATTTGGGGAAAACTATGAAACGGAAGATTTTCTATCTTGGGGTCTGTCTTGGATTGTCTGTCACCTTCATTTGTTTACTTTTTTTGTTTGTTACTCTATGAAACAATTTCTATATTCCATTTGATTGTTTTGAGAGAACACTCAATATTTCATTAGTCCAAATATCGTTGGTACTACTGTCGCGGTACTAAGTGTGCACCCTAAAACAACAAATCCTGACAGCTGATGTCAGGCCAGTCTCGTAAACATCCCGTCTTGCCATTAAAACTCCAATTTGAGTTTTCAAGTAAGGCGACATTCAGCATCAACATTTAACACTTGACCATTCCGCACGTGCCGTCACTCAACACCAAAGCAGAGGTTTAACGCCTTTAGTTGTTGCTAAACGTCCGACCGAGACCCAAGTGGTCACTGTTCTCGCTCTGACAGTTCTCCCCCACCCGCCCCTCGCCTTTAAAGAGGCTAGTGCGGCGGGATGAGGAGGGGGGGAGTTGATTAGCGGAATGACAGGTGAGTGACAGACGCCTTGAGGAGGAAGTGAAAGACGGGATTGGCAGAGGCGGGGGGGGGGGGGGGGGGGATGGGCAGCGTGCGAGGTGCAGAATGGAGCCATGGGTGGAGAGATGCCAGATTGGACCCTTGACGCACCTTGATGGCACTGGCGGGCAGAGGTGACACAGGTGAGGGTCGGCGTTGGCGGAGCTGGCGGGCTCCTCACAGCTGTTTATTTGACCCTGTGAGACAGGTGCACACGCAGGGCGCCTAAAGTGGATGCGCGCGTGTCCATTTGCACACACGGCAGCATAAACACGCTGTTTTTGGACAAGGAAAGTTTTTTTTTAGGGAAACCTCTTGTTGGCTAAATTCAGGGTCGTGTGTGGGGTGGGGGGGGGCTGGGTTGGTGGGTCTACGGAAGGACGGATGCATCCCATGTTTCCTCGAATTGTGGCCGCCGCTGGAATAGGCGGCGTGTGCCATGCAACAAATTCATTGATGTCAACGGGATCAAATAAGTCTCATCTCATATAAACCATATGTCGACTCATTGAAAATGTCTCATAAATGTCTTGCCCCCTAAAAAATGCCGTCTGACTCAATAAATCTACACCACATTCCCTCAGACGGGCCTCCCCAGAATAGACCCTGTGCGCCAAATCAAATTTGAGTTGCCTCATTTAAAATACAACTCGCTAAATGATAAATAAACGCCTCACCCCAAATAAATTACGACTTTACAACGTATTTATCCCCTTGTCGATATCTTAACCGGCGACCTGCTAGACGGATTCACTTCCAGTCAATCAGTTAATACCGTGCTGTAAAAATAAAAGTGTATCAAACGTCAAGACTTCAAAATGTGTCCCTTCTTGCGCTTTCCCTCCCATTCTGAGCGCAATTCCGCAACATCCTCTTCCCGCCATTTGAATCAGCACCGGTTAAAATCAATCATGCCACGCACCATGATGGACGGCACAAGACGAACGAGACAAGGGCGCTGCTCGCTATGCAGATGAAATATAAATTAATCACAAGTGTGATATTTTATTCAAGGGGCGTCTGTATAGCGAGCAGGACACCCATCTGTCTCTCATCTCTCCAGGCAGCCATGTCATGCGGGACGCCGGTGAAAAGAAAGAAAGCCTGCCACCACCCATCTCTCTCTCTCTCTCTCTCTCTCTCTTTCTCTGCTCAGTGTCACTGCCACTCACCCGCCGCTCTGATGTGTTTGTTCCTCTCCGCCTCCATTAACGTCACTCTCGGTTGACACACTCGCAAATGGAACGTCGCCCGGGCCTCCTAAAGAGGAGAAAGGAGACCGCTTCATTTATGTTTTAGGTGTGCATAGACACTTGAAATGCAGTACAAGAGAGATGCATATATATTTCTACTTGTTAAAGTAGGTCTACTGGGGGCCGGTTTTGGGGGGATATTTTCTAGAACTTTCGAGCCAGCTTATAGCATCGCTGTGTGGAGATGTTTGGAGCAGACCGAGTGGGGAGGTTGCGCGAGGGGTCAGCATTCTCAAAGGGCAACCAATTGGATCATGACCCATGAGGGACAGATATGGGCAAGGGATTTAGTCGGGAAGGTCGCGCCGGGGTCAAGGAGTGTCTTGCATTCCAGACTCCTAATCCTCTCCCGGCAGTCTGGAGCGGCGGCCCTCTTGCCTCTCCGCACAAGCGTGTCCACACACATAAAAACAAGCGCACCTCTGACTTAAGTCTGCGCCAACGAGAGCAGGTTGTGGTGATGGAGTGGATGAAGAGATTTAGGCTGCATGGGAACACTGCAAAATTCAATTATTCCCCCACTACCAGAAGTCTAAGATTTTATTTTATTTTTTTAAGATAGTCAGGATCCACGTGAAGACTTTGGCTGTCAATTGCATGCCAAAGCAACGGGTGGCGTTACACGCTGCATAGGAT
The DNA here is from genome assembly GCF_025434085.1 of Hippocampus zosterae. Lineage (NCBI taxonomy): Eukaryota > Metazoa > Chordata > Actinopteri > Syngnathiformes > Syngnathidae > Hippocampus > Hippocampus zosterae. Next base: position 11,231,068 of record NC_067468.1, read on the forward strand.
CATTTTAGCAATTGAAGTCAGAGGAACTTCATAGGATGAGTGGAATATGAATTTGACGTGAAGCGAAAATGCCATCTGTATCGTGGTTATCATTTGAGCCAATCAGAAATCTGATGTAAGTCATTCCCCGGAAAAAGGCAAAAATAACATCAAACGGAGTTTCTGGCCCACTCCAAATATAAGAAACCAACGTCCTACAAACGAGCCAGACCAAAAGAGAGAGAAAAAAAAGGTTTTGTTTTTCTTTTGGGCCACATATAAATGCTGAAAAAACAGCTGGCCAGAGTTTCGCCTAAAACTGGGAAAGACCGAAGCTATTTTTAAAATGAGCCATATTTAATTGCCATGTTCTTGTAGACATGGTATTAAAGTCGGAGGAGAGAAAAAAAATACGGCCGGCGTAGTCTCCCTGCACTCCTCATCTTCTATAGAGACGATGTGGACTCTGGCTGCCCTCCCGGACTCCAATCTCTGACCTTCCACTTATCCACCCGCCTCCTACTGGGAAATCCAGTTTTCCCCCATGCTGAGACACCAGAGTGGCGTGGTTGTGGGTAATTTGTCAGGGCAAACCAACTCCACCTCCACACTGGTAGTACCTTTGTATGTGTGTGCGCGCGTGCGTGTGTGTCACCATGCAAGCATGTGGATGTGTTGGGGGAAAGGAGGGGGGGCTAGGGGGGCTTTGCTCCAGGAATGGTGATCTCGACTATTTCAAACATGCGACAACTCGATACGGCGTACGTGCCAGACAACGCCAAGCGGCTGCCTTTTCTAAACACATCTACATTACATCCGCGTCCAAGAAGGCACTTGTAGACAACGGGGGATACAAGTACTCGCACTCTGTACTTGGGTAGAAATAGATGCATGCGTTTCAACGACTGTTTAGTACTTGTAGAAGAACGGATTCAACTTTTGTAATTATGTTTCAAAAAGGACCAAGTTTGAATTGATTATATAGAAAATGAATCCTGCAGATGTTGCTAGTAAGGAATGAAGAAAAAAAAAATCACCTTTTTAAAAAAATATATATTTTAAACGAAGAGCTAGCTTGACACATATGCTATCAAAACATGTTGCCATAGCTTTGCTAACCATGTGGACGAACTAACAACAAAAAAAACGTGCCAAATTAGCTCATGACAACGAAAACCCTCGCTTCCTATCTAAAAATGTGCATTTTTGTTCATATCATTGGCTATCTCGTGCAACTGGAAGTTACTAGGCCCATTTTTACCACCAAAGTGTGTAGTTAGCTAGCTAGCTCTGCCCATACCCCAAAAATGCAAATTCTGTAGATGCCACATCTTACACAAAAGTTTGGTGTCTTTATTTAAATTCCCAAGTGAGGAGGTGACGCCACAGATGAGCCTGCCACGCGTCGGGCCTCTGAGAGGAGTCCCATGAGCCTGTTAGCTCCCAAGCTAGCAGGTAGCCTCTCATTGTGGCCTGGAAAGCCCCATAACCAACCAGTGGGATATATTCCAGCTACCAGAGGCTCTAAAGCGAATCTATATTTTGCATTCAGCAGACATGTGCACAGGTTTTGCGAGAGGTCTTTATTTTTCACGATTATTAGGCCTCATATTGTTTTGATATAATGACTGAATCTGTGAAAAGACTGAGAACTACATTGCGACCCACTGAAGAGTAGCACTGCAGCATTCAACTATTTTTCACCATTTCTCTTTCAGATTTGTTTTTGTGGCTAAAACCGCTGCCCGGTGACGTGGTTGGACGATTGGCACGAGTCGTGATGATTGAAAGTTGAACATGGCATGGTTTCAACATATTCAGCGGACACATCCACAGTGTTTTTTTTAACATTTTTTTTTTTTGTTTATTTATTTTTGGGGTTGATTTTGAAATTTGGCAGGATTGGTTACTACACTCTTGTCTGTGGTGTGTCAAATTTATTTTCATTTTTACAGGGCCTTTAAGTTGAGTACCAAAGTATTTGCACTTTGTTACTTCCCACCAGTGCTGTGCACCCCTGATGATTTGACTCGGGGGCATATGTCTGGGGCGGATGAGTGGGTGGAGGGGCAGTGAACCTGTTGAGATTTACTCTACAAATCACACCACACGCACAAAACACACAAACGGGGGGCGACAAAATTGCTCCATCTGCGGCCTGGATCGCACGTAATGCGGCCGTTTGTGTGCAGTCAGTAAAGCACACCGGGCAGGCATCAACCTCCTACTGTTTGTTTTGGAGTGGCCCTCCTTCTGGGCCTTCAAGTTGTGCAACAACCAAGCACCCCCGCAACCCCCCTCCCCCTCTCCCCCGCAACCGCCTCCTCCTAACTTCCTATTCCACTACACCATACTAAAGAGAGCCAAATAAAACACAGGCTAAACATAATGTAGCAGCATGTCAGCGGCAGGGGCCCGCAGAAGGCTGAAACATGAACCGCTGTGTACCAGCCATTAGGATCAGAGCGAGCGCGGCTACGATTTCTTCGCCGCCCCGTATGGCGTCCGACGGCAAGCCTTGTATGCGAGCCAGCGGCAGGATTGACTGATGTATCCTGTGCGGCTGTGCAGCGCTCGGCGGAGCAGAGAGTAGTCCCAGCCGGGGACTACCTCTCTGCGCACCCCCCTCAGGCCCACCCCGCTCCCATCAATCTTGGCGCTGGGAAAGACCTGACACCGCAGTGCCAGCTTGAGGAAAAGAGGGAGGAGCCAAATAGGCACAAACCAAAATAAACGCAATCTGGGAAATACAGCGGCACAAGTGAAGTCGGACCGTGAACGTCACACGGGAAGAGTGTTTTAAGTCTGTTCATGCGTCGCATCGCCGTTATGCGGGCGGCATCACCCAACCGACCTCATGAGTCACATACGTCAGGTTGTCATCACATAAGCTTTGAACTCAAGCGGGAAATGTTTCAGCACTATCCCACAGAATCGGCCTCCAGGAAATAAAAAGCATCGATGCACGATAAAAACTGACTGTAAAATACTTTTTCTTTTCAAGCGGTGTGTCCAGAGTGAACACTGGGGAAAAAAAATACATTTGTTGCCTGTCCAGCTTCCTAAAATTAGACTTTAGAGAGAAATATAACTACTTAAATCCGTTCTAGATATACAGACAGACACACGTACACTATATATATATATATACACACACACATACACACACACACACACACAGATGAATATCATTCATTCTTAATGACAGATCATAAAAGAAAAAAAATTGAGCAAATTTGCTGTTTCAGAACTACGGAACTAACTGTTAGCACTTCAATCAATAGCCAGGACGTAGCTTTCGGTTTTAAAGAGATCGGCGAGCTCTTATCTAGAAATTGGAAGGCATCCAAATATGATCTCAGAAATATGTTTTCTATCAACACTTTGTACGCAACTGCATTGCATGACAACAAGTATGTTTCTGACGCCTAATTTAGCGACACAAGAGTGACGCACCGAAGGTAACGTTGAAACAGAACAGAACTTTTGAAAAAGCTCTGACTTGATCTCTAGTGGAGCTCACGCTTTGGCCGGCGAGAGTTCAAAACTGATGTCAAAAACAGAGCAGGAGGGAGTTGTCGGCGCGCAACAAAAAAAGCCCTTGTGGTGCGAACACTCGCGGTTCCAGAAGACTGTTGCACGACATCCCATAATTTGACACGGTCGAGGTGAGAGCGAATGTCTGCTGTGGTCTTGCTGCACTGACAACGTCCTCTAATTCGACATTCCACAAGACTCTACCGAGGAGGAATTAAAATGATTTAGGAGACGTTTAAAGTATAGCTCTGTTTACTCGCCGCCACTCGGGGCGCTGGCAGAGGAGGAGCTGTGGCCTTCGATGGCGGATGAAAGCACACATGTAAATGCTATTTCCCGGGTTTCCGGCTCGGGCCGGGGCCGAAGGACACTGAGAAAGGTGAGAAATAGTTGCTGGCCTCCTCTTGCGTCCACCGTGACTCCAAAAGCTCAGAGACGCGTAAGGAATTTCTCATGCCTCAGAGGGAAGCGGAGCCCGGGATGCATTCTGGGAGAGTTGCTCTCTTACTTTACTGCTGATACACGAGACTTTGGTCCGTGTTGTTCATGTAAGGGCACTGGATGAATCATGTCATTCAGGCAGTATGGGCTGGTTACAAAGTGTGGGGCAGTTCCGGACGAACTGGAAACACCTGCCCACTGCCTGGTGGCAACAGTGGCTGATGCATCGCACTCGTTGACGGGCCTTCATTTCTGCTCAACGTGAATCGACTTTCATCAGAAGAACAACACTGTGGCCCACTTGTTCCTCATCCTGCGCAAATGCTCTCTGGCCCATGCGAGACGATGACGCCTATGCCTGGTGGCGTGGTCAGAGCTGGTCTAGCAGACCGCACTGATATAAATTCTTCCGAATGGTTTAACGTGACACTTGGGTGGCTCTCGCCTCACTTAAACGTGCTTGGAGTCGAGCGGCATTGATCATTCGGTTTCTCGGTTTCGGTCGTTCAGCATGCGACACAAGATAAACAGAAAATCCCAATGACATGCTAAGAGTTATCATCAAAAGTTTGGAGTCAATGTATATTTGGACACAAATGTTGAAACCATTCATATAGCTAGCTAGCTAGCTAGCTAATTTTTTTGCAACAAATATTACAGGACTCCTACGGCTGAAAATGTGGGCCAGATTCCAAAACAGAATGTGCCATATTTAGCCCGCGGGCCATACTTTGCCCACCACTGCACTCGAGAGCAACCTGTGTTGTGTCAGCAAAAGCCGCAACGTTAGGATCTGGAAGATTGTGGAGCATGACGGACTCATCGAGGAAAGGGAGATTAGGCCGGAATGTAGCTGTGTCAACAAATAATAGTTTTGACAATGACTTGTTATTGGCCGAGCTATAAGTAGAACCGTCTGATAGTTTGGGTTTTTTTCTTTTTTTAGGCTGGTCTATTCTAGCGAGGCGGCTCCAATCTTGGCTCCGTCGAGGCGAGAGGAAGCTGTGGAAGGAAATGAAGCGAGCGAGAATGAATGAGGCTCGCAGAACAAGAGCCAGAGCTGGTGAGGAGAGTTAGTTTACAGTGCAATCAGCATTAAGGAAATTGGTTTGCACTAGCGCTGAGAGTTGAGCGAGGTGATTGATGCTAAGCTAGGCTAGCGGGGGAAGGAAGTGGAGAAATTAGCAGAAGGCCAGGGCACAGAGAGCTGTCAACTACTTCCTGGTCAAAGCGCGGTGTGAAGTGTGCTTCCTGCCGTCAGCCCTCGTGTGAAGTACGCAAGGCGCGCATTGAGAGTTTCCACTGCTTTTGTGTTTGGAAGAAAAGGAGCTGATTGGACTTGAAGACTGAAGCTTATTCAATTAGGAGAAAAAAACTTAGCTCATGTAGCATGGGAGACACATTCTCACAACATAAAGCTGTTTGTGAGGCTAAGCTAGCTCATGATTAGTGAGATTTGGTAGAAAAAAAAAACAGAATTACTCAGATGATAAAATACATTATTAACCAAAGAACGCTAAACAGGATTTCAATGGTTACAGTCCAAATCGATTTTCCTAGCATGAAAACGCTCAGGTCATGCGGCATGAGAATTCAGCACTACACTGTAATTAGCACAATGTATGAAAATGCACAAGCAACGTGCGCTCGCAGCTGTTGAATGAAAAGTGAATGAGCTACTGTTCTCACGCCAGCGCCCAAAGCCATCATCCCAAGGGGAGGTGGGTGGGGAGAAGGGGGCGGGGGGGGGGGGGGGGGGCAAGACTACATCATTCCCACTTCCTAACGATTCCAAAAAAATTCCCACCCAAAAATAGTCAACATATCACAGAATGTTTGGTCACGGTCACGTAGCATGGGAGGCTGTGTGATAAAATGTTGTATAGGAAACATTGACAAATAAAAGTTATGAATCGTGAAAAGTAATAAGCAAGCACTCACACTTGCCTCTCTGGATTTGTGTCAATTTGTCCATTTGTTTCTGGAGTCCACATGGGCCGTAGCTTAAGTTGGTGGAAACTTGCAATGTACTTTTTCAGAGTGTTTCCGACACAAATCTTACAAGGGCATGCACAACGAAACCTGAGCATGCGCACTGACTCATCCCAAACTGTTTCAAATCAAATGATTTAAGGGTCCTAATGTGACAACCATGTGCAGAATCACGCTGGGACTGGACTTGTTTCCACATGCAAAGACACTCACTGTCCCAAAAGGGAAAAAGTAGCAGTGGAGGGAAGTAACGAAGTACAAATACGAAAGTAGATTTTTCAGGTGCCTTGGGACTTTAAGCTTTGTTGAGCAGCAAAATGTCCATCCAACAAGGCGACAGAGTCAGAAAAACGTCTGTGCATGTTTTAGAGTACAAAAGAACGGGGCCGCTTTACTATAATAAAAAAATATGATTCATCGATTCGTGATTCAACTTGTGGCGGCAAATGCTTGTGTCTTGTGCCAGGCTAAAAACGACCGGCTTCTGGCATCCAAACATTCTCCACCATTACAAAAAAAACATTCCGTTTGTTTTTTTGTTTTTTTTGCTTGTTGTCATCTTGTTTTCTTATCCTGTTATGCTGCTCATAAAAGACATAAGTTCAGACCTGATCGCTCTATTTGCCACTTCATTTCTTCTACCTTTGGGAAAAGTATTAAAAACGGGTATTGTACATCAGTCATAGTCCAAATTCATTGTTACATTTTACTTTTGTATCACTTCACATTGTTTATTACCTAAGATCAATTGAATCTACTTCTACAAGAATATTTGTTTCCATATATCTGTACTTCTACTTAAGTACAGAGCGTAAGTACTCCCACTGCCACTGAAAGATAGCTCATCATAAGGAAGTCTTGACCCCCCCCCCCCCCCCCCCCCCCGCCCTCCTCCTACTAGCATCAGCAAACTTGCCTCTGCACACAAACCGTCATCACAGCATGAACCAGCGCAGTCTTCGGGGCACTGTGTCAAAACTTGGCCCGGCGTTTGCCAACAGTGGTGCCACGTCAAGATCTTGACAATAGCAGGCGCAGTGTACACGCGGCGTAATTAAGCAACAGAGGACATGGCAGCGAGGAGGAAGAGACGCACTCGTGCCCTTGATACTCGGGTGTTGCCGTTGACGGCATTTTTTCTGACAGCTTCATCTCGTCGGCTGCCTGAGAACATCCTACATCTCCTGACGTGCGCTTTACTCATCGCTGCCTCAGCGTGATGAGGAGGAGGGGGGGACAATTGTTGTGTGTGTAGTGGTGGTGGTGGGGGGTGGGCTGAGTAGTGTTTCAGGCAACCTAACCTCAGCTATTTGGCATCTAAAGTGATCTATTTGTGTATTTTTGAGCTGTTTCCGTAACACCTTAAGATGCCTTAAGATGAATAATAGGAAAGTAGTAATTGCCATCAGAGAAGTGATGTTGAAGCAATATATCTGGACCAAGAGAAGTTTGGGTGCGGATGCGGAAGCTTCGGAGATACTTAGCAGCTGGTGCGCGAAGCCGTGAACAAAATCAAACTATTTGCGTCAATTGAGCGCCGCAGATCGACGGAGACCCTGCAACGAAAACAACTCCGACCCTGTACCAGAATTTTAGGCTCCACCTACAAAATACTGTACTCTTCTTTCATGAACCACTAAAACATAGAGTGATTTTCAAGGAAGAAGCATATTTTCACAAAGGGAGGAATCAAGCAATAATGGCGGGGGAGAGTGTGTGGACATTTGGAAAGACTTTCGGCAATGATGAGAGCTGTGCATTTTGGGGACAGGGACTCTACACGCTTTGCTTTCCAGGCACGGGTACTTTTGAAATTCTACTATTGCAAATAAAGAAGGAGACAGAAGCCCAGAAACGGAGATGGACATTTTAGATGAACACGGCTGTCTTTTCTAACACCCGCCCTTCCACTTCCAGGCAATGTTGAGTTAAAGTCCCATCCCTTTCTTCTTCTTTTTCTCAGTGGTTCAGTGTCTTGATTTATCTGATGGAAGGAATTCTACACAGGGCCCGGGCTCCGGTGGTATCCCTCCACTGTAACCTTTTCCCCTCACCAGATGTTCCGCTCTCCAAGCACGCTAATGTTCATCCCCCAAATCCCCGTACAAACATATCAAGTGCTCGCTACATGTTTACGCTGGCCACCGGCCGACACAAGTGACAGGGCCGGCGACATAAGTGTTTTGGGGGTGGGGGGTGGGGGGGAGTGGCGTCAGGACGATCGGACGAAGACAGACAGACAGACGGGCGGAGATGTCAGACATATGCTCAGGCCAGCTGACGACACAGCAATGACCTGGAGGAGTAAGTGGAGATGATTGGGGAGGGGGGTCGGGGGGGGATTGATCACTCCTCCAAATGTTGTAATGGCTGATACTTTAAGATTGACCGCAGCATCTGCATTCATTTTTTTCCTCACTGAAGGTTTCTGTGGTGGCATGGTTTATATGCTGATGAAAGCACACGGCTTCTCATGTGACGTGATTTGACTTTTTTTTTTTTAAATCAACCAGAAAGACCCCATGCGGTGAATTCAGAGATTTCATTCGCAATACATTTCAGACGTTTGAATAATGTCATTTTCCCTTTTACTTCTGGATTCTGGTTAAATGAGTTTTCCAGTCAGCGGACAAAGTGACACCTGTTTATTTATTTTTTCCTTTGTGGGATGTCATCCCCGGTCTTTCCCTGCATCCATCCCAGGGATTGTGAAGGGCAGACAACATAACGTAAGGGCGTAGGAGGAGAAGAAGCAGCAGCAGCAGCCGGTGATGCTGCCCTCCCTGTGACCTCCTCCATGACACAATGAGCCCCAAATGGCAGACATGAGCGAGGATCAAGTGCTTCAAAGCAGAGATAAACCCCAACAGGCCCTCTTTGAATGATAAAGTGTTTTTTTTCTCTTATAGAAATTATGTTGCTACCATGACACCTGGATTGCTTAGAGCCAACACCTCATTCGGATAATGGATGAGGGCAAATAAAGACCTGGTTGGATTACCAAAGATGTTTAAAACAGGGCACGAGTTGTTTTTTTGTTGCCTTTTGTTGCCAAAGGTGCGGGGACTTGAGTCAAATGGCTTCATGGAGTCGGACTTAAGTTGCCTATTTTAGAACTGGACTGACTTGGCATTCATCAGACTTGCCGACTGTTTGCATGTGAAAATCTGCATTTTATACATAATGTGCCATTTGTTTCGTTTTGTCGTGCCAACTAACCTGGCAACCTTCCTGCAGCCGATGCCCTGACGCGGAATGCTGGGCCCACTTCATGAAGCAAGAATCATGGCGTGAGTGCCGTAGATGAATATATTTGGATTTAAGGATGACATTTTGGGGGGGATAAAGAGCGTGTCAAAATGAAAGGTTCACCACTCATGTTAAGTGAGACAATATCTACCATACCGAACCCGACTATAAGACCGACAAAGTCATGCTAGCTAGCTCGACTAGCTTTCTCCGTTTAGCTAGCTGTTAGCTGGCCAAACAATGACCTCATGTCAATCATGCACTTGATTGAGAAGACAGACATAGACCATAGTTTTGGAACCATGAACAAAAACTATGTGATGGTGAACGTGTTAGCGCAACTATTAAGTGCAAAATAGCCATTATGTGACTACGTACAGTACATGCGGTGACTGAACAAGCATATGACCTACAAATAATAATCACATGACTCCCCTTATTTGATTTTTGCTCCAGTAACTTTGGATTTGCTTGCTACTAGAATGTTCAGACTTCATACTCGTGAAATACTCCAATCTTTAGTAAATATATGTCGACAGTAGTTAGCTAGCAAGTGTTCAGGGCAAAGACAGCGTAGAACGTGCCAAAGCTAAAGTAGCTAAGTCAATGGATGTACACAGCCAAATGAAAACCGAACTCAATGTCTGATCGATTTCACGAATGGGACAGAGTAAGTCGCAAGCTGCCAAGGTAGCTGATATCCGGGTTACTCAACCCTTATCGCAAGCAAGGCTTTCCCATTTGAGAGCCTTGCGATCCAAAATGAGTCACTTCTTTGTGGCCCTCGGTTGCAAGCCGGACACGCTCACCTTGGTTTATAGTTGTCATCTGTATTCCGTAGCCACTGCGGCGGAGAACCAACCCGCATTGATTTCCTCCTCCCTTATCGTAATGGAAGTATGAAAGGTTTGAGTGGTTCCCATTTACGAGCGACGCCTTCCTCCACTACTTAGCCTTGAGGCGACTGAATGGATGGAAGGCAACGATGGCAACCAAAAGCTGTTTAGTAAACACTTCGTTACGTCTGCGTAAAAGGAGTTTTGAGGCCAACGGCTGCGTCTTATACACGTAGACTTTGTGTTTTTCCATTCGATGGTTTTGTATTTAAGGCGTACCGGGGGAGTTTTCAGCCAAATATTCAGTCTAATTTGACTGTACTGCTGCTTTAGAGTTGGTTAATGCTCGACGATTGCGTATTCTGACTCGCACAAGAATTCAGGTGGCGTTGCTGCTACAGGATCGTAAATCTCGGATGCCCTCGATAATGCGAGTTCCCAGTGACTGATTTCAAAACAATAAAGCTTCAGGCGGCCTAAGACTTTTGCACAGTGATGTGCCGAAAGCTATTCATTTCCCCTATTAGTCTCTTTTGAACATTGAGAGAGGAAAAAGTCTACAGACACATAACAACCTTAAATCACGTCAAGACGCTTGCATGCTTTTTTTTTTTTTTAACAGGTCGCATAAGCTGCCGTTTCATGTTCAAGTAATGTGAGATACCTTTCATCTCCAGTTTGACTTCTTCGCTTTATGATGAGCCTAAGCGGAGAAACAGAAGGACGAGCAGTGCTTTTCTCGGTAATAAAGTCAAAAGGGGGGGGGGGGGGGGGGGGGAGGCCGGCGCTCAACCTGTCAGCCCGCAATCTAAATGCATACAGGATTGCTTTTAAAGTGGGTGCCGCTGATATTCTGCTCTGATGTTAAGGCTTCTCTTGGCGGGTGGTAAAAGAAAAATGTCCTGCCGCAGGCTCGAATCGCAAAGGAACAAGTTGTCGCTTTTTTCTTTAAAAAAAATGTAAAAAATACAGCCACGCATTGTCTTCCCGTGCTGATGTCAAATTGATTATGCTGATCATAAACTGCGTTTGTTTACCCCCTCGCTCCAAACTGTCAGTCACCCATCCGCGGAGATGAGTGCGAGTCACACTAAAAGCCATCTTTTCCGTGTTTTCACCGCATTTGCGGCCCACGCCGCCGAGAAAGACGCTCCCAGCGGACGTCGTTTCTCCGCCGCGCTCCGGTGTATTAAATGCTTTTTTAATGTCATCCCCCTCTCCTGGAAGTTGTCGCGTACTAACAAATCAACAACAATAAGGTTCTTTAATGTCGCCGGTGCGGGCCAAAGCCACGACTAAAAGGGTACGCTTACTGAATAATCCATGCTGGCTGCGGCGGCGATGAGGCTGCTAACGGAAGAGTGGGAACAAGAGGCCATTTGGCTTTCTTTCCGCCGCGTCCCAAGTGTCCCCTGCTCCCATCTGTGCGCATGTTGCAAGATGGGACTTTGGTGCGAGCGGTGATGGGAAGATGTAATAGTGATCCAACTAATCCAGCTAACCCAATGAAGCAATGTGACATACCCCCCCTTCATTCTCATCTGAAACGGCAACTTGGGGCAAAATTGGAGTTTAGCATGCATTATTGATCCACACACTTATCAGGAAAAGGCGCATTGTTCTGCACTGACTCTAAGATGAAGTGTCACATAGGAAGAAAAGCTGATCTGCACCCACATAAAAAAATAAAGGAATAAATAGCAAGCTTTGAAATCATGTGAAAATAGACAATTTTCAGCCGGTCAACCATGTTTGAGGCGTGTCAGGCAATCAGACATGGATTTAAATTTCAAGTACTTTTTTATAAAAATTGGTAAACAAAACAAACTAGCAGAAAACAAAAAACGTACTTATTTGAATGGCGAAATATCACTTTTTTTTTAAATCAAGGCTTGCCTCTTGCGATAGGATTCACAAAACAAGCACCAACAACATCAAATTTTGAGGACAATTCAAATAATCAGAAACAATCAAGTACAGGATAAACAAGAATGACAGGATCCCTACCCATGGCCAACACACTGCCCTAGAAGTCTTCAAAACATGATTTTCATGTCAATTCAAGGCATCAGCAACACAAGTGGGCTTTTATTACGTTTTTCAACCTTGCCTGCTAAGCTAACCCCTTTGAAACATCAAAGTTCAGAAACTGCCCGACTAGCACATTTTCAGCACTGCGCTAAAAGTGCTATAATTGGTCTTAATTACATGAAATTTTAATCTTAACTTCAAGCAAAAGTAACAGACGAGTCATTTCGACTTGTTGTACCTAGCGTGGGAATGAAACCCCTTTGAAATGTCAAAACTTGGATTCGTAACATTTTCAGCACAATGCTAAAAGTGTCACAGTTGGCCATGAAACATTCGAATGTACATCCGGAGCACAAACAGTTGAGTCTATTCTTAAAAAAATATACGAGCATGACATACCCATCTGAGATGGAAATCCTGTTGAAAATCCGTCACTTCGCTGTAATTTGTACAAAAATATGACTAACATTATTATCTTAGCTAAAGCTAGCTTAAATGTGGTACAATTCATCTTTTAATAGCTATCAAAAGCATTAAAATAAATTGCACTGAATTGCTAACTTTGACTGGAACTGACAGATTTCTTTTTTAAATTCGTTTATCGTAATTGCGACGATCATTAAGTGATAACCTAAAAAAAAAAATAATACAATAGCGTCAACATTTTGAATGATGCCAAATTGTCATTCCAAATATATGCCGATGAGGATATTTACAATTTTTGTTTGAGAAAGCTCATGTTTGAATGCGCGTCCCGAGCATGGTATTGAGTAAAGATTATGTGTAGTGGGAAGGGGGGTGGGCGGGCGAGGGGCCGGGGGGGGGGGGGGGGGCTTGCTGCACAAGGGGTCATCAGTGAGTGTTTGGAGCTTGAGTTACAGGGCCAGCATCTGCCATCCGGTCATCAGGCCCTCATATCCATCACTGAGCCATGGCGTGGTGCAACTCGGCGTTTGTAAAAACACCCAGAGGAAATGGAGTCTCTGGGCCAGACAAGAATAAAATTAGCTTGATGACTAAGTTCCTTCTCGGGTCCCAGCGGGAAAAGAACTCTGCCATTTGTTTTCATTACTTCCCTCGGCTGTAGAAGCAGCGCCGACATTATGTATGCATGTGTGTGCCTGTGTGTGAGTGTGTGACTTTTTGTTTGTGTACATGCATGTTCGAGGTCGACTGGCCGGTTCCAAAATGGCCGTTTCGTCATTTACTACTGGGTTTAATCAAACGTATTCGGCTCGTAAACACAGCACACTCACAATCCGAAGCTGATCCGACATGTGTAATATTTGTGCTCGGCTTCTATGTTGGTGACATTCGCGCTTGGACCTGTTCCACATGTATCGCTCACGGCACGCAATATTGCCTTCTGCTACTTTATTGCATTTTTTTCCCACCCCAATGAAATTCTTATAAACACGCGAGGTTGTAAACATTGATTTGCTCACAAACATGTTTTCATTCACTACCACTTGTGCGTATGACCTCAGAGTCCGAAACGTGCATCCAGTCTACTTTGAATATCATATTTTGGGAAATGCTCTCACGAGCCAGAACATAAGTTACAGCAGCGCAGTCTGATGAAATCCCAAACAAGAGCCGCGTCTGACCCTATAAAGATAATAATGTTCTTTTTTTTTCCACATAAATGGATACCACTACAAACATTAAAGTGAGTGAGTACAATACGCGCGTGCATGTCCATATATGGCAAATATGTTTTATCAGTTAGTCCTATTTGCACAATGTTCCTCCAACTGCTTCCTTTTTGTCAGTTACGTAGTTATCCAGTTCAGCCCCAAGTTATTCCTACATCGGCTAAATGTTAAAATTGATGTCTTCATTTCACAACTGGATAGTAAAAGTTCAAGGTAATGACGTAGTTTGAACCATTTCATAGGATCCCTGCCATCTCACCCACGAGCATCACTTTTTTTTTAGGGGGGGGGGGTCACAGTTTCTCCGCCAATTCATCCCCAGTGCTGGGAATCCATTCCCTAATTAGTCTCTCTGTCACTCCACTCTCCCAGATTAGTTCCAGCTTTTACCCGCGGTGCCACTCAAAGGTGAAGTGAAGACATCTTGTAGCCCTTTAACGCATGTAGCATTAACACCTTTGCCCCCCTTGTGTAAACGCTGGAGTACTGACCCGCAGCTCTTTGGGATGCAGCCGTGTGGAACGTGCGTGCGGCCGGCCGGCGCTGCGCTTCTCCACTCACACCTCCGCTGGGAGGAAGGCATCAGGAAAGGGAAGATTGAACCTGATGGAGAAAAGGAAAGTGGGCCATCAGTCGAGGCCTTGAAAGCAGACGTGTGGGAATTACTTTGTCGGAAGAAATTGGGATTCTTGGTTTGCTGTTATTAGAATTTTTTTTTGGGGGGGGGGGTATTTTTTTTATTCGTTTTAGAAAGTCGTAGTCGTGCGAAGGATTCAGTCGCAGAAACATTCGCGGAATAGCTCATAGCATGTCTTCTAAAAAGAAATCTCACTCCATTGATATTATTTGCGTGAACAATGATATGCAGACAACGATGATCATTTTCACACCATGCCTTTGGATTTTGCCGTCACGTCACACAGCTGCGCTGCGCTTGTGAATAATTGAAACAACTGGTGAGAGTTGTCATTTAAGGGCCACCATTAGTGAGGACACAGGAAAACCACCTCTTACCAAAAGCATCAAAAATTCATGAGCTCAGTAAAGAAACCGGGTCACGTGACGACGCATAATCCAGACTTTTGATGGGCCCAGAGAAGAGACACGCGTTTGGTTCCTGTTCAACATGCTCTCTGGAGAATTCAGCGTTCCCATTTAGTCGCGGGGAGATTTGCTTTCAAATTGAAATGTTTTCCACCAACGCGACAGCCAACTGATGTGGCCATTTTCACACAGGCTGTCCAGGCGAGCATTTTCCTAGTTGACACTTCACCACAACCGCAAGAGAGACACACTCTCAGCATCGCTGAGTGGGAACTGAAAGCTGCCTGCATTGACATCAAGCAAGTAGACCACTAACGCTGTGATGCCAGTGTAGATAATATACAGTATGCATATTTGCCAATGTGTCCAAACTGCTAGCTCACAAGCTAGCAGACGGCTAGCGCTTGCTCGCAACAAGTTCCAGTCATTTTACATTGAGGGGGTGATTTCATGTATGGAGTGGACACACAATTTTTTTTCCACAGATTTCCAGCCTCATTTTTAATATTTAGGATTTATTGAAAATCATTCCAAATTCGCGGGGTTAGAAGAATGGTTAACATTAAAAGAAGAAATACAAGGAGGTAGGCTAACTGTTAGCTTATCTGGTTGCAAACTCTTCTCATTTAACTGAGAAGGTTTTGCCTGTATTGTAAATAGTGAACCGGATTAACTTTTATAATTGTATCATTCTGATAATCGCTCAGGATGATAATCCAAAACCATGTGACAATCAGGCCTTTCCGCATTCAACAATAAAAATCAACATGATTACTGATATGCGTGTACCGTGCTTCCCCTGCGACTCCCACCGCGATTTGAAACGGAGCTTTTCACACGGACAGCTAAGAAAGCTAAAATTCTGCAGCTATAAATAAACTACAGTAGTGGACACACACACACACACACACACACACACACACACACACACACACACACACATTTACAGAGTGAGCGAGAACAACACATGTTTTGTGTGAGACCGCTATAAGATAATGCATTTACATGTGGATACAGGAGAGGATGGAGAGAAAGCAGACGAATTAAACGACTTCCTTTTGTGGGCTGAAAAGGGGGGAAGTGATTTTCTCTAATGCATCTCTGTGTTGTGTCCTTGTCCTCCCACCGCACCGACTGTTTGGGGTCCTGCGAAAACACGGGTCAAGGAGAGTGTGCATGTGTGTGTGTGTGTGTGTGTGTGTGTGTAGAGTGGGGGGAAAAAAAGTTTGCCAGTGACAAGGAAGTCAAATAAAGGGAAGAAAAGGTCCATTTCCCTGGCTAAATGTACCCCAGGGAGGCGTAAGGGAGTGAGAGGGAGATCAAGAGTGAGAGGAAAGGTTATGAACCGACAATACTCCAGCAAAAGCTGCAGATTTACAACTCGCAAGGCCCTAAAGAGCTCTGCCATGCTTATTCCTACAGCCAGTTAAAACAAATTGTGGCCATGTTTCAATCACCCACATCCTCCCTGCGAGCTCATCCGCCCGCACCAGGCTTTTTGGCCCGCTTTGCCCTCAATTACTTTCGAATAAATACTTCAACTGAGGCGTCTTCATGCACTGGAAAGTCCCCCCGCCTTCTCCTGGCTTGACACACTCGTCGCCACGCACTCTTCTTCACGCCGAGGTCCAAAACTTTTGACCCCCCCCCCCCCCCCCCCACACACACACACACACACCAGAGGATGAGAACGCATGTGGAAGCCGTGTATGTTTGATTGTGAATTCGCGGGTGGAAGCCCCGAGGTAACTCGATCCACTGTTTGATTTGAGAGCGACGTCGGGGTGAAGGAGCAAAAAGATGGCTTTTGCTCGTAGGGGGACATAAATGGGGGTCACAAGGAGTGACTTTTTCATGTTGCAGATTAAAAGCAGATGTCAGTGGGATTACATCCCCCGGTGTCATCACTCACACCCCACCTTTGTCTGTTCGCAGGCGCGCACACGCGCACGCTTGGAGAGAGCTCTGGGAAGTTCTCCCAAGCCTCCGTCGAGGTCAAAGGATGCGAATACTAGACTGACGCTGTCCCGCAACTAAAAGGGAGACCATAATGATTTTTTAAAATTTCATTTTATATATATATTGCATAGAGCTGTACTGGTGCCATTGAGTCAACTGCATTCATGTCGACTCATCATTGATATACGACATTTTGTTTTTGCTTGGATCTGCAAAGTAGCGAGAGTATGTGATGGAAAGATTTCCATTCACTTCTGTATATGTCGTATTTTTCCATGTACAGTTGACACATACAATGCTGTCTGATGGGTAAAGGTTGATTTTCTTTGGGGAGGGATTATTATTGTGTGCGACGATCAGTTTATAACAACACTCACACAACTTCAGTGCATTTATTGTGAAGGAGTTGCAGGAATGTGAGGAGCGTACATGTTTTTAGCCTCTGAATACTGAATCATAGCGGCGCACCGATTCATCTTAATCCACTTCTCCCCCCCCCCCCCACTCGTCTTTCTTCCCGCCCCCGAATGGATGGAGTTGAAATATTGCCCGAGAGGACTGGGATTCATTAGGGTTCTGACAAAGCATGGAGAGGATCAAGCTTTTTAAAATATATCTTTCTTCAAGAGAAGTGAGTGTGACATGAAAGATGAAAAAGAAGAAGGGGGCGGGAAAACTTGGTCCGGAATTCCAACACTTAGTGAATCATTTGGACTTAAATAAACAAAACTATCCACACAGAAACACAAAACAGTAGCAAGATGTTGGGATCGAGTTTATTGATCCAAGTGACTGTTTGGAGGGGGTTGGGGGATATCCAAGTATTATTTATGGAAGATTTAGACAACCCCCCTTGAACACAAGCGCAACAAATTTTGCACAGTCATGTTTCATAGGCCGCGTTAAAATGTTTGTCCTAACCTTTTTTTTTTCAAAAAACTTTAAGGTTACATTGTTTTCTGTTCATTTTATTTTTTTGATCACCAGCCATGAGAATAAATTGGTGAATATCATTTAGCCAATGAGACCAAGCATGATTATTTTAAATGATATACAGTACAACACCGTGTTTGAATGTTTTTGTAAGAAGCACTTTTTTTCTTTTTTCTTTTTTACGATAATAGTGTTTTGATTATTTCTGATTAAGTCATCACCTTTGGATTAAAGAGAACAGTGCTTTTCTTTATTAGAAAAAAAAAATCAGGACCTTTCTCAGCGATTCCCTCCGTGAGCTGTCACCTGGCCGTGTTCGAGGGGTTTGTGTGAGGAGCTAAGTTGTCTGGGACTTTATGCCCCTGGCAGGCTCACCCATGGCAAATGGGTCCGAGGTGAGGGACCAGACAAAGTACGACTCAAAAGACCCCCCCCTATGATGAGTAAAATATATGGACCTTGGTTTACCTTGCCCGGGTACGGGTCACCGGGGCCCCCCTTTGGAGTCAGGCCTGGAGGTGGGGCCCACTGGTGAGCACCTGGTGGGCGGGCCTACACCCATGAAGAGACAACGTAGCTCCCCCTTCCAATGGGCTCACCACCTATGGGAGGGGCCAAAGGGGTCGGGTGCAAAGTGAGCTGGGCAGTGGCCAAAATTGATCTGATCCTCAGTTACAGAAGCTAGCTGGATTTCACCAAGATGACAAGGCTCAATTTTGAGTATGGTAATGGGTGACAATTTGCAGAGAGCAGTTTATAATGTTTCCCACATAGCTGACTCCGTTTTGTGGGATTAATACATTACTGGTAGTTTCCTGTGCTGATGACACATACGACAGATGTAAATTTGCCATTTGTAACCCATAAGCGTCCATCACCACTGACCTTAGATCAGCATCTCCCTATAAGGGGACACCATCTACGCTTATCTTATTTATTGGAGCAGCCTTAAAGGCCTTAAAAAAAAAAAAAAAACACCCGACTCTGGTGTTATGTGGAAGCCGACCAGGCCCAAAGGCTCAGATTGGAGTAAGAGCAGCGCGTTGCTTATTGTTCCTGACAGGAACCACGCCGGGGCTGCGAATCGGGACGCAAATGCTGAGAACGGCGTCACATCACCAGTCATTTGGACCATCGTGAAGAGATGGAGGGTCGTGAATGTGTGTCAGAAGGGAAGTGGGGATCAACTATGACTGCGGGTTGTTGTGCGTACATTGTTATGAGAGGAAAATGGGAACATTTTTGACTGGATGCTAGCGGAAGCATCGGCAGCGGCTTTCTGCACAACGATGGAGGATTTGAAAACATCTCATTATCACGTCACAATTTGGCTAATTTACCTAACAATCGTCCCCACATTGAATTTCTCGGTGGCTTTCAAACTAGGGTTGGGTAACCCCCTCCCTCCACGGGTCTGTGAGCTGTAACATGATGGTTCCCAAAATAGTTTGAAATAAATCATTTTTTAAGTGCCAGTTGTTAACAACTGTGCCAAAGCTAAATGGTTCAAAAATTGCTGTGTGTATAAAATGAGACATTAAAAAAAATAAAAATAATAATAATAATAATCACCCCCTTGCAGTTTCGTCTTCTCCCAGTATGGCACATTTACCCTCGGCCAACAATGAGGCGCTCTAATACAGCCACGCCTGCAGAATATGAGAAGGGACGTAGCATTCTTAGGTTGCAGACATAGCGAGCTAGCCTGCTAACCTATGCATGCTTTACATGGCAGTGAACACCCCTCCATCATGGATTACAGTTTTGTGGTCCCGCTATTTTGCCGATTCCTTGTACAGAGTGAAATTTCAACGCAAACCGTTTTATTGTTGCAAATTATTGAAACGTCCTGTGTCATCCTGTTTTTTGTGCCGACAGGAGGCTACAGCCATAGGTTTATTTTGTAGTGTACATCTTCAAAACTGGATTTGTTTACTGTAAACAGAGGTATTGGGACATGTATTTATATTTATTGTTAGATTATATATTTGTTACATTTGTTAAATAAGAAGCAGAACAACGATTTATATGCATTTTGATTTGTGACGGGGGTCGTGTATGGTCGAACAGGCAAAAATAATGAAAAGGCCGGAGACGCGGATCAAACACTGCTTGTCAGCAACTAAATTTAGTTTCAAAGTAACTTTGTTCCCCTCTTATCTCGTCAGCTACACAGTGACTGCATGCAAGCATGGAGTGCTTTGCGAGAACGCTGCCGAGAGCCCCTAGATCTTCCTCTTGAGCCGCTATCTGCTTACTCTTGACCCGGCATGCGTCTTGAAATATGGCAACGGGCACGCACACAGAGAACATTCAGCCCATCGAAGACATTAGTGGGCCAAAAGGTGCCGACCCACAAGTGGCTCTTTTCTTGATGAGTTCCAAGAAGCCCAAGAAAAAGTATTTCACTAAGAAAAACAGCTTTTAGAGAAAATTACTCAAAAGGACCTCTTCCCATTTCGTTGATAATTGCGGGTATTTTTGCTTTCACATCTTGTAAAATGTCACTTAACAAGTGTTTGGAGAGATGAATTGTCACTCGGTCAATTATTTTGCCTTGCTTTGTTTTGAGTTCAAATTGTAATTATGAGCTTCGGACTTAAGTATAGTGAACATTTTTGAACAAGTACAGTGGACCCACCCTACTGTATTTGTGGGGTAAAGGGATTGAAAATATACGTAGGAATGATGGATGGAAAATGGCACTCACTATATTTTCAAGTCATCAACTGCAAATGAATACTTTCAATCGATCCTTCCAAAAATGTGATTTTTTTCCCTCAATCTAAACCCGTTTTTGTTCAAATGCACCGTCCCAAATGATGCACGGCAGCGTTGCATCGGTCGTAAGGAACTGAAAATAGTCATTTGTTGAATTTGCAGCATTAAGAGGTTATATTTGCTGAAATGAAACACTAATTCGATTCCAAACATCTTAACGGGTCGAGTTACATTTGAACATAGGACCTCTCATTTTGAAAGCAAACAGGTTAGCGCCACCGAAGTGATGCAGTTGGGGCCAAAGTGATCATATGACCTGACATCCGTCATTATTGCAGCATAATGCATCGAAAGGCCACGGCCTTATGTTTAATATCTCCTCCCCGCCTTGACCTGCAACTCATATTCTGGATTTATATCCCAAATCTGCTCCCTTTGACCCACAATTAACCTCAATGAAAATGCTAAGACTCGCTGCCTTGTGTGTCTTCCGGCTCGCATGTATGCTTTTTTTTTTCCTCCCGTGGCTTTTCTTATCCAGCGCCCTCCACGTTACGCTCAGCCAATGGGAATCAAGGTAATGATGGGGCGAGGAAAAAGAATGTTCTTTCAATAGATAATTAGAGAGATTGGTTTACCAGGGCCACTCAAAGTCCATTCACATGCGAAGGGGCCGAGACCGGGGCCGTGTAGTCCGCCCGGCCCCCGAAAGGGCTCCCCAGGGAGGCATTGGCCCCGGCTTCATTTCTCAAAGCAGGTGCCTGGCAGGTAGTCAATGGAGACGGCCGGCGGAGATATACAAGAGAGTCATCCTCCCGCGCAAGGGGTCAACATCACAGATCAAGAGTCATGAGCAGAGGTCGCAAGGTCAATGTTTTAGCACACAAGGAAGCGCCCAGATGACAAGAAATGCATCCTGGGACTTTTACCCAGTGGCTTCGTGTGTCCAAAAAGCACAAGTAGTCATGTTATTTCCCATTTTAGTCATCTAAACAAATTTGCCACAATAAAGGCTCCCCGTTAGCTAAATGCTAACATATAATGGAAAATACCTATGACAAACCACAGTTGGCATTGACAGTCACGATTTTACAGTCCAAAAAGCCAATGAATATTTTAACACAAATGATGGAACAACACATGTAGACCATCATTATAACAATATGTAAAGCTATATTTTCTTTATCCTCGACAAAAAAAATGACTAATCGTACTCCAGGTTATGACATCTACATTATTCTGATCCAAATAAATTTTTTTTTTCTGGTGAACCTCCTCTATACGGCCCTTGCATGACACCGTAAGCTCCAGGAGACCTGCTTGGATGCTGTCAATGCAAGGACGATATCTGGTCTTGATATCGTCCTGCCAACCACCTCTGGGAACTTCAGCTGCTTCCCCAGATCTGCTTTCAGTTCCCAATCACGTGCTGCTGCAAACGGGCCAGCGGTGGTGTTTTGGACAGTTGCTGCAGACTTCTCCCCAGCTTTGATGAAAGTGATAGCGTTCCTGACTGAGCGAGGGCTCCTGCTGTGGCTGATCCCACGGAAGATCATGTCCGCTGTGACCCTAAGAACCAGGTCGCGTCACTTTAAATCGACTTAAATTCAAATGTGTTTTCATCCCACTCTTTGTATTGACAAATCACGCCCATTGGCGGAATTTGTTTCCCAATTTTTGGCCATGAATATGCTCCAAGCTGCTTCCCATGACGAGGTGATACAGGAAGAAGAGGTCAGAGGTGACGTGCACTCTAATTTGTAATTGAATCTCAGCGTGGAAAAGTGATCAGTCATTGCCCGTGGGCTGCCATCCCGGAGAGGGGGGCGGAGAGTCTGTCACCATCTTTGCAAGTGGTCGTCGTTGGGAATGCAGCTTTCCGTTTTTACAGGACAAATGTTTTTGGAGTGGTGCATTGGGGAGGTATAACCGCTCTTGACACACCCCATACCAGAGGATAATCCGTCAGGCATTAGATGTCCAATAAGCCTTTGCTAACCTTACTTACTGTCCATGTGTGAGGTGCCCACAAAAATAAATGTATATTATCAGTAAATTAACAATCACTAAACTATGTTGGTCATTCAAAAGCATGCCTACAGTACTAATAGAGGTCATCACACCAATAAAGGAAATATAATAAACCAATACCAACCTAATCTTTACCTGTTAAAAACTGCAATATGATTTTCACACACTGTATCCTTCGCTCAATCCCACATCTCCCCATGAATGGTATTTTTCCATAACAAAAGGGAATATACAGTAAGTAAAAAAAATGAAATACTTTGATAGGTATAGCAAAAAAAATATTTTCGAACAAAATACCAAAAAAATTCCCATGAAAGGCATTTTCAGAATAAAAGGTGTCATAGGAAAATAAAATTGTGCCCTTGTACTGCGTTTGTTAACTTACTTTCATTATACATTGATTTTGACATTACAATAAAACTTTCTTGGGAAAATTTGACTATTCTTTTGGGACCATCCAAGTATTTTTTTTTTGTTCTTTTGTCTCATAACATTACATCTGTAAAAATATGGATTTGCTATCATAGCGTGACTCTTTTTCTCACAACGAGGCTCTTTGAAGAGACGTCCCCATTCTGAGAGGTCCGTGGATTCAAAGTCCAGCACACCAAGGAAAACAACTCCCGCCGAATGCACAAGTAATTTGCCGACGTACCGACGAAGCATTCTTCGTTAACATTGGTGCCAATAAGCACAACAACACATTGGATACGCATGTCAATTTCTCTTGTACTAATCAAATAGAAAGCCCGGCGAGTAAATATCTCTCCTCTTATAGCCTCGCGTCTGTTTACAACACGGCCGGGGCTACATAAACACCGTGTGGCAAATGAATAATTTCTTTTAACGCATCGGGCCCGGGCCAGCATATGCCCGATATAGGAAACCCATAGCGTCAGTGGCTCCGTATTGGCGGCGGAGGTCAAAGGCTAGGAGAGGAAGGTCAAAGGTGTTGTTCTCCTTTCTCATCACGAAGGGCATTAACATCTTCTGCCCGTCTCGACGCATCCAGATGGCTCAGCAAGCCCGCGGGCAGATGTTCCGGTTTTGAAAATGCACCGCCGAGAATATGCACGGCTCCATCATCGTCACATCATATTTCAAAAGGATGATGGATGCGAATCGAGAAATTAGGACAGACTGCATTAAGCCATTGATTCGCTCCGTGTAGCTCAACTTTCACAGTAATTATTTTCAAGGAAAACGCTATCGACATGGGAACAAAGTTTTGTTTTGGGACCGAGGGAGGAAAATGTAAAAAGATCTGCGCTCAGGACAATAAATGATCAACTGAGCTGATGAGATTTGACAGAGATGGCTATTGTTGAATGAGATGTCTATGATTTGATTTACATTGCCACCAATCTGGATCAGATCCAGTTTCAAATGTGGTTTGCATCACAGCTTCAGATCCTGCATAGACAAATTGATATACATGTGTACTGAATGAGCCCCACACAACTAGTTGCAATTTAAGAAAAATAAAGAATGAACTTGCGATGGAATAGGAATAAAATGAGGACATATTTTGTGGAAATATGTTTGTGAGATACAGTATATAAGAAAAAGGTTTTACACCTTTTTAATTCTTAAGTATAAGATCATAATCTCCTTTTTAATAAAGTCCAACAATTGTGAGGACAAGCGGCGCACCACTCTGGCACGAGACCCCGCCCCTTTGTTTTCCCCCCATTATTTTTAAATGCGCCGAAAGCCTTCAAGGAATCCACGCAAATCAAACAAATGCGGTCGTTCCAGGACTCGCGGCACCCTGCCCCCAAACCAAAACTTGCCTCAGCTGGACACACACAAATACAAATACACACACATTTGTACAAGAACACGAATATACACACACATGGAACACTGGCCTGGCCAGAGAACTCTTGACATGAACCTGCTTCTCTCACTCAGCAAGACATAAATCAGCGTACTCTCAGCAGCCCTGCTGGCCCCTCAGCGCCATGCTGAACCTAACTCCACGGGAATCAAACGCTTGTAACAGGATACAAAAACTAATCCAGGCCAGAGACAATCGGCGGCATACAGAGGGGCTGGAGGGGTGCTGATCGAAGACCGTTCCACACCCTACCCTCAAACCCCCTCCTCGTCTTTGTCATGAGACCTTTGGCCCCAGCACAGAGGCGACATGCTACTGGTCTGCTACTGAAGATGTAACCTGTCAGGTTTCTCCCCACCCCAACACCACCACCACCACTTCACTGCTGGACTCTCCAGATGGTTCTCCAAGCCTCTTAGTCAACTGCACCAGCGGTGACAAGTCACGAAGTACAAATGGTTTGTTAAGGTCTCTGTATTCATTTTCCAACAACTTTTGACTCCTCTTGGGGGGGGACTTGAATGGCATTTATGATATGGTGTGCACGACTTGCCCAGTAAAAACAATCATGCAGGGGAAAAAAAAACAAAGCTCACAATTACTGTAAAATCCTCAGTAATCTGCAGTAATGTGTGTTATTTATGGAGGATAAATAATATATGACGATGAATCTCGTTATATTATCTGTCTACATGTGTTGTTCCACCATTTGTGTATAACCACGTCAATTGATGCCAATCCTTTGCACGTCTAATATTTTCCCTAATATGTTGGCATTTCCTAAGAAGACTTTATTCAGTTGTTTGATGCACTCGTATTTCATTTATTTTCGTCAGTCAAAGCAAAAACATTGTAAATTATACACGGGTGCATGTTCTTCACGGGATGTTACAGTAGGTACTAAAAAGTGCTCATGACCGCTCACGGTAAACGATCCAGCAGCTTCCCGCTCGGGCCCTTCTGCCTGAGCGCATCCATCCCAGACTCCATCTCACACTGCTTGTCAAACACACACACACAAATACACACACTACTCGACCACACTTCTCTCCCCCCACCCCGCCCCTCCCAAAGCAGTGTTGCTGGAATGCCTCTATACTCTGCTGGCCTGATAGAGTGGCCACTGTTTCACTGTGATAACATCAGGCACCAGGGCCTGCACAGCCACAGGGCTCCGAGACACACTTTTATGACTTAAGTGTCTGGGACACATATCTGTAGCCATCAGCTCCTCTGTACACCCTCATCCACATACTTGCACACATGCACCGCTGCACACGAACAGCCACCCGCAAAGCATGCAAATGGGCGCACCAACTGACAAACGGCTCTTTGTTTACTCCACCGTGAACAAGCAAGCGGAAATGAAATCAACTTGTCGTTGGTTTGTGACACAGGCTGCGTTATTATCTCCTTGAGGGCAAACTTTAACCACACCCTCGCTGTTGCAGACAGCCATAATGTTGAAACTGAGGCGAAAGCCAACACTGGACAAAACAACTTCCCTCATGTCAAAAGGAGAAATTCGGCAACATCATCCAAAATGGATTAAAGTGTAGAAGTGCATCAACACTTAAGATATTACAAGTTACTGTGATTTAAATAAGATCCAAGTACGAAAAGAATAAAAAATACACATAAGTAGATTGTTTTTTTTTGTGACCATTTATCAAAATGATTATTTCACACAAAAAACAAACATTTTTAGTATCTGCCCATTTTATTTTGTACTTAACTACATTTCAGGGTGTGTGGGGTTTTTTTTTTCAAAAACTACATACATGAATCAGCAGACTTTTTAAATAGAGATCTATTTCTTGGTATCGGTAGGTTTTCTACTTTTATCAGTCTTTAGCCCACAAGTTTCTCGACCTTTATTGAATTTCGACTTTTGTAGGCTACTTTAGTACACTCTAGAGTGTGTATTATTTGTTTTATTTATTTATTACATGGTTAAGTACTTCTATTACTCGAGTTTTGGGTGGGGTTTCATTTTTGTTTTTTTCCTCTCTGCAAAGCCCAAATTCACCGCAGTGACTCTTTACCCTCCGCATATGCTCCCGCTTTGGTTAGCGACGGCGTTCAAATGGACCGAGTGTTTCACATCCGCTCGTGAACAATAGCATCAATTAAGTGAGATAATTACAATGACTAAGGCGGGGACAAAGGAAGTGTTTATTTGGGTTAAGTACATGACACACCTGGCAACTCAATGAAGTACGGCGCCTATGATGGGGACGGCCGCTCGTGATGGAAATAGAGGTAGTTACTTTTACAATAATATAGCAGTTACGTTGCAATTTCATGGTGGGGGAGCCTTGCAGCATTATGTCACCTGAAGATTGAAAGTGAGTTTTTGCTTTTTTTTCCCACACACACGATCTATTTTTGATCCATTTGTGTAGACCTGTTAAGAGTGTGGAATGCTTTGATGCAGAAGGAA
The DNA here is from genome assembly GCF_025434085.1 of Hippocampus zosterae. Classification (NCBI taxonomy): domain Eukaryota; kingdom Metazoa; phylum Chordata; class Actinopteri; order Syngnathiformes; family Syngnathidae; genus Hippocampus; species Hippocampus zosterae. Next base: position 11,257,759 of record NC_067468.1, read on the forward strand.
GTTCCGCAACCTCGTAGCACTACTTAGTCAGCGTGTGGCTGTATTTAATTGCGTCACTCGTGGCTCTTAGACATATGGAGAAATAAAAAAAAAAAGCTTGGAAAGATGATGAATCCACAGTTCATTTGCATTTGTGAAACATTTGAGGGTTTTTTTGTTTTGTTTTTTGCGTTGTTGGAGGGATGGCGGTAGCACGTCCTTTGATGTGGATGGCTGGCGGCGTGTCGGTATCACTTTGATTCATGACGGCAAAGCACATTAGCAACATTTGAGCAAATGAAATTACAGGCTGGCGTCACGTTCCTGTCGATGCGGAATTGGTTTCTTATTTGGATTTGCAACTGCTCGATTGTGGCAAAACAACGAAAGAAAAAAAAAAAACAAATTCAATGTGACACCTCTACCACCTCTAGTCAAGGTACTCGCGCTTGGCTTTGATGCACCAAAACCACCAGGGTCATCGGCGAGAGTAGTGTTTTCATTCCAATTTTAAATCAAAACCTCAAAAAAAGACGCAGCGCAGCCTTGATGGACAGCACCACTTCACTTGTCCCCACTGACGGTCAGTCACTCAAACAAAAAGGAGGATGAGATGAGTTTCTCAGGGGAGTGAGGATAATAAAATCAGTGTGTGTGTCGTGAGTGGGAGCCATATTTGATGCTCTAACAGAATGAAGGTCTTTGGCGGTCTTTTAGCTAAAGCAAGCACATTTCTTTGAAGCCCAGGCACCTTGGCTGCAGAACCATTACCGAGCCTGGGCTTTTCTATACATTAAGCACTACACAAGTGCATTACGGACCGCCGCCCCAATTGTACTCTCTCTTGTTAAATAGGATCCCAACAGACCTTTTGATTTTCTTTTTTTTCTTTTTTAAACTTCCGTGCCCCCGGCCGGCGCTGCTGCCGCTTCTCCTCTTCCTCCCCTCCCGATCGGATTAGGATCGATTGTAGCGTAGCAGAGACCGGGGGCCCAGACGCGAGGGCCGGGACAACGCCGCGGCGCGATTGTACTCCTCATGCCCCGCCTCGGAGACTATTCAGGCGACTAAATAGAATGATTTGCCCTTCCATGTCAAATTTCCTCCGAGACAAAGATTGTCAATACCAATTAGATTGTCTGCAGTTGCCTTAGTTACGCCAGCCTGCACCATCACGCCGCCAAGCCAACCTCCTCCAGCTCCAAAGACACACTCGCTCTCCTTTAACATCTCACTCCCATCGCTCTTTTCTTCTTTTTTTTTTTTTTTTGTAAGCAGAGTGGTGGTCTCGGCACCAAGCCTTCAGCCTCAAATCAGTTTTATGACTGGCGCTGTGCAGACATTAGGCTAACTCCATTAGCCTCTCGGACGGAGATGGCCTGAGGGGGATACTGTGGGGCCGGGATGGCACTGAGTAGGTGTGTGTATATGCGCATACGTGCGCGGATGTGTGCGCGGTGAAAGGGTGAAGGAGGGGGTAACACTGTCTCAACGCACGGCTCTTTTGGCATCTCCTTAAAGGTCACTGTCTGCTGGTCGGAGGAGGCCAAAGCCCAGCCGAGCGAGAACGTAAACAAGAGAAGGAGGAGAGGGCAGAAAATGGATTAACGAACAAATGTAATTAGGAGGAAAGGGAGAGACTGGGAGAGAGGACTGTCTCCACTTAAAATGGTGGCTCCTGCAGGCGCTTAAGTGCAAACATGACAAACAGATGTGGCCGTGGCTGGCCAGACACAAGACGACGCGCGCGCATTTGTATACAAGCGCGCCAACACGCGCATGGATGCACACTTTCTACGAGTCGCTCTCACTGCGGTGGCTTGAACGGTACTTTGCCTATCGGATGCATGTTGGATGACAGCAACGATTATACCGCTTGGTATGCCGGTTACGGTTAGGTAGTTGGAAATTTGGGTGGTCAGTTGAGGGGGAATCCCATGAAAATGGGCGGCGACAACGACTGAAGCAGAAGGTCACACTGGAATTGTCAGGACACAATTTGCTACTTGGGATTAGAAATCCTCGACGGTTAGACGGGATTGGTTGAGTGCCAGCGTGTGTGACGACAAGTCCCGTTCGAGGATCACAAGTTTAGTGGCGCCCAACTGCCAGGCACGCAAGATCAATTTCACAGTTGTGTTCAATTCCATTCCCACATTTCTGAAACGGAGAGAAGGAAAAAAAAAACGTTTTGGGGAAAATCTGTGGTTACACCATTTAAACCGATGAAAATGATACAGCTGATGCATTATAGTATAAACACATGCATATGACACAACAGATACCGACTCGCATTCCAATTCAAACGGGGGACAGCGACGCCGTCTCTGACCACCTGAAATGTTTTTGAGAGAGAGAAAAATCGCGCTGGAGCCTATCCCGGCTGTCTTCGGGCAGGAGGCGGGGGACACCCTCAACTGGTTGCCACTTGGCAGGTCAGATATCGACAAACAATCATCCTCGGGACAATTTAGAGCAGGTGTGTCCAAAGTCCGGCCCGCGGGCCAAATCCGGCCCGCGGTCGAATTTCATCCGGCCCTCGGCCCCTGTCATAAAATCAGTGCCGTCTGGCCCGCAGGTTGGGCGCAATGGAACACGTGTTGCATTGACTGAGGTCTCGTAGACTGGTGAGTGATGTTTCATAGAGTACTGCTTCCCTCTAGTGGCTAAATGAGTAATAGCATTTAGACACTAGAGGGCATCACTCACGAGTTAACAAGACATCACTCCGTGTTTATATCGACTGATATGTCATATTTCAAATGATCCTTGCAGTTGTGGATATGTGTATTGCTTGTTCATTTCCCTGTTGTTCGAGTCAAAGGTTTTGTGACTATTGAAAAGTCATGGTGATACATTCTATGTTTCAAATCAATCAATTTACACTCAGGAGACTTCTGTTTAAGAAAAAGTCAAGTGAATAAGCAGTTGCATGTGATATACCTGTTTCAAATGAACCAAAAGAAATTCTTAAGATTGTTGAAATTAAAATAAAAATGGAAATGTGAAACAGACTAGCTTACTAAAATTTGTTGAACAATATTGTTGTTCAATGTAAAGAATGTCAGCCAAGGTCGGCCCCCCGACATTTTACCACATAAAATCTGGCCCCCTTGGCAAAAAGTTTGGACACCCCTGATTTAGAGTCTTTCAATCAGCCTGTCATGCATGTTTTTGGAGTGCGGGAGGAAACCGGAGTACCCGGAGAAAACCCACACAGGCACGGTGAGAACTTGCAAACTCCACACAGGGAGGCCAGAGCTGGAATCGAACCCCGCATCTCTGTACTGTGAGGCGGACACACTAACTACCGGGCCGCCACAACCTTAACAGTGAGCTACGATTAAATTCGGAAAGGACGACCACTGATGATAACGATGTGTTGGTATTGAGTTGCATATGGTAAAAAAAAAAAAATCCTGGTTTAAGCCAAATACTTGTACTGAAAACGTTGAATGTAGCAAATCCCAGATAGATGTGCTGCGATTATGATGACATCACGTCCTCCAACAAAGACAACAGAAGCATAAGAAGATGTAAATATCATGCTGAAGCGCGGAACATACTGACGGACAGGAAATTGAACAATTTCCTCAGCTCCTTCCGAAAATCTCATCGACTCATTTTATTCATGAGAAAGAGAGGAAGTCAGCCAAACCTTCTGCCGCATGTAAAGAAACATTAAGCGCTAAAAAAGTTTGATTTTTTTTTTGAGTTTTTTAAACGACAACGCCCTCTACGTTTAGACGACAACACAGAAGGAGAAAATTTCAGACTCATCTGCGTTTGAAGACAATTATTTTCTTGTAGTCGTCTTAAGTTTCGTCACGAGATGAACAGCGTCTTTGAAATTAGCCAATGATTTGCTCAATTCATGCTAGCTAAGAATAACCTCAAGAACGTGTGATTTATTTGTAAACCAGAATCATTTTCAGTTCTGGTTCAAAGTTTAATCATTTGACTAAATTCTAAAAAGAAAAATGACTCACTGCTGTAATTTTCACTCAAAGTTGGCCAATCTGGCCATTTGCCCTTTTCCGGACAAAGTAAATGAATTGAAACTTGATTTAGTGCCCTCGCTCTTGTTTACAACAAATATATGAGCAGGGTGCTTGGTGGGGCTATAATGTTTCCGTTTACTTTGTGTTTCTCTACCAGGAACATGAAACCGTCGACTTTCTTTTCCAGGTTTATGACCAAATGCCTAATTAGTTACTACAATTGGCTAAAATCAATACCTTCCCAGAAAGCCTCAGAATAAAGACAACGTTAGCTGTTTTCACTTCTCTGCCTTAACAATACGCATGGCATCGCGCAAGAACATGAAATGAAATAATACCGTTAAGCGGCAGGATTAAGCAAAAACGACGTCTGCAAAATTGATTTTCGTGCCATTTTTTTTTTCAAGCATAAGCAGGAGGTGCGCGTCAATGGATGGTTACGACTCGTCAGAAGTCGTCGTTCAGGCAACGCTCGACCTTTTCATTCCATTCTGGCATGCAACCTGCATTTCAGAGTTGACTTAACCTCCCGGTGACACTCGTTGCAGATGCTTTGAAATGGTTGTAAAAGAATAGTTTCTGCATGATGGCGTCTGCGATTAGGCGGCACATCTGCACCGGCAACAAACACACGCACGCAACGCAAGCACACACGCCCCCGCAACAGGCCCTTCCAATTTCAGAGGTTGGTGTTGGTTGGCAGCCAAAGCAAACATTTCCCGTGAATAATTGCATGAGATTGATTTCAACTGGGCCGATTAGATGGGGTTTTCGTACGAGAGGTAACAAAAGAGCCACGGCGTCAAGAAATGGCAGGAGGAAGTTGAGGAGATGCAGAAAAAGATAAACAGGAAGCGGAGGAGCCACTTTGACAAGCATGAGGATTCTATAACCAGTCCGACCGCAAGCCTTTAAAAGGTGCACTTTCTGCTACTCGCCGGCGACGACGGCAACGTGCGTCCCGTCCGGAGGTCTGAGGCACTCGTCAGTCAAATGGCCAAAACAAACGTGCACGCTCTCAACTTACTCAGTGCATCTCATTAGCTCCATTCCACTTATTTGACTTTTATCTTTTACGCTCTCGGCGGCCCTCCGAGGGTTTTTCCCAGCTCTCGTTTTCCCTCCCTCTGTGCTGAATAAGCTTACAGAAAGTGACCATTAAATCTATTGCTGATGGAAAGACAAGCGAAGGGGAACGTCAATATTAACATGGACAGGATTTACTCGTGTGGCAGGCCGCCCCCTGCGGTGACGTCATCACAGACGCTCAACAAATTGCAATTGGCATGACGTCAATCCAAGCATGCAGCTTCTCTTTGGCTCCGCGTCCGTTTGGGCTGGAGCTAATCCCGGACTGTTTTGGGGCGAGAGGCAGTGGCCACCCTGAACTGGTCGGCAGCCATTGGCAAGGCGCGTTGTACCACTAGACATTGTGTGATTGCTGAAATGCTGAATGGAAAAAAACATATATATATGTATATATATATTAGTGCTGTCAAATGATTAAAATATTCAATTGCAATCAAATGTATAATTTCATAGTTAACTCTGAATTATCCTAATTAATCACAGATTTTTTTATCTACTCTAAATTTTCTTTGATTTCTTTTTCTCCTATTTTTCCCATTTTTAATTCTCTCATCAACATGGAATCGCGGATCGGTTTTCATTGTGCAAAATGCAAATATTTACCGAAACAACAATTTCGACTTCAATTTGACATGAACGTTTTTCACTTGGAGCAGCTATTCAAACGTGGAGCACATTTGATTATTTGAGAGCAACATAACATCCGCTGTGACGTGGATTAATCTTGCGATAAAAAATTAATTGAGTTAAAACTGTTTTTAATGCAGATAACGCGTTAAACTGTCAGCACTACTAATATACATATATGGAAACCTGATTTTGAATGGTATGAAAGATACGGAGTGATGTATCATGTTACTGGTGGAAAATGTGGAATTAAATGATACAGAATGATACTGAAAGATACGGGATGATGTGGAACGATATTGAATAAAGTGGTATGATATTTGGTGATAAATACGGAATGATGTGGCCTAACTAAATGATTTGGATTATTGTGGAAAGTTTGTGATAGATGTGCAATATGCTGGCGGAAAAATACAGAGTGACTTTAAATGACAGGATATTGAAAAATGATGTGAAATGATACGGAATGATACTGAATAATATGAAACTCTTGAAATGATGTGGGATGTTACTGGTGAAAATGTGAAATACTTGAATGATATGGAATGATGTAAAATGTTTGGGCATTTATCCAAATAAAAGGGCCTCTTCGAAACAGACGCGTTACTTCAAATAAATGAGCAGTCCACACACTACGCCAACTATAAAAGCCGCAGTTCCTCACTGGAGGAAATACGGTAGTTGAAGAGATTAAAAGCTGTTTTGCAACAGACGCTCATCTTTAAAGTCACACTCCCAGCCTTTTCTCCATTATCACCGCAATTAGACGCCGCGTAATGAAAAAAGCATGTGAGCGCGCATACTCCATAAAATCCTACTTTCAGCACCTCTGAAATTAGAACTTAAGTCGCCCCAGAGGAGCTATTAGGCGACAAATCCCCGCCATTGACCAAGTTCTGCCCTCTGCCCGCTCATGACTGAAGCCTCCCGCCCTCCCCCTGCTCCCCGACCTCTTTGAAGTTCATCGTCGCGGCAACCACGGCATCACATCCTCTCCCAAAAGCGCAAACGACCAAGTACACGAGGGAAAGAGCAGGTTTGCGGGAAGGGAAACCAGGATCAAATCGGAAGGAGCCAGATGTCTGCGTCCCATGCAAACTTGTGTAGACATGCGCTCGCCGTGGGCCTGCATTAATGATGGCGAGGATCCATCTTAAAGAGGGGGGGTAAATGAGGGGGCTACATAGGTTGCGGCCATGTACACACGCACCAAGTCACATGTGCTTGCAATAAGTTGGCCTTTGCCGCTCTGATCCAACAAACAGATGCAAGCGGGGGAATGTTCTTTTGCCTGAACGGGGGATTTTTCTTATGCGGGGAGAAAACATTCTAATTGGGATTCCATCAAAATATATTTAAATGGAAATTAGAGCGTGACTTTTAGGAACGAGTGGGGAAATTAAGGCAACAGACGAGCGTGCTCGTGTCATGCGTGCCAAAAAGTCATCAAAACGGCAAAGCTGATTCTTTTTGAAAAATCCATCATTTTTCTCGACAGTGAAGCCCAACTTGAATAATTTAGCTCCTACTTTGGAAAAAGCCGGGCCATAAAAATCGCCATGATATTTTCATAGGCATTCATTAGTCTCATTTAAAATTAAAACTTCCATTTGAGTAAGAAGTCAAAGTCATTGTGTTAGTGCTGCACAATATTTTGGGTGAATTTTTTATTTTATTTTTTTTTTGCTCTTTGACTTTTGGTGGAAATGAAATATTTATATGTATCGAAAATCCAAAACTGGGATATATTGTTTGCAGTCTGTGTGAGCAACATGTTATTAGAATTGAGTATAAAAGTGTAAAATATCATTCCTTCCCCATTTTTGTGGTATTGGTATTCCGTTTATCCGAATATCAAGGAAGGTCTTTGGTCCTGATCCACCCACATTAGTTGAAAACATCATATAAAAAAACTTTTCAAATATAATTTTACTGCGTCCACATCGTTTCAACCCATCTAAACAAGACATTCGAACTTATTGAATCACATTTGAAAGTATTTCTTGGCACCTGTTTTCACTCTCTCGCTCACACAGTTCTCCACATAAAAGGCAAAATGTGTTTTTACTCGAAGCTAATTTGTCCCCCCCAGTTGACGTTTGCAATGAAACTCACACACAAAACAAAAGAGAGTCGAACTGTGCATGTAGAAACACCAAAACGTTCATAAAATAACAAAAGTCCTCAAGTGAAATTATGCTAATGCTAAAGAACGGCTAACGTTGATTAGCATCATCCCAAACATCAAACGGCAATACTCAAAGGATATTCTTTCTGCTCCTCTGTAACAACGGATATTTAAAACGGCAAAGCGCTACGCCGCACTGTATTATTACAGTAACGGGTGTCTTCTTCTTGTTCTTAATTATGCTGTAATTCTTCCGGGAAGCTTCTGTACGGCCTGGCTTAGTGTGGTACAACACGACAGACAACTCTAAATTTGGATGTGGGTTTCCTCGTAATTGAAGAGCATTACTTTCTGTCTGAAGATCCCACCATAATTTCCATGCGGAAGGGCTCCTTGGTGACAAGTTCAGTGAGTGGAATGGACAGTTAATGTGCTGTTTGTTTCACCGCATCACTCCTGGGCAAAAAAAAAAAAAGGACGTCGTCAAACGTGTCATGGGTGAAGAAACGATGGCCCGGAGAAAAAGACGATGAGATAAAAAAAAGAAAAAAAGAAAAGAAGTGCAACAGGGGCCACACAAGGGTGAATAAAAATGTAAAAATTGTGTGGAATGCTCATGGCTGAACTGAGGATGAACCCCTGAACCCCAATCGGCACCTGACATACAATGTTATTTGCATTGATGTCCAACCACAAGCTAGCAGCCGGCGCGTTGGAATTCCACATTCGGATGAATAAGAAGAAAGGCTGCGAAAATAAATAAAAACACATAAAAAAAGTAAATATTTACGCCATGGGAAAAGAGTCTGTGGGAATAGTCCACATCCCCGATAATTGCGGTACATTTAATACGTTAACATCCTGTGCCGCAGTACCTCAAACATACATTGAGGTTGGGAGGGAGCGTGTGTGTGTGGAAACTTCACAGTCAATCAGTTGCGTTTAAAGCGGAGGGAGGGGGGAAAAAAAATTGTGGGGCGCCAACCACTTAAACCAGGAAAGTTCTCTTATGTGTTGTACACTGAAACTCCTCTACAACGAAACCTACATGGGCGAAAATACCCCTTCGTGTGAAAAAAAATCTTCATGCATTAACACCATTCCCACTTTCCTGCCCCCATACAACGAAAAAAACCACTGTGTGTGGGTTTACATCCGAGATCAAATTTGCTACAGTGGAAAACCCCCTGTTGTGAAAAATGTCTTGCTGCAAACATGATTTCGTTGTAGAGGAGTTTCACTGTAGTTAATATTATACATTGCGCAGACAAAACTAATTATTTTGGATTCATATATATATATATATATATATATATATATATATATACACACACATATATATACACAGTATATATACACACACACAATATTATTGTAAGCCCTTAAATAAATAATCAGATCTACCAAAATGCTTAACATGCAAATACCACTGAACTATATTTAACTAATATATGTGGGGGGATCAAAAACTGTTTACGCCACTGTAAGTCCAGTTGGCACACTGAATTCATGGATCCTTTTGAGTCCAACTAGAGGGAGGCCCACTTGTGGGACGGTGGGCCATGAGACCGTTTGGGACGTGCGCCACACTTTGTGAGATTCACTGGCCTGAAACGATCAAACCGCGGGACCGTTTGGTGTGTGAACGCGATCCATTTCTGATCGAGATTCAGCACGCGCTTTAGCACCTTTTGTGCTGTTGTCACATGGTTGGCGGCGTGCTATCTGACAGCTGTCGTCGCCTTTTCAAACGCCGAGAGTACAGCGGGGGAGTCAACGACGACCGCAGACCATTGCCGTCGGAAGAGCGTCGAAGCCGCCAAATGCCATGTTTGTTTTGCTATGCGCTCTCGGCCCTCCCGCCATTGGCTGCAACGCTCCTCCCTTTCTCCCTCGTCCTCCATTCACTTTCCCCTCACTCCCTATGCCCCCCCCCTCACCCCCAATTCAACTTCCTCTCCATGTCGGCTGGTTTCCTCCTCCTTTTTCTGCTTCTTCTTCTACGACTGCTACAGGGGGGCCGTGTGCATTCCTGCCGGGAGGGGCGGAGGTGTCTGCGATCCAGCCTCGATAAGGACCAGGCCTCCTGCTCTCACCCCCTCCCTGAGAAAACGGCTGCCCTCTCCTCCCGTGGCAAAGAGAGACCCCCGGCTTCTCTTTGAGCGCGCTGCCAGCTACGACTTAGCATGATTTGTTGGTCTGCCGCTGCAGTGTCTCTTTTGCAAGCGAAGAAAATAAGTGACCACATAAGTCCTGCAGGAGATCCAGAAGGGTCTGCTAACATCAGAACAGGAGCGAGAGGAGTGGGGAGGGGAGTGGGGCGGGGCCGGGGAGGGCGGCAGTTAAAGAGGTAGAGGAAGGTGGGGAATGTAGGCCGAAATGAGCTTGGAATATGATCCACGGGCTGGAAACAGTCAACGTTTCTTGGCGCGCGTGTGAGATAACATGGAAGCCTTCTCTCACACACACACAAAATTCCACTAATCACTCACAAAGCATTGGCAACATTTAAGGGGGCTTTCTCCCCCATTTCGTCCAAGCACCCCCAACCCCAAACCGGTGTTTTTGTAACATGCTTCCTGGCATATAGTGCTCGACACCAGGCACGGGGGGGCGGCTGCCCGGTCGGCGCATTGATCCTTCATCACGCCGTACGTTTAAAGCTGAAGGCTGAAGGGGAGGAGTGGAGGCCCGTCGTCGTCTTTTTTTTTTTTTTTTTTTTTAATGGCGGCCCTTTTGGAGCCTGCCTCGGATTGTTTCCCCACTTCCTCGGATTGTCTTTTGTTTTTTCACTGAGTCAGGCCGCCGCGCTGGGCCGCTCTGAGGAGGCAAGGTGGAGTTTATGCAGACGCTCCCGGGCGGCACGTAACAACCGAGACACTCACACAATGGTTGCTACCGCGCTTCTTTCTTGGCTTTTCGACGCGCGTGTCAAACCACGCAGCGGACGCTCGGCATGCTCAGCAATCTGCATTGTTGAATTGACAATGTGGATTTCACACATAGTAGCTGAATTGAGCAGTTATTTGGGCGGACACTTTGCTCAAATTGATATTTAATAAAGAGTTGTCATTTAAATGGGTCTTTTTTTTCCCGAAAACAGCTGTATACTTTATATTTAACAGAGTAGTCATTCAACTGATGAGTCATTTACTTGCCTTTGGGGAACTCCCCATGTTTATTTTTTCTAAATGTACTTTAATACAGAGTAGTCAATGAATTGATCGATAATTCGGATGGGCACCATTCCACGTTTTGTGCCCCCTGATATTTTAAATTCAATACAGAGCAGTCCTTTAATTGATCCATAATTTGGCCAAGTACCTATTCAACCTCCCCCACCCCACCCACACACACACACACACACAACCGCAACCCCGAGATACAGTACGTTAGGCTCAATACAGAGTAGTCATTGTGTTTTTTTGTAATTAATACAGAGTTGTTGGTGGTTGCAATAGTTTATATAAGCCAATTCCCACTAAATTCAGCCAAGTCAGTTTTCCTTTGCCCAAGTATAGATTATATATTTAATACAGAGCAGTGATTTCATTGCTTTGTCATTTCACTGGGATCCTTTCTAGTTTTGTTTTTTTTTATCTTTCGTAGCTTTCGTAGTAATCAAATTGTTTTCCATTGAACAGTGTCCCACTGCGTCTCTCGGCAGTTGGCACAATTTCCCTAATTTCTATTTCATCATGAACGCAGAGTACAGTAGGGCATTTCAAGGCTCAGCAGACCCTCAACAGATGTTGGCTAGTTGGACACAGGAAAATGTTGCCCACAGGATTGAGACAACCTTTTTTTTTTCTTTTACCCCCCCCCCCCCAAAAAAGCCCATTTTACATTTAATACAGAGTAGTATGGTACGAGCTCTGTATTAGGCAGTGCCCCAAAGCAGTACACAGTCAACTATCAGGCAGTTAGGATTGCGCTTCATGCTTCCTTGCCCATCAACAGGCGGCTAACAAATTCGCACATTGTGGCCAAGTAGTGCCTCATCATTTTTAACTCCAAAGACGCTGCTGAAATCAGAACCCTCCTGGCTTTTTGCGTTGCTACACGACCCTGAAACGACAACGCAAGTGTCCGTCCGTTTCACCCGAGCTCAATTTGACATTGTGGGATCGATTAAAGTCAAGGATAGTTGTCATAAAAAATTTGCATGTCTGACTGCTGAGTATAAAAAGGAAATCCACGCTTCCTTTCCCGCCAACGACAAACAGCTGCTGCGCAAGGCCTTTGAAGTGCCCTCATCACATGACTTCATCGCATCCCCAACTATTAATCAAAACCGTTTTGGATTAGCGAGAGGGGAGCAGAAGAAGGAGGGCTCTTAACGCAAATCAAATTGCACTTAATCGGCTCAAATTACCTTCATCAATTTGCATGAAAGCCTCAGCGGTGGTCAACGACGTCCAATCACGCGGCCCACGAGCGAGCGGGGTGGGCGGGTGCCGGCCCCCTCTGATCCCGATGGTATTCCATTGATCCCACGTCCAGTAGCGGGTTGAGGAGGAGGAGGAGGAGGAGGAGACGGCGTGCGGGCCCTGAACTTGGTCATCTCGCCGATAAGATATCGGGTTGCTCCGCCGGGATCTGCTCGGACCGGGAGAGGGAAACAGACTTCGCATCAGCGGATCAATTTTCACTCGACATTGAATATTTCGTTTCAGGAACACATCGGTAGGCACACAGATGGGCCGAATGGACGGGCCTCATCACATGATACATTCGCGCAGCCCGTACAAAAGCGAATACGATTTTTTTTAACCATGTTTTCAGCATAGACGTGATTAAATCTAATACTCAAACAAAACTCCAAATAACATTCTGGTTGGCGTTAAAAGTAACTCGATCGGTTCGGGTCCAAATCCACGGCGACACTCTTATAACACCTGGGTCAAAAATAGCTCAATTGAAATCAAAATTTGGACCGACCCGCGACTTGGGTCAGTAATGACCCAAATTTCGGGGTTGTTTGGTACAACCAATTTTTTATCTTTTTTTTTTTAATTATTAATACGAAACAACTCAGGTTGGGTCAAACTGACCCAAGTTGTGTGTAAGTCCATTTTTGGAGCACAATTGAGATTTTTGTGACCCAGCAGTTTTAATTGTGTACTCAGCAAGTTGGCTGGGAAAACAACACAGCATTTTTGTGCGTGTGTGTGTGTGTGTTTAACTGGCAAATAACATATTTGTAAAACATTAAGACACTGTTTGCAAGTTCTCAAGTTATTTGTCAAGCTACTGTTAACTTTTTAGGGCTCAGTTATCGCAGACAACAGAGAACCTTATTGTAAAATATGGCCGATACAAAGCAGTACAATGAACTCCCGATTATCGCATGGGGAATGCGATTTCTCAAGGCCCCAAAACATCTAACAAAAATGGATTACTTACTATTTCATTTCAAGCAACATATTAGTCTTCACTCAAGTGCTTAGCACATCGAAAAAAATATAATTTCAAGAGTAAAATGCATACATGTAGCAGAGTGAATGCAATACATGCATGTGCCTTTAGGGGGCGGGGCTCTGGTGGGGTGTCGTGCGACGTGGCCTAGCCTGTGTGCGAGTGTCTGGCGTGAGCAGTGGTTGACAGCAGCATGTGAAATAAATCCAAAAATAAACGCTCCATGAAACATACAGTGGGGGTGTCAACGTCATATAGTGCAGAAACACTGTTGAGCTAAATGCGGGCTCACTATTTGGCAAGCAGGTGGTCATTCTCTGATCTTGTTGCTTCGCATCATCGTATGGTAATTGCAGCATTCTCACACACATTCCAAATATTAATTTTGAAATACCTCTTCACAAAAGGAAGTTTAAACTCGCGTCTCACTTTACGAGAGGCTAAAGGCGTAAGCTCAGTATTTGGCAATGCTCGTAGCTCATGATTTATAGTTCCTTATTAAGGCTTAGCAATGTGTGGGAGTAATAAACAATGCTTGGACACACATACACACACACACGCACGCACGCCATTCAACGTACTCACAAAGTAAAAGTACCAAAAAAATGCTGTACCACTTCACCATACAAAGGGTCAAAGGTTGTCACAGGTTGGGTCAAAGTAGTAGAGGGGTATGTGGGCTCATTATTTGGCAAGCATGTCGCTGCTACAAGCCTTATTTATTTATTTTTATTTTTGATCAAGTCCTAATATGTATTGCAATAATGTACAGTTCATGTATAAACACTGAAGAAAATGTGATTTATAAACATCGTAAACCAGCATCATTTCAACGGCAAGTACTTGTTACTTATTTCTTTTTTTTTAAGTGGATGATCTTGTTTTGAAGCGTTAGGTGAAAGCAAGAAGGATTAAATGTCTTTTCATAATAACCCCTGAAATCGATTAAGATGGAAGAAAAAAGATTGTGGTCTTTGTTTTGGGACACACACACACACACACGCACACACACTACACGATTGAGGTTAACGAATCAAGACTAGATCAAGTTTCTCGTCTGGTGTCCATGAAGTGGATATGTCTAATTCATGTGCTCTATCATACTAAATATGCATTTCATAAGACGCGTGGAAATCATGTGACGTTCGGGCCGAAAGTGGGCGATAATGAATACGGACAAAGACGCCACTTCACCCCGGCAGAGAGACAGGATGTTTCAGCCGTGAAACCAGAGCTGCTCGCCATCTTGTATTTGTTTATTAAGGATGCGCTTGTACTGCCTTATACTCCCAGGATGCTTGTAACTGAGAGATTGGTGCATGTGGGGCCACTGGGGCGGGCTATGAGTGGTGAATTATTTATGGGGGGGCAAAAATAAATAGAAATCGTTGACCGAAAAGTCGCCAGCGTAGCGTGGTGGAATTATCAAGAGTCAAGTATGGTTGAGTACAGATTTTTTTTTTTTTTTTTTAGAAAAAACAACCGATGAAAAATTCTCTCCCGCTATTCCTAACTATTTTTTTTTTAAACAAAATGTGTTAAATTAGGTAAAAACATCATCGAGAATGTATTTGACATTCCGTAAACAGTGCACACGTACTTGCGGTAATTTATTTCAATAGATACAGTACTTTGGTTAATTTGGGGGGGGGGTGATTGAGGATCGGCGATCTTTTTTTGTTGTTGTGGTTTTTCTTTTGAGCAAAAATTGTTAAATAAAGGCAAAAATGCTTGAAAATAATTTTGTTGATGGTCGTTAACATTACGCAAGTACATGCAAGATTTTTTTTTTGATCAGATTGGTGGTGGCTTGTTTTTTTGTTTTTAACATGGCGATCAGTCCCCAAAATCCTGTCCGTGCAACGTCTCGTAAAAGCTTTTTTATGAATCATAAAATCAACGTCAGCATGTTTATGCTCCCAGACAGAGAAATTGGAGATCCCAGTGGAAAACAATCTAACCTCTGACCAGCAAAATTCGCTTCCCATCAATATTTCTCCATGGCCAGATTTAAATCACAAATGACTTGTTCACATATCAAATAAATCACATCTGGTTGCTTCCTCTCATTGCTTTGTTGTGTGAAGCTTTTTAGTTTGTTTTTTTTTAATTTAGTTTTTCTTCTCGGTTGTGCGAGGCAGCCAAGGAAAAGCGAGAGTCAGCTGCCTTTTGTCATTCAATGGGCCAAGCCCTTTTTGGAAATCACCCTTGTTCCTTTCTCGAGAAGGGAGCTTTCCTCGTCGAATCCTAAATTATCCTCGCCTCTCCCTTAAAACCATGCCGGTCAACGATTGTCGCTCGCTATATGACTGAACGAGGCAGTTGATTCTGGTTCGACTTCTGCAAGTATTTACGACAACAGGATGCAGGGAGAACTGTTGAATCAATACTTTTTTTTTAAAGAAAATAATTTTTAAAAAATCAAAGAAATCTGGAGATAATTTACAACTTGGAGACATCCGCATATCGGTGTTTAAGCTAAAAGCTCCTCCATTAACACTTTGTGCTCGTTCAGCAAATAATCAATCATGCTAGCGCTGCTGTTTAAAGTGGGAGTTACTCAAAGCGGCCGGAAAACTCGGAGCGACGCACAACAGATTATGAGATGGATTTAACGCATATCTTGTTGCAAGAGAAGACCCTTCACCCCCACCACCACCTCCCCGCCCCCCCATCGTACAGAAACTCGGGCAATCGGGCTTTACGTCCACGCCGAGGCTCTCGGCTCATCTCGTCAAAAGACAAAAAGCAGGCCGGGAAGGTTGTGCAAAAGTTGGAGTCGCTCCTCAAGCGAGTAGCGTAAAATCCCAGCCATTCGCCGAGCATCTGCGACGCTGACAGCCTGATGATTTGCAGGCCGGCGTTCAAACAAGCTCCATGTGAAGACTTGATTTTGCACAAATCAGAGCAGAGAGGGATTTGCATCAAGATGGGGATTTTTTTTTAAAAAACCAACTTCACCACCAGACACAAGACACACCCTTTGCACCCTCTCCTTTGTGTGTGTGTGTTTGCGTGTGTGTGTGTTTTTTAGGGGTCCATGTGTAAGTGAAAGTGATGTCACTTTTTTTTTTAAGTGAATTTTTTGTATTGCTTTTTGTTTACATTTAATACAGAACAATGTTACAGTGATTAAATTAATGGGGGTAAGGCAGTAGCCCCCCCCCCCAATGTGGCACTGTTTTTCTTTATAAAAATTTTATATTTAATACATGGGAATTTTTTTGTGTGAAATTAGTAGGAGTACAGATTGACTACGAGGTATGGTATTTTTTTTGTCCGGTATTTTATATTGAATTCAGAGCAGTGATGTGATTTTTAAAAACAATAGGGGCTAAATGCTGTCATTCTTCCTCTTTAACACTTTGCCTTCAATAAAGAACGCGACAAAATTGTGAAATTTATTGGACAATTTTTTGGGGGGCCTTGGGGGGGCAATATATTAGATTCACTGAAAAATCACTGATTCCATTGTGAAATGAATAGGCACAAGCTACGACCCATAGCTATAACCTTCATATATAATTTGTAAGACAGAGCAGTGATTCAGTTGAACTTTCAATAGGCGCAAAGCTGACATGATTATTTTATATTTATTGCAGAGAATGGAAATGAATCTGAGCAACATGATTTTTTGTTCTAATTTTTTTATAATTAACACAGAGCAATGATTTGTATGTCCAACTGAAAGAAGGGGTCGGGGGGATGTTGGTTCTCCTTTCTAATGTTCATATTTAACACAGAGCACTGAAAGTATTGAGAACCAGAATTTTTATCTTTTCCAACTTTTTACGCTGAGCAGCGACTCAACTGCATCATCAATGAGGTGGCAGGGCCCCACTATTTCTCCTTATTCTAAAAATGTCATATTTAATATAGAGCATTAATTGGGCTGCATAATTAACTCATATTTCATTTTTACACATTGGAAACTATTTGGAGCAACAGATGACGTTTTTTTTTTTTTTTTAATCCGGAATATTTTGCATGAAATTCAGGCTCGTGATACAACTGGAAGATTGTCCTATCACAAGTGGGTTCCACAAATTCTGCCTAGCAACAAGTGATCCAGGATGAGGCCGCGTCAGCCTGGATCAAAGCCACACTTTGCTGCAATGGCACTTGATATCCATTGAACGTGTTTCTATCCAATAATAAGGTGTCTGTGCATAAACAAACGTTAAACTCCGTCATCTTAATTTGCATTCAAAAGTCAGACGCGTAACGCGATATTTTTATCCAATAATAAGGTGTCTGTGCATAAACAAACATTAAACTCCGTCATCTTAATTTGCATTCAAAAGTCAGACGGGTAACGTGATATTGTTTTTTAAAATTGTGAAGTGTCATTTAAATCCTTAAAGGTACATTTAGATGGCTCTTTTCACTTTTGTTCTGAAAACGCTGCCGATCCAATCGGCGGTTAGCACTGATGAACAAATACAACATTCGAAGATCTAAAAATGAGCTTCGGAAGGTCGGATGAAAGAAGAAACAACGACAAAAAGTGGCCTCCTCCAGGACAAGTGACATGACCGGGAAGCGTCCCTGGGAAGTACGCGCGTGCACGTTCGGTTGATGAAGAAAGAGGCTGAGGCTACGGCGGGGGGCGGGTCATGCACGTGATTCGGCCATGCGCTTTTTTTTTTTTCCTTCTTCTTCTTTTCTTTTTGCCCTGAGCGCCTCAGTTTGTACGCCAGGCGCCAAGCAGAGTAATCTGTTTACAGTGTGTGCGTTGATGGTCATTTTTTATGATGTTGTTTAATCCACAGCGGAGGGAAGGAGGAGGGAGCAAAGAGGGAGGGAGGGCGAGGGAATGGGAGGAGGGGAGTGGAGAGGTACGGGGGAGGGAGTGGGGGGGGGGGGGTCTAAGCAGAGGCCCCAGACAAGCTGGCTCCACTGGGCCATCTCTGTAGCCTATAGGCTTCTTCTCTGGCAGCAGAGAGGCAGGTGTAAATCTCTTCCTGCGATCTTTTTCTCTATGTAGACGTCTTTGCAACACTCACCTCCAGGTAAATAAAATGCTTTATGCCCCCACCCTGTGGGGGGCATAAAGCATACAAACCATGTAATGCACGTCTGTGGGGCGTGTGCACGTGAAAAGTACGCTGCGGTACAAACAAATCCACAGTCACTGCCACAACACCCTCCCCAGAAGTAACTAATGAATACTCTTTTGAATAAATGAGAGCAATAATTCAGTATTAAAACTGTCAGAATGTACCACGCATTATTTTTTGAGGTCGTAGCGAGAACTCTTTTGGCTTTTTCATCAAAAGAACATCCTTTGGCTTGTTGGATTTTTCTGAATTCCTCTCAGCATTTGTTGCTTGGATTTGTAGCTTAATGATGAAAGAGAGGTGGGCAGGGGGCGTTGTTTCCATTTTAATGAGCCAAGCGGCTAAATGACCAAACAAAAGTCGAGACGCAGGCATATCACGCAAAAGTCGTGCAACACCTCGGATCACGCAAAGGGTGTGACGCACACACACTAAAAAAAAAAAAAAAAAAGTATTGCAAAGTAGGTCTGTGCCACCCTTGATTAGGGCGCCCTGCCAAAGGATGCTGGCAGACATGAGATAATGAGGTCCTGTGATAACGCGGGGCTCCTTTAAGGTTTTCCCATGAGAGGAGACTGTCGCCAGTCCACACAGGCGCACTGTGTATCGCCGGCTCGCTACTCACTTCTCATTTGACGTGCACAAAAGCTGATCCGCGCCCAAATCCCAGCTAACAAACCCCACGTCGTATAATGTCCAGCCCCCCGACTAATTAACTGGAATCCCACCTTCTTCTTTTTAAATACAGTGAGCAATTAAAGCGCGATGTGGGCCAGAAGAGGTCTCCGGGGCCACGCTCGGTCGCCAGGAGCATTTGTGAAGGTCTGCAGCTTCTCTATAGGCCATGGATCTTATTAGGTGGCTGACCCCGGGCCGGCGAAAGGTCCTCTCGCTAACTAAGATGTTTCCTAATCGGATTTTAATTGGTTGGTTAGGGCTTGTGTCCTGGTCTGTGTGGCGGCAGGCTGCGTGATGGAGCCCACATGAGCGCCGCCAGACATGACACTTTGGCGCTCACCATTTTGGGAAGTGGGGGGGAGGTAATTCCAACGGTGCAAGGGGAGCTTAAAACCTCGAGATCAGTGGTTCTCATACTTTTTACATCATGTACCACCAAAATAAAAAAAACACTACCAAGCCTTCCAAGTAAAAGTATAATGGACAGCCGTAAAATACAGTCATGTAGTAGGCTTAAGTGTTCGCCAACATCAAGATAGCTATTTTTTTTTATTATTATTAAGTGTATGAACGGTCAAAATACAACACCTATTGACAAGAGTTGACCATGACATTTGGCATACTGCTCGAAAACGTCTTTTTTTAAATTTTATAAGTACATTGTTTTAATTCAGGGCCAGTACCGCACAGCTACTTGGTACATTCCAATTTTTGATTGCACAGCATGTTCTGAATGTGAATTCTAGAGATGTCTTATCGGCAATTCTTTGGCGCACCACTAGAGGGATTCTGTGTGTCTTACGCGGTACTTGTTGCACACTTTGAGAATCACTGTTGATTTTTTAAACTGGCGTTACACTATACTTTCCTGGCATGATGAAGAAAGATATATTTGTAATTACGTGATTTTCAGTATCATTGGAACCTTTCCGATTTCCCTCAAGGCACACCTGCATGCCATCCATCCATTTGTGAATCACTGGCTTCAACTCAGTCAGGTTGCAATAAATCAAAATGTCATATTTCCACCAAAAAAAAAAAAAACTGCATACCTGCATATGGGCACAAAAAGATAAAAAAAAAGATAATGCTATTCTCCCCCCCCCCCCCCCCCCACTGAAAACAGTGGCATCCTTTCCGGAATAAAATGCGTAAAATTACAAGAAAAAATGTCTCTTGTTAACTTTCTTCCCTTGTTAAAACATGAATTTTATTATTGTGACTTATATAAAACTTTCTGTCTGGGATTCTGGGAAAGACGCCTTTGCGCTCAAATTTTCACCTCGACAAAATATGTCTGATCAGTAAGCTACCATTATTTCAAATGCCCCCCAACCAGCGACAAAGTTCTGATGCTCTAGGAGTCTTTTGCTGACCTTTATTTTTGGTTTCTACCCGAAGCCACCCTTTAGTGCTGACTCTGCGATTTGGAACTGTTCATAATTCACTGCACCTTGACCAAGCAGTGAAAAAAAGTTTTGAAATGATTCATCTTGGTCTCACAAAAATGATTTTTATATTCACTGTATACTCATTAATTGTCCATGTTAACATCACCAATAGCATGTGATTTTTTTTTTTTATTCAATATTTTTTTTAATATACCGGTACTGTATATTTTTTAAACCAGGCAACAGTTACCTTAAAACTATTCTATTTCTTAAAACATTACCGGTACAGTCACTCACAGTTAAATAATAATTTTACTGTTTCCAATGGAAACATTTGTTTTTTAAATTTAGGGACAATGAGTTCAACTTTGGCAGTTTCGCAGCCTTGAAACAGGTTAAGTGAGCTACTCATGTCGAAATCGGTATTCAAATAGATTTTAGCATCAAGTCAATTTGGTATTATTAGCTCTGAGCAAGCTCAATCAAATGAACTTTTTTTCTTCTTCTTCTTCTTCTACCCAAAACACCGCTGAGGATCCTCAAAGGGAGCCGTGAAGGCAAGCATGACCACAAATGACCATCAATTCATCACTCGACGCTTTGATGGGAAAACTTAATGCAGCAGCTGCACACATTCAAGTCTCTTCCGTGCCCGAGCCGCCGACGCTCCTGAATCACATAAGCGACACAAAAAAAAAAAAAGAAAATGAAAGGCGCCCAGGTTCAGCTTACATCCAAACACGCCCCCCCCTCCTCATTACCCTCTGAAAATGTCTTTATGCAAAACATCTGTGGGAGAATTCAATAAATGAGGGCACGGCTCTTAACCGCATCCGACTTATTCTGATTTTCATGTGGCTTTCGTGTATTGTCTAGCTCAGTAAATACGACCTGGCATCGTATTTCAAATGTCACAAGTCTCCTGACGGGACATGCAATTTGAACATGAAAAAGCAGTAAAGCCAAACACAGCTAGTAAAACGAAAGGGGAGGGCGGGTAACTGAAAGTGAGTCATATTTAACTCATAAGAGATCTAAAGGAAGGACATTTAAACGCATGTCGGGTGCATATAGCTAAGTGCATCTGGGGATCTGGCATTACAAAAGAAAAAAAAAATTCACGGACTATTAGAATAAAGGTTCTAAAGGTTAACGGGTGTGCTTTGTCAGTACATAACCAAATGAACCTGTTGACGCACGGTGGCCACAAATTGCACGAGTTGGTTCCACCATGGAGCTTCCATTCAACGCAAGCTCCCACTTCAGGCAGGCAACATCTGACCCGCAGGCTACAAACGGCCAGTTTCGTGCTTTAATAGCACTCGCTGAGTATTTGCCCGAGCCCAAGTGCGTCAAGGGGGGCTCGTTTTAGCCACACCCCCCAAAATATTCGGAAAACTAATATAGTACGATAAAGAAATGAATGTTGAATGCCTTATCTCCACAATTCACTACTACATAGTTCTCAGGGTCTGCACGTTGCTGTATACTAGACATAGTGTAAAAATGGATGTCTAGTGACAGGTAGAGCAATTTAAGCGCTAAAATTAGACCGCGTAGCAATACGGTGGCAGTCTTACAACAGATAACAGGTTCAAATTTCTCCCTGAGAAGGAACATTTATCACTAAATTGAGACAAAATATTTTGGTGGGTTATTTTTATTTGGTTTGAAGTCTTCAGACACATTTCAAATAGTGGAGCTCAGAGTTCAAAGCAAACACGATGAAGCAGCATTTGGCTGTCGTGCTGCACGCAAATGCAACAAGTTACCAAGTGAATTGAAGTCAGTCCCGAGTGGAAATGCTTTGAAATTCTGGTTAAAAACTTGGCTTTCCCTCAACATACCTTAAAGGATTTCAAAAATATTTTTAAAAAATCAGTTTCCTAGTATCAGTTTACCTAAAATGATATTCGTACATAAACCAAGTATTTGGATTTTTTTTTACATTTCTTGAAGACTTGGTTGGATTTATTCATTCATTCAATTCACGAGACTCAAAATTTTCAACTGAGAAAGACGGGCTTTGTGTGCAAACGTGTAAAAAATATTAAACCAGTGGCCGAGGAGTGTGTGGAGGTGGGGAGTATGGGGGTAGTGGGGCAGAAGAGGGAGGTGGTGGGGGTCAGTAGTGGTGCATTCATGGCGGCAGAGGCATGCGGGAGATTCAATTGACCGCACTCAACTTTGCCGCCGCTTGAGTTCGCCGCCGCCGCGAACACTTCAAAAATTGTTGTTCTCGCTACTGACAAAACCGTGAATTCACCCAGAAACCGGAGGTCAAGTTTCAACAGAAGCAGGGGGGAGGAAGGAGGAGGAGGGGGAGAGGGAAAAAAAAGTAGCATGAGGCAACTTATGGAAACGTGAACGGCACGGAAAGAAGTTATTTATGTATGTAAAGAAAATAAAATTAAAATTTTGAGATTATAGACCAGAATGTATTGCGCGCTGCTCTTCGGAGGCCATTTTTAAGCGTCCAAAGATGCTACGTCGAAATGAAGGATTTAACTCCTGTACTCAGGAGGGAGCTATGCGCCGCACTCTGCTGTGTGGCAACCTACAACTAACATCAACAAAATGGCCACAAAACAACAACATTACCTCCAAAGGTGACCGCACCCTCCGGTCATCAATCCGAATTTGAAATTGCAATAAGTGAGCACACCCTGCTGGGTCTTGGCGAGAGAAGAAAGTACAGAAAGAGCATCGTGGTTAGGGGCTGGAGCCTTGAAAGGAACCGGATCAGTTCTTCTAAAATAATCACCTGTTCATTTGGAACAGAAATGCTGTATGATATTTCTGTATTTCTCCTGTAAAATACAACTGGTGAACAAAAACCATCAAAACGGACTCGGCTTTAGTCGCGTCTTATCTTCTCAAAACATCCCCTTGACCGGTTAAGCTTCTGCCCCAGCACCCGGGCACCGTCCGCCGAAATGATACGCTAAGGACGTTCAACTAAGACGCTGTTTGAATTTGGCTTTGCAAAGTACGTAAATGACTTGGGATTTCCCCAACACGTGTCAAGCCGATAAAACAAAGTAAAAAGGCCGATGGCCCATTTCTTTTGTCCATTCATTCATCTTCCGAGCCGCTTGATCCTCACTAGGGTTGCGGGGGGTGCTGGAGCCTATCCCAGCTGTCTCCGGGCAGTAGGCGGGGGACACCCTGAATCGGTTGCCAGCCAATCGCAGGGCACACAGAAACAAACAACCATTCGCAACCACACTCACACCTAGGGACAATTTAGAGCGTCCAATCAGCCTGCCACGCATGTTTTTGGAATGTGGGAGGAAACCGGAGCACCCGGAGAAAACCCACGCAGGCCCGGGGAGAACATGCAAACTCCACACAGGGAGGCCGAAGCTGGAATCGAACCCGGCACCTCTGCACTGTGAAGCCAACGTGCTAACCACTGGACTACCGGGCCGCCCTCTTTTGTCCATCTTCCCGTCAATGATGAATCAAAGTCACGTTGACAATTTCGGAGAGGGTCTTTCCGATTCATGTTTTTCGTGAGAAATCTATGGAAGGAAGCAACAAATTGGTCGAGCCAAGTAAGCTCGGTGTCTGAGTGGGACAACGTTCACGTTGCCTGCTGGCTGTCTACTCGCGACGGTTTCCTTTCAAGATTTACGATCGCCCCTAATGCATTTCCCTCAAACTGTCATCCGCAGGAACAAAACAGGCAATTGTGTGCCGGGACGAGACAAGTCCACCCCGTGCCATCAGAGGAAATTAGCGCCGGTTTTTCTTTTTGTCCTTTCAGACTGCATGGCACTTGCTTTTCCGCTTATGGTTTTCCATTTCAAAGCTCCTCCGTCTCCGTATAAATACCAAAACACCGTAATCCAATCTGACCCCATTGCAAATTTTCCAGAAACTATTGGGGGGTTGAGGGGGGGGGGGGGGGTAGCCGGCTTGACATGAGCCACGCACTTATCCCACTTAACCCCCGAGAGAGCGAAGCCACCCCAACCTCTTAGCCCAAAAGACGGTGAAGGAATGTGGCGCTTTATAGCGCTATCCTCTTAAAAGAGGATCGAGAGGATGGACTCACACAAAAAAAAAAAAAAACGGCGACTTCAAGGAAGTGGGAAGCGGAGGAGGCTAGACTGAAGTGGTCCCCGCCGCCATGCAGCGTCGGCGGGTGCTCGGCGAACGTCACGTGGGGTGGTGGGGGGGAAACCACCTCCCCGGCCTCTAAATCTAATCCACAATCATCCCCCCCACCCATCGCGTCAAAGCTTCTCATGAACAGGGCGGCCACGTATTTATACCGCGTTAACTTGACGACAAATAACCCGAGGATGATTTTTTTTTTCCTCCTCCTCTGCTCCCGATTTGCCATTGTTTGCCTTTTTGCACGCAAAACTGGTTTGAGTAAGCCTCGCGTTAGGAAGGTTGGGGATGAAGGGGGAGGGGGTAGTGAAGATGCTTATCTCCCGGTGGCACGTACACGCCTAAAGACTTTTGACACATGTTCCACATCTGAAGCATTTGCAGTTGCCATCACGCCGCCCGGAGCTGGCGACTGTTTACGGGTCCGAGCAGACAGATCCCTCACATTAAGCTTTCCCGGAGACGATGGATGCATGCCGCTGGACTGGTTTGCTGCGAACAAGGCGGCCGTTCGGTCCTCGTGCGCTATTGTAGTGCAACAGGTGATAATGAGCAGAGTTGTGCACAAGGGCCATTAAGCAAGCTCGCGACAGAAGCTGTGGGCCACATAATACCGTAGCGTAATGTAAAGAGTCCAGAGGCTGTTAACGCAAGAATTTTTATGGCCCAAAACGCTAACTCACGATATATTATTAACTAGGGGTGAATAGTGTTGATGAAAAAAAAAAGTTTTTTTTTCCCCTGAATGTGGCAATTGTGATTCAATCTGTAATCAATTTTCACAAAGTTGCGATCATGTTTACAAGGTCCTTTGCCATGTGTTTTTTTTTTCACGAACACAAGAAATAAATGAAATCTGATTGCTTTAAACAATAGATTTATGAAATGTAAATGTTTTAGAGGTTAGGCTAAAATAAAAGCAAATGAACGGTACATTCATTGGTTGGGTTTCCAAAATGAACCGTACGAACGACAACAGTCAGTCGGTCTTGCTGTTTTTACGATGTTGCGCCAGCTAGCTGCATGCTAGCTTCGATCATCATCGGATTGAACAACGTTTTCGTGAACATTGCGATTTCTAGCCAGTTGCAATTCCGACGTCTGTTTTATTGACCAGACATTTTGTGTATCTAAAGACTGGGTAGTGGTGTCCTTCGCTTCTGAAGCTAGCGGAGCCAATAATTCAGCTGCAATTTAGCTGCAATTTCTGATGAAAGTTTTTTAAGAAAAAGTCAAAATCGTAAACGGTAACGTGGACGTTCAATTTGATTCAGGTGCATCGGCGCTGTACGGTAAGAGAATGATACGACGATGATTTCCCTTCTCACCGTAGTCAGCTTGAGATTAAAAAACTTTCAATCGGCGGACAGATACTCTTCACAACATTACGCAAACAAATACAATTAAAAAATACAATTGTGGAGCTCTGCACTCCTCTCGCTGCCACTTCTAGATGGATAGAATGAACTACAAATACTAGAACTGTACTTCGTACTCTTGGGCCCGCGCCACATCCAGTGAGGTGACCAAATGAGACTTCAACTGGACAATCGTGAACAAACTGCTATCGGCAAACTCACAGCCGCCCACCGGGTGACTGACCTTTGTGCACACAATCAACTCAATGCAACAAAAATAAAACTCTTATCCTGCTATTCATCTCGGGAAAGACCGTTTGGAGGTGCCACATGTACTGGACTGTATTATATATATACAGTATACTGTATATATACTTAGATATATTTTATTTTATTTTTTTACTAAACAACACGGTGCTATTGTCAACAAAGAAGTGGATTGACCTGGACATTGTAACTACATAGACATATGTGAGGATATTTGCAAGGAGATCACCCATTCATTGACCGCACATGTGGATGACAGAGACTCTTCACGCTTTGCTTTTTAGTCACAGGTACTTGTGAAATTATAAATATTGTTGGGTATTATCATAAACCACTATTAAGTATGTATATATGTTGATCCATATATACTGTACATGTACAGTACATTTATATTGTACATAAAGAACAGATAGATGTATACATTGTCACGAGATCATCACTGTCTTTTTTGATTGGCTGGTAGGATGTTGCGACGCCGTTCACCCGCAATTAAAATTTTGAATTGCATCACAACCAACGGCCAACGGTCGGCCACTCGCAAAGACGACTTGCAGGACCCCACCTACCGCGGCACTTGTGTCAGTTTGGTTTTTAATGTCCTTCTGAAGTGATAGCTTACTAACGTATGATGCCATTTTCGGCCCGTGCCGCCATGCCATCAACACATCCCCGAACTAACTCAAATATTTTTTCATCAACAGCTAGAAACGGGGGGGGGCAGACAGAGATGTGATATCGTCGGGTAAGGAGTTTATCGTTGCTGCGGGCAATGGACGAAAACGTGTTGATTCTGGAAAGTGCATTTTACAATCTACGCCCCGTTTGAAGTGTCAGATCAAATCCTCGCCACACCTCGCTTTTTTGGGGGGGGGCAAAATGCAATATGACTTGCATTTAGAAAGCCATTAAGCCCTCAATTGGACACATCCCCTTCCGCGTTGCAACACCTTGTCCGCAAGGAAGTTGGGACTCGATTACAGTCCTGGAATAAGACAATCTTGCACATTGGAGGGGGGATCCCTCCCCCTCTTCCCCCCCCCACTTCGGTCGCGTGGTGTTTAGGGCCGAGGCAATCTCCCCTGCATTCGGGAGCGGTGCCGCCAAGTCTGTCCTCGCTTATCATTAACAATCTGCAAATAAACAGGGGAGCATACATTACATCACTTGCAGCTCCGTGATCAATTCCAGGAATGTCTTTGAAGCTTTGCTTAATGAACCTACACAGTATGGCTGGTGTGCGTATGGTCAGGGCTTCATATAGAACCCGTGACCTCAGCATTGAAAGAGTCGGGGTGGGGTTGGGGGGTGGATTGCATTTAAGATAAAAGACAGATTTCAGTTTTAGGGTGACAACGTTGACCATTTAAAAGTACACTTTTGGTGACGGTAGAATCCGGATTTTCCAAGAGTGGACGCGCTGACAAAGTTGGTCTCCAATCAATTTCTGTTTTTAACGGTCTCTCTGAGTCCCTGAGAGGCCTAACCGTGTAAAAGTTTATATAGAGTATTGACCGTCCTCTACTTGCTTAGCAAATGAAGCCAAGTCCAGCTTGCCGAGGAGACTGAGAGGCTGCAGCCGTGTCAACACCGCTTCCTATCTGATGACACCTTCCTCTAAATTGCAATGTGCTTCTAATGGACGCGCGGGTTGGAGGCAGTGTATTTGGGAAAGACGACTTCAGGCATGATCTCGCTCATGGGGAAAAACGAGCACGTAGAAGGGGTCCATATACTGTGCACCTATGCTTTTTTGGAAAGAGAAATGTTTTAATGTAGAACACAAAGGGTAAGTTGCTTTTGTATTTGAATTTGGGGGCCGTGAATTAGGTTTGACATGCGCAGGAAATGGAAGACGTTGCGAAAAGCACTGGGAATGCTTTTTTTTTTCATAATACAGAACTCATATGCAGCTCTTGGATTCAGATTTATGATGACATAACTAAAAACTACACAAATGCTGTTTGAAATGATAAATCTAAACACAGTATACACAGGTGTGTGTACACAGAAATATATATACAGATACATGCATCCACATATATACACATCCACAGATACATACAACCACTATCTGATCCGCTTATCCTCACAAGGGTCCTGGGCGTGCTGGAGCCAATCCCAGCTGCCTTTGGGCAGCAGGCGGGGAACACACCGAATTGGTTGCCAGCCAATCGCAGGGCACTCAGAGATGAACAACCATCCGCGCTCAAAACTCACACCTAGGGACAATTTTGGAGTGTTCAATTGACCTCCAACGCATGTTTTTGGAATGTGGGAGGAAACCGGAGCACTCGGAGAAAACCCCACGCAGGCCCGGGGAGGACATGCAGACTCTACACAGGAAGGCCGGAACCGGACGCTGCACCTCTGCACGGTGAGGCCGGCGCGCTAATCAGTCGAGCGCTGTGCCGCCCCGAGACAATATTCAATATAGGATACATATTCACCTCCTACATTCTATTGTATGTTTAAAATGTCCGTTGATTACATTTTAGGTGTACTCAGGCTACGCGTGAAAATCAGCTTGTCTCGAACCTCATTGTGCACTGACTGTATGTTTTATTAACAGTCCTCTTTTAGTATGATGAACTACATACCTCATGCTTTTGATACTTAATATATACTCATTAAAAATGTAAGTGCACAGTGATGGTACAAACACCCTATATTTAAAAAAACAGTTTTTTTTAAATCAATATATAAAAATGTAGCCGGTGGATTTAGTTTCTTGTGTCTCTCTTAGCCAGATTTGTCTGTGGCTTATCAACAGCTTTTGTTCTCTGCAGGAAATCAATAACAGGCAACACATAAACCCAAATTATTGTGTGTAACCCCCAGGGGGACACACTGTATGCATGAACACGCACACACACACACACACACACACACACACACACACACACACACACAGGTGTCAGGCAGCCAGATCTTTTTTTTTTAATTTTGCAATGAATGTAAACCCCATTAACATGAATGTTACATTGAAAATACACCCGTGCATTTTAACGTCTGCATGGAACATTTGTTACGCAACAACCTTTGATGTAAGCAAACAAAAAAAAAGTCACTAAATTTACTGCTATCCAAACGCGAAAAAGGGTTTTTTTTTAATTGTGGCCAAGAATTAAATTGCACAAAATTATATATATATATGCACTATTGATTGAGATAAGGGGAGCACAGGGGAGCGTGATAAATAACTGACAATTCACAGCGTTGCTCCGAGGTGAGCGAGTGGTCACAGCTCTTAGAGTTTACTTGTGAATTTGGGCTTAAAATGGCATTTAAAGTGCGCATTGTCTGCACAGGCTGCGATATAATAACGCAATCACTCCGGCGTACACAAATCTATAAGCTCTATTCATATCCGCGCAAGGCTTAAACCTTTCAAAGTATTAAATCTGTAGAACATTGTCAATGTAAGAGAAAGGATGACGACAGACGCGATTAATAACACCACATAAGCGGGACATTTGCATGCGGATAACACGCAACGACAATATAAAAAAAAGGATTAATATAATACTCGCGTCTAACGGCGGATGCGTTTAGCTGCCGCACTAGATGATGTGCGCGGCTTCAAATTGAATTGTTGCCTGCATGCTGCGCTTGTGCCGGGAATTGTTCTATATTTGCCTGCGCAATTGATTGGTTATGATTCACAATATCTGTTGCCGTTTTGATGCCAGAGATGATAAGACACGCACTGCTGAGCACCATCCTCCATGCACGAGCTGTCATGGACCAACACAACCTGTATCGGTTTTGCTTTTTTTTAAATTATTTTATGCAAGCGCTACATTCTAACTTTTTAAAAATTAATTAGGAATGGGGGTAACATTCACCATGCAATCTTTTATATATATATGCACACGAGCAACAAAATAGCTTGTCATCCAGCGCCTCTTCCCGCCTACCATTCTTATTTGTTCAGATCATCTCACTCGAGTATCTAACAGGAAATGATGCGTGTATTCACTAGTCGGACATGCATTGAGACAGCCACGCAAACGTAAAATTGTCCAGAAATAGACCGATGAAGTCACCGTATAGGATCGGCGGTGTTTTTGCAGTCAAAAGTCTGAAAAGAGCTCCGGGAGTACGAGCGGCTGCGTGCGAACAAACAAGCCGGGCAAGAGCGTCGCTGCGCCGGCTTGGCTGGCCGCGCTCGTTCGGCTGCGCCTCGCGGTGCCGCTTGTTGACATATTCACACTCCACACAGCGACTTATTGACTGACCGACTCAAGCTTGGGATGGCGATTCACATGCAAAGCCTTTTTTTGGGTAACGGTTTTCCTTTTTTTTTTTGCTCCCTTTCTCTTTTGCCGTTTTTGCAAACACCTTCTTATAAGACTCCAGTCTGATCGCCTCCACCCGGACCTGTTAAAACCCCGCCCCCTTGGTGCCTCACAATTGGTCCGAAAGCGTCAAAGAGCCAATCAAAGGGAGTCGCTGCAACACATCCATCCTGCGTGGAGCCCCGTGGGCCACAGAAGGCGCTAGGAAAATCACGGAGCTGGGACCTTACCACACTCTCTTTCTTTCTCTCTCTCTCCTCCTCCTCTTCTTTCTCTCTCTCTCTCTCTCTCATCTGTCGAGCTCCGCGGACGACTTGTTTCCCCGCACACGTCCTTCCCAGAAATGTGCGTGAAGGCGAGGGGACGCCCGGCGTGTGTGTGCGTGCGTGCGTAAAGAGGCGCAAGGGAGTGCGGAGCCAGTCGAGGCAGGACACGGGAAGCTGCGAGGAGGGGACGATTCGAAAAAGTAGGGAGGGGGGATCCACTGCAGCGTCCGAGAAAGCCAGCCAAGGAGGGACGCGCTTTTGTTTTCTCTCCTTTTTTTCCCTTTCCGTGTATCTCCTTTAAACCGGGAATGGCGACGCAGTGAAGAGGAAGAATGCAACGCCGTAGACTCGAGTGACGCACCCGAGTCGCTTCGTGTGTGTGCGGCAAAAACTCTCAAGTGCAGCCGCTCTCCTTTTCTTCATGGGGAACATCCTCGCCTTTTGATTTTTAAATTCCCCCAACTCCCTCCCCCGAAAAAAAGAACAGTGGACTCTCGTCGGATGCTTCAAGTTTGAAGGAGGACTTGTTCTTCTTCTTGAACATTTCCCACCCCTCCTTCTCCTTCTTCTTCTCGTCGTTTTGATTTCGCAGCGCGTCCGAAACACTCCAACAAGCCCCACGTCCGCACTGCTTGCGAAGCACTTGGATGAACTTCCTGATGAGAGATCCAGTCGTCCAGGGCTCGAGTATGGCATATCATCCGTTTATACCTCACCGGGGTCCGGAATTTGCCATGAGCGCCATGCTGGGCCACCAGCCGCCCTTCTTTCCGGCTCTGGCGCTGCCCCCCAGCGGCTCGCTCTCTCTGCCGGGCGCCCTGGGCAAGCCGATCATGGATCAGCTGATGGGGGGAGCGGCCGACTCCGGGCTGCACTTTTCCTCGCTGGGTCACCAGGCCGCCGCGGCGGCCGCCGCCGCCGCCGCGCACCTCCGACCGCTCAAGAGCCTGGAGCCCGAGGAGGAGGTGGAGGACGATCCCAAAGTGCACCTGGAAGCCAAGGAGCTGTGGGAGCTCTTCCACAAGAGGGGCACCGAGATGGTGATCACCAAATCCGGAAGGTGAAGCTCGCTCTGCTTCTGCTTCTTCTGCTACTTCTTCTTCTGCTGCTTTGACATGTCAAACGTAGACGTTCGAATCGAGAAGCTTGAATCGGATTTTCGGGAGACTACATCGAGTCTGGTTGTCTCGCTTTGAAATTGTGCTGGATTCACTCTGAAAACAGCCCGGTCAAAAATAAGGAGTCGAAAGGCAACCACTTGGGCCAATTTGACACAACGTAAAACAGCCCCCCAAAAAAGGTAGCAATCACCAAAAAATGGATGTTGAAAATGTGGATCAAAAAGGAACCGACTGATTTAATTTGACCCAATTAGTTGGTTTTATTTTGGACAAGATTATTTGCTTCTTTTTTTGCTGGGGCTGTTTTGTACAAATAAATACAAATAAAACTTGGGTCAAATTGTGCAAAGTCGTGGAGCCCTTTTTTCACCCAGACTTGGGTTGGTTTTTTTTTAAGTTAAAAAAAATTCCTGAACAAAATTGCACTCCAAAAATATGAACGTTAGGAGAATAGTGAACGTTTCTGCACAACAATTCAATATTTTATTGTATTAATACAAATCGGTGAGATTTAATGTGTTGCAGCATTTAAAAGGGGGGAGGGGGGCTTGTCCTGCGGTTATTAAGCCCCCAGTGAAGCTTTGCGTACACACACACACACACACACACACACAGATAGATTTTGTTGTTATAATCCGATCATTCATTTCGCTAAACTTTACACCTAACAAATCGCACTTTCAATTGTGTGTGTGTGTGTGTGTGTGTGTGTGTGTGTTGGTTTCAAGTAATGACTGCTGACTCTCCATTGACTGCTGTTGTGTATACGTGCGTGTTTACATGTTGATTGCGTGAACTCGTGCATCTTAAATTAATCCGTTTCTTTTTCTTCTTTTTTCTTTTAACATGCAATCCAAACGTATTCTCTGGTACCAAATCCACCCCCGCACAAAAAAAATTAAAAAAAATTAATGTGCTTTGGCGTCAAGGCGGATGTTCCCCCCCTTCAAAGTGAGATGCACGGGCCTGGACAAGAAGGCCAAGTACATTCTCCTGATGGATATCGTGGCGGCCGACGACTGCAGGTACAAGTTCCACAACTCGCGCTGGATGGTGGCGGGCAAGGCCGACCCGGAGATGCCGAAGAGGATGTACATCCACCCGGACAGCCCCGCCACGGGCGAACAGTGGATGTCCAAGGTGGTCAACTTCCACAAGCTCAAGCTCACCAACAACATCTCCGACAAGCATGGATTTGTAAGTTCCACTAATGTATGTCCATTTTACTATTTTCCTACCTATTTATTGATTTCTTTGCACAATCATGTATTTCATAAGATTTGTAAAGTACAATTCGCGTTATTGCATGAACAACTATGGAGGTGTTGAATACTATGGGCCACAATATTAGGCACATCAGCAAATACATATATATATACTGTATACTGTATATGTATTTACAAACGCACACACACACACACACACACGCGGATGTATGTGTTTCAGTACACCTGCTTTTTGCGTTTCGTGTAATTCAGAGCCTCGAAGCATATGCAGTCATATTATCAAGTACACCACCCCAATTTAATGAGATCCGGTTCACGTGGCTTTGCAAATAATTTCATGGGGGAAAAAAAAAGAAGCTCAAACCCGCACTGTAAACACACTCACACACACACACACGCACGCACACGCTATAAACAGTAATTTAAGTTGGAACAACTTAACATAAAGTATTGACATTTATAGGGACAATGCAAGTTAGCACAACAAAGCAAAGCTGGTTGCGCCAAAATATTTTTCAGTTTATTTTTCCTAATATTTTGAAATTGGGGAGGGAAATTAGTTCTGTCAACTCTTCTGTGTTGTGAAATACGGAAATGCCAATTTTTACACGAGCAAACCAAAAATGATATGGTTGAGTTGTCCAACGTACGATTTTATTGAAGTGTGATTTTGAGTTCATACACACACACACACACACACACACACAAAATACAGTGAACTAGCCAGAAAATTATCAATAACTTATTTTTGTAGCACTTCACACAGAGGACTCACGTTGTCAAAAGACACAAGCGTAAAAAACACACACACACTAATATTGTGGTCTCCCCCATTTCTGGCAACAGCATGATTTCGTTTGTAGTTTGAACAAATGTTTCCTTCGAATTTGGAACGCAACGGGTGCTTTCTGCAACGTGGCATTCCAGTTTTAACGCAACATTTTCCTCCACAGGATTATGGATTAATAACGAGAGCTGTGTGCTGACATTTTTTCGGGGCTCTCCGTTTGTGTGTTTGACAGACCATCTTGAACTCCATGCATAAATATCAGCCTCGCTTTCACATCGTGAGGGCCAACGACATCCTCAAGCTGCCCTACAGCACTTTTAGGACGTACGTGTTCCCCGAGACCGACTTCATCGCGGTGACTGCTTATCAGAACGACAAGGTAAACAATATCGGAACAAAAAGGAAGAATTAGAAGAAAGAAATGCCCGCCCGCCCGCCCCCTGCCCCATCCCCCTGCCCCATCCCCCCGCTTGTTGCATGCGTTCATTCAAGTGCATTCGTTTTGTCGTCATAAAAAATGAAAGACGTGCTGCGGGAAGTAATGTTGCACATGCAGGTTAGCATGCTTTTTAAAAAAAAATTAAATCACGTGGAAGGGATTTGGTTGTGGCACACGCATATAGACTTAAAACACACACGCCCTCTCTCTGCATGCGCAAAAAAAGGTTGGGGTGGGGGGGTTGAGAAATGGGAGGAAAAAAAGAAGAAGGGCAACGCTCTGCGCATGAATGGAGAAAGAGAAAAGGCTTTTCGTGTCACACTATACGCTGTGTGCTTACATGTGTGTGTGTGTGTGTGTGTGTGTGAAATCAAATGCATACACAAATACATGCATTCTTTTATGGGAAAATGGTCACACTATGCAATGGCAACACCTAATGACGTTGGATGACGTCACTGTGTATATAAAAAGTTCACAATAGTGCACCAATTAATCGCAAAAAAAAATCTCAGATTAGCTTTTGTGCTTGCCTGTTTTTAATTTGACGACAGTGCTTAAAAAAAGTGCAAGTGTCCAAAGTTCAGTTGACTTATAACGCCTTTTCTTTCTCCCCCTTTTTTTGTTGTTGTTGTAATTTTATTTGCAGATAACTCAGCTTAAAATCGATCACAACCCTTTCGCCAAAGGCTTCCGTGACACTGGCAACGGCCGGCGGGAAAAGAGGTAAGTCAGAGCTGCTGCTGCAACAACAACAAAATAATCGCGTTAGCTGGATTAAAACGCGTCAAAGCGTCAAAATTGACCCTGGGGGTTGGGGGGGGATGTTGCTCTCTTTTAGCAGCCACTGCACGCCGTCAAAAAAATAATGCTGGTATTGGAGCACCTTCACTGACTTACCTCGCTTTTATTACAAGCACAAGCAGGGATTTATTGCGCAGATATGAGGAGAAATGAATGTGTGGCGTTGGTCGCCATGGTAACATGGTTTTCTCCAGCCATGTTGTCTTTTTTTTTTGGGGTGCGGAAATATGAAGGTAAATTGTGATTTGTACAGGAAACAGTTGGCCCTACAGTCCATCCGCTCGTACGAGGAGCAGCAGAAGAAGGAGAACGGAGCTTCGGATGACTCCTCCGGGGAGCAGGCCCCCTTCAAGTGCTTCGGTCAGGCCTCCTCTCCTGCCGTGTCCACTGTGGGGCCCCCACACCTCAAAGGTATACTCAGCCGCTCGGGTGCATTTAAGTGGCCGGGTTTGTGTTTTTCTACCATCAATTGGCTCATCCAAGAGTGCTAATGCATTAAAACGTAAATAATGTCATTTCGCCTGCCCCCTCCCCAAAAGTAAAAATAATACATACGTATTGCCTGCTGAATTATGATGTTATTAAATGAACAAAAGCATTTTTAAGGGGTTTTTTTTGCTTCGGTTTGACGTAAACTTGACATATTTCAAGTGGTGACGTCGCCGAAAGGAGAAATAAAGTCTTGTAACTCAAGGCCAGGCTAAAATATTAGGGACACCTCCGCATTCTGGCAAGCGTGATAGGCCACAGCATTAGGTACACTTGCACCTCTGATTCGAACGGCGAGTGTATTTTTTCCCATTTTCTGCGGTTTTATTTGGGGGGGGGGGGCACATTTTCAAGGCACACTTGCCGATCCAAAAACCTGAGATGCATCAAAAACAACCGACTGATCGCATCAGATCTATCGCATCTATAAATAAATACGGATGGGTGTTATTTCGCTCAAGGCACATAACATTAGGTACACCTGCCGCCTTAACTGTGCAGCTTGATCATTTTCTGCTATGTTTCATGTCAGAAATTAACGAATTTAACTTCGTTCTTGTGCTTGGGGGTTTGCGCTGTCATGTTGAGGTGTTTCTAATAGTTTGGATCATATCAAAAGATTAGAAACGTGGAATTAAAACCCGAAAAGTGACAGACAAAAATTATTGATGCAATAATTCTACGAAAAAAAGATTTCGATGGAATTATCACGAAACTAATTGCTAATATATCTATTCAGCAGACACGACTCGCGCTTCCGCAGCACCCACCAATATTGCGAATAAAATACTTAATTGTGAGATCTTGATTTCACATTTGCAATGGGGATATTAAAATATAACAAGAGCTGAGCGGGATTGAGTTACGCACCATTTCGAGTCGAACTGCGCATTTATTATCGCGGAATGCTAAAAGTACATTACAAAAAAATAAATAATAATAAAAAAACAGACGATGCATGTGTTGTCATCGGCATTTCATTTTTGGCTTAAAAAGCAACAAGTGGAATGAAGTGAATCGGGGAAAAAATACATGTAGGCCTACACAATTGAGGATTAAATAAAATGAACAAATGTCTGATGATGTAAATGGAGATAACAATGTGACAGATATAAAGTTGAATATTTATGAAACATTCGACCAAACCAATTGACGCAACAAGTATTTAGCGGGTGCCGAGTTCGCATACGGCCATTTGATTGTAAACGGCAGTTTTGCATTTAGCGAGGTACGAAACGATTTTGATATTTATTGTCATTTCTGGGGGGGTGCTCCAGACTTGTGTGACAGCGACGAGGACAGCGACGACGAGAGCAAAGACGGTCACGTCAAAGACGGTCCGGACTCCAGCAAGATCTCGACTACGACGGAGGACGGCAAAGAGCACGACGCCAGCCCGCTCAAGGGCCACCTGTTCGGGGGAGGCGGCGGCGGCGGTGTCGTCGTCGGCTGCGGCGGCCCCACCGGCCGAACCCGAGACGGCGGCAGCCCGAGGACCGAACGAGGCCGGGCGGACTCTCGACAGAGCCCCATCACCGTCATCTCCAGCACCACGCGCTCCGGGGAGGACGTGAAGAGCCCCAGCCTGGAGCCGGTCAAGGAGGACGAGTGCCGGCCGCCGGGCAAGGACGCCTTCGCGCCGTTAACTGTGCAGACGGAGGCCGCGCACATGGGCCATCACGGCCACATGCCCAACTTTGGATTTGCCGGCGGCCTGACGGGACAGCAGTTTTTCAACCACTTGGGGGGCGCGCACCCGTTCCTCCTGCACCCGGGTCAGTTCAACATGGGCGGCGCCTTCTCAAACATGGCCGCGGGCATGGGGCCCCTACTGGCCGCCGTGTCTACGGGAGGGGTGAGCACCATGGACACCAGCAGCATGGCGTCCTCCCCTCAGAGCCTAGCGGGGGCTCCGGGCCTGCCCTTCCATCTGCAGCAACACGTCCTGGCCTCGCAGGTAACCAAAAAAAAAAAAAAAAAGCCCCCCCAGATCAGCATGTGAACACATGCTTATGTATGTTTTTTTTTTTTTCATTTAAATGTTCTAAGTAGAGCGCAACAAGTACACTCAGGGGCCACTTTATTGCATGAATACACCTGCACTATGGTAAGATAGCATTTGTTTACCGAAGCGCAAAAGCTTACACTCACTATAGTCACAGTATTAGGTATGCACATTTTATATACAGTATATGTATATATAAAACACACCACAAACACACACACATAACACTACATACCCATAGCCATTCTAAGTACACTGGCATAATGTATTTTTATCCAATTCAAGAGACAGCAATATAATTGTAATAATGCAGATGCAAGCAAATATATCCCAAAGGTAAATAGAGTCATACATATTCTAACTCTGCAATATACACCTGCATGATATACAACGATACAACGCAAGAGATGACTGAAAATGCCCAGAGCAGTATCAAGTTGATATACAGTATTGCCAACAGCTTAAACATGTTGAAATTTAATGGCATGATAGTGCAAGTACTGGCATAACGCTTACTGATCCAATGGAAGAGAGGTACCAAAAATTCCCATAGAATCGGAAAATGTGAGTTTCTATCAAACAAGCTTAGGTATACCTGTACAGTTCAATACAAGCGATGGGAGGAAAAATGTCCTATGGTTAAAAAGGGTTCACTGAAGCTAATGTATCGTATTTATTTATATCGAGAGCCAATAGCTAACACATAATTAGCATCAAAATCTTCCCTAACGATCTTCAAGCTCAACTTGGTATCAGAAAGGGGTTCACTGAACTCAGCATTTTTTTATGGCGGCCGGGTAGAACTGCCTCAAGTGTTGCCCCTGTAGCTAAACAAGGTAAGCAAAACATCAGAAACGGGTAACGTGTCAGGTTCGCCAGTTTATGGCCCGACACGTCGTCAAGGCGTCTCACTCGAATGCAGACGTGAGGAATTTTAAGACGCATTAGAAATTCTTCAACTCAGGCAAAGCTGTTTACATGCAGTCGCAGTGCTGCCGGGGGGTTCGCTGGCTTGGCCACGGGACGCCGTATTGCAAAAGGTGCTCACCTCTAGGTGTGTTAATACGCGGCGATAAAAACGTGTGACTCTCCAGAAGGCAGCGCACACGCTTGTTTTGATCCACACATGCGGCGGCGTACAGCACAGGCTGCCAAGGGCCCCGGGGCAAGACTGTAACTGCGCCCCGAAAGACGGTTGGCACTCCCACAGTCGATTCCACTCGTCCCGTTTTGACCCCTTTGGCCTGTAAAAAGGCTGACGCAATCCAAGCAAAGTGTTTTTAATCCATCCATTCAATAAAACGCTTGCGATTTACATTCAACGCGCTCTCCGTATTGACAGTCTTGCTTACTCCTGGCTGGTGGAGAGCTTTTGACGCTGATAAAGAAACGTCGGCAGCGAGCTCAACCAGTACAAACGGTGCACACTTGCAATTGAAGGATTATGTGTGTCGGAAGCAATAAAAGACAACAACAAAAATAAAATACAACGCAACTGCAATTTACGGATTACAAGGGGCGGATTATACATTTGCAAAGACCAATTTCCACGAATCGGCCACACAGTTTGGAAAGCTGCTTGCATCACGGGGACGCAGACCCACTAGGGATGTGAAAAATATGGAAAGCGGCACGGGGGAGATTTTTCATGGTGCAACACTTCATAGTACGTAAATGTTTTATTATTTGCTGTAACATCATAATTGGGGGGTTATTTCCTTGATTTAGTCGAACCGCTTAGAATCACGTGAGCAATTTAAAGGGGACGTATTCAATACACCCACCCCCCCCAAAAAAAAATCAACAACCAATCAGGGACGCAAGAAGTGACATCGGGTGCTAACCATTTGTAGCACATGTACGCTCGACAAAATGTGACAAATTAACATATGATGTGTTTATTTTTGAGGAAAAGAGGGAACAATGACATCACTTTAGCATAATTTTAATCAGGTGCAATCGATGTGGGCCTACGTGATTGAATTAAGTAAATCCAATTTTTGGATCAACAGGTCGGAGTCAGTGATTAGTATGTCCGCGAGTCCTTGTTTGTTGTGGATTCTGTCTCCAAATGGTTGTTTTTCCTTGGGCGCGGTGGTGTCTTGTATATTAGAGGCACAAGATGGCACCAGACAGACAGCTGACTTTGATATTTTTTAATGTAGTACTGTAAATTTTAAATCACAATACATGTGTGTGTGTAAAATTGCAAAGTCCCTTATTGACGTAAACTTGGTCCTACAGACTAGAAAAGTAGTTCGATGTGAAAATAAGATAATCAAAAGTTGGTTACCGCATTTGGCAGAACAAAACAAAGCAATTCCTTCCAGTTCGCTGATCATTTTCACATGAAAACCTGACACATTTTAATTTGATAAGGACGTTAAAATATTCAATTAACTTTGTAATAACGTGATGTTGAACTTTGTTTTTCTAGTGTGGCAGCAAAACGCTTCCATCCCCTTCAACAGCACACGGCGAAAAAAAATAAAATAACGGACGCGATTTGAGTGATGCTTCATTAACTGTAATTTTACGTCTTGCACGTTTTTTTTTTAAAATGCCCATGTTCCAGACAGTTTAGGTCCTTTTGACATGTTGACAAAGTTCTCTGCGGTCACTACAACAAATTTGCCTCCCCACTCCGAAGAGAGCAAGCAGGAAAGGGGGCGCGGGCGGGGGGTGCCATTTTTCTGGTATTATCATTTGCCAGAATTGCTTCACGCTTAAACCGAAGCTCCATTTCCCTGTTAGAAAGTTGTACAAATAACCAGTTTTAATATACAGACCACCGCAGTCTCGTGGCTTCAGCTATTCACCATTTTTTAATTCCAAAATGTAAAAAATAAATAAAATAAGTTTTAATAGTCAAGAAAAAAAATTGAAGGGGGTGGGGGGATCCAACTCTGCTCAATTTATAAGGACTTTTATCAGAATTTGAGCGGTTAAAAGAATGTCAGTATTATATATAAAACGCGCATAGCGAATACCTTCAATTTATAAGACAATAATGATGTCATTTTTGGGGGGCATTGACTGTGGGTCGCAATTCCAGGCCGATTTTCGCTAACTGTAATGATATTAATCGTGACCCTGGAGGCCACAGCACCATTGGCATTGGAGTATGTAGCATAACTCACCGAGACTCTTGCTCAACCCCTGACTAATTTTTGAAAGTGGCAGGGGGCGTTGGGGTGGATGAAAGCTGGGCGTGGTCTGGCTGTGATTGACAGTCGACAAGCAACGCTAAATAAACGAACCGAATGTTACGCTAATAAATCAATAACGTGATAAACAATATAAGCGTTATGATTCCAACTAGCCACGGGGGGGGCGTGTACGAGACTGAGCTGTTCATACCTTCCGAGGTGGCGGAATGACTTCGTCAAGATTCAGGAAGTGACGTCAGGATTTCCTGCTCGTCTTCCGTTCCGCTTTATAATGCTAAATTCCCATGTAGTTCAGTGTTTCACCTGAAGAGGGCTCTATACAGACATTTCTTATGTACAATTTCAATAAACATGCACTAAAATGTCAAAATAATGACGAGGACATGTCAATATCATTAGTAGGCAATCGTTTGTACCATTTATGTAGTGGTAGAGCCCCAGACTACACACAGCACAGTGGTCCGGAATCTGAAATTTTAGGGGTGTAAGTTAAAAGATTTAGGGCCACCAAAAGTAAATTGACTTTGCGAAGAAAATATTCATCCTACTCATTGTCACGATATTACTGCTCAAGGATCAGAAGTGGGAAGCAGAACTTTGTCAGTTTAAAAAAAACTTAAAAGAGAAGAAATATCAGCAAATTTACAGGTTACACTGTAGCGAGTAGACGAAAATTGTAGCTACCGCTATCACAAATTTTTTAGGCTAAAAATTGTTTCTGGTTTGCATCCCAATCACTGTACATGCGCCCCAAAGACATAGCGAGCACACAAAAACAAACAATCTGACATCCCTTGTCCATTGAGGGATCGCTCAAGCAGCAAGTGTCTCGCGTACGTCACGAAGATGCGGTCGTGCAGGGACGGAATGCGTTTTGGCCAACTGTGAAATGATGTTGACTCGTTGCCAACGACAGTATAATGGCTTCTTTTATGTGCTAACTGAAACTACTTAAGAGATTTCCACCACACTTGGTGGAGGGCGGGGCATGAAGTGTCTCAGGCCAACAAAAACAGCGACTTCAAAAGGTGTGAGATGCCGGGGTTGCATTGTCGACTTGATTTGGGTTTGACAATCGCAACAGCAGGGGCAGAGAAGGAAATCCACAGTATGAAGGCAGACAATTTTTGGTGGTCATTACATTTTGGAATTTTTCCTTCCAGTTTGGTCAACATTTCGAGGAACTTTTTTTCCCCCTCATTTTGTCTATTTACTAAGCACTGTTCGGGCTTGGCAGCAGTTTTGCCAATATTGGATTTTCATGTATTCCGCTTCCTTTTACCGATATGACATCTGTTTTTATTCGATTTTTCCAGAAAATATTTTTCATTTATAACGCCCCCCCCAAAAAAAAACTTGATATGGTGTTATTATTCATTTGTAGAATCTTTTCTGTTCTACAGTCTTACATGTTATTCCAACCCATTTAACTTGACATGCTTCTACTTTTTTGACTGATTTTCACCATTCCAACCGCAACATGTTCCAAAGATTGACGCCATGCGCAGTATTATTTTTATGACAAAAATATTGTTTTCCCACAACTCTCCCCAACTCCCCCCCCCCCCCCCCCCCCCCGCAAAAAAATCCCATTCATTCAACCAAACAGTTTCACACGATTTCTTTTCCTCTGGTTCAATTCACCCCGGGAAGGATTTTCAGCATGCCCAAATTTCCACTGAGCAACAATTCAATATTTTTTGCAAACATTTTGCTCATCTTTCACCAATAACAACCCACGTCTTTCAAATGCATTCCAACGAAATCATCATAATAATGCTCCAGTTTGACACTGCGCTTTTCTGGACACTCAAAGACGCTTCACAATGGCTATATTATTTATGCACTCACATATTCACGCTCTGGTGGCACTAAACTATGTTCTGTAACCGCAGCTGCCCTGGGGCAGGCTGACGGAAGCGTGGCTGCCGGTATGCGCCTCCGCCCCCTCCGACAACTACCAAATATTCACAGCCGTACACCGGTGTAGGTGAAGGGTCTTGGCCAAGGACACGACGGCACACGGCTTGCCCCGAATCTTACGATACCCAATTTCCACCAAAAAAAAATTGAATCCAATTTCCAGAAAGCCATGTTTCTTGACATTAGTCCAAGAGCTACTTGTCTGATGTCTAATTGTTATCAGATTTGCAATTGCAATTTTCCTTGGTGGAGGTATTCAGCATCTCGACTTACAGAAATGTAACCCTTTCAAGGACAGCGGTTGCTTTAGTGGACAGCTTATCATGCTATCAGGTTCTAGGTTGTGGCCACAAAAATACTCATTTGTGGCCCAGAATTAGGTGGAGCATGCATATGAAACACTAATTTGGTGGGGATGATGTCATTCATGGTAAGCCCATGTTGCTCGAAATTGCAATATATGTCCTCTTTGCTTCAAGCAACTCTGCGGGAATAAAATGAATATTCATTTGTAGTCAGTATGCACACTAGACCGAATTTGTGGCCACGATTAGAAAATGTCGCCCCGCCCCACGTCATGTCTGGTTTGAAGTGTTGACTGAACAAACTCGACTTTCACTTTATTTACAAAGCAATTTAATAAAAATTGCAGTTGGATCCAAGTTCTGTCAATGATAAAGATCAAGCAAACAAAATA
The DNA here is from genome assembly GCF_025434085.1 of Hippocampus zosterae. Lineage (NCBI taxonomy): Eukaryota > Metazoa > Chordata > Actinopteri > Syngnathiformes > Syngnathidae > Hippocampus > Hippocampus zosterae. The sequence continues at coordinate 11,301,105 of NC_067468.1, forward strand.
GTGACACTACTAAAACAAAAAAAACCCCTTCCAAAATAATATATACTTCTCGATTTTTAAAAATTGCATTCGCAAAAAGCAAAGGAAATTCTCCTGTACTATTTGATCAGGACATTGGCTAAGCGGTGAAGAAATAGTGAACGACAATAGTTCATTAAAATCCATATTCCGTATGTGTGTGTCAATATATTGGCCGTCATGCCTTGAAAAGTTGTCGTCGACTAGCTGTGGCCGTCACATGCTGAAAAATAATCGGCCAGAGGGGGTGGGCGGACAGTTGCTCGCGGCCAGGAACGGCCCGAAAATGACCCTTGGCCGTTCAGGGAAAATTAACATATTTTTCAGAAATTTCCAGATGCCCCCCGCCCCCCGCCCCTGTTTCGTCCATTTGTCAAGTGAGGTCTGTTAGTAGCGCTATGCTAATATGTACTTCAATACAACTTGACTGTTATGCACCCTGTAACCTGATAGCATGATAAGATGTCCACTGAAGCAACCGCTGTCCCTGAAAGGGTTCAAGAATACAAAAAAAATGTTTTATGCACCCCAACTCGTCGAAGCAGCATATTGTTTGGTATTGCGCTGGCGGAAAGTGCTGTGTTATTAGGCAGCAAAATGCAACATTAATCAGAATGATGCGTGTCGACCATTGGGGGTGCATTGAACATACTGTAGGCCTTTTTCCATAAGTACAAGCTTCATCCCAAAATGTACTTGAAAGTTAAATACAACATTCCACAACATTTACTGCATGAAAAGCAAAATAACTGGTGTGTTCGGGGAAAAAAAATTGAACAGGCCTTTTCCAAAGCTACTAGCTTCATCCTCATATGTATATATTTGGAAGTTAAATATAACTAAACAGTGCTGGACATGAAAAGTGCTACATACTGGACTGAAAATAGTTTCAACTCTCTTTTTCCACAGCCAAACATCCTTCCACTGTTTTATTAAATATATGTTGTTAAACCTTACATTTTAGTCCGATTTTGAACCAAGGGATTCTTTTGACGACAACGTTTTGAGAATCATTGCTTGAAATTACATTTGTACTGTGCTTGGCAGTTATATTGACAGTAAAACAAAAAAAAAGTCCTTTTACGAAAAGCATAAATAGCAAAGATCTGAGAAATTAATGATTTTGCTTTTTTTTTTGTTCTCTCTGTCTACCACTCGCAGGGTCTGGCCATGTCCCCCTTCGGAAGCCTGTTCCCCTACCCGTATACGTACATGGCGGCGGCCGCGGCCGCCTCTTCCGCAGCCGCCGCCTCGTCCTCATCATCATCGTCGGTGCACCGGCACCCCTTCTTGAACGCGGTGCGCCCCCGCCTCAGGTACAACCCCTACTCGCTCCCCATGACTGTACCGGACAGCACGCTGCTCAGCACGGCCGCCGCCGCCGCCTCGGCCTCGGAGCTAAAGGGGGACGTGCTGGTGCCGGCCAGCCCGGCGTCGGCCCAGCTCGACTCGTCCACGTCTGAGGTGACGAGTCGCTCGGTGTCGCCCAAATTGTGCGCGGACAAGGAGGGCGCCAACGAGCTGCAGAGCATCCAGCGCCTCGTCAGCGGGCTGGACTCGAACCAGGACAGGTCGAGAAGTGGGTCGCCCTGAGGAGAACGAGGAAAGGGAGGGGCGGGGCTGGGAGGGGGCGAGTGCGGCTCCCCCCTCCCTTTTTCATTCACACACGCTTTTTATTTCTTGTCATTTCCCAAATATCTTGAAAGACAACAGGAGGACTTTGTTCATGGCGGGTCTTTCGAGAGAAACCTAGTCGAGTTTCTGAAATGCACTTTGGTTTAATACACATCTGATATGTATTGTTTTTCTTTTTAAATTAAAAAAAAACAACACTTAACCTGTCCTTTTTTTGTAATACCATACAAGTATTGAAACTGCAAAGTGGTCAAATGGGTGAGACTTCACGAATTGAAGTTGCTGCTGTCGCCTAACTGCATAGTACACGACAAAATGTTTTGGGTTTTTTTTTTAATTTCTTATTCTTCCCAATATGCACTCTGAATTCACACCTTTGGATTTCCACTACCAGTAAACATGACCTACCTTGAAGAGACTGCTGTATTTTATTGTACAATTTCAATTTTAACCAATTTCCCCCCCCCCCCCCTAAAAAAAAGAAAAAAAAAGAAAAAAGTTGCATGTCCTCCCCTTTCCTCTTCCTACCGTGAATGTTCTTTAAAACAGTGGGTGGGTGTGGGGAGAAACATTTCTTTTCACAATATCCATCTTCAATTGGAATTGCTTTCTTTTTGTATTTCTGTTTGTTTGTTTTCCATCCCATAACTGCTCTGGGTAGAAAATAAAGGCCCCAGAGTAATTAATGTTCAATAGGCAAAGGGAAGCAGAAAAGTCAAATATATAAAAACAACAACAGTAACAACATGAACGTTAGTATTGAGTCTACATGTACATATGAGTATATAAAATATTTATGTATAATTATTTCATATTGTTGCGTGTAAATAAAAAAAGAAGTAGTTTGTCCTAGGGATCTGTTGTTAATTTATTGTGGATATATCTGTGTAATGGTAGTTTGTGGCTATTATCCTTTTGTTGCCATCTCCATTTATTATCGTCTCTCTTGTCAAACTCTTCAACTATGGATTTTAGTCCACCCTTAATATTCACTCAGCTAGTTACTCACACTCATGTGCCATTGTATTTTTCACTTGTTGTTCGTGTGTGTGTGCGTGCGCGCGCGAGTGTGTGTGTGTGCGCGAGTGCGTGTGTTAATTATTTTCAACGAATGAAAAAGGCGACAACGAACGCACCCCACTAATGGCTTGAAACATCTTTCAAAAAAACATTTTTTCTTCTTTTTTTAGAAACCCAAAACAAGTGTTAAAGTTGGACAAAAAAAGTGGATCTTTTTTCTGTTATGGAGATTTGTACACCTGGTCGTTAAAAGTGCCGTATAATCTTAAAAAAAAAAGTAAGACAAAAAAAAACAATATGAAGGTTTCGTTTTCTTTTTGTGTTTCTTACGCTGGGTTATGTTGTAGCCTATCGGAATTTTTTTTTGTCTAGTTTACAACATCGACATCGTGTTCTTGAAAGTTTCAATAAAACGTTGAAATGTCCCTTTACTTATCCGTGTCATTTTACACTACGCACGCACGCAGCCTTGATCACTTGGATGTGTCAAAGTTGGATTCACCTGACGAAACACTCGACACGCCTCCCACAACCACAAACTAAATTCAATTCATTTCATTTAAATATCTTCCATTATTAGCATTCTTGCTACGACAATGCTCAGTTGCTTTTTTTTGGGTGGGGACAGGTTAAGAAAGCAAATTGGATTTATTTTAAGGGCAAATGTGCTTCTGCGCTGTTCAAAGCAAATGTATGTTTTTTTTTTTGTTACGAAAAGGTCAATGTTAGCAAACAAACCTCCAAAAAAAACATGAATGTAATTGGACTTTCGAATGTGACTTTGAAAAAAGGTGGAGGGGAAAAAAAACTGTCCTCTCCTCTCCTTTTAATGGCTCCAGCTCGGAGTCAGGAGTTTATCAGGTGTCTATCTTTATTTGTATGTCGTCTGGTTAATGTGCAGCGAGGCTGGCGCTGCGGGGGTGGGGGGAGGGGGGGGGGGGTGACGGACGCAAACACGTCGTCGCTCTGTCTCAACCGAGGCCCGAGCGACGTTGAGGGTTGAGGTTATTGCTCACCTGGCGCCCCTCTCGCGCGCATATCTGCACTTTATTGCGCGACCGGCGGCCTGGCGTCTGCAGTCCGCTCGGGGGCCCCGAGCCAGACCTCACTTCAAGCTCAAATTTTGGTCCGGATGATCACGACGATTTGGACGGCCTTCAAATCCTTTTAATGCACAATTACCACTCAGCTAAAAGTGCTGACTGAAGATGTCAAAGAATGAATCAAATTCATCGAGAGATACACACACACACACAATATCTAGAGCACAGGTGTCTAACTCAAGGCCCGTGGGCCAGATCCAGCCCGCCACGTTATTTTATGCGGCCCGCAAAAGCAGATCCAAAATGTCAACTTCCATGATACTAGCTAAAATCTGCACCAAAATTTTAAAATTCTCATCTGTAATAAATAAAAGGATATTGTCAGCATTTTCTTGCAACCAAACCCAGTAGCTTAAAAAAGTGGAGTAAACCGTTATTCTTGACTTCTTTATATGGGTTCAGTCATAATGGAACTCCTAGGGAAATGGTGACTAAAATATGGCTCACAACAAAAATGAGTTTGACTGCCCTGATCTAGAGTGTCAACATTTCTAATAAAAAATTCAGTTTTGATTTGTAATTTTTTAAAAACATCTGTTTGAGGGGGTCAGTAGAAAAAGTCATATCATTACGACAATAGTCCTTTTCCATGATAAAGTTAATATTCAAGTTAATGTGAAAAAAAGCTAATTTACGCTAAAAAGCTTCAGGAGTGACGTCACAAAAGATTTACACAAGGGGGGAAAAATGGCAGGTGCAGGTCGCCCCCTCCAGCGCAATAATGTTCTCTGGCGGGAACTGTCAGATGCTCAGGGCATTGTGAGGCACTGCCAGCATGGTGAGGCAGCCACGAGCTGTCTTGGCACAACCCTTGCCTCTTCTCACGCACTGAACATCGCAAAAATGGCAGGATGTCTTTGCAGATGTGTGATTGTTGACGAGAGGTAAACTTGTAGTTTGTTAAAACAGTTCTGGGAATTTTTTTGAGTGGGGGGTAAAATAGGACTTTATTACTGTGGCAATTAGTGTTATTAGAAAAAGTAAATCACGAATGGATGTCAGATTTAGCTGCTGTCACAATCAAATTGCTTTTAATTGGCCTAAAGCTCAGGTATGGAGGAATAATTGGCGTGCCATTTTTGATTTGTTAGCTGCCAACCCGTTTACCCATTTTAAACGTTCAATATATTGCTAATGATCTTGTAGACCTGCAGCGAAAGCAAGAGGATCCTCAAACATTAGGATGAGAGGCCATGCACAAAACAGCAAGCTTCATTTTTGTAGTTTGCGGCGCTCAAACATACTGTGAGCTGTTCCTAATATTTTGACTCAAGTAAGCTCATCATTGAAAGTTTGGGATCAAACAGCTTCAGTTATAAAAAAAAGGAAAGCAGCGACGTACAGTATATCAATCAGGTTTCGGGCCACTTCGAAACATCCTTTTTAATGGGTTCATTTCTTTCCAATGAAAATGAAATGAATCAGAATTATAGACATTGACAAAAAAAAAACAAAAAGATCATCAACCTTTAGATCGATCATTCGGCACTCTTCTGACTGCACCACTGCAATGTCTAACCATGATCAATATTGCACACCTCTGTCTAAACACGAGGCGACCATTTTTTATTTATTTTTATTTTTTAAAAAGCATCCAAAGGTGATGCTGTTTCTTGACTGCGGTCCAATTCACAACAAGCAAGCAACTCTACACTTCTCTCTCATTTTGGCCAAAATGTGTTTCCATTAAAGAGGGCTGAAACCAACCGGGCTGGTCCAACAGGTTGCACCCGCTTTCGGGTTCAAGCAAGAGACGGGTCAGTGGCGCCATCTGGTGGATATCATTGGGTTTTTTTGGGGAGGGTTGTTTTTTTTAAGGTACAGCATCGAACAGCCAAATAATGCTGGTGCTTTGGAAAAGGGACAGAGCTAAAAACAGGCGGCATAGGGGTCCTCGGCCAAATGTTGGCAACGCTGCACTGGAATAATAATGTCACCCTAATAAAATACACGGCAGTATAGTAACTGAGTAACTCAATAACCACAATAACCAATAACCACAAGAGACTTTGTGGGCTTCTTGTAAAAATTGCAGTCATAGGACATTGTGGTTTTATCGGTATGTTGTAGACCAGCACAGACCTTGAGAAATAGCCATGCATATTGATGTTTATGTTTCCTAATTATGGTGAGAAATCATCAACATAATCAGCGTCTTCACAAATACATATAAGGCAAGCAACAATGCTATTAAAAAGTAATCTGGGCAACTTTGTTCCTTCTGAAGCGTGCGGCAAAATGGTAGCCCTTCGCGCTAATGAGCATCCAGGAAGTGGCTCCCGGTTTCAAAAAAGTTGGCGGAGCACAGAAATGAATTGTATCGTATTGTGTAGTACACAGTACAGCAAGGCAATTGAGGAAATAATAGCGCAGGATTTGGGGCGAAACTCCATCATTGGGACTAAGGAACTACATTGAAGTGAGTTGTCGGCTTTTCATTTTGGCAGGTCACAGCTTTAGAAAAAAAGTGCTTTGCTGTCATTTGTGTACAGTATTTACAAAGCTGTGTTTGGGTATCAATTGCAAATTTTTGCCACTCACAGTACTGTTCGATTGCCACCCCCCACGATTACGTTAGTACACAATACAGTAAATTATACAGTACGCCACAACCAAGTAATCTATGGGCAGCAACAGCGGATTAGCACTTTGCCTCTGAAAATAATGTTACAGCTTGCGGTGAATAAACGCCATTCTGCAGACCCCCCCCCCCCATCCCCCCGCCCCGCACGCAATCACACATCAGCTCCACGACCGTACTCATCTCTGATGAGAACTCACCGAGAGTGTTTGAAACATTTGTGAAGGTTTAAAGTGCACAGATGGCAAACACAGTCGACGTGCACAGAGGCAGATGGTAAACAGTGGACTGGAGGCGCTGGATGTAAAGTCCATGAGTGGTGGCGCCCTTTAATCTGCAGCTCCGAGAACAGACGTAGCTTACTGGCCCTGAGCCAGTATTGTATGTATTTCTTCCATGAAAGAGATTATTGTTATTGCTGTTACTATTATTATTATCTTACATGAAAGGAGTGCTGTTGCTATAATCTCACTGATGGTTACTATGAAAAGAGTGCAAATGACATATTTATTTAAAAAAAAAACACTTGCATTTCCATCGCTTTATACTGTTGTTGCATTAAATGTGCATTAAACCTCAATCTCCACTTGTCGACGATAAAGTCACTCGCTTCAGTTGAGCAGGCTCGATCGGACAGATGAAATTAACCGTGAATAAAAACACTGATCGTAATCTGCTGTATTTGCCTTCTGCCTGCTACGCTGAAAGCCAGTCGAGTGGAATAGAATAGAAAAAGAAGAGCAAGACGTTTGACATCATTTCAAATCATTTTCTGCCATGAGAACCCTTTCAGGGACAGCGGTTACTACAGTGGACAGCTTCTTTGATCAGGTTACAGGGTGCATAAACGGGTTTATGGGGCGGGTAATAATAAAAAAAACACTCATTTGAAAAGAGAAAGAAATAAAAGTTTTTTTAAGAAAAAAATGAAATCATCTGGTTGCACAAGTGAGCACACCCTCTTAGAAGTGGGGATGTGACGATTCAGAATGAATCACATTTAACCTCACGCCTAACAGGGGTTGGCACGCACCTGCTACCGTTTAAAGGGCCTTGGATTACGCCCCACCACCAACCCCCTCCAAATCAAGTTCAGATGTTTAAGTAGGCTTTTCATCCCATGGCCAAGCCGTGGTTTCCAAATAGCTTGCACAGCTTCTGAGGGATCTCATTGTTTAACGTTCTCAGTCAGAAACGGCACAAAAAGAATTTCGGAGGTATTAAATATACCACAGTGAAGACAGTCATCATCAAGTGGAGAAAAGATGGCACAACAATGACATGAGAAGAACTCATGATTCCTCCAAAATGGATAAGAGGATGAGAAAACTGATCAGGGAGACGCCTAAGCGGTTGACAGCAACATCTAAGCAACTGCAGGAATTTCCATGTTTTTTTAATATCACAGAAACGCAGGATTTGAAAAGGGGTGTGTGGAATTTTTATACGGACTTCTGGTAATCTCAGTTACTGTATGGTCTATTCTCTTTGAGTAGAGCATACGGTAAACATAGTATAGTGTGGTGCAATCATGCAGCATAGCAAACACTGCTTTTTGCTACCCGAGCTATTAAAACAAGAACGCAAATAAATAATGACAGCAAGTACTATTATTCATTCCAAAGTTTCCAGAGCAAGTTGTGTAGAAGTCAGAAAAAATATTTAAAGCATTTTAAAACACCGTTGCTTTGCTTTCATGTTTAACAGTGTGGTGTAACTGGACCAGAAAGCAATCAATGTCTGTTTTTATATGGAGCGACATCACACTCTAGTGTCTAAAACTGGTACTACAAATAAATGCTCACTTTATTTTATAGCATCTCTGTTTACTGCAATGCTGAAACAGAGATTACTTTTACCAGGTTAAGAATAGTGGTACCTTAACTGACAATTGTAATTTGGTCCTTTACCAAGTTCATAAGTCAATATGTCATCAAAAAGATGAGGGACAGGCCACTGAAATGACATTTTTCAAAGCATGGATAGAAGATTCCGAACCCAACAACAAGCAAACTGGTTGTTGAAACAAACAACAAAAGGACCACACAGTGTCTTACACAAAACATACCATTCATGGATGCCATAAAACTGGTGAACAAGAAACCAACATTCAGCACAAGAACTCACCCCCCCCAAAAAAAAAATCAATTCACTCTAAATTTGAATATTACTACGGTAAGTAAATTTCATTGGAATGCCAAAAAACATTACTAGTAGCCCTTTAAAGAGTACAGTAAAGAAAAAGAGCACTTTAAGGGGTGTGGCTATTTCAGGAGCTGGTACATTAAAAGAAAAATTAAAAACATCTTCAGGCACATGAGGCGCGACACTGATACGCGAAGGTGTCACAGTGCAATGAAAACATCAGTTCAGCCCACATGACTGTTTGAAGGGAACAAGCCCAGGAGGAGGAACAGCAACTTTGATGATTTGAGATGTCTTACCTGATAAATCCTCCGGCGAGGATGAAGTTACACGGCTGCCTTCACCGATGTGGCTGTCAAACTTGACGCCTTTTTCTCAGTGGTGATAAGCCGCCCCGCAGCGCCGAGCGGTGTCCAGACTCGTACGCGGACCCAAGGGTGCATCCGCATCTTCTTCACATCTATATGGTTGTCATTTAAGGGGGAAAGAAAATTAGCTGTGAAAAGAACATCTGACAGCTAAAATACTACAAACAGCAATTCACACCACGGCTGTGTCGAGAAAACAACAACAGCAGGCGGCCAATTAGGCCCGCACGCTACAGTGGCCAGACAGAACCAACTTCAGAAAATGGTACCTTATCATATCATATGATAAGAAGTACATGTTACACGAATGATGCACTGTCGATATGCTCTGATACTTCATAGACGCTGTATGTTGTGATGATTGAGAGATTGAAGACCTCAAATGCAGCTGGCCTAGCTTAAAAGAGGTCATCCAATAGGCACACTGTATCGACAGTGTAGATTTAAGGATTTTCCTCTCTTGACCGATACATTGGGGGACTCAGAAATTAAAAATAAAATGCTGTAGGGGCTTGTGTGAGGGCGCTATATATCCCTAAGACCTGTGTGGCCTAATCCCTGTTTCAACACAATTTTGCATCTGTCCCTGAACCGAATGCAGAAGGCTAAATGGAAAGGAATACGACATGTGTGGCATGACATTGCCTTTTACACGCGCTCACAATATGCTCTTTACGTGCATTTCACTCACTGGAACTTCTCGAACAGCGGCCGCAGGATTACCCCGAACCCAACACACCCCTGCTCCGTTTGTCGGCCGCCTGGGCCCTGAAAGTGGAAATGAGCTGTGCGGAGCAGGAGAAGACAGCCAGTGTTCCTTTCAAGAGCCTAATGGTCGCCAACATCAGCCTCACTTCATACACAACCGCCACCGGCAACTTAGAGACGAGCTCTTGCCGCAAAACACTGACAGACACCCGCTAAACGACGCTACAGGCCGCTATGGCACACATGCGGCGCTTGAAAATACTCAGGCCTGGACCACAAGCGACAAAATGGAGAAATGCAGTTCCAAAATGCTCCTATGATTCCTCCATCTTGAACATCGCTTGAAAATATTGGTGGATACACCTCTTGTGTTTGAAAAATCCACTTTATAAAAACAAGAGGTGAGGTAACTTCAACTTTCAAATTTGAGTTTTTTTTAACTAGTTGAGGTTTACTCTGTCTAACTTAACATATAAACATATCCAAATGCATGTGTACTGTCTATAAAACTATCACCTACAAAACTGCTACATGAATGCTAACACAAACTGTGATCAAGCATTTGCTTCATTTACCACTGGAGGGAGCCCACGTACCACTAATGGTACCTGAACCACAATTTGTGAATCATTCAATTTGACGCAATTGTGTGACAAATCATTTAAAATATGTTTATTAAGAAGCCTCGGTGTGTACTGTGTACTCAAGCAGAGTACAGATATCTGAAAAATCTACTACTTTCCAGCACTGCCAAAAAGCAAGATGTGACCACACACACCAACACAAATGAATTCAGCACATATTCAAAAATAAAAACATTCCGAATAAGAGATGATTCAAGACAATTAAGGTCAAGAAAATGTGAAAAAAAAGAGCAAAATTAGAGTCACAATAGCATATTTAGACAAATGGTCTTTTGGGGGGAAACAATCTATTACAATTCTCTGAAAAGGAAGGCCTGATTTGTTGGGCGACCATTTCGATACGGTACACCTCATTTACTTTGGCACGGTGGCCCCAAAAGGTAGGTCGTGCTCTCAAAGTCATCCAAGATAATTCAATAATAAAAGATATTGTGAGCCATAAAACAATTACCACTAGCAGTGGCATATAAAATACAAGCTAGCATGTTTTAGGTAGGGCATTGCTCTACTTTTTGGGATAAAAATAAGCAGTCAACATTCTTACCTGCTGTTTTGGTGATCAAGTACAGTAGTTGGTTAATCCTTGCATTTTGGTTTGAAGGGTTTACTGCATTTAATTGGGCGTCTATTTCAATTATTTAATAAAAACAAACAAACAAAAACTCAGCGGCACCTCCACAAAGATGTCAAGTCAAACGTTGTTACAGAAGTAACTGCAGGTGGCTAGTTAATCAGCCATTAGCTCCTCCCACTACAGGTAAAACCACCTCACAATTTAAAAAGACGCCCTTGTGGATGTTGAGCTCATCACACGTCTGTCTTTAGAAGAACACAAATCCAAATAGATAGCTAGACATTTTCCAAATGCAAAAGCAAAAGAGGCCATTTTGTCCAAATACATCCATAAATGATACACCCCTTCATCGAACGCACACTTGGTACAGTCCCTCCAGGTACGCCGTATTGAGACTCAATTTGAAAGTGGGGCGGTCTTGTCTGGGCACGAAAAGACAAGATGCTAAAAATATTCCCAAACTTGCCAAAGAAGAACGTTTTTAAAGTTGTTTAATTATTAATAATGAGGCTTGAAATGACCAATCTGGGCCATGACGGATTTCTGTAAAAATGTCACTCATTGTTGGCGGCTCTATAACGTTTCCCCGCGATGAACAGCGACTCACAGTAATTCCATAAATTAATGTTGTAGTCGTTGTTGTATTCGAGGGAACTTTTCCTGCACCAAGCGGGGAGTCAACGCGAGGCCGAGAAACGGGCCCGTTTATTATTTCTGAATTTGACAAGAGTCGTAATTTGTGCATTTGAACATGTCGAGGGTTTCACGTGTCGTGACCCCACCGAGGTGAGACGTGATGGCCCCCAGGTCCCCGCCCGATTTCCCCCTCCACGACCCCACCCAGGTCTGTGGATATTAAGAGGAGACCACACCACACGCTTGCCGTGGTCGTTAGCTTTTATGCGCCATGTGTGCGTCACCACTGCCACACTTTTCATATTTATTTCAAATGACCCAAGGACGCTTTCAAAATCGCTTTCAGTGACTCGCAACCACCCGCGCCCGGAGACATTACCCATTTTCTTTCAGTTACTTTTTTTGAGAGGAAATTCTTAATTGTTGTCTTGGCTATGCCCAATATTTGTGCAATAGCTCTGATCACTTTTTTCTACCATTAACATTGCTTCGTGAAAGAGAGCAACAATTTTCAACATTTCAGATTGGTCAATAATTTGTAAAAATAAAAATAAAAATAACACCCGCACGTGGCCCGATACAATTTACCAAATTGTAACGTAGGGGGTCGTAGCCCGATGGCACCGATGCGTCGTGTGAGGTTTTTGAATTTGCCCACACATTACACAAATCTACCACAAGAGGGAAGCAGAGTCCAGAAAATGTGGATCATGTCACGAGTTGCCTCACGTGCAAGTGTCCAGATGAGTTTCATTCCAATGTGGAGGAATTTTTTTAATTTCATGTTAGAGAATGGGCAAATTTTCCGAAAAAAAAATATTCATGTTCGTTTTTTTCCCCAACAATTATCCAAGCCTGACCACTGCTCGTGTCTTGCATTAAAGCCAGCGTGGGGGATGGCAACTGTGCTTTGCGAGTGGCTGTGTGTGTGTGTGTGTGTGTGTGTGTGTGTGTGTGTGTGTGTGTGTGTGTGTGTGTGTGTGTGTGTGTGTGTGTGTAGTGTAGTGTAGTGGTGTTGGCTTGATCAGGAAGTTGGAATGTGGGTCCCCGTGTGTGTGATGTGATTGTTTGCAGGAACATGTCAGCCCCCGGCTTGCCCAACCCGATCACCAAAAGGCCCGCCCAGCCCGACCTGGGGCTGAGTCGTGCTCCTCAGCCTGGAAAAGTGGACCTCTTGTGCATCAATATGTACATGCGTGTGTGTGTGTGTACCTCTTGGCCCCCCGTTGCCATGGAGGCGCATCTAGCTTATCATGCTGGTCTTGCTGCAGCGGAACAAGGGTGAAGTCACTCGAGAGGTCAAAGGTCGCAGGCCCATGTGTGGCCAGGCAGGCTGAATTGGGAAGGAGAAGATCAATCAGAAGGAAGATGGCGGCAGGTCGTTAGTAAAAACAGCGAATTAATGTCATGTTTGCAGCCATGTTTAAAGACGACATTGTTCTGTTTTGATCCATCAATCATCATTCAGGAACTACGGCGATTTTTAAATCGACAGTCATTTAGATTTTTTAAATCCCATTTGGATTCTCTCTGAATTGAACACTCCCCCCAAAAAATGTTTTTAAATACTCTCAACTAGCATTAGAAACTTGTACTTGTAAACTGCAACTCTCAAGCATTGAAATTCTTTTTATTGAAAGAAAAAGCAGAAAACAAGACAAATTTTGCTCATGTTTCTTTTAGTGCAGTAATAAATATAAAAAGTGATGTTTAAAATGTCTTTTGCATTGTTTTATCAGTCATGTCCCACTCCTCCCCACCACACACACATACACACACACACACATGGCTGAACATTACAAGGACAAAACACATGCAACAATAAGTCTTTGTCTTATAGTTTTGGACTTCCTTGATCACCTCCTAAACCATAGAAGGTAAAAAAGTGCAAATGTAGTCCAATATTTTTTTTAATGTACAGTATTTTCCTCTGTTTTGTGTGTCCATGCTTGCATACTAAAGGGAAAAAAACGGGTGGAGGCAGGGGGAGGCAAGACCAAAATGTGCTTTTTTTTAATCCTTCACTTTTGGGCCTTAATTCTCCCCTGTTAAAAAAAAATAACAGAAAAGGCAGTGATAAAAACGGGAAACAATTCACAAAATGACACCCGGCTTGTCTACTTAAAAACAGACACTCCTGTCCCCCAAAAAATAAAAATAAAAACAAAAATAAAAAAAACTGCAGATTGAGATGTTTTTCCAATGCAAAATTTGGCGAAATATAACATTTTTGCATCTGCGTGTTTTTCTCCCAAACAATGTCAGGTGTGGGGAAACAAAACCAGATTTTTATTGCAAGTTTGCATGCCAGAGAACAGGAAAAAAAAGATAAACATTTGCTGCTTTAAACACTTTTGCGCTTACTAAACAACTCGAAGAGAAAAGGGGAGCAAATGCAACATTGTTTTCCCAGTTCTTTCTCAGTGAAAAAAAAGGATTTGCACCATCTCGCTTGCCTGCTAAACAACAGAAAAAAATGTTAACAAGTGACTTTTTTTCACTCAGTTTTGTAACTCCTTGCATGACTGCTATTTTTTTTTCACAAGGTTTGACTTTACTTTTGTGGCTATTATTGCAAATGTCCAAAGGACAATCCTGTAGAAAAAAAATATGACTTCTAAAAAAATGCTGCCATACAGTTTTCTTTTTACAGTGATGTGCTGCTTATTAAAAAAAAAAAAGATGGCGGATCTGTTTATGCCTGCGACATATGACTTACATGACTTCACTCTCCTCGCTGACATCTTGTGTTAACTCCTGAGAATTTTCTAATGAACGCGCATTGGCTCAAGAAAGCTTCCACGAAAAATATTTGCATGTGACAACACCGCAGCTCATTCATGAACTCGATGCACACAAATGAGTGAACATCGACAGCCCCGTTGATGCTTATGACAGTTTTGCCGTCACCGGCAGATTGACACCTTATTTTTTTTTTGCCCGGCCTTCCATATTGGCTTGCATCGTGGTGATATTTTTTGCAGGCGGACCCGGGCCGGTCACCCCCCCCCTCTCTCTCCCCGAGCCAAAAAGTTCCTCCAAGCTGCCTGTAGACACACGTCAGAGTACAGCCAAGGAGGTAAGGAGCACTTATTTCACACCCAATGTGCACACGCGAGCGCGCGCGTGTATGGCATTTAAATAAAAAAATAAAAATAAATTAAAAAAAGAACAGCAAAGCCAATTTTTTGTCATACAGTCACATCATGTCATATCCATTTTGGTTGGTAAATGCGGTTTGTTTGTTTTTTTTTGTAATATGTGTGTTGCATTTAAACCACAAGATCACTGACGTGTTAATGACAGGTCGTACTTTATGTGGATTAATTATTGCTTTCATGAACTTGTGAAATGTAACGTTTGCAGTGAGAGGTCAGCATGCAGCACGTGTTGGCCTTTTCCTGGAGTGCGTTCGATTTTGTTGTTGTATTTTTTTTCCGAATGCTAATTATTCGCCTGCAGCGGTCGTTCACACGGAGTTATTGTGCGTTATTGTTATTGTGACATTCTATGTGAACGAGGAAGGCAGGTTTTGTGCATTTGAAGGTGCGTGCACAAACTACAAAAAGCTTCGCACGTTTTTTTTTCATTTCTATGTCATTTTACGAATTTAGGGACGCGATATGAATTTGTATCAATTTGGCCAAATGCTTTTTGAGCTCAACCTCCACGATTTTTTTTTCATTGAGAAATCCTAAATGTGAACGCGTGCGTGCAAGTTGAGAGTTGCGCGCCCACGTGTCACGTGACGTGGAACTGCGCTGTTAAATGGCTAAAAAATGACACAAACTACGCTGAATTCGATTATTTAATTTGTACTAAACGTGTAGGCGTTTCTTTTGTCATGTTCTTATTTGGATTTTCAAACGAAACGGAAACAAAGACTGACATCGTTAACATGACAACAATTCCTGTTTATTGATGAAGATTTCTTTTTTTTTTTAATTAATAGTATTTGTTCTGCAAGGTTGTGCTCTTAGAATAACTGCATTGGCCTCAGACTTACTGAATTGCGAAAGAAAAGTTTGCATTTGGATGTGCTCGTTGAAGTTATCTGCATTTTTTTATTTTTTTGACCCCCCCAAAAAAGTCAACTAACAACTGCTGCAACACCTTTCAATGCAACGAGTTCGTCATTGTTTGATGGTTATTTCGATGCCTTTCGCACACACTGCAAAAGAAAACTTTTTAGACGTATTACAACAGATCACGTCTCAGTATACCAAACCCCCCAAAAAGAAATTTTGGACAAGGAATGAATATGCATACGCTCAAAAGTGTATATTTTTGCACAAAATTGTGCGTTCAGAACAACACGGGACAATCTGAATTGCGCAATAACTGCCGGTGGTATTGAACGTCTGCTTTTTAAGGCAACCATTTTTTTGCTGCTAAAACTTAAGAAGCATGTAACCGAAATATTGAACAATTACATAAATTAATTCGTACAGAAAGGGAATGTTGAGTGGATCATGACTCAAGCTATAACATCAAGCACAACCACTTGCAGGACTGTTAAATTATACACCTTTTTTTTAAACTTTTGAAATCAAATTTACTAAAGGTGTGGAAACAGTGTTTGTGCGTGTGTGTGTGGGGGCGGGTTAAAGTTTTTCCTTCATTTGCTTTTTAAAGTGGAAGTTGAGTCATTGGGATGTTTTTTAGGATCAAGTTGTTAAAAAAAAAGTGATGTCACCATTTTTTGGATGTGGATGCAAGACACGTGGGCACGCGCACAAAAACACTCGATCTAAGGCCTTTTAACCACCTGACATCAAAAAAATGTAGTAAGTCTGCATGTACCCCCCCCCAAAAAAAAAAACCGTGTGCAATTTGGCGCCAATTTGTGGGTGTGCAGTGCCCGCATGACGACCAAGGGTTCCAAATGTTAGTTGTGTGTGTGTGTGTGTGTGGGGGGGGGGGGTCACTGACCATAACAGTAGGTAGACTTGAATATCAAAAATGAAAACCCACACATGCTGCTAATAAATATACAGTATTAGTAAATCATAGTGTCATTGGACTCCGTAATCGAGTGTGGGGGTGAGGCGTTTATCGTGGTCCAAATACATCTTCAATGTGTTAGATTAGTCAAGATGAGGCGGGGCTTTTTTTTTTTTTTTTTGCAAGACGATTATTGAGCGCACTGCAACTTTCTCAGCAGAGGTCACAGAGGTGCAGCTTGAAAAATTCAACTACAGGTATCGTCTATTTGAGGCAAGGCATTTATTTGCCCAAGTGTATAATTCATTGGTGCATGTCATGTTCTTTATTTGCCGATCACAAATCCATTGTTATATGTTGGCACGTATACATTTGAAATGAGGCGGGGCATTTATTGTGCATTCCATCAATTTCAACGATGGCCACCGTTTGAGGAAATACGGTACTGGTATTGATCATCTGTCCGTCAGCATTTAATAGCAGTAAGGCATTCATTTGGGGACTAATACATTATGAATTCATCTAATTGTCAATTTTATTTCCACTACTTGGGGAAGTATGGTATCTATCCGCTCAGTGTTTTTTTTTTTATTAGGGGTACGCGACACATTTTAAACGAGCAAGTTGAGTTTGTGCCTTCATTTCCTCCAAGGAGACGACTATTAACTGGCCTCCACTGGATGTTTTTCGGGGGAGACAACGATTTGAGGAAATCTATCTATCTATCTATCTATCTATCTATCTATCTATCTATCCATCCTTGCACCCTCATACCCTACCCAGTCATCTCCCCCATCCTTTTTTTGAACCCTCCCCACAAGTAGATGCAACTTCCGCTTCGCACGCTTGCCCATTGATGCTCATTGGATATTTAGGTGGAGAGAGAGAGAGAGAGAGAGAAGAGGAGGAGGAAGAGGAGGAGGAGAAGGTCAAGTGACAGAGTAAAGAAGGGGGTGGCCGACCTGCTCTCCGGGGACCGAAGCCCAACACACAGCCAATGCTCGACGCAAGCAGCCGCCGCGGCTCACTCGAGCGCCGCCAGCACCTAAAATGAGTCGTCAGCACCTCCGCCGCTTCCAGGCACCGCCGCCGGGTTGCTCCTGGTAGCCGACGCCGAGCCGCCAAGCCCCGCCTCCGGACACGAACTGCGCCGGGAGTCGCTGTCTGTCAGGAGCTCCGTATCTATGCGAACAAAAGGAAGAATGCGTGGAGATACCGAGCCTGGGATGGATTATTTGAATTTGTTTGTTTGACGAAGAAAAGATTACTCTCGGAACCGTCGTCCTATTTTCTTTTTGTTTTTCTATCCCGCCCCCCCAAAACCTCCGTTTCCCTTTGGTTGGGGTAAGATAAACCAGATCAGTACAGCGTCATCTTCACGGTGTGTTCTATGGAAATAATTCTACGCTTGCTCATTTTTTAAGATCGTGATACCACAAATGAGCGAAACGTAAAAACATGTTGAGCGAAAAAAGTCTCCGCAGATGTCACGTGTGGACCGTTACGTGCCACACGTCAACAGCTACTTCGTTTTGGAGGCTAAATTCGATAACTTGCTACATGTTCTCATCAACTTTTGAAAGATGTTCGTACTTTTTGAAAAGTCCAAAAGGGTGCTCCTTGGTTGACGTCTTTATTTTTTTTGTTATGTGTTGGGCTCTTGCAGTCCCGAGATCCAGTCATGGCCGACCCAGAAGAGACTTTCGCCTTGCAAGCCTCTCCCGGTGCTGGGTCCGATTCGAGGGAGGTTCCGAGCGAGGCCAAAGGCGAGAAACCCAACGGGACGTCCGGCAAGTCGCCGTCCTCGCAAACCACTTACATCCAGCAGGTCAGTTGTGCAGCACTACTCTATCGGGTCAAATGTCAAATTAATTTAAAAAAAATTTTATATATATATATATATATATATATATATATATATATATATATATATATATATATATATATATATATATATATATATATATATATATATATATATATATATATATATGTATCCCCAAAAACTATGAGTATTTTGACCACAATTTTTTTCTGCAAATAAATACTTTAAATGACAATATCGGAAATGTAGGAGTTATTATCAGTTGTTTAAAACGAACAATTGTATATGCTAATAAAAAGCAAAATCGGAGAAACTGATACTTTAATTTTCTCCCCCCCCCCCCCACAGCGCTAAATATTGAAAAAAAATCGCTTGAACTTGTTTTTTTTTTTTTTTTTTTGATAAACTGACCGAAGAAATATAATATCTTATCCCAGGAATGACTGTATTGACTTTTTCATTTCATAAGTACCCCTGACCCTCGCCGAATAAAACACCACAAATATGTTTGGTTTTTTATTTTATTTTATTTATTTTTTTGCTGCAGGGTATGGAGGGCATAAAAGTGTACCTGCACGAGAGGGAACTGTGGGTGAAATTCCACGAGGTGGGCACCGAGATGATCATCACTAAAGCCGGCAGGTGAGATGACCCACGCACTCACGGGACACTTTATTAGGAACCCCCGAATCGATTGTTTTTATCCAATGTGTCGCCACAGCGATTGCAGCACATGCGTCACACGAGAGGGAAAAATATTAAGAACACCTCTGGTGCTAACTAGAACTCCGCAGATCGGAACGACGATGTGTGTTTTTGTGAGTGTGTGTGTGTGTGAGTGTGTGAGTGTGTGTGTGTGTGTGTATGAACACGCGATCCGGACAAGTTTTTGACTCACATATGACTCACAAGCCCTTTTTTATCCTTAACGAACACGTTGGTGCGATGTGGTGTTCATTCACGTTGCGAATTTTGGGCAGGGAAATATTCAGGGACATAAATGATTATTGTTTTTTTTTGTTTGTTTTTTTTTTGCACCTTTGTAGGCGAATGTTCCCCAGCTTTAAAGTGAAAGTCACCGGCCTGAACCCCAAAACGAAATATATCCTGCTGATGGATGTCGTGCCCGCAGATGATCATCGATACAAGTTTGCTGATAATAAATGGTATGTGAAGTTAAAAAATAAAAATACAAAATAAAATTGACATGACTTTTATTAGATACAAACACACACACACTGCCATTAAAATGACAGGGTACACTTTAAATGTCTTTATTTTTGTTTGAGCAATAAGAATATTTTTAATGCTATCCAAGTTGGAACAATTGTTTTCTTTTGTTTTTTGTTTTTTTGGGTGGGGGGCGGAAAAAAATAAAAATAAATAAATAAGGCAGTTTCTAGGGGACTCATAAAGTTTTCGACAGCCGTTTCTAAGCTTCCGTCGTGTTGGGTTAGTGGACGCCCTGTAAAAAAAAAAACAGAACGCCTGTCAATATTGTGGCCAAAACACACGCAAAACAAATTTATTTACGTGTTTCTTTATCGCTTTTGTTATTATTTTTCTTATTATCACGGTTTCTTGATCTAACAATCTGGCTACACTGTAAAAAAAATATTCATTTGTGTTTTCTTACTTTGCTAACTCTCAATCCACCGGCGTTGTTTTGTCTTTACGCGTCATGCGTAATTGCGCGTGCATGGCTGCTTTTAAATCTATTTTTAGGACTGTTATTCGATGCATTTTGTTTTTTCCTCCTACTGATGCAATAACGATCCGCATAACTGCGTGCGCGACCCTCCAGGTCGGTGACCGGCAAGGCCGAGCCCGCCATGCCCGGGAGGCTGTACGTGCACCCGGACTCTCCGGCCACGGGTGCCCACTGGATGCGGCAGCTGGTCTCGTTCCAGAAACTCAAGCTGACCAACAACCACCTGGACCCGTTCGGACACGTAGGTGCCTAGGCCTGTCTCCTAAATCTCTGCGCCTGCGCAATGTTGCACAGAGGGCACTTTTTAAAATGCTGACCAAGATTCATGCCTCTGAGACGATTTTCAAAGCAGCTCATATTGATACGGGATGCCACAAAAAATGTATATCTGAAGTCTCAGATTTTCCCAATAGAAAAAAAAATATATACAAAGTTATAAAATGGAATTATAATGCTGGCGTGCAATTCAAAAATGAAGCTAAAACTTCTTCCCATGAATACGATTTCTAACAACCGCAAAAGAACCGAAAATGCAAAGTGGCTTTAAAAAGTTTCTTTTTTTAAAAACAGCACGGAGATATGACGCGAGATATAAAATAATGCTCAAGAAAGACACTTTAAATTTTCAAATGGGAAAGTGCAGTATATTTTCAAACCTTGCGATGCTTTTTTGGAGGGGGGGGGGTCATTGCTAGATTTGCATTGCAAATTTTTCTTCATGGCTTCCTTTACCACCATACACTTAATGATAAAAAAAAAAATTCTAACTACATTGACCCTGTTTAAATTCGCAGTATTTCACTTTCTCAATAAATGTCTGACTTTAATTTGAAATATCTCAAATGTATGGTAAAAAATTTTTATGGACATGATGCGTTTCTGCTTGAAAAAAAACGGCAAAAAATATTTTTCCAACACTGCTAAAAAAAAAAAATCTGTCGTATGGGGGCTAAAACATCAATTTAAGATGGAACAATTTTAAAATGTAAATGATCCACTTTGATATCTTCGCTGTGAAATGCGGAAAAAGCCAATTTGCAAAACAGCAAAACTATTTGAATTGCACAACTTTGAAATTTGATCCAAGTTTGCGTTGCCTTGAAATGTCGAGTTCACCCATTTTTTTAACAGCGTTGCATGACCAGTATGCAATGTAGCCACGGCGAATGAAACTTTTGATAAGGACATTTTTGAGTCCTGATTCACATTCTCAATACAGATGACTTTATTTTTGTCATGCGCACTTTTTTCCATGTTCAACTAATTAGCAATTGAGGAAATTATCGTGCACCAAATGTCGGCCCTTAAATGGGAAGTCCACACGCATGAGAAAAAGGAAACCATTTTTTCTTTTAACTAAAGTGGGCCTGTTAGCCATTTCCTACAAAACTCATTATTTCACAATACCACGCCCCTAAACATCTGCACACACACAAACAGACACACGCACACACACACTCTCCATCAATGCGTCTCCATGCTAATAAGAGACTTATTGGCTGCAGTTTGCCATTCACCGTTGATGTTTTGTAGCAACTATTAGCTCACAATCATGAAAGTAACGAGGCAGCTCTATAGGATCATAGTTGCATGCTTTCTATTGACTTTGTAGTCAAGCCAGAATGAGCTCACGCTAGTAGATTTGATCACCAGGATGAGCCAAAAACGGCCACATTGTCTCAAAACGCACAATTAGCATAAGAGATTATGTTGCAAAAAAACTTTGGATGGCATCTTGAGATTTTTTCCAGTACCAAATTTTCATGGCCCGGCCAATTGAGGGTACCCAAAAGAATCACAGAATTAAATATACATTTTCCATGTACGATGCATTTTTGTTTACTTAGCAAGTATTGTGCATTTTCACTGAATCACTATATAAGTTCACATTTTTATGGTGCATTCATTGTACATTTTTGGAATAACTAGTCATTGACAAATGGAAAAAAATGATAATACAATGACTGGACATACGTGGTATGCTCAAGAATCACTGAAAGGGTTCAAAATAACATTTACAACATATAAAACATTTTAATACAGCCAAACTTTGTAGAATACTACAGTGGCTAACAACTTTAAATACCGATCGCTGAAAAGTTAACTTCTTTGAG
The DNA here is from genome assembly GCF_025434085.1 of Hippocampus zosterae. Taxonomy (NCBI): domain Eukaryota; kingdom Metazoa; phylum Chordata; class Actinopteri; order Syngnathiformes; family Syngnathidae; genus Hippocampus; species Hippocampus zosterae. The sequence continues at coordinate 11,323,131 of NC_067468.1, forward strand.
ACAACAACAACACATATATATATATACACATGTAAATTTGTTAACAAATAAAAGCTCTGCTTTGCTTTTGATGAACGCTTAGGCCTACTGCGCTACTGTATTTTTGATATTGGTCATGATGTTGCCAATTGGCATTGGGAGAGCTCAGCATTTTCGGAGGTGGTACTTGGTGTAAAAAGTTTGAGCAGCACTATAATAGACATTCCGTATACAAGTGAGCTGCCACGCATCCAAGTCACACCTAGTTAGGCCGGGAGGGCCCAGCTGGCCAAATGAAACCCGAGCTGGGATGGAATGTGAGTGCTGTTGTAAATTTTTGGTTGGACTGTTTTTTTTGGGGTGGGGGGGGGGGTCGGTTACAGCGTATGCATGCATGCATGCATGCATGCCGGCCTGCCTTATGGTTTTGTCTTTAGTGCCCGTGGGAATCATAAATGACTCGGCACATGGTCGCTCGCGGGCCAGAACTTTGGTTCCACAGGTTGTGTTGGTGCAGCTGCATGGAATAAATTGGCAGGTACCAATTAGGATGAGCCCGACGCGGGAATTGCAAGAGGGCGAGCGGCACCGAGCGCAGGGCCTGCGTTGAGGATTATTTGGATCGCGGCAAGGAAACAATGAAGCTTAAGGTCTTAAGCCAATGAGTCGCCCAAGTGCTGAGTTGCAAGGAGAAAAGATTTGATCGGTTGGATGCAAGGCCAGGGATATGCAGTTTTCCTGCGTATTCTTACGGAAATACACAAACATGCACATTGACATTTAATTATTGAAGTCAATATTTTTTTAATTCGTGAGACTATCCTGAAATGTCAGTGTTTGCTTTCATCAGTTTGCCATTGCAGTAAATGTGGCCAGTCTGGAAATAACTTTTTAAAAGAGGGAGAGTAAATATAAACTCAGATAAGGCGGTTGCACAAGTGCGCACACCCTCCTACTACCGGGAGGTGTGGCTGTACGAATAATGAACCACATTACATACCACGTTAAGTGGGTGTTTGAACACACCGGCCACCAATACAAAGTGCCTGTGAGAAAACCTGAATTAAAGTTCAGCTGTTCATCCCAAAACAAGCCATTGAAACAGAATTGTGCGCATGCAGTATTTGCATTCCTCTTTTTGAACACTGGTGTATCCGTTCCTTAAATTGTCTTCTGCACTCGTCTCACCATCCTTGAGGCACGCAGGAGATTTCGGACAGGATTTGGAGGCCTTTGTTTAGATATGAGTGGCAGTGCGGAAAGAGCAATAGCAACGTCGGCCCCCGCCAAACCTTTCTAATCCCGGGGTTGGAGCTGGGATGTGGTGGTGGGTGGGGGAAGGGATTCTCTGATGTGGTCAGGACTTGAAAGCGAGAAGAGCCAAAAGTGATCACTCACTATCATTAACTATTATCATCGTGAGGCAGGGAAGAGCAGGGGGGCAGGGTTAGGAGTGGCTTGAGCTCGGTTTAGAACCCCGCTGGGTGGTCCTATGGAAAACACCCCGACCACCGCCTCTACACCGGCTGGATATCGGGACGCCGCAGCTAGTGGGCAGTGTTATTTTCCCGGGGTGAAATGTGCATTTAGGCAGTGACATTTTTAGCATCGTAAATCCATATTAGTGGGATGGCGGTTTTGTACTGAATGCGGCCGGGCCACTGGGAGCAATGGAATACTGTGCATACATATTGCTCGCATAGATTTGATCAATATGCGGATTGGCATTAATATGTAGCAATAATAATAATAAAGAATATTCCTGTCACTATGACATACTACTTGAGGATTCATCTCCATGACCGTAGTTGTACACACTAGTCGGAGAATTTTGGGATACAAGTCGGAAAGCTACATGTTACCATGCGTGCAAGTTGACATCTGGATGCCACGATATAGCCATTGAATGCTCAAAGGGTTTGACATAACAGATGACCCACTTACGCGATCTATTCTTACAATGGACACGGCCGGTACTTGTTCTTTGTTTGTGTTGGTATTTTTGGCATTTTAAAATGCATGCTGCACTTTTATAAAACGTAACCTCAAACTAAAGCATTGTCCACACTGTATTACATTTACTGTTGGAATATATATTTTTTTGTTACTGTACAGTAAGAAGAAGGCATAGCGAGTGTTTTCATTGGACGGCGACGTTTACATGTGCTTGCATGTAGAAAGTGATTTTATGTGATTATGAGTTGAAGTAAAATGATGCTAAATATTTATGATAAACACCATCCATCCGTTTTCAAATCCGATTCTCCTCACAAGGCCCGCGGGGTGTGCTGGAGCCTATTCCAGCCGTCTTTGGGCAGTAGGCTGGGGACACCCTGAAACGGTTGCTGCCAGCCAATCGCAGGGCACACAGAGATGAACAATCATTTGCGCTCACACATTAGAATTTAGAGTGTTCCAATGACGTGCAACACAAACCATAAAATAAATGCAAGCAGTTTTTTAACTTTCAAATTTTGTAAATGCAATTTTGTGTATTTTTATATTGAAAAAAAATTACATTTATATTTTTAGGATTGACTAGTCAGTGGCTGATGAGAACAGATGTTGAAAAATATTTTCTTTAATTTATGGGAACAAAATAATTCAAATTGTGTATTTTAAATAAATTATAGTCATACCTGCAGAATGAGCTATTTGTGGATTTTCTTTCATGATTAAAAAAAAAGAGAGGCAGAGGAACTGCAAATTACAAATGTTTCTCCCCGCCCATATTTGTAATTTTTTATTTTTATTTTTTTGGTACTGCATTATCAAACGGCAATCAACCTAAAAACACCAAACCGCGGAGGAAGCTCCGCCAGTACAAATGAAGGCCTTTCAGGACATGCGACGGTCCGAGACCAAGCATCCACATCTCTCCATCCATCCAAAGTGAAATCCCAAGTGCTCTTTAGTGGCCAGGGTCACTCACCACGTTCATGCAGCACGCAGGGCGCGGACACAAAAATGTCCCGTACAGATTCAGGCCTTTGCCAAAAGCTACTGTAGCATGAAATGCGATCAAGTTCAACTGGAAACTAATAATGGAGCACTATTGTATCCTTCTATGGCCTCCGCAGTTCACTCGGCCCCCAAAGAGAGCCTTGTGGGGGCATGCCGGAGGTCAGTGTGGCAGTGAAAGGCAGGTACAAAAACAACCCTCCAGATAACAGATAGGCCGGAATACCAAAGGTGGAAGGGGGAGGGGGAAAAACTGAACAACTGAGGGGTGGGCGGGGCAAGCTTGTCTTTCCGTTTGAATCGAAAGATTTGCCGGGAAGAAATCAAAGAGGTTTCCTCAAAGTCTGTCGACGTTATGTGGCGCATTCCAATGAATGAATGGCGGCACGGAAGAAAGTTCAAGTTCAAGCCGATTGGACGACAAAGCGTGCGCGCGCGCACACGGGCCCTCTGCGAGTCGTCACTTCGCACGTTGGAGGCGGCGTGCTGGTGGGAATCACTTTGGAGTTACATAAGGAAAGTTTTAGAGCAGGTTGGGCGGAATAGAGACAGAACGGCCGGCTCGGATCAGTTCAAAAACAACACGGAACACAGGGTGAAATGCACATTGTGTTTTCTGGTCTTGGCACGAACGCAAATAAACAACAGTTCCAGATTCAATCTGGTGCGCATGCAAACCACTTTCCATTTTGCGACACTCACAAAGCTGAATTGATGGTTCGGCAACTTTTTCAAACACGGACAGGTTGCAAAACATTTGGATTCGATTCGGTTTTCATCTCATGATTCAGTGTGAATACATGAGATGTGAAAAACAGTTTTATTTTGTGAAACTTGTAATACAACATTTTTTTTGCTCATTCGAATCCGATGCCAAACAGCGAGAAGAGATTTGGATTGAATTCAGTTTCCGTCTGAACAGTCGGCGTAAAAAGGCCCAACCCATGTGGACTTTTTGAGGCCACTGCTCATTCCGATAGTTGCCATGGGGGGCGGAGTTAAGGTGAAGCGACGTGGGGGTTGTGCAGGGCGCGATTCATGCTATGGCCGCCCCTGCAAACTGCTATTGATGATGCTGGATGTCACGTGGTGAAAAACATTCCAAATTGGTGATTTACATCCCCACTCTGCTCAAAAGATGGAGAAAAAGAATTTAACCAATTTTATTTGGTTCTTTTTTTTTGGGGGGGGGGGGTGTAATAATAATTTCAGTCAATATTTGCGTGTTATTAATTTTTATTGATGATGGGTATTTGGAAACATTTGTCAAAGCAGGCAATTTGAATTACATTTACTGTAGTGCAATTCAGGCCCAATTTGCACAATGTGTGAGGTGGATCCTATCCATTTTTTAATTATGTCAGAATTTTATTTTGCCAATTTTTACTTAATTATGAGTAAAATAGATATATTTTAATGAATATGTCAATTATTAATGTGCGTTCAAATATTTTCTATGGTGATTTTTAGCTCAAACACTGTTTGTGAATGTTGTGATCAAACTTGGATTGATTTGGGTTTCTACAGATTGCGTCTAATTAATTATAACAAAAATAGTACAATCGGGATACAAAGTTTTTCCCAAAAAATGTCAGGGGATTCAATACTGTATTCCATAATCAATCTGCATCTTCTAAAAAAGCGTTGACAAATTCTTATTCCGTTTTGCGTGTGGTGGTTTATCTTCGATCCATTTTGCATGACTCAATCTCAGCTTGGATGTAGCTCGAATTCCGATTTGATCACCTCATCTTATATCCTGTTTTTAAATTATTTTTTTGCCTTGTCCTTATGTAATAGCCTAAATATATGTCATGAGAAAAATTGCAGTAGACGCAAGCCGCAAACGTTTGCGAATCTTCTTACGTCAGGACCCTCCGCCCACCCCCTAAAAAACAGCCAATCAAATTTGATCTCTTTCTATATTGCGTCTATAAAGGTATTTTTGTGTGTCCCCCCCCCAGATCATCCTGAACTCGATGCACAAGTATCAGCCCAGGATCCACATCGTCAAGGCCGACGAGAACAACGGCTTCGGGTCCAAGAACACGGCATTCTGCACGCACGTCTTCCCCGAGACCGCCTTCATCGCTGTCACGTCCTACCAGAACCACAAGGTCACGCGCTGGCTCTGCCTACCCGCCCTAACCAAATTCGAATCCAATTCATGCGGATTCTATTGGATATATATTTATCTACCCAAATATCTAAAAGTACACTTCCTTAAGATTCGCTTTGAAAAGTCACTGATAAACGACTTTTAGAAAGAGACTTGGGAGAAGAACATAAAAAAACTCGAGCGTTACTATTTCACAATGTATTCATTTTTATATTTTTAGAATGACTAGTCAGTGACAGATGAGGACAATTTTTATTTATAAAAAAATAAAAGATTCAAGCCATTAAAAAAAAAGTTGTTGATTATCGGACGTAATTTGAGTAGCTCGTAACTGGCAAATGAGAAAAAAAAGTTTACAAAACACACGAAACCAACAAGGTATTGAACGTTATTGATATTGGAGGTACAAATCAATCAATAAATATATATATACCTAAATAGATAAAATACTTTCCCCCACAAAGTTGCGGTTATTTTTTGAAAGATGACTCCGAAATCGAGTATCTCGTTTTAATGAAAATGCGGACATTCATAAAAGAAAAAAATGCGTTTAACAGACTACTGCTAAGAATAACACGCCGCACTCGAAAAACACGAGTCAAAAATAACCCTAGTTGGCGATCTTTCAATGGTTGTTCTGTAGGACAAAAACACACGTCGTTTTTCGTGCGTTATTTTTGTGAGAAAAAAATAAAAATATTTAAAATAACCACACATTTAAAATGATCAAATTCGCGTGCTGTTCGTTTCTTCATGCCGGTTTGCGTGCAGCCAAGCATGTAAGCCGTGTGTCCGCCCTGCCCAAATACGTGCAAGAAAGACGAAATGGGTGTAAACAGCGTCTGTTTAAGATCATTTAAAAACGTGGGCGTCGATGTTTTTACTTTTTTTGGGGGGGGGGGGGGCGAAGGAACGGCGAGGGCACAAGCAGAGCAGATTTGGGGCTCATAATGTCTGCAGCCAACCAGCAGCCTCCTTATTTCTGGGAACGCGCAGGAAGCTGCGTTCTGGAGAAACCATTCATTATTCTCCAACCTGCTATTGGTGGGGGCTCAGATCGTAACCCCCAGGGCTAATTATTGGGGCTTTCCAGACCGGAAAAAAAAAACGCATTCTGAAGTGGAGGCACTTGAGCACAACTGTCTAATAACCAAACAGGCCAACATCTGCCAGAGCACTAATCGGAAGAACAATGTTAATAATGTGCTGCGGGTCGCCATGTGTCCACTCCACCTGCTAATGAAAAGTGCTCAAAGACTCCCTTTCTGTTTGCACGTGTCATTAAGCTGCTTATTTTGAAGGGACAGGAGGAGAAAATAAATAAATAAAAATCATATATTATATATATATATATATATATATAGTATATCTATATACTATATATATATATATATATATATATAGTATATCTATATACACACACACACATATATTATATATACTGTATATACACACACACACACACATTATATATATATGTATATATATATAGTTTACAGTGAATTTCCTTCTGTCCTTTCAAAATAAGCAGCTTAATGGCACGTGCAAGCAGAATAAGGTTGGTCTTGGCAGCCGTCTGCAGAGTGCAGATAAACTCCCAGTTTGATCAGGACGAGGGAAAGCATTCCAGAAGAACCCATGCTTGACTTGAGAACTACTCTAGTAGTTTCGGAAATGATCTCCAACCAATTCTATTTGATCATATGACATGTTATTTGTTAAATTCCAAATTGGGCTTCAAGTGAGCAGAAATCGCAGAGCTTTAACGGGCTTCTTTCCTTGTTTTGTTTAGATAACGCAGCTTAAAATTGAGAACAATCCGTTTGCGAAAGGTTTTCGGGGAAGTGATGACATGGAACTGCACCGAATGTCCAGAATGCAAAGGTATGTGGGCCATAGCTTTGCCTTACTAAAACCACTTTAGCTTAATGCTAGCAAACAATTCAAAATACCATTGACGGGCTAATGAAGAGCATCATGCGGTGGCGTTACAGCCCTTTAAGAAGCAGATATATGAACACTAACGTTGTGGCAACACAGGTCGACAGACGATACTGTAACAATATTCATAGGCATCTTTACCCTTTAGAACTGCATTCTCATGAGTCGGTTGTGAAACTCTGTGTATTATGTGCAGTGAAGCGCAAATCGTAAAAATGTGTTTAATTAATGCCTATTATAAATGGGTTTTTTAAAAAGCCAAACACAAATGCATTTCTAAGAAAACCAGTTGTGAGGAAAAATTTAAAAAACATTCAAAAATCCATAAAAAAATAAGTCAACACAAAATTTTGTTTCCAAAGCTTCACTGGCTCCGTGTTACGAAGCAATGTTCAATCGTTTGGGTGTACCTAATTTTATGGCCAGTGATGTGTTGACATGGTTTTGATTAATGAATGGCTTCCTTGCATGGCAGGTGTCAAATCAAAGCAATTAGACCGTGTCAGTAGTGACAGACAGTGTTAAGTTAGCGGTGGCATTAGCCTCGCGCGCCCGAACGGAGACAACATTTTCCGTCCGCACACGCGCGCACGCACGCACATAGTCCACATCATTTACGTTTTGGAACCTACGTCAACATGCACATACTGTATGTATTACTCTCCCCACATGAGGGATGGAGTGCACACAAAACACATTTTCAAAGGACAAAATCTGGTATTGTAACTTAAGGGCCCCCTCACATTAACCACCCCCACCCCCCATTCGACTCGCCATTCTTCCCATAACATTTAATAGAAGCCACAAGAATAAAACATCCAAATTCAAGTCCGGCTCTGCAGAAAAGAGCGGCATGACTTCAGAGGATGGATTTCAATAATTTTCAGCCCAGTAGTACAATCGAAATGCATGGAAAGGCCATTGATATGTTCCAGCCCGGCGAAAAACAAAGACTTCTTTTTGTCACGTGTTTCTTCATAAGAGAATAAAATACTAACGCGAGTCAATCGGACGTAAAGAATTCAACATTTTTGTGCACCCCGATTTCATGTTTCAATGCCCATTGACATTGCACTGCTCCTCCTGGTGTGTGGTCCTTTTAACACCAGGGGGCAGTATCACACTTACAAAACAAATACACGACGAATACGGTCTCTTCGAAGATCCGTAACATGCAATCATAATAATACTAGTCATTTTACAGAGAGGGTTAAAAACATATGGCCGTGAGTATCGTTTTCAGGCTAACGCTAGCTGCGTTAGCCTGTTAGAAAGCTTCATGTGATAGGAAAGGATTAATGGATGCCGATTCAAAGCATTCTACTTCAAAGTCTCACATTCTACATTTTCAACATTTTTTTTTCCGTGTGTACGCGTAGCACTAAGGATTACCCGGTGGTCCCTCGCAGCACGGTGCGCCAACGAGTGAGCTCCAGCCAGAGTCCGTTCAGCGGGGACGTCCAAGGTTTGGCCACCCCGAGCACCCTGAGCTCCCAGTACTCCCAGTGCGAGAACGGTGTGACGAGCACCTCGCAGGACTTGCTGCCCCAGTCGGGCTCCTATCCCCTCCCCCACGAGCACGGCCAGGAGTACCACTGCATCAAGAGGAAAGGTTGGCCACCGCAACTGAAGTACATGTTATTTATTTTCAGAATAAGATGAACATTACGACGTAGAACTAATACGGGATTTTCTACCACCTGACAATGCACTCCGCCCTGAATCTAATGAGTCCCATGAGACATCGTTTTAGTTCAAAGGTCACTGGGTATGTATTTATTTATCTACTTTGCAATTCCAGCAGCAGCAGAGGAGGACTGCCACTCTGGCGAGCACAGCTACAAGAAAGCCTATTTGGAGAGCTCCTCCGGCGAGGACGAGCATTACTACCGCTCGGTGGGCTACGCGCAAAGCCTGGGCTTGGCCGCAGGGCCCTACCGCAGCGAGTCCGGCCAGCGGCAGGCCTGCATGTACGCCGGCGGCGCGTCGCAAGGCGCCGAGGCCGTTCCCAGCTTGGAGGACATCAGCTGCAACACCTGGGCTGGCGTCTCGCCCTACGGGAGCTGCTCGGTGGCCACCATGCAGCCCATGGAGCGGCTGCCCTACCAGCACTTCTCGGCTCACTTCACGTCCGGCTCCCTGGTGTCCAGACTCGGCGGGGTGGGGAGCCACTCCTCGCCCCAGCTGTCCGACGGACACCACGCCGCCATGTACCAGAGCTCGGTGACGCACCAGACTCTGGGCCGCCAGTGCAGCCCCGGCGCCGGGATCCAGTCGCCGACCGCCGGCCTGCAGGGCAACGAGTACCTCTACGCGCATGGCATACCACGCACGCTATCACCTCACCAGTATCACGCCGTTCATAGCGTCAGCATCATGCCGGAGTGGAACGACAACAGCTAAGGGGAGCTTCTTCGGGGTTGTCGAAGACAAAATCTCCAGATCCCTTTGATATTTATATTTTTACTGCATATGCATTCAGCGACATCAGTGAGATGTCGGCGGCGAACGGGCGGCAGACTTGCAGTTGCGTCCTCTGCACTTATAAGTGGCATGAACGTGAGATATGCGAGGCTTGAACGCACACAAAGACTGCACACACACACACACACACAAAAAAGACTTCACTCGAGACAAGAAGAAGAAAAAAAAGACTCAAGGGGATGGCGCCCGGTTGAAAGGTGCGTTGTACAAACGGCCATTTGGGTTCATGTTCCGATTTTGTCAAACGGGCTTTTTCCCCTTCTGGTGTCGCGTGATCCTTGCTTCTGAAGTTATCGTAGCCACCAACAAAGTTCAGAAGCATGCGATGGACTTTCAAGTGACCGATTAGGTTTTGAGCCTGCGTTTCGTTTATCTCTTGCATCCGTCCATCGACCTATCATCGATTACGAGGCCCGTTGGGAAAACAACAATTTGCAGCCACGTTCAGTCATTGGTGGACTATGAGTGAAAAATGGAGAACGGATGGGGAGAGTTGTCAAAGCGTCATCAAATACTTGTGTGGACCACAACTATATTTCAGTCCGAGGGTCCTATTTTTGTGCCGAGATTTTTTTTTTTGTTACTTCGATGGACTTTGCACAGGTAGAATTGGGCATCACGAGGTGTTTGTGCCTACGTGCAGCGATGCGGGATGGAAGTCGTCTTTTACCATCCATTCCTAGCGCCGTACCTCCTTTGCATCGAAATGAGGGTGCTCCGCGCACGGTACGCCATGTTTGACGCCGCAGAAACAGAAACAGAAGCAGACCCGCCGGGTTCCTCGCACGACATCGGCACGCGTGACATAAAGTGCCTTGGGATGATGTCGTCGGCCGTGAATGTTACTTGGGCAATTGGAGACCGCCTTGCACCCCTGCGTCTGTGTGTGTGAGACCACCCCCTCTTTATGAATGAAATCTTATGACATCGACCGCGCATGTCCGCTTGGCTGTCTGACTGCGCCTTGATCAAATTCAGCAACATTTTGTTCGACCGGCTTGACTTTAGGGGGTCTTGAAGAAGCTGAGACTGCTTGGGTTCACGTCATGAAGCTGAAATTCAAAATGCAATGTTGTTCCGGTATTGAAAGAAAAAAAAAAGAGAGAGAAAATTGTTTTGGACTAATTGGACTAAACTCCTTCGGCCCAAATCTCAGCACATTGCAAAAACAATCAAGAGTTATATCGATTATATTTCCCAATAATAGCGTTGCGATGCTGATACAATTACTAGTTTCTTTTGCAGGTTCGGAAAAAAAAAAACAATCTCAAGTCGCTGCCACAAAAACACCCTAAAAACGTCATTTGATGTGAAATGAGAGTGAAGGATTTCATTCTGCAACCGGCACTTCTCGAACAATAAAATGAACGCGGTCTCGTAACGTAGCAGCGGGACACCACAGGGAATGGAGTTTTATGAAATATACAGTATGTGAAAAAAAAAAAAAAAAGCTCAAAGTTAGTGTCGCCGCGTATCCTTACATGTGGACAAAGGGTTATTTTTCATACTGGTAGTTGATAGAATGTTATTTGTCAATAGTATTTATTTGTCAACTATGTAAATCACCTCGCCCATCGTCCATGCATACCGATTGTTCCATTATTTTATAACCCCTTTTTTTTCTTTTTTTTTAAAATTTGATTTTGTAAAGGATTTTCCAGACGTACTCCGATAGATGACGGGAGATGACTATGCAGAGATCGGTATGTATCCAAGTACACGTTAGGATATTGTTGTAAATAGCCATGTACAGAAAAGAAAACTTGCAATAAATTGAAAACACAACATCCTTGCTTATGTCCGTTCTTTCGGGGGACGAGTGTCCAACAGTTCTTCAGTATGGAACAGAATGGAACTAAATGAAACCAACGCCGAGTCCCAAAAAAAAAAAAATATTAGTGGCACGCTTCGGCTGAAACATCCCGAGGGATCGAGAGTGACGGCACACGTGTCACCCTTCTTACTGTGTCATACAAGCGATTGTTTGAAGGTGGATCGCTTAACAGCCGGCAAATATTTGTTGACCGTCACTAAGACGTTTGCGTACGGCAGCCCTCAAATAAGCCTGAGATTTGACCATCCGTCTCCCCCCCCCACCTCCCCTCCCCCATCCCGTGACCCTCGCTGCGTCTCCGCCTCGCTCCGATTTGTCTTCCGACTGTCTCCAGCCATCGCTCGGGCCTCTTCATCTCTTTTACTCCTCATGATCCTGTTCTCAATCCCTCCCGAGCGCCAACCCCCCACCCCCCACCCCCTGCTCTCTCCTGCGCCCCACGGCCCAAACACACTGACCTAGACTCCCGGCCTTCCTTTGAAGTGAGCGATGTGACCCCGGCGCTCCAGATGCCCCGACACCGCCAGTCTTATCCTCTCCGAGAGCCGCCGGCACGGCCCACAGAGAGAGTCGGTCATTAACCCCGAACAACCTCCACCTCCCCTCCACTGCTTAAACACATGATGTATGACAACTCCCACCCCCGGCGAGCCCCCCCCCACCCCCACCCGCTCCAACTCCACCCTCGATTCACCCAAACATGCATGTGTGGGCGAGGACTGATGATGCAATAAGCTCTTTAAACATTTAAAGAACGGGTCAGCTTTTCAAAGGGAGGAGCTGGAACCTTTGGCCACGGCTTCAGTCATCATGGTCAGCGCTTGAAAGTCTGCTGATACGTCAGAAAGAAACAAATGGCCGGAGAATAAATGAGAGGCCCGCAAGATGGATGAAAACTCCGGTCCAGGTACGCCGTCGGTTTATTTGGATAATGAGCGTCTCATCTTTTACCTGCCGTGAAAGGGATAGAGATAGGAGTGAGAAAATAAACCACTAAATGGACATGACGAAATGCACTTGGGGCCGTTCAAAATATGGCGAAACCTTAAAAGGCTGCAAGAAGGATGAAAGACTTGTAATTTTTTTTTTTGGTAGGCCATACTTGAGACATTTGGGAGGGGGCGGGGGGTGGGGGGGTTCTATCGATTCAGAGAAATGATGAGTCATGGCCTCGGTCAGCCTCCAATGAGAGAAGCTAAACAAATCAAAGAGCGGGTGCCCCCAAATGACAAAGTAGAAGGGTGCAAGAACTAGAGCATTCCTCGAGTTAGAAAAACGAGGGAGGGGGGATTACGTTATTAAGATGTACTGAAACACGGATCACCGCAGATGGATGAGCTCCCGGCACAAAGAGCTTTTTTTTTTTTTCCAAAGAATCAAATCCATCTCATCCAAAACATCTGCTTCCATTGTTAAACTGTTGCATCTTTGCTTAGCTCATCACCAACCGTTTGAGCAGTCCACGTTGGAGGGTTCGGAATAATCTTCAAGAGAAGAAAATCGTCCCCGGGTTAGCGCAAAGATTTGTAAGAAAGAGGTTCCAAAAGTCGGGTCTCAATCAACGCCGTGTCTGGGTTGTGTACAAGCGAGCATTATGCTAACATTGCTCTCGCCGGCAAGATTTCGTCAAGTTTTAAAACGCGTTTCTGGCCTATTTCCAGAGCATGTGCTCGGTTCCCGGCTCGGGGGTTTGCGGTCGACTGGCCACGGGGTCGGTCTGGAATGGTCCCCCTTTCCATCAGATAACGCGTTTTCTGGTTCGTGTAAAGATGTCCGCCATATCAACAAAGACATGCGTCAACGTAATGGGAAAGCTGCATCTGTACGGGGGCAGCCGCGCTTTGCCTCGGCAGCTGGCAGACGCAAACCTCTGGGACGGGAGCGCTGAAATGGAAGCAAAGACCTTTCCATCTCCCACGTTCGGTCTTTCAGCACCACTCCTGGCCAGAATCCCGAGGGACCGGAGAGGGGTGGGGGTGGGGGGCCGGGGTGGGGGGGGGGGGGAGCAGGGAGCATCCTCCGGGAGAATCAGACAGGGATGATACAGTGAGAACCAAAGTCCCATAATATGTTACAAATTATGAAGCAGATGGATATTAAAAATGAAAAAATTCAAAACACTGCTCACCAGATTGACTCACGATGTTGAAACTTTTTTTTTCTCACTCGGAGCTCTGCCTATCCTTCGCTCAAATAAGATACAAGCAATGCTAATTTATAAAACGACATGGCAATTAACTCATTCAGTAGCAGCCAATTCTAGACCAAGTCCGAAAAGACGTTTAAAAACGTCTTTGGGAGTGAATGAGTTAAGTGATCGGGTGATCGAGTTCACTTTTCCCAGATGTCTGGCCAGAATAGCAGAGTGTACCCGACTTTGCACAGCAAAATAGCAGGCAAATTAATAAATTGAAGATGAAATTTCCCCCCCGCCCCCCCCAAAAAACCCACAAAATTTAAAGCTGCTCCCCAAATGAACTATTGATTCGTAAACCTGTTCCGCAAAGAAGTAAAAAAAATGTGCGCCTAGCGCCGACCAACAACAAGTTTTACACGGACTGAATGGTGTCCAGGATTCCAGCTGTGTGCCGTTTGAAACATTTGTAAAAACAGCTGGCAGGAGAACATACTGAAGGAACTTTTATTGGACAACAGGTATCATAAATATCTTGGCTCACATCTCTTTTTGAGACCTTTAGAATTTCAAGAACGGGCTCTTTTTTTTTTTTTAACCTCAACTGTCTGAGCGACGTCAGCAACTGGCAGCTGCGATGGCCGAGAGGTTAAGGCGTTGGACTCGAAATCCAATGGGATCTTCCCGCGCAGGTTCGAACCCTGCTCGCAGCGTTGACATTTATAAATGATCAATCGTTCACGCCAGTGGAGTGAAAATTGACTCGTCCTGATTACTCACATCGCCAGACTGTTCTGAACCGAGTAGGGATTGTTGTTTTTCAATATTTCGCTGCTTGAAAATATTCAAATGAATCAAGTTCTTATTTTGGCAAAAGGGTCAAAATGGCTTGAACCGCAATCGCTCAAGTGGCGAAGCAAATTCTGCAGGCGACCAATTGGATTGCATTAAAATCAATATTTGTATTTTTTTTTGGGGGGGGGGGGGTTCAGTCCTGCAGCAGAATATTGAGAACGCCAGCGTAAATCAAGGCTAAATCAGTTATCAGCAATGTATGGGATGTCTTTGGAGGAACAGTAATTTATGAAACATAAGCCCGTTCACTCAGGTGAAATATTGCTCAGTACCAATCCGATCCAATTGAATGCAAAAATGCGCCTTCATCAGTTATTCACTGACATCTCGGTGCCATGAATCAGAGCGCACATTAGGATCGTCGGAATCTTAAAAAAAAAAAAAAACACTCTGACAGATCCTGTTTTCACTTTCAGTCTTTCGACAGAGATTAAAGGTAAATAGTCGTTATTGCTCCAAAAAGGGGGTGGGGGGGGGTTCCATCACATTTGAATAAATCACGCATTACGCAGCATTTGCCCAGCGGATCATCCGTATTTCAATACCAAAGTCCAAACGGAGCCTCCAGTTATCGCATCATTCGAGCTGATAAGACACCATGAGCAGACTTCCGCCATTTCTGGCCTCGTCTGTGGGAATCGCAGGTAGAAACAGTGGCTACCTCGCCCGGCACAAAACGACTCTTCCTCACATCCACCTGGGATCGACGTTGGCCTCCATATGGAACACATTTAGACTCCACGTCAGTCCTGTGAGATCTAAAGGACTGGGCTGGTTTCTTTCAGTTTAAACTTCTCTACCTGCGTTATCCATGGGAAGATTCCAATATGGCCTTGACGTACTGCACATTTTTATGTCGGGTATTGCGGGCGTGTGGAACTTTATGGACGTTAGCCAAGGTAATTTTGATCACAAACCTGATCAAATATGCAATTGTTTTGTTTTTTGTTTTTTGCCACTTGAGACAAGCGTCCCAATCACGATGATAAAGGTAATGATGTCAAATTGTTTCCTGCAGTTGGGTGACACCCACTGATTTAGATTTTTTTTTAAAGTGTTTCACTGTTCTTATCGTGAGTGGTGAAGGCTACTCGAGGAGCTCTACACAGCACGACACACGCGCAAAGCAATGTCTGTTGTAGTACCAAGTCTGACCTGCGAGAGGCAGCATGTTTTTTTTGTTTTTTTTAAAGAAGTAAGACTCGTCGAAGAAGAAGCGTGGCTAACAGTTAGCTGATCTGGAAACTACAACTCCAACTACAGGTCACTTCACGACACACTTTTAGAGTCCGAAGCTTTGCTTTCACTCATTGTTGACTCCAAACAAAAAGATTGAACAACACATAAAAAGATCAGAGAATGAATGCCCCTGAATAGAGTTCATTCTGTCTCTTACTTCTAATTAAACTCGGTTCTTTTTTATCACATATTCTCCCTGTCTGAGATAAAAGCACCAACGAGTTTTATAGATGCTCCCGCTATTAAAAAAAAAAAAAAAGCGTCCAAAATGATGTGATTTCTTATTAGCACTCGACAGTATTTGGCAAGCTTCGAGGAAAATACAGTACCATAAGATACAGTACAGTTTGCGTATAATGTAGCTTGACTCCGCTGAGCCGTAAACATATCACAGAAATGTAGCAAGCTAAACTTAAGTCTCGTTAAGTCAAATGTCAAATTCCACTCATTCATAAGTTTGAGCCAAGCAAACCCAAGTCCTACAATTCGGCATCTTGAGTCATGTGACTTGGGTCCTCACACGATGGGATATGTGAAGCGCCACCGCAGTTCAGGGGGAAGACTCGACTCAAGATGGGGGTTTCTGCGCCGGATCAATAACTCGCCTGCTGAGGAACTGAAGCTGAGGGTAAAGGTGTAACAAGGCCACATGGTCCCACTGTGCCTATGGGGGACGGCGCCCCGACTCGGCAGGTCAATACGTCTCGAGGCAGCGGCGTGGGGCCTTCACATTTGGGAACAGCAAGTTGACTTGTCATGCGTGCCGCTTAGAACAGCAGAACCGTTGCGAAGGATGTGCACTGACCGCTTTTATTGTTGCTGCATGAAACTTATTGATCGGGATAGGCGAAAGCTAATTGAATTTAATATTGCGCAATTGCAGACCTGAATAAAGTACCGGTACTAAGTAGAATTGATTCACGTCCAATTACTGTACTTACAACTAAGAAAAGTAAAAGCCGACACTCTGTATTGTAAAATTCAAAATCTTCATTGAAACGTTGTGAACTAAAGTGGGCCAGTCTGAGCGGTGCCGACAATGACGATGGGTCATATTAATGGAGGCAAAAGTTTTGAAATTATTCATCTTGGTCTCCTCTTTTTGTATTACAAAAAGCTGGTGAGTGGGTTTTTTTTCTACCGTATATCATCACAGTGATATTCGCTCGCAGGACAGAAACAAGGCAACATAAATACCGAATCAATATGGGCGATCCTCAAGAGACGCTCCGAGCCGCTTGTGGTCACGTATCGATCTGTCTAAAATGCGAGGTGTCCGCATGATGTTTCTGGGAGGCTTCGCCACGCAAACACCCCCCACCCCCTGCCCACCCCCACTTCCGCCCCCTTGCCAGCACCACACCGCCTCTGCCCTTTGCGCGAAGCCTCCACAGAGGTCCACGTGTGACTTGATGCCATCGATAAAACAAAAAACATCATCGGAGGTGGGCTTGTGTTGCGACCCGCACGGTTATTGGGGCCCTACGAAACGAGTCACTTGGGCCCGGGAGGAGATGAACACTCGATATCTCACCGCTGGCTTCTCTCAGATCCATGGCCTCGAAAGCATGGGTGCTGTTTTTTTATTTGTTTTGTTTTAAACTGTCAGATGAGCCAGGTTTTTCCATTTTAAAAAGTAATTGAATTTGGTGCTGTATGTAAAATATCTTGTTTAGTAAAGGGCATCGTTTATTCTAATTTTTAAATGTATTTAACAAAAAACAAAGAAAAAAAAAACCCTCACTGTAATTTCCGGTAACAACCCAGGCTAAACTTAGCTCCGCCCCATCATACAAAGATTTTAGTCTCTCGGTCAAGATGTATCACTTCAATAATACTTTTCCTTGTCGATTTGCAGTATCAAACAATGACAGCTGTGCAAAGCCAAGGTAGAGAAAACAACATGGCAAAAAAAAATAAAAAGTGGACCGATGCTGCATAAAAAATTAAAAATAAATCCCATTTTAATTTCAGGTTATAGAATGTGCAGGTCAGCTGAGACAAAAAGTTGTGACTTGCCAGGCGCTACGTGTCTGTAAATCAGCTGTTCTGTTTCTATCTTATCGCTGACAGCTTGTTTGGTTTTTGTAACGACTTTTTATCTAGGCACGTGAAAAAGGTCACACTTTAATGTGCGTGCGCGTACGTTTTGTCGGCATGTGTGTGTGTGTGTGTCGCACTTGGAAAAACAAACTGAATCTTGGTCTACTTTTAGAAGCGCGCAGGGCATTGCAGCTTCTGACCACTGGGGGGAGGGGCAGCTGCTTTATGGGCGGCGGCAATTTTGTTTTTCAAATTTACCAAAGGTATTATTGTCTGCTCGCCACAATGTTGAGTTGGTGGATTCAAATGTCACCCTGGGAGATGCAAACACTGAAAGTTGACGGATGACAGTAACAGAGTGGAAGGCACCCCGTGGCTCCGTATCTAAGCAGGGCACTCTATCAAGATGGATGAGTCTGAAAGGACGCAACCATGACTTGAGCTGACTGATAGGGCAACAGACAGACACCAGCCATGATAATCGGCTCTGTGGATGTGAGACGGGATACCAACTATGTCTGGATTTGAACAATTTCTACCCCCCCGATAAGACTTTTGATTATCGGTAGAAATATGGCTTACGGCGTGCTGGTCATCTGAAGTACGCCGCACATTTTAAGAGCCTTCTTGGTGCGTTTCATTTGGACAGGTTTTTCAAAGTCTCGTTACAGTTCCGAACGGATTCTACATTTCAGCTACAGAATTTCCCATGATGTTCGTAACGCTGCGTAGCTTATCTAGCATCGTTTAAACAGCGGTACCTCGACTTACTGTCTCTTCATACGAAATTTTCAAGTTACGAAACGCCTCAACAGGAAAATATTGACTCTTGTTACAAAAGAAAATCGCTAGTCGCAGCTCTGAGTTTCCTGAACGCAACAAACTTATATCTGCTCTGCCATTGGCTACGTCATTTTTATTCTTTACTCAATTCTTTGTTTTTTTTTTTTTACATTATGCACCACTCTCATTTATTGTGCAATAATCTATAACATCTATTTGTTTCATATTTTGATGCATTTTTTATGCTTCAGAAAACATTTATGTCTGAATTTTGGGCGGGCTGGGAACGGATTAGGGCATTTACATGGAAAACACGTCTCGACTTTCACGACATTTTCTAGTGAAGAAATTTCTTCCAGAACCAATGAATTTCGGAAGCCGAGGTACCACTGTACATTCTTTTAGTTCCAGAGATTCCCATTCGACTGTAGGTAACCCACTTCTGTTGTGTTTAAGCTGTCAGGGAGAGAACAACTCAGCCCAGCTTTGGGTCCCGAATGTAGCTGAGATGGATGAGTGTGTGACAGGACTCTCCCTTTACTGACTCAGTGTGAGGCTTACGCCGGGTCAGGCATTGTGTGCGCGCGCTCTTCCTGGCTGTATAAACTCACACAGAGAGGACCCTAAGCCCGAGGGGAGATAAAGACCTCTCGAAAAATGTAAACACTCTGTGAAGTGGCGAGTCGGGCAGCTGCAGTCGCGCACACACACACGTTGAGAGAAATGCAATCCCAAGGTCAAGGTTAAGCGGCGACACTTTTTCAACTCTTTCACTTTCCCTCTTGACCTTTCCGTCGCGCTCTGAAGTTTTGGAGTGTCGAAGCGCAGAAAGAAGAAAAAAAAAACGTATTGTACACGTCATTGTCATATGACTGATTTAAGAGCGCTTGCACTTTGATTCAAGAGCCTTTAAGTGCAGCTAGTGGAGAGAGCAACTGTAAGGAATTAGTCCCAAAAAAAGTCGGAGGATTTCAAAGTTGGGAGGGGATTGAAAAGGGGTGGGGGGGGCGGGAGGGGGGATCTGCGGTAATGCAGGCGATGAATCGAGTGATGAAACCAGGAGATGAAAAGGGAGCAGCGCTGGCAGCATCAAACTGTTTTATGGGAAGGCAAATCTCATTTGTCACTTTGTCTCGGACAAGTGGTTAACAGACTCATCGGCGTGAACGGGAGTAGCGAGGAGCGCGCTGGGATTGACTGGCAACCTGTCCGGAATGTATCCCGATTCGTGTCCAAGGATAGGATCCGCTTTAGCGAGAACCCAAATAAAACCAAATGCTATACGACATGAATAAGGGAAGAAGGATTTTGAAAAATAATAATATCATTGCCGCCGCCCCCCCTTCCCCTCCTCCCTCCCCACCCTGACTGTAACTGTCACTAAGCTGACATCCTATTCACATGCGCCATTACCCAGGTGATGTTTATGTACACAGAGGGAAAAGACACTTAACAAGTACTTAACAAAGTACCTTTGGCTCAAGTAAGAGTGCGGTGAAAAATGAAGCCGGCTGGCAGGGGCGGCAGGTAATCTTTGCCGGAGTCCATCTTTATTATCTCGCTCAATGGACACAAGTGGATCCCGGGGGGTAAAAATACCCTCAGCCTGCTTCTCATCAACGCGATGTTCTTATCTGACATTGCAGATACAATTGGGACAAGCGAGTGCGTATAGCTGAGAAGGGCCAAGAATTCCAAGGCATTCGGCGTTCGATCAGACTATGTTTGAAGAGAAAAGAAAAAAAAAAGAAGTGGGTCAGGGCAGTTTATTTCGAGTGAAAAGGTCGCGAAGCGCAACAGATAGCAGAGGAACAAGAGAGAAATGTTTTCTGTGTTTGTGAGTGACAAGGTGAGAAAACGCAGCTTACAGGCTACAGCGGTTCCACTCGAGTGAGCTATTGATTTTGTCCCCCCCCCCCCCCCCAGTTTTTTCTCGATGTCGCGGACACTCTGCGGCCTTTGGTGGCGCTTTTTTGCTCGCCTCCTGGGACGGAGCATGAGAGGATGGAACCGAAATGTGCTGCCGATCGTTGAAGGGGAAACACGTCAAGAGATGGCTGTCCATGTTTTTTTTTTTTTTTTTTTAAACGGAGACAATGGCCCTCGGCCACTTCCCAATGCTGCTTGGGGATGCAAAAACCCGCTCCCGAGTCAGTGAGGTGAAAGTAGAAAGAAATTGGAACTAAAAGGACTGCGGGGAGGACAATGAAAAAGTATGCAAGTGCAGTACAAGTGCACAAAGTCACTTAGGTGTGTCTGGAGACAGACACACACACACACACACACACACACACACGCATACACACACACATCATAACTTTACTTCAGAGTTAGCATAGGTTGACGGCACCTAGCATCGTATTACGATTGGATTTTATGTAACTGCAATTGACTGGCGGCCAATCCGGATAGATTTTTAAGCAAAAAGAAAAAAAAGGATGATTTTTGTTTTGCGTTCTTGTTTCCTAAACCTCATTCAAGCTCAAAGCTCCTAACTTCACTTTTCACGGCTGAGTGGATCGTAGCGGAGCAGCAGAAGCGTCAGCCGGCGTATGAACGCCGCGGGCCGGCAGTCAAGGCAGGCAGACGGGCGGGCGGCGGATAAAAACCAACTCTATTAGTCTCGCCTCATTGTGCCACTCTGATTGCGCTTCCCTAATTGGCTGGCTTCTGTAGGCTTGGCGGCCATATTTCAGTTTAAAGGCAAAGGATCCGCGGGTCACGGGAATAAAAGGGGGCCTATTTGACAGGTCAGCAGGCTGATGTCTACGGCATAATCTTGGGTCGGGGGTCAAACTAACATCAAGATAGGCCGTGGCTGCGAAGGTCAGCCGCTACACCGGAGCGGGCTCAGTAAGTACGTTGGCAGACTGGCTGGAATGTTGCATTTGGGGCGGCAGATTTGGTTGAAAATACGAGCGGGGGGGAGTGGGTGTGGGGGGGTCATTCGCGAACGGAATGAGGCGTCGTTCAATGTGAGATCGGGTGCGTGGCCGCGTTTTTAGCTACAACGTGACAATCATAGACAGCCACGTAGGTTCAATGCGGTCGAGAAAAAGAATATTTCTGACGCTACGCATCACGAACAAAGACAAACTGGTTGTGGTCAACCAAAAATTTGTACACGAGTCGGGAATCACTGACGAACCCGAAACCCGATTTCTCGATTAACTCCAAAACATGGACGACGAACTCCACCTTTCGGCCTTGCGTCCATTCCAGTTGTTGCTTCCGCTTGTAATTCTGTTATTTTTTTTTTGGGGGGGGGGGGGGGGGGGATAGCAAAATGTCAGCAACAATTTCAAATGTATTGCTGCTGCTCATTATCCCGTACATCAGTGAAGCAAAAACAGACACTACGAACCAACGTAATCCAATTAGGGGCGGGGGTTGGGGTGGGGGTGGGGGGCGGTGGAGATACAAGAAGTCAGTCAGAAGACGCAAGCAACAAGACAACAGTCTATCCAGTCTGACTCGACCCGAGCCACATCGCCCGAGGAGTTCCCTGAGCAGAAATAGTTTGAGTACCGTAACCCCGAAAACACAAAGTCTCGCATGCGCATTTGCATGCACGCATGCACACACACACACACACACACACACACACACACACACACACACACACACACACAGAGGACAGTCTGCCTGGCACCAGACTGTAGCGCGCTGCCAAATGAGATGTGTGAGAGCCCCCTGCTGCCAAGAGGCGGACAGGAAGAAGAAACAAACCCTCTCTAATGGAGACATGACAGGCTCGCTGGGGCGGAAACTTAAACAAACGATTAATGGGCCATGGAGACTTCAGTACAGCGGCAGCAAAACACCCCTGCGCCGAATCCGCCCCCCCCCCCCCCCACCCCACACTCTCTTTTGTACTCCCTCACTCTCGCTATGTCCCATGTTGGCTGAGAGGCTTTGGCATTTCAAGACGCAGGCCTCTGCTTGGGGACGGCCATTTTCGGCCACCCCCTTTGCTCACTTGTACCCGGAAACAACAATGCAGACGACATCATAACCCCCCCCCCCCCCAAAAAATACATATGTTTGTTCTGTTCTTGCAAAAGACAGACAGACAGGACGGCAATATGGATTTAAATCAAACGGAAGCTATGAAACCGCAGTGTTGAATGTGATGCAATGGAAAATGTGGGTGCAGGAAAAAATAAAATAAAATAAAAAGTTGTGCACATCAGTGCGAAAAGTGAGTCTCGATCCCGGGGGTTAGGAGGACGGGGTCCTGCTTGATTGAATCAGACGATGGCAAAAGTCATTCAAGACCATCTTCGAAGGATAAGAGAAAACAATGGCCGTTAAGCACACTGTCCATGTTGACCGAAGATCTTGGGATGGGACTTGCACAGGTCACAGAAGCTTTTTTTTTTTTTTTTTTTGGATGTATTAAAATATTATTTGAGTCATCTTAAATCTAACGTCATCATCATCATCTGCTGTCGAGAGCTGTCAGGAGGTGGTGACCTACGCAAGCATAAAGAGACGACAGATCATGGGAAAGGATAACGAGTCGGAGACTGAAGGATCCCGTGTGAACGAAGCTCCGAATACAAACATGGGACTCGGGAGTTGCTGGAAACATGACGTTTAGCCCAAACTTGATTTGATTCGATACATCTGGGACCTTCGACGGATCGGAGGGAACTGTGTGTGAGTGTAGGGTGGGGGGGGGGGGGGGGGGGTCTCCTCCTTTGTCTCAGCCCGAGATCCAAAAGGGAAGCTCCTTTACGCTCATGTGTTTTGATTAGCAGGTAATGATCTTTGATCTAATTCGCTGACTAGGAAAGCGCGGCTCCCATTGAAATCCGGTGGATGCTTGGCCGACCTGGAGCCAGTGTCACTTCTCGTTAGGGCCTGGAGCTCCGTGACCTCCGCGTTGCCAGTCCCAGCCCCCCGCCTCTCAGCATGTGCACCCCGCGTAATGATATCAATAGCAGCAGGGGTGCAATGAATACAAATCCGCGTGCAGAATGTTTGGACAAGAATTCGCCGCCGGCTCCCGCACCACCCGCCTTTCCCCTCTTCATCATGGCTCAATCTCGATCCCGGGACACGAAGGGCGGTGGTGTGGATGCTTGATTTCACACAGGATGGTTGGCCACACAAAATAAACGCCCCCTGCTGGTCGGCTATAGATTGCATACGTTTCCTGTTGGGGAGTTTTTATGTCTCCATCATTGAGCTTCACCGCACTACGAGTCAAACTTGTGAATGTACAATCGATCGCTTTTATTTATTCGTGCATTATTGATTGTTCGTGATTGCTAATATTTCGAGATATTTTTTTACTTGGTATACATTTATTTTTTGGTTGTTCTTCCGAGTTAGGTTTAAAATTGAGTTTGGAGAATAATATATAATAACCACGCTTATTAATAGGGCGGCCCCGGTGGGACAGTGGTTAGCGTGTCGACCTCACACGGGTATATTCAATTCCAGCTCCGGTCTACCTCTCCGGACTGCGTGGTTTTTCTCCGGGTATTCCAGTTTCCTCCCACATTCCAAAAACATGCGTAGCATGTTAATGGAACACTCCAAATTGTCGCTAGGTGTGAGTGTGAGCGGGGATGGTTGTTTGTCTCTGTGTGCCCTGCGATTGGCTGGCAAGCGGTTCAGGGTGTCCCCCGCCCATTGCCCGAAGACGGCTGGGATAGGCTCCAGCACCCCCCGTGACCCTTGTGAAGATAAAGCGGATAGGAAAATGGATGGATGGACGTTTATTCATACCCTCTTACCCCAATCCTCCTTCTCCATCGAAATGAATTACAACACCATTAATCCGTTCCAAAGACAATTTTGAAATCAGAACAAAAACACCAAAATAGTGTACTTTGGGAAAAAAAACCCCCACCAACACGCAACCCTTCGCATCGGCATAAAAGGCCACAAAAATCCAAAGAAAAATCTAAACAGATGTCAAGAATTAATTCTTGTGGAATATGAACCCTCTGCATGACTATAACTGGAAAGAGCGAGCCCTCGTATTTTCCCAGTCATACAATCATCTCCTATTGAACCGAGCGGTCACCCGATTTCCGTCTCTGGTATTGACACAGCCGCGAGAGGCGGCCTGGCCTGCGCTGCCCAATAACAAAGGTATGTTCATGGACGCGGCCAATGTAAGCCCCACTCAAACCAGGACGGAAATAACCAATGCATTTGGTTTCTGAATTAACAAGAGTAGAAAAGCAATAAAAATCCCCCCCCCCCCTCCCCCCACTTCCAGACCTGTTTATTATCAATTACGGCGGTACAATGCGGCCAAACTGTGAACGTAGGCGTGCTGCACGGCATGCGCGTACACACTATGGCCACTCTTCCTTGGTCGTCTGCTCGTTACCGACGTTTGAACGCTAACGCTAGTTCTTTTCAGTGTTTCTGCATTTAACCGAAATGACATTTTGTGAGAAAATAAAAATCATTGTTTGGCCTAATTTTCCAGTTTTAAAAACTCAGCAAATAGAAAATCAAATTATTATGGTGATTATTAAATACTTGAATTCCTTATCGGGGTATCAGGATTCCGTTATTCTGTAGATACGCATTTCGATCTTGGCTCCGGCCTTGCTCCCTGTGAGTTTGTTTGATTTTTTTTTTTTTAAGTCCATATGCGGAGATACTGTAATAGTGTAAATACTTTATTTGCCAATGTGCCCGATGATTGATCAGAGACTCTGGATTGCCAAATTATCGTCCGAACGGATTATCGTCACCGATATTGTGAATTTTGACACATCTCTGCCAGGGCACAAAAGAGTAGAGAAGACTGCCGCAGTGTAAAATAATTGAACATTTTGGAGAAGTTGACACGAGAGTGGCATTTAAAATCGATCGATTTGAGCTATTATTGGTTCGGATTGAGTTTTAATTGCCATTGTTGTTCCATCTGAGGACCGTTTCTTTGCTCCGCAATCTTTATTGCCCCATGGGGGTCAATAAAGAACTCTTGACTCAAAATTTACACTTAAAAATCGATTGGCGTTGTTGCGACTGCAGGAAATTAAATCTTAATGTGAACCTGAGGAGGCTCCTTCAGGTCACACATATTTTGTCAAAAGTGTCCGCGTCGCTCCGGTTATGAATAAGGCGAACGTTCCGTTATGTTTCTTATTGCAGGTGCGATGGTGACAATGTACTTGACGCATCTAGATTGTTTTCCTCACATGATCTCTCCCGCAGATGTTTGACGGTCCATCATCACGACCGAGCGGATGAATGAAGATGAATAGCCACATCTGGGGCCCGCTGGAACTCTCAAGTGCAGATAACCAAGGAAGTTTCTGGTTCTTTATCACTTTCCAGACACGTGCCCACGTACCACGAAAGGCCGAGAAAATCAGACTCCGAACGAAAATTCATCAGCCACTCATATGGGATCGTAGTACCTGATGTCAAGTCGCTTATACGGCTTCCGTTCCGTGGTTCAAACAAACTTGGTGTTGATGACACATTCCATTGTGCCTAATGAACAGCTTTGATTAACATTTAAGATTGTTCACCGATTGGATCGGAAAAAATTAATCACTCTTTCCACCACAGCATAATCGATCACAATTATCTCTCAGATGCGTCTGCTCAGCACATGCATGAAGATCTACCATCGCAAATGCTTAACGAAACAACTCTTAACACACCTCAGGATAATCAGACACATCTGACAATCGGTCCTCATGTGCTGATTTTCGGGGAAGGAACATTTTTCAAATTCGGCCTAATTGTCAAGATGCGTGCATCCCGCTTTAGACACTCAATAGCTAAGGGTGTAACGCCAAGGCCACCACAAGATAATCGCTCAGAATACCTTTTGGGAGAAATCCGATAATCGTTGACTTTAATCGGAAACAGAGGAAACGCTTAAATTTAGCCCGATTATCGGTGTGTGTGCGGCACGCGTCACGCCATGGTGATTCACGTCACAAATGAGCACGCTTGTTATTTGACTTTGGAGGCATGATTGTCCTGCAAATCGAACACACCACACGATAATCAGTCAGGATAATCTTTAAGAGGCATTTCATAATCAGACGTCGGTCGCTTATATAATGCCCAAAAATAATTGTGGACATGTGCGTAACCTGCTCTGTACCAGCTTCTGGTCAGCCATCTTGCAAATCCACGGTGCCCCACGTATCCCCTTGCATCCCACTCGCTTTCCCTTTGCATTTTCCACAAGGGAGCAATTTCTCCACCGGATCGTGACTGACACAAAGCCCAGAGCCTCAGAGCCCCAAAACAGAAAGTGATGCAGCGGCCAGGCTTCTTGTCCTCGTGTCTGCGTCATCTATCTCCTTCTCCCACTCTTTCCATCCCCTTAACCATCGTCCCGACCCGCCTGCCCCCCCCCCCCCTCCTTTGTTCTCGATGCACCATAACTCAGCCAGCCTCTGGTGTTTGATCTCTGCGCTCTGGATATCATTTCAACCGGCGCGACCACAGTGATAATACGCCCTTGCATGCACGCCATATCATTTTGAACACTTACAGGGACAATATACAGAGAAAAAAAAGTTGGAAGAGAAAGATAAAAAGCCTTCGGAGGAAGCCAAACGTGTAATATGTCAAAAGATCAACAGCACGCTTGAATTGCGCACTGCTGTACAATAGTTTTACAATATTCGTGCATTGTAATTTGGGGTTTTATCTAATCAAGTGGAACGTGCCCCCGCCACACGTTATCATAAGTACTTGGCAATAAAAGCCCATTTTCCAGTAGGATAAGAGATTTATACAGCACGGTATAAATACGGAAAGCCGTTTTCTCCCTTAACACTCCTGTTATACAAATAGGTGATGTAACACTTGTCACTACAGCACATATGCACATGTGGCAAAGACTCTCGACTAACGACACAGGCTAAACGTCTCCTCTCTGACGATCGAAACACGTCTCTCAATCGAAGTATATCTCACTTCCAACAAAATTTGTGACATTCGACCCAAACTGTTTATTTTGGGGAGCCAGCAGTTAATAATGTGTGGTTCACTTCGGTTTTCACATTCACACAAATGTACAATTTGATATGAAGAGCTCGTTGAGGTGTAATGACGAACGGGAGCGAGTGCACATGTCACGTATCGCCTGTAGAAAACAGCGGGGGGTGATTTGGAAACACTTGTAGCCTCATGAAAGAAAGATGCGAGGGGGTACCTGAGGGAGGATGAGCTCTGCGAGACCCTCCACGACATGGACGGCACTTCCAAATTCCCAAATACAGCAAAAGCTCAATTTAACAGTTAAAATTTACTGTCAAACGGAACGCAGCTTTGCTTTTAAGAAAAGTCCACGAGCTTAATGCTAACACACAATGTAAAACACCATAGATAGGCTAAGGAAATTAGCATCGATATTGCGTTGTGATAACACTTTGGTCTATGGATATATGAAAGACGGACAAAAAGTAGTTTGTTTTTTTAATCGTCTGCGAAAAGTGGCTTATGTATGACTGTATCGTACTGAAGAGATAAACTGTCTCCTCTGCTGCCATGTTAATCAGACGTCTTTACGATTCTGCGCTTTGATGGCCAAGGCACGCATGGCCAGTATGCGTCGTTGATAATTGAGCCTTAGTGTTGAATTTTTCAATCATGACTCTTTTAGAGCGTGTCAATCGTTTCTCTTTTGGGGGGAACGAGGTCCAGATGGCTCGAGGGATTGGTAGAGGGGAGTGGGGGGGTTCCTGTCGGTTTTCCCTCAACCAGCCACTCGCCTTATCGGCAAGTTCACTTCACTTCAAGGAACCACTGACAGCTTTGTTAATTTGCACCTTTTAGCCCCCCAGCCCCCCCACCCCCCCCCAAAAAAAATCACGATGCTTGCCTATCTATTAAGAGAGTCTTTTCACACTGGAATTTTGCTGTTTTTTTTCTTTTTAACAGAGTACAACAGAGTACAAAACAGACACAATATTGGCTGTGTCAATGTGTAGCAATTTTTACACGAGTGTACTCGGGAGCATTTGTGTCAAAATGAAAAAGGCACATAAATGTGCAAGTTATTTACTATTTCAATCGAAATTCTCCAAAGAAAATGTTTTAGGGAGGGGAAAAAAATAAATAGGAATAAATCTAGAACAAGATGATCTTCATGGATGTAAGAAAGCAAAAGTTAAATCAATAAAATATTGTTTTGGATTTGGCAATGAAAGACGAGTATGCCAAGTTAATATTTTTCTACTGTCATAAAATGAAAATAAAATTTGGATCTACATATACCCACGTTCCTGCCAGTGTGCTGTCTTCTATATAAAACACAATAATTTGTGGAAATCTGGGGGTGGCTTGAAAACGGTTTTGCTACATATATTAATTTTTAGCAACACCAAAAGATATATACAGTAAAAGCTCTATAAATGAAAAACATGACTTGTAGAGCGGCGGCATCAGTTGTGGAGGCCGGGAGGAGAGTGGAGGGGAGGGGATCGCTCTCCGGCCCTTGGCCTCCACACCCTGAGCGGAACTGGACAGCTGACCCCGCAGGTCATTTGTCCGAGGGTCCAGGTTAGCCGCTGGACAGGCTGCAGGGGAGTGACTTTGATCTGCCCCTACCGTGAACTGGGAGTCGTGGAAGTGTCCCTGCTAGATGACGGTAAAGGGGGTCACCCTGCGCACTTCTTACAGATGAATCGGGCACATCTGGGTCGCATTTTGGGATTAAAAAGGATGCCGATTCATGATCTATTCTACACCGTATCGGTCTTTGCCAACGGTACCTCTTTGTTCGGCGATATGAATTGTGATAAATGATGTTGGATCATTTAATTTTTTTTTAAGGGCATAACTACCAAAAAGCAAACCGATTACTCTGCTCTACCTTAGTGTTGAGCTAATTAAAGTCGGGAGAGCGACCGAAAGCGAGATTTACTTTATTGCGGTGATTTCTACCAAATCGGAGAAAGGGGGGGCCGTGAGAGGGGGAAGGTGTTGACCAATAGCCTATTGGACGGCGCAGCCTTCCTCCAGGAGGTCGCGTGTTGTCTGGCCCCTGTCCACTACACACTTCCACAACATATCCGGGGTCTCGGCCTTCTGACACGCATGCACTTACACGTGATTCCATGCACTTACACAGGACTCCAATACCCGCTTGGCGCCATGCTGAGGCGGTGGTCAGGCCCTCGCATGCCATCCGAGGTTCTTGGGGGGGGGGGGGGGGGTGGTAGAGTAATGGCAAAAATGTTCTTCATCCAATCACAGCCCCCACAGCGGCCCCTTATGGAACATGACTCTTAGCCCCCCCCCTCCACCTCACTGTAACTGTAGTTCATTCTGTCTGCCATTACTCAACGCGCACAATGTAAAGGATTTCAGCTCGAACCCTGCGGGAGTTGTCGCGGCCAGATTTCGGATCATCCAAATTGAACCAGACGATTTTTCTATACGATCATGCAAAAAGCTGTTCCGTTAATATCAAGCGGAAGGTCCACGTGCTAGTCCGCTCGTCGTCGTAGGACAATTCCATATCCTTTAATATGCTTGATGCACTGAATTGTCTTGGTTGTGAGAAGTGCGTACCAGTAAAAGACTTTGAATGGATATCAAGGATATCAAATCAATGGTCAAACAGCTTTCCAAAGCCAATTGAGTAGCAACAAGTCACTCACTCCTCGGCTGAGCCTGGGGAGGGGTTACAGCGCCACCTTGTGGCTGCTCGGCTAAACACAAACGTAAATGAGGCCCTCAAGTTATTTAATAGTACAATCATTTTAAAATTTGGGGTGGAAAATTGCGACTTCATTTTTGTAATATATATTTTTTTCTTAAATCTTGTAATATTTTCACTTTTTCAACAATATGACTTGACTGTCGTAATATTTTTTTCCTCTGGAAATTGCGACTTAGTTCCTGTATCGGGCTGTATATTAATTCTCTAATGTAAGAATATATATTATGACTGTTTTCTTGTAATATTTACACTTGATTCACGTTACATTTTTGGGGTTTTTTTACTGTCAAAATAACAACTTTTGTCGAAATATTACAATATTATATATTCTGACTTTTTTTGAATGATGAAATTCTTGTAATATTTTGATTTTCTTTATTGTGGAGTCATGACTTTATTTACATTTCGAACAGGCTTTACTCTCAACAACTGTTTCAGAATGTTTCTCCCAATATGAATCATCATTCCTAAAACGTGACAGGCCAAAATGTAGTTTAAAAAAGTTTTGCATATCCCCCCGCCCCACCCCCCCCCCCCCCCCCCCAAAAAAAAGGAGAATAAAATCCTCATCCAGTGTAACGTTTTTGGAGTGGCCATCTTCTTTCGAGCTCCGTCTTAACAAGTTTTGTCATCTTGTTATCCGGACTTTGTCTCCGAGACCTCTTCTACTTCATGGCGGGGGGGTGATTATTTTGATTTTTCGCTGTTTCTCTGATCCTGGCAAAGACAAATGAAGTGCGTCGCCACAAAAAGGGACAGAGCGCTCGCGGCGGGCAAAAAGAGAGTCTGGGAAAACGTTCCTCAGGAGAAGGGAACCTTTGTGAGCGTTCCTTATTTTGTGACGGCGTGAGACAGGACGATTTTGTGCAGATTTCAAATTCATGCTTCTATTTCCATTTTTCTTCAACATTGTTTCATAATATTCCGAATGCATGCTCGCCAACCTTATGACTTTTTTTATTCTCTCTGTCATATTTTGAGTTTGCTCTTGGAAATGTAGTCTCTTGCAACGTAATCATTGTTTACTAAACTTTACTCTTGGAATATTTCAACATCACGACGGCCTCTTAATATCAGTCATCACCCAGCAGTATTTATATTTCATAATTATTCTTCTATTTTATTTTTTCTTCTCACGTTTTCCTTCTATTCTTGTCAGCTTTGAGCTTAATTCTCAAAAATGTGGCCTTTATTCTTGTTATATTGCCATTTTATTCCCACACTGTTCAAACTTTATTTTCCCCAAATTACGACATGAATATTCTGACATGCAAACGTTCAGAAATATGTCAAAACGTACTCCAACTTGGGCAAATGTGCACGTTCTAAACGAGCGGAAGCACAAATGACGAGGCTGCATATTGGAGGCGCACGGCAGAAGACAATCATTGGATTTGTTAACGACATTCAAAGAGAGACTTCTGCTGGGAAAGTCAAAGCTTTGTGCTCCGTGCCAGTAAAAGAGGGTCGCAAACAAGTCCGCTCCATTCAGGAGTAGCGGAGCAGATAAGCCACTTTCCACCCAGCCCAGAGAGGATCTCTTTATAAGGGCCTCTGACGGAGGCGCCCGGCACTCAGGAACATCCCCAAAAATAACCCCATGTGATCTAGTCAGGGTCGAGATTCTGTGCTAGCACAGAGCAGGCACGAATCATCAATCAAGTGGTAGATTAGCGAGGCTAGTTAGCATTCAAATTCTTTCCTTCTGCTGCCGTATACAACATCGGCAAAGCGCCATCCGACACACATTGAAATATGCAGAATAGCAAAAAATGACCCCCCCCCCCCCCAAAAAAAAAGAAAGAGTCTGCAATTAGGTGAATAAACCAAAAGACACTTCAAGCTGAGAGGATCACGACGCACCAATTCCATGCATCTAGCATGCATGCCCATCATAAACTCATGTTACATGAACAACTGTATTCGGTCCGATTCAACACAAACAACCCTGACATGAGGCTCATCATTCATGTTCGCTAGCATGCGAGCGATTCCCCACGTTTATTTTTTGACTCTCTGCGCGACATGTCAGTCGAAGTCTTATTTCAAACGCTGCCTGGACAAATGAGACAAGTTTGATGATGGCACTAATTTGATCCAGGTATGCATCATTTTATTTGCATTGTTCCCAATGAGCCAACGTGATTCTCATTTGGAGATTAGAGGTGGATGCATCCTGGAACAGATTAAAGTTTGACCTCCCAGAGTCCACGATGGAAAGATGCTTACGATACCCCCCCCCCCCAAAAAAAGATGTGCAAAATCAGGCAAAGCCAAGAAAAGAGCAGATTGTATTTCACCTTCCTAAAACATTGGCTCGCACTTAAGTTTCCATGTAAGAGTCCCCAATGCCTGAATCCAGATTGACAGATCACAGTGGAAACGCAGATGTGGGGCGATGGAAAACAGTCTTTACATTCAAAGTGGCAGGTGGGCTTTTCGGAACAGACCCTCTTTTCAGTCCATTTCCATTGACAATTGCCAATCTCCCCCCCCAAACTCGCTAATTGACGACACACATATGGTACTGCCTGCAACTCAGAGGTTGTCAGGTGAGCCTTGGCTACACAATATTGAAATATAAAG
Source organism: Hippocampus zosterae (assembly GCF_025434085.1). Taxonomy (NCBI): domain Eukaryota; kingdom Metazoa; phylum Chordata; class Actinopteri; order Syngnathiformes; family Syngnathidae; genus Hippocampus; species Hippocampus zosterae. Next base: position 11,355,763 of record NC_067468.1, read on the forward strand.
CAAATATATTGGAAGTAACTTGCCCAAAACATGATTAAGAGTGTAGTGGACAAGGTTGGTATAGGTTTGCGTTTAGTTTTATGAAAGCCTGACTGTGGATGTTATGATAAACGGTGACTAAAATGCGAAACTACAAAAAAAGGAAAAGAAAATCATGGTTAATACTCAATAATTAATTTCTTATTTAATACAATTAGTACAATGATGATATTATAATTGTAATGTCATGGAATCATGGCATCAGTAAGGCGGACCTAAGTAACCACACCACAGAATCCTGTTGATTAAAATCTTCCTCTGGACGTTGGGGTGGCCATTGGGGCCATTTGGGCCATAGCTCCGCCCCTGTTCCGAAACATCTGGCAATCAGGTCTTTGCTGACTCGGATCGGAAGGGAAAGGAAATATTCTAATTCAGTGTCAGTGTCAGTGTTGTTTGTATCATGCTTAAATTTGACATCGCGTGCGCTAAGCGAGATGCGCCTGACATATTTAGAACAAACCCGTCAACTGTGTTTGTGATGAGCTGCCATTTTTCTCATTTCAAAAGAAGGCGACAGCTAAAAATCTAAATAAATTCACATGTGGCCACATGGAGGTTCTGATTGACACGTCGGATAAAAGACATTGGAGGAAAGTGAGACTTGGACGGGCGGTTGGCGTCATAATAATCTGTCAGTGCAAATCCTGCGTGTTCGCTTAGCGTGACAATGATCTCAAGTCTGGTTCGTATTCCTTTCAGTCTTGCCGGTACACAGCCAACAAACGCCAGCAAGACATCTCCAGCTCTAATTAGGATGTTTGCGGCCCCAGGTCACAGTTTTCCCCTGTGTCAAAGCTAATTTGAGGCTCTTAGACACATGTGATGTTCCAAACATCTCCATGAGCTGTCTTGCTTTCAAAACACAGCCACAGCGTTGTGATAATAACACGACAATAAACCAAGCTAACCCAGCTGGTGACGCCGCAACATCTCAGCTTCCCCGCCCAAAAAAAGTTGCGCCAAAGATAAAAGGCAGCCTGTAGCGGGTTTCCACGAGGGAGAGCAAATTCGCCGGACGGAGTCAGTCATGTTGGGCTGTTGTCATTCCTCAAGTGGCCCGTAGCCTCGTAAGCGATAGCCTGAGAAAAGGCCGAGTTATCTTGCCTGACAAGGAGACGGACCGCGTGAGTGGCAAACGGGGATGCACTCCAGCAAAGTATGCAAAGACAGGAATTATTTGGTTGCGTAATCAAGGAATCAACCAAAGGATCGTTTCCACCCCTATATTCAAAATCAGGACGGTGTTTCAAATTGAGAGTGCCTGAAATGTATAAATATCAAGGCAGGTTGTTGGTCAACGTCATGGTTTTAAAATGAATGGACTGAAATGTCAAACTTATTTACCAACGATAAAATATAACTTTTTAACATGTGTGGCGCCTGCCTTGCATTGCTCTGCTTTTTTCTTTTCTTTTCTTTTCTTTTCCACCCCCTCAAGAGCACACGACAGGCTCTCGGGTGTATCTCGAGTGGATGTTGTATCCATCCTGGGAACCCTGAATGAAGATAAGGCCACTGACATCTGGAGAGCTGCTAGTGCACCACAAGCTGAGGCGAAAGGATGGTCACTAAACTATACAGATACGACGGCATCAAAATAAATGCGGCCAATGTTTATTATTATACTAAACTGCATTTTAGGCACCTTCTCCAACTTTGTGTCAGGTCAGAGGGGGTCCGGATACAAAGACCATCGTGACACATCTGTTTTGACACGACAAGTAATTACATACGCGATCACTCCTCATTTCTCCTCCATCTTTTAGCAGCGTCTACATAATCGACCGGAAATGTTCACAGAAAGAGCAGTCTCTGGTAACGGATAACGTTAGTGAACGCCTCAAATAAAAAAAAGATAAAGATGGAACTAACCATATCCAGATGAAATCAGGAATGGTTCTCCGTCACTTTGAATGGCACTGTGCTGATGTTTCCTCTGCATGTGCTCATGTTTTGCACCTTCCCAGCAGTCGGAGGCACAGTCCAGCTTGGGTGGGTGATGGAGTTCTGCAGATAATAAATCACATTAGCATTTGACATGTAAGCAGCAGGGACCAGTGTGGGATAACTTGGCCAAACCTGCGTTTTTTTTTTTTGTAATACTGTATTTGGTCCATGATCAGAAACTGAATTCTTGGTGATTCAAGATAAAATGCATACATCACTCAAGAACTAGCAAAAATGTGACTGGAAAAAAAATATGGCATTTAACTCTCATTTAGTTACAGTACTCCAGCGTCAAAATAAAAAAAAAACACGAAACATAAATTTATTTTTTGGGCTATAATATAAATCCACTATTTATTATTTCACATTTTTTTCCTACCAGTTATTTAGTTCTTGAATGTTGAATTTGTTTTATGTATTGTATCCACCATAGCCGGTTTAGTTCACCTTGGTGTCCTACAGCGCCATCAAGTGGCCACAATAGTCATTACCAGACATTTAAAATTAAACATCACCATCGTACCGTACTGTGTAAAGTCTACAAGTTAAGACCGAGGACAACTTCGTAAAACAATGAATTAAAACAAACAAATGCGCACACCCTAGCGAAACATCGCGTTATTATCCTCGACTAAAACTGCTAACAGAATGCTTGCGTGGCGAGATAACTTACCTTCCACGCCCAATTTGTCATCCACGTCTTCAAATATTTAAGTTTTACTATCGCTCTTTAATTAAACATTTCAACCGTGAAAGCAGTTGTGTTTAGGAGTTAAACGTTCGCCACTAAGCAGGCTTAAACGTCGAGTTTAAAATAAAGCGCACGATACATTGAATCAATACGCAATTCTCGACACCTGTGTTAGCATTTTCCAAATCGCAGTATTACACTCGAAGACGTAAACATCTAGCAAATCTAAATATAAAAGCAGCTGAGAAGACTCGGAAATCAGCCCATCTTCCGGTTAGCGGGCATCGTGGCTCGAGGAATGCTTTTCTAAGGACGTTCTTATTCGAAATGGAAGCATTGAAGGTAAAAATGAGTGGTGAGAAAATTAAACATAAAAATGAGGAGGACTCAAAAGCAACCGTGCCGACAATGTGACACGTTAAGTTTCACATTTCTTTGATTTTAAATAAAGACAACAAAAAGTTGGGCCATTGTTTTCTGTATTTTCATGAATGAGTTAAATTATATACACAGTAAAAGACTCGAAAACGCACCAAAAACAGGTCATTCGCAAACGTTCCGATGTGGAAAGTTCACAGTGAAGACGCAGATCCACAATGAGCATTTCCACCATAAATATGTCATTGCTCATTCTCACATCCTCTTCCTCATCTTGCCCTTCTTTTGGTTGCCTCGACCGAAGCCGGACTTCTTCACCTCTCCCAGATATTTCTTGTTCTTGGCGCGCAGGTTCTTGAGGCCTCCGCTCTGCAGGAAGCGATGCTTCTGTTGCTTCTTGCGTTGTTTCAGGATCTGCTGGCTGGTTTTGAGCTCGCTGCGCACCCTGCTGCCGTTGGAGGCCAACTGAGGGCCCGCCGAACTCTGTCCGCGACCACGGCCGCGGCCTGGAAGACCCAAATCAATTAGGGCCTCATATTATTGATTTTGTATTTTTGGAATTCATTGTATGCAATAACTTTGACGTCTGCATAACTCAGAAAAATTAATTAAAAAAATAAATACATATGCTGTTTAGGCATAAGACGCAAAACGTACCTCTAGGTGGCCTCCTCCCGCCTCCTCCGCCTCCTTCCCCATCTGAGCCTGCGGCCCCTTCATCAATTTTGTACTTCTTCTTCCACTCCTCGTAACTTTGAACTTGTTAAGTATGACAGCAAAAAATACTGCCAGTCAAATTTACATTCTAAACAGTTGCACTAAAGCGTAAACGCTCACTGGTAGACGTGACATATTTGTCCAAAGGATACAAGTTCTTCTTGTTGTTCTTCTTGTGGATGGTTTGACCGCCATCGAGTTTAATTCGTTTCTTCTGGTCATCTTTGCCCGTGTCCGTTACGAAGCGCTTCCTCTTTCGATCCCTACGAATCCGAGTACCGATAAATATAGAGTACGAGACGTGGCGGCGATTGCAAAGGTAAACCACTTTTTCGTCACCATTTCATAATTCTCTTGTGCTGGTTGAGTCCATCTCCTTCGTCTCCCATAAGGTCGAGGACGGCAGAGGACGCTTGCGCTTCAAAGGCGCTGCCTTCTCCAGTCAAACTTAGGCTAAAAAGCATAAAAAGACGGCATGAAGCTCACGCCCAAGAACGTTTCAATCGAGTGAACCTTTCGAAGATGCCGTCACCCCCTCTCCGAGTTGAAGTCTTTGGGTCTGTAGGGGATGTAGTGTTCCTCGTCTTTGGCCGGCACGCGTTTGCCTCGCTTGTTCTTTGGACGCGCTTCTCCTTCGTCCTGATTAGCCTTCCTCTTCCCACCAATCACCTCGCAGAAAACGGTCTGTTTAAGAAAAGAGTAAGAAAATTGTTGGGACATTTTCTAACGGTCTTTCCCCATGCAAATGAATAAATTGAACAATAAACGGTAACAATAAACATAACTCGTGTTCTAACAACAGGCCCTACACTTTTGTGGTTGTCTCAGCAACGTCCAGAGTCAAAATAAAATGTCAACTATGAAGTTCTTTTGTTTTGAAAGTGGCGCTTTTATTTTGACGGCCCAAGCGACATTTTCGCTACATTTGGTGACTTGTCAGACCATTCCAGCGACTATTATTCAACTTTTTGTTTGATAACCAATTCATGAATGAATTTTACAACATAAACCTTCACGCTTATAACGATAAAAAAAATTACAGACAGTACACTTGACGGTTATATATTATTTTGTCCATTTGTTTAGTTTTACAACAGAGAGTTTTGAATGTCACTCGCGTTGTCTTATGTTGTAAATTTGTAGACCCCAAAAAAGGAACGGGCTAATATTAGCCAATTAAATGAGCCAGACGATTAATCGGTCAGACCCTAAAATGTACATCAACAGTTTCACAAACCTTACGAGTTGCGTCGCTGTCAATATCGATTTGGCAGTCCCAATAAGGCTCAATTTACTTATGATGCAGAAATGTCAGCAAATTTTAAAAATGTGGAAACAGTTTTGCACGCTGTGGAAATGACTGGCGCGAACAATGTTTTTATGCGTGTTACCTGTAGTGCGTCGTCCTCGCCTGAGTCGGCAGCGTCTTGGCCGGCCGGGACGCTGACGGGGTTATGGAGGCGTCTCTCGGCCGCCAGACTTTTCCTGTCCTTGCTGAATTTGTCCACCAGCCGCGAGTCCTTGGAGCGCTTGGCCCGCATCACCTCACTGGCGAGCGTCTTGCTGCTGGAGTTGATTTCGAAGATGGTCTAGACGAGGAAGAGCGTACTTTCAATTAGTAGGGGGGAGTCGTGAGAAGCAATTTGGGGGCGGCGGGTTGTCAGAAGAACCATGAAAAGCAACACTGTTAAAAAAAAGTCCCACTCGCCGATTTAGATTTGTAGCCCTTGATGGCGTCGACTATTTGAAGGCGGTCCAGTTCCGTTTTCTCCAATCCCGATCCTAAAACAAAAACAAACCGTCGCCAACGTGTTGTCTGATGAGCACCGACGAGGGGGCGCTCGTCCTCTAAAAACGGACCCAGTAAAGGATGGACGGCCATGCAGGTCAGGTCCAAGTTCTTCACTCGTCTGATGGACTCCACTGAGGGATTCGGCCGAGACCTGAGGTACTGCTTGTAGGCGTTCTCCGAGACGCGGTGCAGGTTCTGCAGGTCCAAGGAATTGTCGTGCGCCGTGATCAGATTGACGGCTGCGTCGTCCAAGATGCTTTGAGGCACCCGACCGAACGTTCCGTCTGAATCTGCAGGCGGGAAGATTGACTTTTTAGAGAAAATAAAGGCACTTTTTGGGTTTTGTTTTGTTTTTTTGCATATGTCTTACCTGCCGAGTGTTCTGCCGTGGCGAGCTGCACGGGTCTTCCCAGGAAAAGGTGAAGGTCATACACAAAAGGGACCTCGTCGGGACAAACCATACTGTAGGCTGTGCCGCTGCGCCCCGCTCGGCCCACGCGACCTGAGAGGCAAATACGACGAGCCAATTAATTGATGGAATTAAATACTTAAAATGTACGGCAGAGTGCACATCCCCTTTGCGATTAAACAGATTTGAGGTCCTCGTGTGCAATCTTGTCCTTTCGCTCACCAACTCTGTGCAAGAAGAGCTTTGACTTGGAGGGAAAGTTGTAGTTGATGACGTTGTCCAGCAGCGGGATGTCGATACCGCGAGCGGCCACGTCCGTCACGACGAGCACCATGGCTTTGCGGTGCACAAACTTCCCGATGTTGATTTTCCTGGCCGTCTGATCCAGGGCGCTGTAGATGTAGGCGCACTCAAGCCCTTCTGAAGACAACAACTACACAACCACCACCAGACGTCAGAAACATAGCGCAAGACTCTTCCGAGCAGTTTTTTTTGTTGTTTGTTTTTGATGCTCTGCTGACCTCCTTGATGTACTCCACGTGATGTTTGGTGGCGGCGAAAACCACCGTCTGCTCCTGAGGCTTGACCACGTTCCTCAGAAGGTGAAGCAGCAGGGCCGGCTTGTCGTCCACTCGCAGGTGGAAGAAGGACAGCTGGGGGAAAAAGAAGACAAGGCACCTTCAATACACGACACTTTTAAATTTAAATTTGGAATTTTAAAAATTTTTTCCCCAACCTTGATCTGGTCACTGAGCTTAGAGTCCACATCCAAACGAATCAACACTGGTTCTGTCAGCCCTGAGAATGAAAAAAAAATTGTCAATAGTCACTGTATAGGTCACAGAACACTTTTACCACAGAACACTTGTACCACAACAAATTTTTTTGAGACCCAATATCCATCTTCCAATATATAACATTTACATATCAATATATATATATATATATATATATATATATATATATATATATATATATATATATATATATATATATATATCAATATATATATATTTTTTACAGATTCTGATCATCATAACTTACGAACGTCTGCTAGCTTAATGCTAACGCACAATGTGAAACACCATAGATGTGCGACTGAAACTAGCATCTAAATTCTGTTCATTATTACCATTTAAGCAACGGTTGCTTGAACGCAAACAGGCATATATTCTTTATCTTCTGCATAACACAACCAATATTGCAGTTTCGTCAATCTAAGACAATGCTGCGCTACTTGTCAATTTATTCACGTATGTGTGTGTGTGTTTCACTTTTAACGAAGGAGTTACTGTAACCTTTGGAAGTCATATTTGATCAAATGCTAATATTGGATCGTCTCACCCGCCCTGGCAAACTCCACCAGCAGTTTGGGCAGTGTGGCAGAGAACAACAAAGTCTGTCTAGTGTCAGGAAGTCTTCTGATGATCTCCTGGAGCTGTTCGGCAAAGCCCATCTCAAACAACCTGAACAGGGAAGGAACATTCGGGACACACATTCACGGGAGTCGAGAACAGCTTTGCTAGATGAACACGTAAGGTTTAAATTACCTGTCAGCCTCGTCGAACACCACGTACTCCACATGATTCAACTTCAAGTTCATTTGCTGGACGACATGCATGAGACGGCCGGGGGTGCCGATGATTCTGGAGGACGACGGAGAGAAATCAGCAATATAAAAAGGATTGACAGTCATTAAAGGGGGAACTCAAAATCATTTGAAACTATAACACAAAATGACTTAAGTTTGTGGTTAAACTCACATGTCGGGGTTTTCATGAAGCGCAGCAAACTGGTCCTCCAAACTGGAAGGCACAGACATCGATTTAAGAGTGCACGCGCAAAAAATGTCAATGACGACGTGAAATGAAAATAGTAACAACCACACACCTGTCTCCACCAAGGATCAAGGTTGTCTTCAGCTTAGTGAACCTCCCCAACTACGACGATCAAATTTGAGTGGAATTTATTTCCAGGCCTGACCTCATTTGACCTCGCACTCCTTGCCATCTTACCTCTTTTGTGAACTTCATAGTCTGCAGTGCCAGTTCTCTGGTGGGGGTCAGGATGAGAGCCCGAGCACCCGTCTGGGCATGCGGTGCCTTCAGCTTCTCAAACATGGGCACCAGGAAGGCTGCCGTCTTGCCGCTGCCAGTCCGAGCCATGGCTACGACGTCTTTGCCGTCCAGAATGACCGGGATAGTCTTGACGTGCGGAAAACGGGGTTAGAACAGAGTATGTCAATAGACATCACGCATATTCGAGGATACCAAGGGAGGCCAGTCTCACCTTTCTTTGGATTGGCGTTGGCACCTTGTAGCCCTTCTTCATGACGCCCTTGAAGACGGGGTAACAGAGTCCTAACCACACACAAAATGGAGAAAAGGGGTCAAGAAAATATACCCCTCCATCACTGTATTTCCTTATTTAACTGGACTACAAATGTTTGACCGCATTCAAGAGAAACAGCAACGAAATGCGGTGTTGTTATTGCACCTAAGCTTTGTTCTGGTGGCTCTCACCCATGGATTGAAATCCTCCCGATTTCTTCTTCTTCTTGTTCTGGGCTCGGACCAGCTCCCTGGTATCAGGCTCTACATCAGACGGGCAGTCCGAAGCGGTGGGGAATCGCAATAATTTTCCCTTGGGCTGTCAAAAGTCAGATATAACAAATCTTGATTTGAAAATATAGATGTTATACAAATACTGTACCCCCCTGAGTGGGGGCATTTCATTAAATATGTATGTATTAAGTATGCAGAGGGTACATTGAAAACCTTTGCAGTTAGCACATCTGCCTCACACTAAGGCTCAATGGGTCATCCTGGAAGCAAGGTGTGCCTTGCTTCTCTCATCACAAGTCAGTTTTGGTTCATTGAAAACTAAATTGTCTTTAGGTGTGAATATGAGTATTAATGGTTGTTTGTCTTTATGTGAAAGGGAAGAGTAGTCAGTCTCAAGTAAAAAGTGAGCTCCATCTAAAGCCCGTAAAAATAGATGACGTGTTGACGAGCTGTATCAAAGCACAATGTACCGAGTAGCTCGTATCAATTCTTTGAGAGCCATTTCGCAATCCGGTAATGTATGATGCGCTTTATGGGGAAGGAAAAAGGTGTGAAGGGGGCATCCGGATTTGAACCGGAGACCTCTTGATCTGCAGTCAAATGCTCTACCACTGAGCTATACCCCCTGACACAATACAAACTGCGTTGTTGGAATCAATAGCTGAAGTTCGCTCGATCACCGCTAACCGGAAAGAAATTACGTGCGTGTTTAATAATTTGAAGGCTTACGGAATCATCGTCTTTGATTTGGACGTCTATTTCAAAGTCTCCGCCGTCGGAATCCGCATTGGGCTCTCTGCCAGCTGTATTTTTCTTCTTCTTGGTCATTTTCTTCTTTCTCTGAGCCATGGCGGCGTTCAAAAATTACTCTTCTTTCACCCGCGACGCGTTGAAGAAAAAAATTCTAGTTTCGAGAGTTCATGTGATATCACAAAGTGGACAGCGACGACTCAAGCGGATATATTGTAAACACGTGTGAGTTTCTTCTTCGTATTCTTTTTAATTTTCTTTTTCCGCTTCTCAACTTCCGGTATTTGTCTGCTGGTCTCGACTGCCACCTATCGACTCCAATTGGAAGTTGAGTTCTGTTACTTTTTCAAAAGTGGGAAATCAATCAGTGTCCATCGGTAAGGTGTCTATGAAGGGAGTACAAAAGAAGTACTGGTAAAAAAATGAGACTCTTATGTTAGTTTTTAATAAAGGTATGTGTGTTTTATTAATTAGCATTATTATTATTGGCATTAATTAGGGCAAATCATTGTGTCTTTATAGAGCGTGCGGCTGAGGGCATTTCCTCAACAACAGAGAAACAAAATCATTTTTCTGTCAAACGCACATGTAAGTACGAATTTGTCACTGCCGTGCACTTTTAGCACACAAATTTCCTCTTGCTGACAAGCGGCCAGAGTGGATTTTTATTTCTTTCTTTTTTAAATCACCCAGTGGAAATGTGTCCCTTGGATGATAACGCTGACACTAATATGGCAGCCAAAACGTACTGTTTGAAGTCAGTGGGCTGATGTACAGTAAATAAGTCAACACCATGGCAACAGCCCGCAGCTAATGCCATTCATATTCCCCCTGCAGAGCTCGGCTGCAGTGGCCTGGAGCCAAATCTGCCTCGGGGGCTGAGAGGGACGCAGGCTATGCACACATACACACAAACCAAACAAACACAGAGACCCACTCGTCGTGCCGCGTGTAATTTTTATAAGTTGGTGTATAATTCACGGCGTGTAAAAGGTGATCAGACTATTTTGGTTTTGGAATCACTTCCGCATGGTGGGATTCTGGCATTTAATGACATGATGCTGCTTATGAGTCACCGGGCGAGGCTTTGCGTGGCTACAAAAGGAAACAAACAACCCCCCCCAAAAAAAGTAGAGTGTTTTGCCTGCTTTTGTCGCTTTTCATATCAATCCTCTACGAGAGCCTTCACCTTCATCCTGACACCTACGAATAACAAATTGATTCATCGGGAGGCAATGTCGGCCACACTAAGCTGGATACTGAGCTGCGGCCGAGTGTGTGTAACCTTTACAAAAAGCTGCGGCGCAAGTTGTGTCAGCAAGAAGATGCTAATGCGCAAACACTCACCAGTGGCTAAGTGCGTGAACGCGAGTCATTAGGGGAACAGATGTCAGAGCACGTCTCAGGTTAAATTTGAGTTTAGGATGTTCCCATGCAGAGTGCGTGTGTGCGTGTGTCAAGCAGATGCTGCTGCCTCTAAGCCGTGGAGATTGAGGGAGGGGGAGACTGTTTAAATTAAGAGATTTGCAGAGTTGATGATTTGTAAGGGCGAACCTTTAAATAGCGGCGCCGATGCTGGTGGCTTAAATTCTGTTTAACCCTATATTGAGTGATTTATTTATCATTTAGTGGCTCTGTTGAAAAGAGTCCATTATCTGGCCCACTGGGCATTTTCAAGGTTTCATTTTGGTCGGGGGGCCAAATTGTAGTTTTCAGAAGGCTGTTTGTGAGTGTGAATAACATCACGTTCCTCACCGTATTGGAGTGACATCCTTGCAGATATCTGATTTTACATCACCTTTTTGCTATATCGCGGGAATTTGGAGCGCTTATTTCGCCACACGGACTATTACTGCAATAAATGCAAGCCAGCAGGAATGAGTGGGTAAAAGATAAGAGAATGTCCAAAGTTTGGAATCCTTTTCCACCGAAAAGAAGATAAAATGCTACGTCTCTAGCGCATAGTCAAACTTGCTTACGTTAGCTATTTTGGAGAGGCTACCACTACTACTTTGAACAAATTTTAATCCCTCCACAGGTGGTCAAGTGTAGACGCAGCTGCCGGTGGACTTTCAATTGCTCTAATCAACAAACGTGAACAAAAATAAACACGTGACAAGCATGTTCATACGCTAGCTGCACATCCACTGGTGCCCAGAGGCTAACAGCTAGCTAGTTAGCTGGAAAAAAAAGACTCAAGATGAATCTTTCACATCTCTGTGGAGGAATTTTGGCCCATTTTTATTCGCAGAATTGCTTCATCTCCGCCATATTGGAGGTTTTTCAAGCATAAACTACCCGTTTAAGGTCAGAAATATTCATCACTAAGTATCCCAAACGCTTGATTTCAGTTATTGCTGCCAGGGGTGGCATAACTCATTATCAGGTTCAAGGGGCAATTACTTCTTCACATCGGGACAAGTAGGCTTGGATTTTGTGTGCGTGTCTGAAGTAATTTAAATGGACATTTAGAAACTGTATTTCTACAATATTCTCATTTATTGGGATGCATCTGTACTCTCCAAGTCCACTCAAGTTCTGTCGGGGCTGACAGCGGGAAGACAGCATGAGGGCCGACACACACCGCCCCCCCCCCAAAAAAAAAAACAGCACAGTAAGTATTACAATATTCACAAAATCAAATCCACCAACAATTAACCATGTCTTAAAATCTGACTCTTGAACAGCAACCCGCCGTGTTGCAGCCAAGCGAGGGCCACGGCACTGTGTCAATGTGATCCCGCCACCACTCGTGACAGCGGCAGATGGTGACGGGCCCTCGGGCAGTGGCCCCGCCGCTCCGGAGACCCCGAGCGCAGGGACAGAGCAGTCATGCACAAAATGCATGGCCACTGATTGCATCTTCAGATGCCGTGTACGGACACAAGATGCTAGAGGAGCGGCGACTCTTCCGTGCTACACGTTTCTCGTTTTACTGTACGCATATAAAAAAATTGAATGAAAATGCACGTCAATGAAATTCTTGCGGCTGTTCGTGTCACAGGTTAGCACTTGTTGCTAGGCAGAACTTTCCGTGTGAAAAAATAAATAAATACATAAATAATAAAACAAATCGGGGTCTTCATTGTGCTGTCTCTTGGCAACCTGTGGTCAAGGACGCGGCTGCTCCACTCCGAACGGAGAGGAAGACACGGCACTAATGTTACATAAAATTGAATTTTAAAAAAAATCAATACAGTGATAACATTTTTCAATAATTTTGGGGTTTACCTGTATATAATATTGATTTTTTCCCCCAAGGCATTAATAATGGCTGTCAATCACACATGGTCCACTGTTTTTTTTTTTTTTCCCCATCACAGTGCGGTGGTTCCTGTGGGGCACTGCCACACCTGCCCCAAAATGCAAAATTGCCATTTACAGCCATACAAGACATGTCATAAACATCTTTTTTTTTTAATCACTTTAACCTGTTTTTGCAACATTTTATAACAACGTTGTAGTGTAAATCTACAAGAGGATAAAAAAAAAAACATTTGAGAATTCAAACAATATCAAAATCTATACATGCAGCATTATGGAGATAATGATGTGAAAATAGCAGAAAACGGATGTGAAATGGCTCCCGAATGTCTCCAACCTGCAGTTTTCTTTTTAATAAGCAAATCTGAATGTAGAATATTGTGGTCAACCGCTGCCGGATGACTGCTAATTATGACTGCTGGGCAGCAACACACTTGTGTTGAATCTCATGCCCTCGACACTTGTAGTGGAAGGTTATATGTGACGACAAGAGGGGGAAGGGGAGGGGGGGGGCCCCAAAGAGCAAAATTAACTTTTCATGCATTTCCTCCGCACCACGCTGTTGGTTGCTTGCATAGCCGCCGGCTTGCTTCTTCCTTCTCTTTGCTTCGCTTGTGTCTTAATTGCAATTCCATCAAGAATTTAAAGCCCCCCTTTTCCCCGTTCTTGTCACTGTCACTATATACAGACTCGCCACATGGCAGAAGGAGGGGAAATTAAAGTGGCCATTGTGTGTCAAGATAAGTCGGTGGCGTCTCAGGGGAAAACTCACTTTCATCACCGGAGAACCGCCGGACCCTTGTTCCTTTTTCTCGCCGTCTTCCAAATCTCAGTCCTGCCTTCTCGTCTTGCGCAATCTTTCACCGGCTTTATCACTCAAAGGCTGGATGGAGCGGCTCTGTGCTATATAAATATATAATATCGTATAAATAAGGACAGCAAGACCGTGGGGGAAAGTAGTAAGAGGAGAAAAACAGTAGATGAGACACAAATTGCCTGTCGCAGCAGCTTTGGGACTTAAAAAGTGTTTTTGCTTGCTGGTGATAAGAAAAAAATCTAAAGTTATGGTCAACGTAATTATTGAACATTTCCTAAAAATAAAGCCAAATGTGAAGAATAGTCATAACAAAAAATAAATAAATCTTTTTTATTTTTTAAAGTGTACAGAATTTTTTTTTCATTATGTATATAAAAAAAATGGAAACAAATAAAACACACATCACGTTGAATATTCCTAAATCCTGATTTAAAAAAGTAAATAGATTCCTCCAAAAGCATTTCTAAAAAATGGGAAAAATAAACAGGACGACGAATGAACAATGTTGAATTTTCACAAATTCTAGATTTTTATTTTTTTTAAATAAATTTTTCAGCCGCACACGAGAGCGACGACCTCAAGACCGGAGCACCAGAGCGCACCCCTCTGATTGCCCCCCCACCCGTCACAAATGAAATCACCACCGCGCAAACATATGGAGGTCAAAGGCACGTCGCGCGACGATCTCCGGCGGCGGCCGCCTGTGGGCGCGCCGCTTTTGCTTGTGGATGGAGCTTAGCGCAAAGCTCTGCCTTATCCGACGGCATTACGGTCTCTTAGAAAGGATTTACGTTTTAATTCTTGATTAGATGGAATTTTCTCCGCAGTGTGCAAGCGCGCCGATACGCAAGATAATGGCGTGTTTGTTTGAATGGTGCGCGTGCACCCCCACGCGCACCATTCCCGTATAAAAGCGAGGCTTTTAACACATTGTCCGATAAGGGCTATTGTTAGAAGCAATGGATTATCAATCAGGAATTAATCCCGATGGATGTGTGCGTGTTTGCCCCACACACTTTTCATCTTCGTAATGAGAGGATTTATTTCTTGTTATTCTATAGCAACGTGAAAGAGGGGTCAATCAAAACCTCATTTTAAGTATTTAGTTCACTCACATTTTCTCCTCATCATCATTTCGTTTGCTGAGAAGGAAAAAAAAACCTTACTGCTCTGTATCAAATACACTTAGTAGGGCACTGCCCCAAATGATGCTGTCAGAGGCGGAGCTAAGTGCTTCAGGGGTGGCCATGGTCACTCGCACATCCGGAGGAATATTTTGCTACGTGGCAATATCTATTTATCACGAATCGAACCACCACCACATCACTGCCACAAACGCAGAGAAACCACTGACTAAAGGAACACTCCAGTGGTTGTTTATTTGGCTTTTTTTGTATTTAAATGTGTTGACACATTCTCTATTAACAGCTGGTGGGGCACTGCCCCCGATGCCCTTAATGCAGTCGCCATTGACTTGAGGTTTTTTTTTTTGTTTAATTGAACAATTTAGCTTTGTAGCACACCTTTCATCTTCTTAATGAGAGGATTTCTTTCTCATGATTTTGTGGCAAAGGGGGTCACACCCTCACTTCCTTTTCTTCTAATCGCTCCACTCGCATATTTTTCCTCCTCCTTCTCCTCCTCCTCCTCCTGATCATCTCTTTTGCCTGAGTGGCTGCCGAGCTGACTGACTGCCCGCATGGCTGCCTCCCTCCCTCGTCGGACTGGCTGGCTGGCAGTTCGTTCACGCGCCGTGAACGAGGCACTCGGGCTGCTTCCCTCCCCACCCCAAAAGGTGGCACCGCTGCGAGAATTTCCGCCGCTCCAGCAGCAGCACTACTGGGACCCCCACTCCCGCGTCGATCCTGTGCTGCATCCATGACTTTACACACCTGGCTGGTGTACGGGCTTGGATTTATTTTGGGGCTCTGCTTGACGCAAGGTCAGTACGAGATACAATTTCTCACCCTTATTGTTTGGCTTTTTCAATGTAATAAAAGTGCAGGAATTTTCAATGTGTTAAAAGTAGTTGTGTTTTGGGACATTTTGGAGTCGCTACGGAGTAATTGTTAAGACCACATGAGATATAACCAACAGGCCACATTTGCAATAAGTACGCCTCTGCTCCACATCCACAAATCCACGGCAAATATCCATTGTCGCCAACTTAAATTTCCCAACAGAGTCATAAAAATCCAATACAGCAGGGCTTTGCTGTAACCTTTTGTCTCACTGGGGTTACGAGGGGGGTGGGGGTGGGGGGGGGGGGACTATGTGCAAACTAAGGGGCAGCGTGCTTAACTGTCCCCAGAGAGTTTGGTCACCGCTGACGTCAAAAAGTCCCTAATGAGGCCCACGGACGCCTTGTTTATCAATCAGGCAAAGTCCATAAATGGCACTAATTGAGATGAGGCGGAAAAATGGCGAGGCATCGCTGGAAGAGGATTTGGATGCATAAACATAATTATATTTACATGATAGAATGTAATCCAAAATATTGAATTGTTTTTTTGTTGTTGTTGAAAGAGTGATACAGGATTAGATTTTTTTTTTCTTCTTGGTGGGAATGTACAGTAACTCTGCAACAAACATCGACGGGCGAGCTTAACAACACAACAGCACTCTCAAATGCATTAGAAGAGCATTTGTGGGTGAGTGATTTGTATCAGCTTCTAAATTTATTCAAATGCATCATGTATCACCATAGCAGGAAGTCATGATAAAGAACACAGAAATGAAATTATGACAATTGACATGACTCAACACAGCCATTATTTACCTGAAGTTGCTTGAAGAGCAACTAAGCTATTTTGAACTTTTCGTGCCTCACCAGCTGTTTTGGTTCGGATTTGTATTTTCAAGTATGTTTCGATCCATTTTGATTAAAAAAAAGTCATTTCAATAAAAAATAAAATAAAGAAATTGAAAATATTTTGAAAAAAAAAAGAGTATTCAGGCATTTAAATTTCAACTTATTTCACATCCCAAATTGTGCGGTATCTCAAAGTAATGAGCATTGGGGGCAGTGCCCCACAAGCTGTTTTTTTTAATTTCTTTGTCAAAAACTGCACTTTGTATGCAGCAATGGCTGTTTGAAAGTGCTCTATAAATACTGTTGACTTGACTTGACTTGAAAAATGCTAGCATGAGGCTAATGCTAGTCACACGCATTTTTTTTTTAAATCAAGAAAGTTGAAGAGCCGACAGGTCACATGATCAATCAATTGATCAATTTTAAATAAGGTCTGATCAAATGAAACATTGTTTTCTTCGTATTTTTTTTTAATAAGCGACACTTCTTTCAATTCAGTTTCTATTAATTATAAAAGTCAGTACAGTACATTGTAGTAGAGAATCTTACGGATTTACTCCTCTTTCAGAAGAAGAAAGAAAAAAGCATTAAAAAGAAAAAAAAAATTGACACAATCACTTCGCATGTATTGTATTAGGGAGCATTGGTTGCATTGCCCCACTGGCTATTTTTAGTCCTTTTTTTGTTTAACTTTTTAGTTTTTCAGACAAAAATATTAACAATCACAGTATTTAAGCTTCCTTTCCCATTAGATATATAATCGCAGCGCAATGGCCGCATAAAACAAGTAGCTGCCAGCGAATCCTACGTTGGTACCATTGGAGTGAGACGTGTTTACAATTCATCCGTTTTTGGTCCGAGACAACCTGGCGTGCAGTGAGAATAAATTGGAGTTTACCAATAGGGGGTGGGGGAGTGAGGCGTGAGGGTAGAATGTCTCCCCAGTAAGTCCTCATTATGTTGACAAATGCTCATAACTGGGCAGCAGCTCCTCACTGCTTCATGAGTGCAGCCAGCGTGCAGCATTGCATGCTAATGAAGAGTTAAATCAGCTTCTTTTGCCCGATGTAAATTGCCATCATTTCCATCCGGCAAAACAAACGCGGCAAGCCTTAATGCTGCGCTAATGGAATACTTAGAATGCCCCCGCCGTGAGGTGGTGCAAATTTGGAAATGGGCCGAAAAAAAAAATATACAGCGACGATTAGGTGAAGAGTCAACATTCCTAACCCAGAAATTGTCCACAGGTGAGAATGTGAGTTTGAAAATGATGACTTTGACAACATTCTTGGGGAATCACAATGCCCCATCACTGGTGAGCTATTTCCTTGGGGGTTACCTGACCCCTGGTCTCGTATCACCACTATGGGTCGAAATCTGACACATCCCCTTAAAGCTTGGCACGCACTTGCAGGCCCGGCGAAGCTTTACATCGATTCCATCAGATTTCCAAAAGTGATTTTTGTAAGAGCATTTGCGGCAGGATTAGTTCACTCCTGAAAGCTCCATCCCGGCTTTGGGTTTGGCTATTTAGCGGCGGCCAGGCAAGTGAGAGGCTGGTGTCCTCCGTGGGCCACCGCAGATAAAGAGGGCGGATTGGTTTCAGCTCCAAAGCTGATCTTCCATCTTGTGTGTGCGGGATTTGGCGGGTCAGTCGCAGGTGTGTGCGATCGCTCTGAATTCACAGGCAATCCCGGCTTAACCCCCACCCCGCCCAGGTGGATTCAGCCCGCATCTTTTCTTGAAAGTACTGGGCGAAAACATGAAAAGAACCCGGATAATTCCTGAAAGAAGTCGTTGCTAGAGGGTCTCGATGTGCCCCACTTGCGTCTGTTTGGGCAAATCATTTGAATCATCACTTGAAAAGGAAGCGTCAGCCCCCCCCCCCCCCCCTCAATCCACCACTTCCATCCTGCACCCTTGAGTCATTTTCTGTGCCGTCGCCTCCAACGTATGCAGGTTGCTAAGCTTTGAAATGGTGACACACTACTGAGGCTGAGTCCGTCGCTGTTTGGCCAAAAGCTGGAGAAAAAAAGATCAACAATGCGTCTTTTTTTTACGCTTGTCACTCAAGATGAGGGGAAGAGGAAAAACAGCCCTCAAGATGAATCCCAGTGACGTTTTAGATTAACTGCTCTTCGAGCGCTGAGCACGATAATGTCATCAGTTCAAGTGGCTTTCTTGAAAGGAAAACAAAATCTTTTTTGTGGGGGGAATTAGCTCACATAAATGGACCTTGTGTGTTTAGATTTAGAACATTTTGCGCTTGTTGCTAGGCAGAATTTACAAGCCAAAACTAATGACCTTCACAGAAAGTGCCCATTAAAAGGGAAGTCAGACACTGACAGTCAAAATAAAAATATATAATAAAAAAAAAAAAGAATACATTTAATGTTGCAAGCGTATCAATGCGCCGTATTAAATCGAAAAACAACTGTGGGGGCTCTCCCCCTAATGCAATGCTGTGTAACAATTGTTAGCAGTACACTTCTGCATAACATTGTATCCTTATTTGCATTAAAAGAAACCCAAAAAAGAAATATAAATTCATTGAATGACTTTACTGGCACAGTTTTAACTCCATGTACTGATTATGGCATTATAAGAGTGCCGCCACTGCCACCTACTGTAGTGGATGTGCAATGACAAAATAAATACCCCCCAAAAAAGACAAAATAAATAAAAAGCTGTATTCAGATGCGTGGAGGATTTCCGCATCGCAAGAATATTATCAGATTTATTTAGTCCTCCCTGAAAGCGAATTGATTATCTTTGTGTTGAATTAAAATTAGACAATGAACATTTTTGCCAATGTTCTGACACGTTATGAACCGATCCAGGGGCACACCCCTCATGAATTTATGCTTGCGCACTACTCAATTTGATCATCACCTAGCATGAATAGACACACCAATATAATACTACTAATGAAAAATATCGGCCACAAAAGGTATTATGTTAAGCTTCCTTATTATGTTACCCCCCCCCCCCCCCCGCTGTATCGTTAAGCTTTCTACCGCAGTAATTCTATTCTATTATGATTATTTATGATGATTGTGTTTAGCCTTCCTTCAATAGGGGCACAATAACAGGCCTGATCATTACCTTGTCAAGTTGTCTTTTCTCTCTTTGTTACCCGCGTAGTAGAGGGTCTGCAGTGCTATGGCTGCAACATCATCCAAGATCAGCGGTACGTGGACGTGGGCTGCTCCAACCCAGAGGTGCTCACCTGCACCCACTCACACAAGGGCTTCAAGCACCGCTTCTGCATCAAGACAGAGAGCAGTGAGTAAATCACACCTCCCACAGAAAAAAAATAAGAAAAAAACTAAGGAATGATATCAAAGGAGCCTTCGGGTGTTTTTTTTTTTAAACTTTCATCTGACCCCTCGAGGACCTCCATTCTCCTTTCTTTATTTGCACCTGCAGCCTAAACTGGCCTCCCTTGACATCTGGCCCACAGATGGAGAAAATATCAAACCTCAGAGCAGTGGTGATAATGAATATGGAAGGATACCATATTTTCCGCACTGTTAGGCGCTTCGAAGTATAAGGAGCGCCTTCAATTCCATTTTAAAACAGTTTTTATATGTAGGGCGTGCCACATTATAAGGCGCATAGAATAGAAGCTACAATAGTGGTTGAGGCTGCATTATGCATCCACTAGATGGAGCTACGCTAAAAATAGCTTTATTTATATAGCGCTTTCACAACCGCTACAGCTGGAACAAAGCGCTTTGCAGAACATTTAAAATACTACGTCCAGGAACTCGCGTCCATATAGAAGGCGCATCGGATGATAAGGCACGCTGTCTGCTTTTGAGAAAATCGAGTGCTTTTAGTTATTGTGCGGAAAATACGGTAGCTAGAAATTACGAGGTGAACCAGTGGCATTTTCTTTCAATATGACCTAATAATTCATTTAAAAATGGATGGGAGTTTAAAAAAATGTTTTTTAATTTGCAGATATATTTTCCTTGTTTTAATTTTAATAACAATGCAATGTTTTGCAGAAGTATCCTTATTTTTACAGACAAATTATACTATTTATAGCTGCAGAGATTTGGGGAGGGTTTGCGAATATTTTCTCTCTCCTCTGGGGTGAGACGTGCAAAAAGAAAATTGAGAAGCACTGTCCTAATCCTAAATAATAAAAAAAGTAAAGAGTTGTATAAATACATGGACAATGGATAAGGGTAATTGAAACATTGGCTCTCTGTCGTAATACATCTGGTAATTAATTATTTTTTACAGGAATCGAGAGATTTGCTAGGACGCAAAAGAAAAATGAGAACCAACACAAGACTTTCAGTGTTTTTTCTGTGACCCAGATAATACGGCAAAGTTGAACATTTATTTGGGGAATATGTATAGGCCAGCAGATGATTAAATGGTGATGAATGCACTGTGGCGTGCCAGAGGACATTGGCTTAATCATTTCTAATCGTACTTCAATGCAAATGTTCTCGGGGGCCGCCGTTGTGAATATTCACTTAGCCGCTTACATAACGCCGCCGTTTTAGTCGCCTTGCCGAGTCCGTGAGAGGCCCCTCGTTGTGCCATGTGAAGTCAAACGGAGGATGTCCTCAACAGGGCGGCGGTGATGGTCAGATGCTGAGATGCGCGCACACACACATCCAGATGTTGCCTCGCTTGACGTCCGGAAGCCCGAGGGGCTGATGAGGCACCTTTTCTCTCCTCCTTTAAGAGAGTGCAAGCTAAGACCAAGGCTGACAACATCACACCGACTGACAAACACACTGTCAAAATCAGCAATCAGCGTGACCTCCGCCAAGGCTTAAAATGTCGCAGTCGTGATTCGCTGTTCATAAATTCACTTCTTTGCGTTTTATTCCGAGTGGAATCTGATTTTTGTGTGTTTTGGAAAAAGAAATCTGAATAGAATTTTGTGTCACGGAAGTTTGTTGAATTGACATCTTTGTATGTCAGAGCAGAGCTTAGTCTGGGTTGTTAGTAGATGTTGTGGAAAATTTCATGGGCGATATCTTTGGATAAATTGAGGTTTCTAAAAACGAGAAGAAAAAAACAGCTGCCAGGAATCTGCACAAAAACATACCTGAGGTGAGGAAAACATGACCTCCTGAGAGGTCAGAAAACAAATAAAAGAAAGGGGGAAATGCATTTTGACATTGGGGGCATGTGACGCTTACCTTGGGACTGGACTCTCAATTATAAAGATTATGAAAGAAGTCCTTTGTGCTGAGCTCCTTGTGTCCAGTGGACGTCAGGTTGGATTTAGGAATTTTCCAAATGCTAATTATAACCTTGAAACAATCTGCGAAAACGGAATTTGACTTCCATTTCCCGTGAACATTTTCACTTTTTTTTATCATAACAAAAATGTATTTGTATCAAAAGTGCATTGATATCAGACGAGTAGTTTATGCAATTACATAAACCAATTTAGTCAGTCACAATAGGTATTTCCTCAAATAATGCCGTTTGTTTGACATGTAAATGAACCGCTAATTACCGACTTACACTATTTGCTGCCTACTGCAGCTTTTTTCCTGCTGAGGCAGTCGACGACTCGGCGACTGACTTGTCGTCTTCTCCATTCATCCATGCAGCGGCACTGGGCATCGTCCTGACCAGCGGCTGTGCCACGTCCAGACACTGCCAACAACAGGAGCTGCCAGGCGTGCGCATCCACTGCTGCGACTCGGACCTATGCAACAGCGCCCCCTCGCGCAGCCAACTGAACTACGCATGCGCACTGGCCGGCCTGCTGCTGCTGATGCTGAGGATGTGGTTGTAGGCGATAGGGAATACCAATTCACTGTGTGACACAAAAGAGGAAAAACTGTCAAGTGATTGCGTGGCATTTTATGTCAGGGTCTGAATGTTTTTTTTTCTTAAGGGGTATGGTGTTGAATGAGCAAAATGATCGGATGTTCAGTATGCACCTTGGCTTGAAGTGGTCTTTTGGTACGGGAACAAAACTGCTTATCTTGTGTTTTCAGGAACAAATTTAATGACAGTTAAAATGAAATAACATCAATAGTTTGTTTTTTTTAGAAAATAGAAAGTTGCAGATGAATGCAATGTGAAAAGTGTGAACTATTATGCTCTAAAAGACATTTGTTGTTGCTTTAGCTTCATCAAAAGGGCATGAACGCGCTGGAAGTTGCATTTGTGCCGTGCTACTTTTTTTAAAATCACGACGCAATTATAGTGACATTCAAATGATTTGGCAAATTTGATGCTCTGGTAAAAGCTCAGCGCTAGCCATGGCATCCGCTAACCAGAATCTGAGCTACACTGTGTTCGTTTACAGTTACGCTTCTTGTCCATCACCGAATGTGTGTAACGGATGGTATGACAAAATGGCCCCTGCATTAAATCATTTTGTTGAAAATAATTAACTGCCTGTGTGTGCTGCGATTGGGTGGTGACCAGCGCAGGATCTACACAGCTTCTCTTGCCAAAAGTCATCTTAGGTTCATTGATGACTCGATTTGCTATGATGGAACGTTCCAGCCCTATCTTTTTCTTGGAATCGCAGCTCCATGACAACCTCTCTCAGCATTCACAGAATAACGTTTTGCCAACGAAGTCACTCAAGCTTTCATTAAAGACACAATGGAAGCACACTAACTAGTTTTATTATGGCTGCCACTCACTTATCCTATGAGGACATTATGTGCACTCATCGTCATTGCTGAAACGTCTTGTCTTGATTCAGATCAGAAAATGTCTGATGCGTATTCTTCTTTCAAGGTCACTCTTTGTCAAAAGAAATCTACATAAATATATATTTTTTCAGTTTATTTTTTTCAGTTCTTCCGGCTTACTTTGGGAGAGCACATTGCATGTGGTTATACAAAATTGTAAGAGTCATGCATGTAAAAAGTGGTCCATGGTTGTATCAATAAAATTATTCATATTTTCACAAATTAATGCTTCTTGTGTACCTAATGTTGCAATGATTGACGGATGCATGGACGGAAGGTGACGGACGGGGGCGGATGGCGGACGGATGGATGATGAATGGTCAGACGGATGGACGAATGGAAGGATGGATGAGACATTTAGATATATGTGTACCTGTACAGGTGAGGCAAGACTCACGCAGCATGAAGCGTCACCTCTTCCACTGATGCTCTTTGTCCCTCCAGTCCATTGTACACAGCGGAGGAAACCCTGTGCCGCCGCGAACCGCCATCTTGGATAGGTAGATCCTACTTGAGCCAGGATAACCCGCAAAACAACTCGTCCTAATCACTCCACTTTCCGGTTTCAAACTTCATTCCTGGTGAGTACGAACCAAAGGGGGAGTCGTTTGACGTCTGCCCCATACAAAGGCGCAGAACGCCCCGTGGACGCTTGTTAAACATTGTGGCTATTGCTGGCCGGAACGGGGATGCTAACCAAACTAGCTCAACGGGGATCTAGTGCAAACCTGACGGCTCATAACTCGCACTCTAATCGGGAGAAACATTATTTATTAGCCCGATGCCCTCGCGTTTACCACCCAGGTATACACCCTGGCACTGTCATGGTGTTTACCTCATCCTATAATCCAACCCCTGCAAGCTATCGTTAGCAGCCTAGCATGCTAAAGCTAAGGATAGTCAGGTGTCGAGTGTTCAAACCAAAAATCCCCCAAAGACGTCTCGCCGATGTCATTGAAAAACTTTCCAACCGGGTCGACACTCGCTATCGGCAAACACGCTGTAACGTCGGCGCTCCTTTGTCACAATAGCACCTCGGTGATGTCATATAGTAGCTATTGTGCTAACGCCAACTTGGCTGTCAAGACTGCAAAACTTAGTATGAATTTGGGGGGCCCTGAATGGAGGAAAAGGCACTAAAACTAGTCCGCGGAGTTACTGGACTACGGATCACCCGCCCTAAGCAATCGATTCCGGTTGGTTAACAAAAACTAAAGGTAAAGGCGGTTCGAGGCCCAAGTAAAAGTGTCTAATGTAGACGCAAAGATGGGTAAACACCCGTCGGATTTGATGGGGCTTGTCACTTCTAAATTCTAAAACGTACCATCAATTTAAGACTGTCTTGAGCGTGGTATATTAATTGCTTTCTAACCCGAATGTGGTTTTTGTCACGATTCCAAAAAGGTGACACCAGAGGGGTCCTCGGTTTACGACGCAGTTCCGTTGCACGGCTGTTGCCAATTTGTACGTAGGTTGGAACACGCCCCAAACAATCGAGGCTGTGCACACTTGTTCAATCACATCACCTCCATTGCTGAGAGTTCTACAAGTTATAAGCCACAGTGATGGTGGCAAAAGTTGTGAAATGATTTCTCTTGGTCTCCTTTTTGTGACATCACGAAAAACTGGTGTTTGTACAAGGGTGTGCACGACTTGATTTCCATTGTGCCTATTCAAAACAGTGATAAAAAGTTGTCAGTAGGGCGGTAACTGAGCAGGCCTTATATTGCCATGCAAATTAGCAGAGCGATCAGTGCCAAAGCATTGTATTGACTAAATTAAAACGTGGCGCTTCAATATGTTGTCACTATCAGTTGCTATACCTCGCTTTTTGGAACCATCGTACAAGTTTGTCATTCTTTCTGACAGTTGCCTTTTTTAAATGCAAGTATGCCTTCTTGTTGTATTATTACGCCTGGAATTCTGCTGACTTCAAATGAGTCACAAAGTAGTTTCAGGATGTCTAGATGTCATGAGTTCCGGCAGTCTCGCTCCTCTTCCTCTTGCCACAATGGAAAGTAACTGTTGAGACAAAGGAAAGGAAATGTCGCTGTCATTAAAAAAGAAAAGAAATGCTGAGCCAAGTCATTTGGTCACATGGTAATGCACTCTTCGTCTCTTATAAATAACAACATTGGTGTTTGCGTCTCTGTCGAGTATTACAAGCATGTCACATTTTGCTCCCCCCTGGCGAAAACTACGTCTCATAGCCAGCGCAGTGAACACATTCACACGGGGGATCGAGATGCCACATGAGGGTCATGTGACAGGCAACTGAGGAAAGGCGGGTGAGGGTGGTGGGGTGCATTGGGGTGGTGGGTGTTATGGCTTCTAATTTGAAGCAGGAATTTCAATTGTGCTGTTAAGGTTTTTTTTCCCCCTTGAACTTAATCTTCGACACTGGAGCCTCTCACAGCTGAACACAACTGCGTCTTGTTACGTTCTCTATCCTTTTTTTTTTTTAATATCGAGTGTTCTTCCAATCACTTGAGTTGTGTAATTCTTTCTACCTTCCCCTATTTCAGAGCCACAATGGCCACCGCACCGTACAACTACTCCTACATTTTTAAATACATCATCATTGGTGAGTATGTCGCTAATGCTTTTTGTGTCGTTTGATTATATTACGCTTTGCCCAACTGGGCGTTTGCTAGCCTGTATATTCACAATTCGATTATTTTTCAGAAATGATTCAGCCCTGATAGACATACTGTCTCTATTTTGCTCTGTACAGGCGATATGGGGGTAGGCAAGTCATGTTTGCTTCACCAGTTCACAGAAAAGAAATGTAAGTACTCGCCGACGCCTTTTCATCATCAGCGTTTTATTTTCTTCCAAATCCCTCAAAACCGGCGCAGGAAGCACGCGCTCAAGCACTGAGAGGCTCTTCTCTGTGTCAGCTGCCACCTCCCGCCGCCATTCAGTTGGCGCGGCGCTGAATGGGCGCTATTGAGACGCCAGATGCCGCCGCGCTCTGACTGAAAGGCAATTTGAGGCTTTTTGGAACCTTTTTGGTTCGCTACGTCAGGCACCTGCAGCCGGCCGCTTTGACGGTGACGTCGTTAACACGACGCGTCGAGCCGAACAATGAATCGGAATTGACAAGCGCAGTCCACATCTTTACTTATCGTTTCATGAAACGTAAAAAGTTGACATGATTAAACCACCGGCTTGTTGTCATCTAACCGGTGACCTGTGTGTACCTCGCTGTAGCCGTTAGCATGTCATCTGTTAGTTAGCATGTCGTCTGTTAGCATAGAACACAAACCGATCCCTCCTCTCTCTCCGCCACGCAGTCATGGCCGACTGCCCCCACACCATCGGCGTCGAGTTTGGCACGAGGATAATCGAAGTGAGCGGCCAGAAAATCAAGCTGCAGATCTGGGACACGGCCGGACAGGAGCGCTTCCGGGCTGTGACGCGTTCGTACTACCGCGGCGCGGCCGGAGCGCTGATGGTGTACGACATCACCAGGTACGGCTTTCATACCCAACACCGTAGTGCCTTGTTTCCCTGTAAAATGGTTTTCGGCGTCCTGCTAAATAAACACGGCGAGTGAGGAATGTCTCCGTACCCCCCGCCCCTCCCACTTCCTGTCCCCAAAATGGACGTATGCGGTTATTAAAATGGCTGCCTGGAACGCAGTTAATGGAAGAAAAATGAGTCAGCACTTCTCAAGTATCATCTTTTAGTTCCTGTCGATAACACAAGCGGAATGTCTCGGAAGCTTGATGAGGCTCAAAACACACGCAGGTCACCTCAAGAAAGTACTTGATACGATATATTTATACTACGCTCTGTGGTTTTCACACAGGAGAAGCACGTACAATCACCTCAGCAGCTGGTTGACCGACGCCAGAAACCTCACCAATCCCAATACGGTATTGTTAAAACAATTTGATCTCATCTCTGGGAACTTACGACATCATCGGCGAGGTCCCGCTCATACCGGCTTTAGTTGACTTGACGTTCATTCGTCCTTTCATTCCTCCCCGTCCGCGTCTCTCTCGACAGGTGATCATCCTCATAGGAAACAAGGCGGACCTGGAAGCCCAGAGGGACGTCACGTATGAGGAAGCAAAACAGTTTGCCGAGGAGAACGGTGAGTCAGACGAGAAGTCGAGGAAAGACGTGATTCTACATCGGAGCGTTTGAAGCGGAAGAAAGTACTTGTCACCTCGGGGTTATGAAAGTCCGCGTTTTGGATATATCATGAGGGAGTTTTTTTTTTTTTTGGTTCCGTTTTGACTTGTTTTTAATTCAGTTGGAGCTCGGACATTGCGAGGAAGAAAGCAGATACTGTGACCCATTTAGCAACTATTTTCCAAAGCTCAAAAAGTGCCAAGAAACAAATATGGCCCCATTTTGTGGTGTTATTGTTGAATAAAATCAAGAATTAAAACGGGTATCAATACAAACATTAAAAAAGCCACTTTTCCTCTTTAGGTCTCCTCTTCCTGGAAGCCAGTGCAAAAACGTAAGTGTACGCAAACTCACCTTTGCAAAACATCCCCCCTGAAAGGCGGACCTTTTTTTAATGCCAATTTCTCTCGTGTTCAGAGGCGAAAATGTGGAGGACGCCTTCTTGGAGGCGGCCAAGAAGATCTACCAGAACATCCAAGATGGCAGCCTGGACCTTAACGCCGCAGAGTCAGGCGTCCAGCACAAGCCGTCGGCCCCCCAGGGCGGGCGGCTAACCAGCGAGCCACAGCCCCAGAGAGAAGGCTGCGGATGCTAATGACCAATAACCCCCCCCGCCCCCCTCCGCCAAGTCCACCACGCCCGAGTGAAGGGACACAGACTCCCTCTTGCTCCTCCTGTCTGACCCCCAACCAATTTTTTTTGTCCCCCCCCACCCCAACACCCTTTTTTTCTTTAAATCTCGCCACTACCAATTCATCGCATTACTGTCACTTTTTTAAATATTTGCTTTTTTTTTTAAAGCTCCAAATGACTTGTCTATGAATTAAACTTAAATTACTGCTCATTGCCCCTCTTCATCCCGGCGAGATTTGGTGGCTCGGGACAACGAAGGCACGAACGCCATTTTAAGGCGTCTCATCAAAGAAGCGTGGACGGAAAACTGCTTTTCCATTTTCTACATAACACTTGCCCTCATTAGGATCGCAGGTGAGCTGGAACCTATTCTGGCATACACCCTGGACTGGTCTCCGGTCAATCACACCATCCATGATAAACCACCATTCACATTTAGACTCTTCAACGAAGCAAAAAAAGTATTTGGAGGAACCCGGACAACCTGCAGAAAGCCTACATAAACACGGAGAGACCATGCAAGCTCCATACAGGAAGGCCGCAAGAGATTCCAACTCGAAACAATGAGGCAGACGCTCAATGTTGCTCCATTAAAACCCCGACAGTCAAATGGTTGCATCGTCATATCACAAGCACCATTTTGTTTGTTGCCTTATAGTCTTAATCATTTCCCAAATTTGGCTTATAAAATTAGCTTTTTTTCTTTTTGGTATGACTGTCGAAAGCAGCATGGCCTTGTCTGGTCGTCAAAATGGCCTCCTTGTATAATACACCAAGCAGCAGCAGCATGCCCAGCCTCTCCTCCCCCCAAACAGGCAAAACACCCAACTTTTTTTGTGTGTGTGTGCTATAGTCACTCCTGAACGGACGGCTGTGTACAGTATATAAATCTGTTGCTTAACTGTGTGGTTATGCCCTGGTTCGGTGGCATCTGGACATTGTACAGTTTGACGTGTTAGTAGTGGGCTGCCCGCAAGTCAATTGCGCAGGGAGGTTGGGGGCGATACTCTGTAACATAGTTTCTATTAATAATAAATGTATGTAAAGGAGAGAGATACTCATCCACTTAAACCCAACTTCCATCCACACACTACTGAACTTTGCCAGATTTATCATGTGCAAAACTTGTATTTATTTTTGAGTCCTGCATTGCTGTCTTAACTCTTTTTAAGAAAAGGGGGATGCTCTTCATTTCCCCTTTGCTGTCCGAGTGACCACTTTCTGCTTTTGTCTGTCCTACGACTAAAGGAAAAAAGTAAACAACGTAAATATGTATTATTTTCAAATGAACCGATCTAACATTGAAAAGCGTTCTTTTTGCGTGTATATGATTTAAAAAATGTTGACATTTTGATTTTAATGAAGACTTCTAGACAGAGAAAAAAATAAATTATACATAACCTGTTCATGTCTCGTCTAGTGTTTTCTCCAGATCTCACACACAAGGGCTGTTCAGAGCTAAAGTGTTTGAGCAACACGTTTCATTTTTCAGCGTTTGTCATTTTATTGCAAACAAAATTGCACCGTGAGGCTAAAAAAAAGGCGTAAGAAAACATATTTACAAGTTGGTGACGAGATTTAAGACCCAAAGGGGTAGTGGTACGTACGACTGAGAGCAAAGAACACGGAACTGTACCGCGGCACCAAAGTCCACTTGCTCACGTTTCACAATTTCACACACACGCAATTATAAAAACACGTACACACATACTGAAAACACTTAAAACCATTCGCCCTTCCGCACTTGCCGCGTACGCGCGCACACACTCGCACTTTCGAGTCTGTAATGTATTGAAGCTGCTACTGATGGCTTTTAATAAACTGTCCAGTTCCGTTGAGAGTCCAACACTAGATCAGGGCTTGACTTTTCCTTTCCATTTTTTTTTTGTATGGCCATTTAACATTAAAGTCTCGAAGGCACAACGTATCAACAGTTACACTCGACTTACTTGGCTGTCGCCATCTTGGCGACATAAGATGAGCCACAAAGAAAAAAGGCGTTCGCACGGCACTGAAGAGAACACTTTGAATAGTTGTCACATGAGTCAGGGTTTGACAAACGTTTTGAAGACACTCCTCACCGCCACGTTCCACCGTGCGACCCGAATTTCGCTAAATTACATGACGTCACGCCGTAACGCCGACGTCCGCCGCAAAACTGATTGATTACCAACCCCTGTGCCCAAATTTCACTTCATTGCTAACGAAATTAGGACAGAATTCCGGAAACGGAGGGTGCAAAAGTACATACACAGCTGGAAGCCTTTTTTTAAAACACACTCACACAAACAAGTAAATACATAAATGTTCCCGTGAACATCTCTCCTTCTCTTACACGCTCACTGACAAATACTTTATAATACATCCTCATTCGCGCGCGCACACACAAACTTCTCACACTTACACACTCACTCTCACACCATGCACATCAGAAAAGATGCATCAAATAAACAAATGAAGAAGGCAAACAAATAAAATGGCAAACGCTTCCAACTGCATACGAACATTTTGCACCCTCTCCAAGTACGATACTTTGGGTGGCATTTTTGTTTGGGGGTGACTTTTTTGTTTGTAAAACATGTGCCTCGGCAAAATAACGGTAAGCAAAAACACTGCGATAAAGAACACGTGAACCAAAAATCCCGTTTGGCACGTTTGGGTGCCGCCCCTCAGTTGGGGAAACCCTTTCGTCGGGGATTGACTGGCACAAATGGATTCCGGGTGCAATGCACTCGGTCGGAGGCAAACGGGCACTTTTTCTGCATTTGAGGGAGGAAGAGATTTCAAGGACGATGACGACGACTCGTTCACAGTTGCTCAACATCGGCTCAAACTCCAAAATCGTCCCAATTCCTTTTTTGCATCCGCAAAGACCACAGGTGGTATCCGGAGTACCGGCGCCAGCTTTCGGGCGAGCGGGCAGATTTCAGTCGGTAGCAATATTGTCCGTGTTCCGCTACCTCTGAACGATGTCGCTGATCTCCTTGACGGAAGACAGCAGCTTGGTGAAGTCCTGCTGCGCGTTGACGCCCCCGGAGGCGGCGGGGCAGATCTGCAGCTCGCGCAGACTGCTCTCCAGCTTGTTGATGGCCTCGCGGAAGGCAAACTTATTGCGCATCTGCTGAATGGAGTCCACGTAGCTGACGCAGTACTTGGACAGGTTCTTGCCGGCCTCCAGGACGGCGCCGTGGCTGCCCGTCTGCTCCGAGTTGCGGCCGATGGCTGCGCGCAGCTGCTCGGCGCCCTCCAGGACCATCTCGCGGGTCACGGCCGAGTTGGGCGTGCGCTCCGAGGCCTGGCGCGGGGCCGTCTTGCGCAGGGAACGGCGGGGATTGACCAGGGGGACGAAGGCGGCCGGCTCACCCCCCAGGGAGCCGCTCGCCGAGGCGGAGGTCTTGAGCGGTTGAGGTTTGGAGTTGCAACTCGGGGGCAGCTTCTTGGCTCCCTCGCCGGGAACGGTTCCGTGTTGGGGCTCCGAGGCGGACGGGAGCCCCTTAGCTTTGATTTCTGACAAAGGGGATGGGAGATCTTGACCACGGGCGGTTTTGGCTGCTTTGGCATTGGCGGGCGGCGGCGGAGGAGCCGGTTTGGGCTTCTGGAACTTGCCCTTCTCTCGGCTGTCGTTGGTGTGCTTGTTGCGCCGGGCCCGGCATTCATCTCCGGCGGCGCCCAATGCCGGGAAGACGCTGGGCTTGAGCAGCTCGGCGTGTAGGGCGCTGGTCTTGGAGTTCTCCGGGAGCCCGGGCCTCTTGACTACCTTGGGGGTTAAAGCCTTGGGACTGGATCCGGGACTCGGCTCGGCGTCTCTCGGCGCCTCATCCGGCAACTCTTCCGCCTTCTTGGGCAGACGCGGAGGCGGAGTCAGCGTGCCCATTCGAGGGGCGGGATCCCCTTTCTGCTCGCTGGTTCTCTTGCGGGGGAGCGCCGGTTTGCCCCCGAAGGTTCCCGAGTCAAAGTGTCTCTGGCCCAAGTCCCTCGGCAAGGTGACGGACCTCCACTGGGTGCCGTCCGAGCCGGCGGGAAGGCTGGAGGACCAAAAGAAGCGCTTTGAGTTCGTCATGACCTCGTCTTCGCTGGGAGGGGTGACTGCCGCCTTGCCGGCGGGTCCGGGCGCAGCGGGGACGCCCTTCTTCCGGGGGAACAGCGGTCCCGGATAGGTGGGAGCTCCGTTTGTGCCGTTATTGTTAGTCGCCAGAGACTTTGAGGATTCCAGCACATGTGCGGCGTCGCCGATGGACAAAGGTCCACCATTGTTGAAGCAGTCCCCGTCCCGGGGGTCCGGACAGCCGCCCCGCCGATCGGTGTGGATGTCCATCTCCCGGAAGGAGGAGCTGCGCTTGGGAGGTGCCGGGGCGTTCTTCTTCTTCTTCTTGATCAGGCTCAGAAAGCCACCGCGTGTTTTGTCCTTGTCCTTTGGCAGCAGCCGGTCATCCTCGTTCAGATTGCCGTCCAGCAGAGGGCGCTCTTTCCTTGGGAGCATCGGTGAGGGCAGGGTAACGTCAGGGTCCGCCGGATCTGAGGAGGGAACAAGATCAGTAAGCTGCAACATCGGCCAGCTGCATATTTTGGGGGAAAAAAAAGCTTCATTTTGAGATATCACTTATCAAAAGTCTGAGGTGCTCGG
Source organism: Hippocampus zosterae (assembly GCF_025434085.1). NCBI lineage: Eukaryota > Metazoa > Chordata > Actinopteri > Syngnathiformes > Syngnathidae > Hippocampus > Hippocampus zosterae. Next base: position 11,388,041 of record NC_067468.1, read on the forward strand.
AAAAAAAGTAAACACATTTTTCAAAGATACGTTTGGGGTGATACAAAGCCATCTCTGATTAAAATTGATAGTTGACCGGTGCTCACATCATTTTCGGAACACAAAAAAAAAATCTCCACAGGACGTTTGGAGCCGAGATTTGAAACGCAAGGCAACCACCACCTGTGCTAACTAACCGCCATCCTCGGACGAAAACCGAAGAAGGCCTCAGCGCCAAAACCATCCCGTGGTTTCGAGGAACCACCTCTTACCTGGACTGTCTCCGTCCCGGCTGTCCTTATTTTTGCGCAGCGTTCTGGTCTTGGTGGGAAGTTCTGGAGCCTGCTGAATGGAGCCCAACGTCACCTTCTTCCCTTTCTTGCCCAACTCCTTTTCCACCTCTAATAATATACATCGAGTCAAGCAAGCGTGTAACAGGAGAAGGAACCCAACAAGTTCCAGACTCACCGTCGGAGATGCTGGATTCCTGGAACATGGTCTCGAAGGCTTGGTGGGTCTCAGCAAAAGACGGACGTTCCAAAGGGTTCCACCTCCAACCTAAAGGGGGAGGGGTGGGGTGGGGGGTTGATAACGCTCGTGAGAATGGAAAACAGCGCAGCGGTATGCTAACCGTCGCACCACTCGATCTACTCACAGGCCCTCATGAGTTCGTAGACTTTCTCGGGGCATCCCTCGGGTCGGTCCATGCGGTAGTCCTTTTCGAGCAGTTCGTACACTTGGGACAAGTCGATGCCAGGGTAAGGGGACATCCCGTAGGTGGCGATCTCCCACAGCAGGACGCCGAATGCTGCGGGTGCGGCACACCAGTCCAGTTTGAATACAGACAGATGATGATCATAATAAAGCACGCAATATATTTAGTCAAAGGAGTTGCTATATTTTAACCCGAGCACAGTAGCGTCGGCTCAACCTTTACGCTAACAAAACAGAGTTTTCCCAAAGCTTTACCCCACACGTCGGACTTGATGGAGAACTTGTTGTAGGCCAGACTCTCCGGGGCCGTCCACTTGATGGGGAACTTGGCCCCCGCGTGCGCCGTGTACGTGTCGCCCGTCATCAGCCGGCTCAGGCCAAAGTCTGCCACCTTTACAAGGTGGTTCTCGCCCACCAGGCAGTTGCGGGCGGCGAGGTCCCTGCGGGAGAGCGCGCAAGGGGTGAGTGAGGGTGAGGCCGGGGGTATGTGGATTTTATTTGGATGTGAACAAAAACATGCGGCGGGGGAGGGGGGGTCATTTTGCAATTATTGATTTAAGCTGCAGAAATATTAGTCTTCTTTTTGCAGACGTTAAATATATGCCACTGAGTATTGTTCTACTGTCTGTTTACATGTGTTGCCGCACTGTTTGTGTTCAAAAAATCCATTGTTTACTCCCGCAACACTGATGCTAGTTTCATTCTCCTGCGCATGGTGTTTTACAGTGTGTGTTAGCATTAAGCTAGCTTCCTTAAGTGAGGCAGAGTCCTGCAATTTAGGAAATCAGTCATTTTAGTAATGAACTATGTCGCATCGCTCTGCACATGTGAGTTGTTTTATGTATTGCATGTACGCTTACTCTGTCTGACCAAATTCACCATATGGACGAAATATCGGCACAAACTACAATAGAATCTTCATGCCCCCTCTCATTTTTTTTTTAAACATTTCACTCGCTGTTCACACTTCTGGGATGACGATCAGCAAAATTTTGGAGTGTGTCTGCAGCATATTTTTGCCCATTCAAGCACAATTTGCAAGGTCAGTGGTCAGTGGAATTTCCCGTCTAATTCATCACAGAAGTGTTTGCCGTCTCACATTTTTCCACACCAATCCTACCCAAGCATTAGAGGCCGCGCCCAAACTGTTTTTGGTAAGTCGTTGGTCTCATTATTTCCGTGTGAGCTTACAAGCAAGAAGGCCCACCTGTGAATAAAGTTCTTCTTCTCCAGATATTCCATGGCGGAGGAGATCTGCGTGGCCATGTAGAGCAGCACCACGGCGTTGACCTCCTCTCGGTTGCACTCCCGCAGGTAGTCCAGCAGGTTGCCGTGGGTCATGAACTCTGTGATGATGTAGAACGGAGGCTCCCGTGTGCACACGCCTGGTGTGGACACACAAGAAAAATGTCAGTGAATTTCACATGTGGTTTGTAGGGATGAAACGGTTCCAAATTCGTATCGCCGTTAACCTCAAGTTGAGCGAGATCGTTGTCGAATTCAGGTTTCAATTACCGCACGTCGGCACGGTGTCTTTCGTTCAAATTCAAGCTGCCTTACCCAAAAGCTGCACCAGGTTGGGGTGTTTGATCTCTTTCATAACAGCGGCCTCCTTGAGGAACTCCTCCACTTCCATCGTGTCCTCCTGAAAAGAGCAAAACAAGGCTAGCTGTAGTTACACCCTACAACCACTTGGTGGTAGCATCTTAAAAAAAAAAACAGACAACAGCTGAGAACTTTTCTCCCACATACATCATGTGTAAATCAATTATTAACCTGAAAGTTTCAAGCGAGTCACAAGTTGCTGTGGGGGTGGAAAAAAAAAATCACACATGTCAAGTTGAGGCCCTGGTCAACTTCAGGGACCGGTAACTTAATCAAGTCATGACTTGAGGAGCCAACTTTTGGACCGAAGCGGATCGGTACTCTAGAACAATATGACTCAAGCAAAAGTTATCCTCCAAATAATGACTTGGGTAAAAGTAAGTATCGAACGAAAACACTAGTCAAGTGCTGAGTCGTGGAATTGAACGCAATGTGACCGGAATGGCACCTTGAGCGTCTTTACGGCCACGGTGAGGTTGTACTTCTTCCACACGCCCTCGTAAACCTCGCCGTACTGGCCCCCGCCCAGCTTGTGCTTCATGGTGATGTCGGTGCGCTCCATCTCCCACTTGTCATAGTTGGGGGACACGCCGTAGATGGTGGGCTTGTTGCGCTTGGGCGCCGGGTAGTGCAGCGTGGTGATGAGGCCGTCGGCCACCGTGCTGTGGTGGTGCACCAGCTCGGCCAGCGTGTTGAAGCGGCTCTCCGACGACACGTACAGCTGGCGGGAGGAAGGCGACGACAATTAGGAACTCCCGAATCTGCCTTTTGCATCTCGGTGGGAAGCACAGAACGCATTATGAGCTGCGGAAAAGCAGACTTGGCCGCGTCTGTGTGTGCTATGCATGGGCGTCACTGACTGCTGGTCATTACGTGCAGCACACTGGTGCTTAGTTGCATTCTTGTCATTGCTCAGTGCTCCTCGAGGTTGGCTAACCTTGCTGCATGGCTGGCAGCGGTGGCCCACAAGTGCTTTTTTTTTTTTTGAATGGGTCATGATCGACGAAGCTTTTCATCATAAGTACTTTTGGGGCCCATCACGAATAAGCGACTTTAAAAAAAAAGTGTGGGGCAATTCTTGCAAGAAATCAATCATGTTGAAATGTTCATGGCATCTCTCATTATTATTGTTGTGGCATCATTAACTCATTCAGTATCAGCCAATTCTGGACCAAGTCTGAAAAGACGTTTAAAGACGTCTTTGGGAGTGAATGAGTTCGTCTTTTTTTTTTTTTTTTCTGTCGATGCCAGTGGCATATAGCGACAGGCAGTCTAATCTTCAATTACTGGACGGCAACAGACTAACTCGCGGTTCCTTGCACCATTATCAGCTTCATGTTGAGCAAGGCACAAAATCAGAAGTCAAGAAAAATGGCTCGTTCAAACATCGTCATCATGGATGACATTTGACTATTTGAAATTTTGGTTCAGACTTTAGCAGGCGTCATGAAAGTTGACATGCTTGATTTGCTTTCAAGGGCCACTTAAACTGATGCCCCCCCCCGGGCCTGCACTCTGGCAATTAAAGTGTAACGCGTAAAAGCGCGGCGTCACCTTGCCATCGGATGCTGTATTGATCCTGTAGTGGTAAACCCTCCCCTCGTAGCGCAGGGAAATGGACCTCTGGCCAGGACTGCTTTCACTCTCGCGCACCAGGAAGCTGCCGTTGATTCCCGAGCTGAGCAGGTACTCGGCGGCGTTGCGCGATACGGGCCCGTGGTACCAGCTGTGCTTCTCCAAGCTGTTGACGGGGGTGATGTAGTTGGACGGCACCCAGCCTTGGCCATTCTTGGTCTGCGCTTCGCACCACTCGCCGTTGTGGTTGTAGCCCAGCACGCGGAGCTTCTCGCCTGCAAGCAAAATTAGAGGACCATTCAAAACCTTTTATTGTCAGCCGAGGTGATTTTATTTTTTCAAATCTGACCCATTTTGTTGGATAAACAACATTTATTACCAAGAGACTGTGTTTACAGTCCAATTGAATTTCTTAGCTGATGATATCCGACTTTGGTGTTTTTGTGTTTACACTGCCGTGATCATGAACAAAAAAAAACCTGACTTGACTATTTGACTAACCTTTAGCATGGAACATTTATTGGAACCCCCCCCCCCCCCCAAACAAACAAACGTTACATCCAAGGCATTGTCTTGCCACACACAAGTGCAGATGTTCTCTTCTTCCTTCCTCTGTTTTGTCTGACCGATCCATATTGGGTTGGTTGTTTTTTTACGGCGTGGTGTTCCGGCAAAAGAGGAACCCGAGTTGAGTGTGGGAGTGCAAGACACAAAACAGAAGGAGAACCAGAGAGGAAGCGCATAAGCAGATTGCGCAGATGATTTGAGGCCATCTGTAGAGCGTTACACGGTAAATCCGCTGTCATTCGCTGGGGTTGCGTTAAAATAAGGCCGGGCGATATATCTTGAGTGTACGAATCCAATTTGCTGCCAAGCATACGCAGACGGCACAAGTATTGTGTTTTACAACATTACATAATCATATTTTGACGTAATTTCAAAAGTGCTTGCTGCGTCCTATTTCAATCCCAACATGCATCTTCCTTGACTAAATCGTTTGTAATTTATCGCTGACTTTGTTCATATCGATCGCTCGTTAGAATTCAAACGGTTAAAAAGTGCAAAAATGTTGATTTGTGCCCTTACCTTTCGTAATGCTGAGTGTGTTGTCGCCACTGGCCACAAAGTCGTACAGCGCCACAAACAGGTTGGGGTCATTTTCGCTAGGTCCGGCCAACAGGTTCTCTTTGGAGTTCCAACGGGCCGCTTCGGTCAGACCTTGACCCTCAAAGTCTGGTCTCTGGAGAGCTTCTGAAAATGAGAAAACAGACGTTTAAGCACGTGTGGAAGTGGACAGGAATGCGAGGAAATCCAACCATGCGGGGAGAGCTTGGTCGGCATCTTTGGTATGCGTGAACTCTGTAACGTTCGTCTTTGCACTTGTTCACGATACGTTGGGAGTTTGAATGCATCGTCTCAAACGTTCTGCCGGCCTTCTACCGCTGGACAATTCGACGAGCTGTTTGGAGTAATATCACGCAACTTGTAGTTTCTCCGTCTGTCCCGGTAGCTGTTCATTTCCTGGATTATCCTGGCTTAGTTTTCATTTCCTACCTGAGCAACAAGCACGCATCGGACCGTGAGAATGAATCCCGACAGCATGCTTTCTGTTAAAGCGACAGCTAGCTTGAATCATACATATCGGAGAGCAAAATAAAAAATAAAAAAAAACATAAAAAGAAAGTAAAGTCAAATGAAAATGCAAACATTTGAAGGAAAGTCACTGGCAGGAGGAGTAACTTTGAGCAGCAGTTTGGCCGAAACATGCGCAGCTGTTGTCGCAAATGTTCTCAAAAGACGTTAGGACGCAGCCCCTCGACAACACACGCACATTCCTTGAGCGACGAGCCTAACAGCTCTAGAAAGCAACAGAAAAAGAATCACATTACATTGGTAACCTCTACGAATTCCCTTTTTTTTGTTGGGGGGGGGGGAAATAACAATAATGTTCCTAAGGACAAACTTGAGTGGCAGAAGCAGTTTTTATAAACACACACAAAATGAACTTGACGACCAGGCTGTAATTTCACCTCAAGGCTACTGGAGACAAAAGGAGGCAGTCATGCGTGTGCATAATCAAAATTCCAGGCAAGTTCCTTTTTTTTCCCTCTCCCCCCACCATGTTTATAATGGAAGGACAGAGGGATATATTGTCTTTCATAATTAGAATGTAAGAAATGGCACACATGGGACTTCGATGCAATTCTTGACTGTTAAAATTAACAAAAGGGTCCAAAATTGGGGCGTTGTTGCGTGTGTGTGTGTGGGGGGGGGGGGGTCTTACTACAGAGTTTTTGTTCAAGTATGATCAACTTGACTCGAAGGGGGAACGAATCATGATAAAGAAAACTGATAAGGACATTACAACTGTGTCGCTGTGAAGGTAAGGAGCTCTAAATCTCTGCCAAGGCTACAGTCAACTGGTATAAAGATTTTTAAAAGGATCCAAAAAGAGATCCTGCGATGTTTCGCTTCGGAAGTTGTAGCATCAAAACGCGAGGTTGCCTCACCACCACACGCCTGCTGCTCACAATGCCCCGAGCATCTGACACTTCCTGGCCGTGAGATGAACATGCTAGAAAAAGCTTCCTAGCCACCATTTTTGTCCCCCTCTTTCCCTGAGCTCAAAGAGGTCATCAGAGATGTGCGCCACATCAAGATGGCGTAGAAGATGCCAGATGAATTCTTCCAGGAGTCTATGAAGGTGTGGCAGAGAAGGCTGGGAAAGTGCAGAGGATTCGAAAGGGGAAAAACTTGCGAGGGGAAAATGAGCTGTGTTTGTCTTTCAAGCTTCCTGTTAACAACTAGACCGCCGGACAAGTAAACCAAAAGGCAGTAATAAGTTGAATGCTTCTTTTACTGTAACATAGGGATCCATAGAGTGATTAAAAAAAAAAAAAAAAAAAGGAGTACCACAGGCGAAGGCAACAGACTTTGAGGGGGCAAAACATTCCTTACGGCCAGCGTTTGGCCTGGACTGAAAAAGTGTGTAGGCGGCCTCTGTCACACACGTTCACTTAAGGTGCCGCAAATACCGCAGGCCTTTGTGAGAGGGTGACAACTCACCGACAAACCGAGCAGAATGAC